>NC_045801.1:22081120-22706120 GCF_009873245.2 Balaenoptera musculus | reverse complement strand
ATAAACTTGATATTACTTGAGAAAACTTGAGTGAGTCTCTGTTTTTGTAACCACTAGATAATATTTTTCCAGTTTGAGTAGGGCCTCTGTTGCAGCTAAAAAATGTCTTGCTTATAGGATTTCAATTCCACATAATTAATCATATTATTCTCCTGCTTGGTTTGCCTTTTTTCCCTCTTGCCTATTTATTTCCCTCTCACTCTCTTAACCCTCTACTGTGAAAATCTAACTTACTTACAACAAATACTGCATTATGCAAGGCAGCATGAAATGGGTGATAATGAGATAGGAGATAGAAATAATGTGCCATGGGAGCACAGAAGAACTGTGTATATGGGATGATCTTAAAAGGTTTCACAAAAGAGGAGATGGCACTTAAGCTAGAAGATGCTGGTGGGCCATCTACATGGAGAAGACCCATATCAGACAGAAGGTTAATGGTAGACAGGAATTATACCCAGGTCTTCTGATTTCTATTCCATCGTTCTTGATAAGTGTTTCCTTATCTATTACAATTTGGGTATACCAAGTGTTGTCTGCGCTTGTTTGTTGAATGAACAAAGTGAATAAAAGAATAGAAGAATTAAATAAACGAATGAGTGAACGAATAGAATACGATGGAAGGCTCAAAGCAGTTGTAAAATATGGATTAAAGCAGGTTTATTCTGATAAAAAGCAAGGGAGAGATCTGGATTTGTAGGTAACATTCTGCCATGAAATAAGCTTTGTAAATGTGGGTATTTTAATTAATCTCTTGTGCCTCATCTTTTATCTATAAAAAGGAGATAATAATTACTACCTACTTATTTTATAGCATTATTTTAAGTACAAAATAATATACTACATGAAACTGCTTTTAAAGATGAAAAAAAAAAACATGATGGATAAGATAGGTGAGTAGGCAAATAGACAGGTGATAGATGATTAATTTGTCCTTGATGGCACTAAAACCATTTTCACATGTATTTCTTAACATAAATTCATTAAAGATAAATAAAGTAAATGTGGAAACTAAGAAACATGAAAATAAAGTTAGTCACTCTCATGGAAATTGAGGCAGATTCACCAAGACTTGTGAAGTATGTTTAAGAGGTAATTCTAAGATCTTTCTTTAAGAAATTTACTACTTATCATTAACAGAGCTCTTTATACAGTACTTACTATTTTCTATCGAGATGTATTATTGTTAACATTATTACACTGACTCTAATATGACAATAAATACCAATAGCAACATTTATTAAGCACTTTTTCAACACCAGGCACAAAGTTATTCATTGTATATTAATTAATTCACATAATCTTTATGAAAATCCTGTAAATGGCTATTATTACCATTTTATAGATGATCTAGTAAGTGGCCAAAATGAGTTGTGAATGAAAGACTCCATGCTCCTAACCACATTTCTTCTAAGATATAATAATAATTATCATTGCCATTATTATCATAATTGTCATAAAAATGAGTTAATTAAAATTATATTGCCGGTCACTGTATACATGCTCTCTCTAATGCTCAGGGGTACCTGTAAGAGTTATCATACTATTTCACAAACAGTTTAGTAGGTGTTCAAAGAAGTAAAGTTAGTTGCTCAAAGTCTCACAGCCAACAATTAATAAATTCAGGGGCAAACTCAGGTCTATCATTTTACGAGGCCAAGATGATTTTCAATGTTCCATGTTGCTTTATTAGTTTCAGCAAATTTGTTTATTAGTTTTACAAAGAGCTGAATGTCAGATCTGTTGGCCAGAGCTTTGTCAATCTGGCTTTATGACTCTATTCCAGTGAATTCTGAAATGATTATTTTCTGAATATTTCAGAATTTTACTCAAAATACTTAGAGCTTTATTAATTGATGCATTCAAATTAATTTCTGGTGAATAATTTTAAAACATCACTGTGAGGGTTGATCTAATCAAGGATAGCCAAGCTAATCCTCTGACTTTATGTTCTATTTTTTTCACTAGTTGTAACACAGGATCTGCAACTGGCATCAATCAAATTTTCTTTATGTATTGAAATAATAATGGGTGGTATCTCGCTGCTCAGAATTACCATGAAAATTCTTGTTTGTTATGAAATAAATTTCTTTCCTTTCCATAAATTAGTTACTATATTTATCTTCATAATCTCTAAACTAAAATAATATAGGTGAGTAACACATTACCTTTTTTGCCATGTGATATTTGTGATAGATTTATCATGAAGAAGCTGGCTTTTGGTTTCAACCAAATTTGAATGTGAATCCTGCTCCACCATTTACTAGTCTCAGGCAAGTTATTTTACCTCTCTGAGTCCTGCTGTCCTCTTTTATAAAATCAGCATCATCATGCTCGTAGGATTATTGACGTCACTGAAAAAGATGATGGACGTAAAAATGCTCGGTACTGTACATGACAAATGGTAGATAGCCTGATCACTAAAATCATTATATGTAAATTCATTTTTGATCTCTCTTTAGTTTCATTAAGTTAGTCTCGATTTTCCTTAGTATTAACCTATTCTTCCTTGGTTCTTCCCATCTAATTAAATGGTATCACCATCCACTAGAATGTTCAAGCCAGAACTTAGGTAGTCATTCTTTATAAACACTCTCTATCACCACCTTCTAGATAAAATCCATCACGAATCTTGTAACTGTCTCCAAAATGTAACTGATTCCATTTACATGTATCCATCTCCATTGCCATCACCAAACAAAATAGCAATATTTCAATAAAGGTTTCTTATAAAACATTAAAAGTTAATAATATCAAAATTACACCTAATAGTGTGCCTAATATATGCTATTTTTCTAAATATTCAGAGATCTGCATAGTTATCTCTTATAGTTTCAAGGTAAAAGTTTCAAAATGCAAACATATATATATATATACACACACACACACACACACATATATATATATAAAGTTAAATCCCTTTTAAATATATTAGGCATCACACAGACATATAGAATCTTGATTATAATCTGCCCTGTATTTCAGCCTACTTAAATGAAACTGTATAGTGCTTAATTTTTTAAGCACTTAACCTTAAATAAAGCAAAAATCTTAGACTGAATTGTTTTCAGTAGCCATGCTTTTGGTCTTTAAGCATCTATCAAAAGTGCATTTAATTACTATAACATGCACTGCATTTATATAAAGGTTCTAAATGATCTGCAGATTTCAAAACAGAGGAATCCACAATTCTACAGTCAAAAGAAACCAACCCAAATGATGGTTCATCTTTGATCTTAATCCCCAATTCTACAATCTGCTTTTAAAAATGGAAGGATCAGTTAAGGTAGCCATAGGACTTTTACTGCTTTTCCTTGTTCCTGAATTCTCATAGATTCTTACTAACTAGAGCTTATTTACACATATGAAAATCAAATTCGAAATACATTTAAACAACTATAAGGAGCTCTTGTGAATACAGATCTTATAAACACAGTACTTTGGAACATCTGATGTTGGTCTTTCTGGCAGTTATAAGCCTAGAATAGCTAAGTGGTAAAGAAATGAGAAATGTTTGTAACTAGAATAAAGTGATGATATAATAGATTTTAAGAGAAGCTTTATTATATAGAACTCTTCCTAGGAATGGAAGAGTTATGGTTTCCCATCAAATTCCCCCACAAACTTCAAAGAAGTCTTTGTTGATTTAGTTACAGTACACTCTTTATGTGGGATAATCTAGTACAACAAAAGCCTTAAACTAACCGAGTCACTGGAGTGGTTAAGCTTCTAGAGGAGACAAAATTATACCTAATTTGGATCCTAAAAGTTGCTAGCTGAAACATGAATGGGCAGTCTAAAGGTCTGGACTGAGTTTGTTTTGATAGAATAAGTTAGTTTAGAGAATTGGTGGGAAATGATAGCAGGACGAAGAGTAGGAAGAGGAATTGCAGAAAAAGAGTTCTTCCAGAGGAGGTTTAGTGAGAGTTGGAAGAAGAACTGTCTAGAAATGGCATGTCTCTTGTTCCTTCTTTCTTTGCCATCAACCTCTCCCCATCTCTTGCTTTGTCCATGTTATTCCCTCTTGACACTGATGCCGCTTTCTTTTAATCTTTAGGATTTTTTTTCTCTGATTTTATCAGTTTCTGATATTCTTAATTTGGGTTTTCTTTATTCCCTTTGTCACTTCATTTGTTTCCCTCTTTGAAATGCACACATTTTATATTTGTTGAAAAGAAAGTTTTGTAATTCTAGTTTTAGGGTTAGAAAATTAGATTAGCATTTTCATTTTTTTTCTCTTGTCCTTCAAAATTAAAATCAAATGATGCTTCTTACATACATTCTTTCCCAGTTTTTGTGTGCATTAAAGTTTCTCCATAGAAAATATATTACATGATCTTGTGCTGAATCTCTGGTTTGCACTTAGGTTATTTTTCACTTTAAGAAGATGACCCTACTTCATCCCCCTCCTCCAAAAATAAATTTTTAAAAGGTCAGCTGATTTAATTAAAATTTTTGAAGCAGTGACTTCATGTAATAGAAATATACCCTTAGGAAAAACTGTAACTGGAGGTGGGAGTAAATAATTAGCTTTTATCTTTATTTTTGATTATTATGATCTTTATTTTAGACCTTTTAAAAGGAACTGCTCAGTAATATATTTGCAAATGATCGAATAAATATATAAATGAAGGCAAAAAATTCTAGTACAAACGTAATAAACTTAAATCCCTTCACAGAGACCAAGAGATAAAATAGAAAAAGTGAAGCAATATATTTTCTACAGAAAAAATAAGAAGTATTATTATCAAGTATAATGGATTGTAAAATTTCCCAGTATTTACAGTCTCTCTGCACATGAATAATTTCATGTGTTTTTTTCTTATATATTCCATGGTTTAATGTTAAAAAAGATAATTTTATAATGTGTGTATAGCTTTGTATATCTTTTGGTACACATATATGCATACTTTAACTGCATATATACAGATATCTATCTATCTATTTATCTATCTATCTACCTATCTACCTATCTAAAGTTTTAACAAGGGCCATTAAAGAAACAGCATTGTCAGCAGTGGTACTTAATGTGGTTGGGGTGAGGGAAGAAGGGTTTTGCAATTATAAAAAATTATTTAGGGAAGTTTTCCAAACTTTCCTCTCTCTCAGAGATTAGGAGATACCCTCTAGGGAACATGCCAGAATGCTGGTAAGAGTGGAGAGGGAGAGAGTAGGAAAGGGGCATGTGTAAGTTCAGTAAATTCCCCGAGTGATTCTTATAACTTCTAATTGATATTACTGGTAGATAGTCTTATGAAGAGTCACTAATAAATCCACTAGTCAATCAAATAGTTCAAGACCTCTCAAACACCATTCAAAGTTGAAGCAGATTTGATAATGAGACTCTGATTATATGATCTTAAACATTTAAGGATAGCACACACTCCCAGTTTATGAGTGTGTGACCCAATTCTAAGTAAAGCAAATACAATGAATGATTTATATGAATACAACCTTACTAAGCAATTTTTAAATTCAGGAGTATCACTTAGGCTGAGCCCTAGGAGAGAGTCCCACCCACTTTAGTAAGATTTGTGGATTTTAGCTTCCTGATTTATAATTACAGATCCAATTAGCTGTAAGTGATATTCACCTTTTCCATCATTTACTTGTCAACACTGTAAGGCAAGTCCTGGCAATTAAATATTGTGCAAATGTCTCAGGCATCTAGGGCTGGTAGACAATTAATGCAACAAACATTTATAAACAGGAGATTAGTTCAACTACAATAGCGATAATGCAGGTGAGATATGGTAATGGCATGAGCAAGGGTGGTAATGTGAGGAAGGTGACAGAAATACTCAAAAATTTTGAAAATAGAGACAACAGGATTTGCTAATGGTCAGATGTGGCACATTAGAGAAAAGAGTTAAGGATGACTCCAAAGAAACTGAAAGGATGAAGGAGCAGGTTTTAGGAATTTAGGTGGATCAGGGGCTCAGTCTTATTTTTACTTATTTTTAAAATGCTTATTAGACATTAAAGTTAGAGATGGAAGGCAGATAGTTGGACACAAATATCTGGAGGGAAAGGGAGAGGTCTGAATTGGAGATATTCATTTGGAAGTCATCAGATACAGGATGGCATCTAAAGCCGTAAAACTGGATAATGGGGGTCTGATTCTGCTACGGCAGGATACATCTACTACAATTCAACCTTTCTTCTGATAACAACTAAAAACTCTTTTAAAAAGTGCTACAGACAACCACCTGAGAACAATGAAAAGTACACAAAAGCAGGCAGAATATGCAAAGGCCTCAAAAGTTGGAGAAACAAATATATGGAAATGAACAAAAATAAACAAGAGCCTAAGGGATCTGTGTGACAATATTTATCAATCGAAGATGTGTGATAAAATGCCATAGAGAAAGGAGAAAGAGATGAAGGAAGAAAAATTATTTGAGGAAATAATGGTGGAAAACTCACCAAGTTTAGTAAAACACATAAATTTACAGATTTAAAAAGTTCAGCAAATCTGAAACAGCATAAACTCAAAGAAAACTATGCTGGGATACATCATAATCAAACTGTTAAAAATCAAAGGCTAAGAAATAAATAAACTAGGAATACCAGGGAACACTTTCAAACTAGTTAAGGGGAAGCTAGAAAAAATTTACAGCTAATGTCATAGCTAATGGTAAAGAATTGAATATTTTCCTCCTTAATATCAAGAACAAAGAATGGATGCTCACTTTAACACTTCTATTCAACACTGTACTGGCAGTCCTAGCCAATGCAAGACAATAAGAAAAGAAAATTTAAATCATAAAGATCAGAAATTAAGATGTAAAATTTTATCTGCAGATGATATAATTTTTTAAATAGAAAATCCTAAGGAATCTTCAAAACAAAAACTAGACTAGTAAGTGAAAACAGAAAATTCACAAGACACAAGGTTATATACAAAAATAAATTATATTTTTACATATTAGCAATGAACAATTGGGAAATATAATTATAAATATAATACAATTTACAGTTATGCCAAAAAAATACCCTTTTGTTATATACTTAGGAACAAGTCTAATAAAAGACCTCTATGTTCTCTACTTTGAAAAAACAATGCTGGAAAAATTTAAATTAATGATGGCTTAAATAAGTGGAAATATATACCATATTCACAAAGTGGAAGATTCAAAATTGTTAAGATGGCAATTCCCTTGAAATTTGTATGTGGAGTCAACATAATACCAGTCAGAACCACAGCATGCTTTTTTTGTAAAAAATGACAAAACATTTTAAAATATATATGAAAACCCAAAGCCTTCTGAGAAAGAAAGTTTAGGAAAAAAGGACCCTACTTGATTTCAAGGATTATTATGAAGCTATTATGACAGTTTCATAATGGCCAAGAGATAGACATAAGTATCAATGGAATGGAATAAAATCCAGAAAAACAGTTATACATATCTATTGAGTTTTGTTAGAGTTGCTAAGTCAATTCAATTGGGGGAAGAAAAAGACTTTTCCACAAATCTTGCTGGATCAACTGGCTATCCATATGGGAAAAAGATGAACATTGACCCTTATCTCACATCACACGCAAAAATTTACTCCAAATGGACATTAGGCCTAAAGTAAAGCCTAAACAGATAAAACAAATAAAAGAAAACATAGGGTATAATCTTTGTAACCTTCGCATAGTAAGAGATTTTTTTAGATAGAAATAAAAAACATTAATCATAAAGAAGAAAACTGATAAATTGGACTTCCTTAAAATTAAAAGCTTTATCATATGAAAAAATGTCATTAAGAAAATTAAAATACCAGCCACTAAATGGGGAAAAATATTCATATCACTTATATCAGATAAAAGATTTGTTTCATGAGTACACAAGAGACTCATACTTCAATAAGAAGTAAACCAAACCAAACAAAGCAAGAAACAAAAAAATGCAAATTGAAAAAAGATTTAAACAGAGATTCACATAAGTGAATGGCAAATAGGCACATGAAAAGATGTTAAATCTCATTAGTCATCAGGGAAATGCAAACTAAAACCACAATTAGAAATCACTATAACCTATTAGAATAGTTAAATTAGAAAAAAAAAAATGACTGTATAAAGCAGGGGTCGGTAAACATTTTTGTTTTTTTTCTTTTTTTTTCTTTTTGCATGAAGATTCCAGATATTTTAGTCTTCACTGGCCGTATGGTCTCTGTCAAAACTGTTCAACACTGCAGTCATAGCATGAAAGCAACCATAGATGATAAGAAAATGAATGGGCATAGCTCTACTGTTTACAAACACAAGTGGCAAGCCAGATTGAGATCTCGGAGCACAGTTTGCCTTAATATAAAGTCTCGGCATGGACATAAGCAACTGGAATTCCTACACACTGCTGATGGGAATATAAAATGGTACTATCATTTTGGAAAATAGTTGGTCAGTTTCTTAAAAAGTTAAGCATATATCTAACATAAAACCCAATCATTCCACTTCTAGGAATTTACCTGAGAGAAATTAAAACAGATGTTTACACAAAGACTTGTATACAAATGTTTGTAGCAGCTTTATTTGTAATAGCCCTAAACTAGAAACAGCCCAAAGGTGCAACAGTTAAGTGGATAAATTATGGCATTATCATGCAATAGTATGGATATAAATTATTACTCAGTAATAAGTGGCAAAAAACTATTGATAACTACAACAACATGGGTGAGTCTCAAAATTATAATTTTGAGTGAAAGAAGCCAGGCCAAAAAAAAAAAAAAGTACTTATTGTATAGTTCCCTTTGCATATAAAACTCTAGAAAATGCAAACTAATCTCTAGTAACAGAAATCACACCAATAGTTGCCTGTGAATGGGAGTGGAAGAATGCAAAGATTATAAAGAGAAATAAGAAAAATTTTGAGAAGGAATGGAAATGTTTGTAATCTTAGATTGTGGTGATCCTTTCATGGGTGTATACATATGTCGAAACTGATCGAATTGTACAGTTTAAATACCTGCAGTTTATTATATTTAATTGAACTTCAAAAAAGTTTAAAAAAAAATTGGATGTGATCACCAAGGGAATGAGCGTACTAAAAGAGGAGCAAAAGTCCAAGACTGGTTCCAGGCAAACTGCAATATTTAGAGATGGGGAGATGAGGAATGACAACCAAAGGGGACGGAAGAGGAACAGCCAATAAGGTAAGAGGAAATCTGGGAATGAGTGAAGGGTTTGTAACTCAAGGGTAGCAAGCGTATCAAAGCAAAAAGTGTGATCAGCTGAAGTAAATACCAATGCTGAGTCGAGTAAGATAAGGACTGAAAATTACCATGGGATTTACCAACATGGAAAGTGAGGCAGACAATGAAAAAAGTAATTCACGTAGGAGAGTGGAGGAGTTTCATGGTAAAGGAGAGCAGAGAAATAGGATGATAGCTGAGGGATGTGGGTGTCAAGAGAAGTTGAATTCGTTCATTTATTATTTTTCCAAAGAGGAGAAACCATAGCATATTTGTATGTTGATAAGAATGAGGGAGGGTGGATAGATATTGAGGTGATATCCATGAGCAGATGAGAGGGTATGAATCTTGTGTACACAGGGAAGGGATGACATCAACTGTAAGCTCAGAGTTCATCAAAAGAGAAGGCAGAGTATATGAGAATAGATACAGATAGGGAGATAAATATGGTGATGGGGATTTGTAGAACAGTGGTTCTCATCTTTGTACATTGGAAGCACGTGTATAGTATTCTAAAATATTAATGCCTAAATTCCCACTAGAAACACCCTGAGTTTCTTATTTAATTAGTTTGGGTTGGGTTTTTTTGTCTCTGTGTTTTTAGTATGCAGGAGATTCTAGGGTGCATTCCAGATTGAGAACCACTGTAACATAAAAATCCTCTTATGATTGCTCCAGTGCTTTTCCATGGAGTCGGAAGCAAAGTCTGCAGCTAAGAGGAAGCATTGTGGTTTCAGGTGATATACAAGAGACACAAATCCAATTTCAACCAGGCAACTAAGAGTGACATGAGATCCCTGATGCAATGAGAGAAAGATTAAGGCAGAACTGCATCGGAACAAGCAATGGGGGGAAGGGAAGAGAAAGGTCAAGGCAGCATCCATAAGAGAAACATAGTAAGGAGTAGAAACCAAAGGGGATGTGTGACCAAGCTAGGTCTGGAGTTTCTGTAGGGGGCTTGGCAGGAACATGGTGTAGTAGGTGAGTCAGAAAAACTGGATTATTATCACGGCTGCACCACTCAGTACTTTTCGCTGGAGTTAAATTTCTTATACGGAGAATAAGAGTTGTCGTTAAACTGCATAATATTTAATAAAACATCTGCCACAAAACACTAGGCTAGAGAGGTCTGAAAGAGTTTTGTGGGAATCACACAATTTTTAAATGCCAGTCTAAGACAACTGGCTTTTTCTTTTTAGGAAGTGACCCATTGAGGGGATTCAAATAGAAATTTGACATGGTCAAATGATGTTTACAGAGGATTCACCTGGAGGTGGCATGAAGGAAAAGACTGTGGTAAGAAGGAAATGATTGTTTATCTAGAAGTGAGGCAATGAGTCTGCAGTGAAGTGGTGGCAGTGGGAATGGAAAGGAAATGATGGAGGCAAGATAAATTTTAGAGTAAAATTCAACTAATTGGATGACTAATTGGATAGAGAGAGGAAGGAGTCAAGAATGACTCAGTTTCACGCTTAGTTGACGGGGCAAATGGTGACAGAATGAATGAGAATCAGGGATCAGGATAGAAGTTGGGAGGAGGAGCTGAATTTAGGCAGAAAGATGATGAATTTGTTTTTTGACACAGTTGTGGTTTTGTTAGCTATGAACATGCCAATGAAACGCCCACCAGGAAGACAGATATTTGGAGCTGAGCTCTAAGCTCAGAAGAAGACATGACCAGAAGATGGAAATTGATGATTAGCCACTAAACATTTGATTGTTATAGAAATGAGATTAAAATCTCCCAAGTGGGCACGCTGAGAAAAGCCAAGAGTTAAGAGGGAACTGCTGTGCCTCGCATGAAGCCTTTTGTTGGTGGAGTGTGAGTTGGAGAGAGGGATTCCAGTGGAGACGCTGGTGTGGAAACAGGCTACTCAGGACTCCAGGAAGTGGCTGTGTAGAAACCTGATTGGAAATAGTTTGATATTTTAACAGTTTGTTTAGCTATATCTGTCTGTGAAGGCTGAATGTCAATCCCAAGTATAAAACAAGATTGAAAATTAATTTATACCAAGTAAAGGAACATCCCGGTCATTCTCTCTGGGATTTCTACAATTAAGGGATTTCTACTGCTGAAAGCAGCAGTTAAGTATTTATCACGTAAGATCAAGAATTTGCATTTCCAACAACCATCCCAGATGACGATGAAGCATAGCAACATGTTAGCAGCAACTGGGAAAGTTACCTGGGTGCTGCTTTTACCTGTGAGAGCAGAGCAGAATAAAGATACACCTTCTGATGCCAATCAAACAACATCTGAATACAGGTCAACCCATAAGGAATATTTACTTATACACCACAAGCCCCAATAAGGGCTACCTTACTAGGACAATAAAAGGCATGAGTTTCACAATCAAAATATCTGATTGGTGGGACCTGGGGAGCCCATTTTTGTGAGATAAACATTGTATTATTGCAAATACAAGCCAGTGAAACAGCAATAGATGAGGCTGCCTTTGTTTCTAGGTTAATCTTTTCCCTAGGAGGATGCATTCAATTTCCCACAGGCCATTTTTGTGAAGGGAAGGAGACCATTCTGGAGACTGCAGCCATATTTATACATGGTCTAATTAAAACACAATTAAATACAGGTCCTAAAAAAGATAGGAAAAATACTCTTCATATCAAAAGTGTGCAAATGTTCTGTAGCTTTATGTAGTCTGAGTCAATTTCACTGGAAATAAAAACAGAGTGTCATAGAAATAACATTCGCTAAGGGAAAGTTGAGGGGGCAGGACTGATCTAATTCTGATAAAAAAAAAATATTGGTTTGAATTTACAGGCTAAGATGGTTATAAACCACTCTGTGAACTGCCATATTTTGCCTTAGTGGTAGTTTTCTAACTTAGAGAAGACTCAACTTTGTGACTGAGTAAATAGTCTGAATCACCTAGCAAAGCTAAGCTGTTGCCAAAGCACATCTGCAGTGGAATACATGGGCTGTCTCTGCCTTGCATATTCACACACATGACCTGAGAACTGAACAACAGCACATCCTCCAATGTGTCTGAAAATGCCAAGAAAGCCTCTTAGAATCACTCAATACCACCTAAAAGGGAGGCCACTCTTCTAAAGGATTCAGGATTTTCAGACTGCTGTTCCCAAGGTTCCAATAGCTTATTGGCTCCATCTGAATTAAGCAAAATTGCCAACCGTGGCGTTGACCTTAGCCCTGTTTCTAATCTGCTTAGATAGGAGTGTGCTACTCGATGTTAGAAACATAAACCTCCCCCACAGCAGACAACCACTGGCCTAACTGTTTGTTTTTGTTACAAAAATGGAAAGTATGGAAAACCTTCCCCCACCATAATATCTTGCTCCATTTGACAGATGATAAAAATCAGTTTTGTTCATTCTGGCAAAGAACAATGAAAATAGGGAAAATGTATTGTAAGAAAGCAGGTTTCAACAGACTTGGATAACTCTCCTGGAACCTGGGAATAATGCTGAAATGAGGTTGGAGCCCTGTGAGTGTTACATTAATATCCTCACAGAACTTGTAGCACAGAAAAGAATCTTACACCCCCTTGCACCCTCAAGTAGAACGCAGGTTTCTATAGCAGATAGGGTTTCTTCGAGAGATTTTTGTTCTGGTACTATGTCAACGTGACTGAATTTTATAGGGAAAAGGAAATTAAAATAATTTCTGTATAAAACTTTAGGATCGACATACATCTATAATGGATGGGATTCATTCAATCAGATGAGAAACTATCCTCAGAATGGCAGAGTCTGGATAGTATTCACCCAGCAAGGTGGGAAACTATCCCAGGAACAGCAAGTATTTATCATGTGGGCCACCATGGTCCCACAGCAGACATCATCAATTGATTACGGCACTCTTTTCCACTGAGCTTGGATGAGCCACAAGATTCTTCTCAGCATAGCGTCCAAGAAAGTCACCATTAATCATTCAGGTTTGTTAAACAAAATGAAACCCATCTTTTATCTTTACTTTAGCATATTTGGTGAACAACCTTTAGGGAGGACACTTTCCTAGCATCTTCTCATAATTCTTTTCCATACAGATCTTGCTAAAACAAAATGATTCTTTTATGTAGTTTATTCACTCATTTATTCATTCAACCTGTATTTACTGACTGTTCAGTTTTGAGAACATGGCAAGAGCAAAGCAGACAAAAATTTCCTCCTCTGTGGGAACTTACATTCTAATGCTCATGAAGTTGGGAAAGTGGAACCAATTGATATTTGAGGTTATATTGGCCGCTTCTAATTCATTCAAGTGGCCACCCATTACCAAAGCATCCAAATGAGGAACTTCCAGGTCAGAGCATGCATGAACAATTTTCATTTTGTACCCAAATATAACCTACAAAAATGTTAATCTGACACATGGTTAGTGCACACTCAGTATTACATAACATGATAACAAAGGATAACCAACAAGCAGTTTAAGGATTTGACTATGATCAGTATTATATTTATAGCAAATCCAAGCCCCCATTATGCTCAGTTTGTTGGGAGTTTCGGGGGCTTGGTCAGGAGGGAGGAGTACAGAATGAGGCCAGAATAAGTTACAAATGGAATTATTCTGACAATCTAGCACATGAAATTTATAACCAAGAAATAAATTTAGGAAATTCATGATTATATGTATCTTCTAATATAATATTTAAAAAATCACTATCAGGTTATAACATGACTTATGTTCAACTAGTTTCCTGCAGTCTCTCTGACTGTACAATATATTGATACCTCAGTGAGCTGACACTCCCTTGCAGGAATATCAGCCGGCCAAAGCTCTACTCTATGTAACTGTGCAGCTGATCACAAGAGGCTGAAAGGAATGGCCCTAATATATAGGACAGTATACCCGCTAGATAGATTCCAACCATGTAATGGTGCTGAATATTTAAATTTCTGCATAGCAAGGTTGCCCATGGTCTGGCTTTCATCTTCCTCATAAATCTCATTGTTCTTTTAAGGTAAGAAATACTTGACAGCTTTATCAAAAAAGGCTGACAGTCCTGAATCAAGAATTTAAAATTTTAATGTAGTTCCAAATTCTTTAAAGGGGAGAAAATAAGTTTTTTTTCTCCAGCATAAAAATATTTTCAGACAGAGAAAATGCTTCTGATCAGTTCATATAGTCAGAATTGTTCCTTTGAAGCCCTGAATGTGTATGCAAAAGAAATTCCATATAGAGAAGTGGTTTCCTTTAGAAAATTAACCATCTTGTGAAGTAAATGCCTTGAGTTTGGCTAACTTGAAGAAATTTCCTTTGGTTGAAGTAATTTAAATCTGGATATTTTTCTCATGGAATAAAAAATCTCTTTCTAAATTGTCTTTATGACTAAGTTATTGTCTGAGATGGGATTTTTGTGTATTCCAGGGTAACCACATACTTACAGAGTGAAAATATTTTTATTTTCTAGCAAAAACATGCTACTTCGTACCTGTTGAAATTGTTTTAACAGTCTATTTAAAATGCATTATGGATGGATATATTTTCTTTTAGATTTACACATAACTTGTGGAAGTTTGAATGCAACAAGTTGCATGTTCAGCCAATATAAAATAAATCTGTAGTTTTAAAATATATATTCTCACTTGTTTGAAAGTAGAACATGAAATTTTGAAAAATTGTAAAGTAATAAAAAGCTGTGCAATCTAAATAGAGTACATAAAAAAAAATTCCCTTTTTCGGGTGGGAATTTAAATTGTTAATAAATTATTATTATTATTATTTTGCTCAATACCTACTTACTGGCTTTTATATCCAGTATTTCTATAGAAACTTGTGGCTACATTAAGAAGAATATGGCTTGAGTTTCCTGGGGAGAAGTTTGGAGAAAAGATGGGGAGATGTGGAGACAGTGCGATGGAAACACGACCACAGGCTGAAACCTGGCTAATCTTCACCGGCCCTTCTAAAGCCAATGCTCCAGGTCCAAAGGAAGGACCCAGCCTCTGGCTTCTCCACTTGAATTCCTCTAATGGCTCTGATCCCCTTTTCATCTTCATGAACTCCGACACGCACCCCACAGACCTAGCATCATGCTGGGGGGTGAGTAAGCTTTTGACAAACGGCAGCTATTTTTATTGCATGATATCCACATATTTATGGAACAACAACAACAAAAAAGGAAACGTAAAGTATCAGCCATGTATCTCTGTCACCGCATTTCACCCCCTTAACTTTCTCCCTGCCCTTGGACAACATCTCACTGTGTCCCGTACAGCAGGAACCCAAGGAGCTGAAATAACTGCCTGGAGTCAAGGTAACTCTGGAGATGAGGAGAGAGAGCTGAGGTGTAAGTAAGCTTTTGACAAACGGCAGCTATTTTTATTGCATGATATCCACATATTTATGGAACAACAACAACAAAAAAGGAAACGTAAAGTATCAGCCATGTATCTCTGTCACCGCATTTCACCCCCTTAACTTTCTCCCTGCCCTTGGACAACATCTCACTGTGTCCCGTACAGCAGGAACCCAAGAAGCTGAAATAACTGCCTGGAGTCAAGGTAACTCTGGAGATGAGGAGACAGAGCTGAGGTGTAAGGTAGCCCTGGGGACTTTGTGTACCACCGGAATCCAGTTGGAGGTCAAGGCAGCTGCCATATGGACTTTATAATCACTAATACCAGCAAATCTCATTTTTATTTTAAATATTACTCTAAGTTGGGTCTCTTTCCTTTACCACAGAAAAAGTCCTAACACAACTGTAATTGATATTGGTTTTGGTTTTTATTGTTTGTTTTTCAAACAGCCAGAATTCTTAAAATGCAGTATCTCTTCTGGAGTATTTATCCAATAAGAATTATCTATCGATAAATGTAAATCCCATGCTTTTAGTTTCTTATTTTGTTTTTCTTGTTATTTTGTTCTTTGGTAAAGACTGAAGCCAGGTCTAGACAAATAAACAGGGAGAAGATAAACACTTAGGCCAGGGTATGATAAAGCCAGAACTGGATTACTTCATAAAGTAAGGAGGTAATTCCCTCATGAAGGATTATGTAATACATAATTAAGATTATAAAATCTGATCGATTCAGTTATTTCATATAAATCCAACCAGAGTCTGGTTTCTGGGTATACGATTCTATGTAACTATTGGAACTCTTAAGGGTGGGTTTTCTAGGGCAAAAATTCTGTGGGAGCATAATAACCACTGATTTCAAAATAATGCCTCACTTATAGCCATGAGGTTGATTTAATTTGATGACTTGTGCACGTGTCCATGCATGTGCCTGTGTATGTAATCTGATATTTTTCATCATATAGCTAGCTGTACCTCCTCACCCCTTTTCAAAGGCAGTCATATGTGGATGATGTCAAACATTATAATGAATAATGTAAGGCTTCTATGGATGGGTAGCACAAGGAAGATTCTAATTTTGAATGATATATAGAATGTGGTCATTTATATATATATATAAATTTCCATTACAGATTTAGGTCATCTGCAGCCATCTGTTTGTTTTGTTTTGGTTTTTATTTTATTGTGCCATCTGTGTTAGAAAATTTACAGAGTTAACAGATTTTGTTAATGCATATGGATATACAACCAAAATGTGGGGAAAGTTGAATTACAAAAAAAATCTTAATGTCATGAAAATGACCACAAGGAATAACAATAATGACAGAAAGAAAATAAGAAAGGAGAAAAGGAATTCAAGCTATACTACCTTATCAGATCTTTTTTTTTTTTTTTTAGTTTGAAACAACAAAAGACAACTCAGAATAAACTTTAGCCAAAGGAAAAAAAAAAAAAGCGCTTTTTTTCTGAAAAAGTGTTTTGTTTTGTTTTTTTCCATGGAACAGGATATTGAGAGACCCTAAAAGGAGCTGATGATCAACCAATCCCTGATGAGGGGAGGCCCCAGGGTTGCTTCAGGGACCTACCAGTGGTATTCATGAGATATCTCTTTAATAATAACAATGGCAATCGTAATCATCTTAAGAGCTTCACATCTATTGAATATGCAGTATGTTACATTTTAAATAAATTCCCTTATGTACATTTCACTGTAGTTGTATGAGAAAGCTCACATTACTTTTTCCTGTTTTGCAAATAACAAAACTAAAGACAAAGAGTCTAAATAGATTTCCCAAGACTACTTTGCTAGTCAGTGGCAGAACATGGTGCTGAATTCAGTCAAGCAGGTATGAGAGCCCAAGTACTTAAGCAACCGCAGGATTACATGGTCCCCCTTCAAACAACCCCCAGGTTCTGTGGTTCAGTTCAAAATTACAAAATTTCGAGAAAGGGATGCTTACGGCTCTAGCTTGGATCAGGTGTCCACATTTGGATCAACTTCCTCAGACAAACGGCCAGGGTTACTATGTAGAAGAGGGTGGCCCTCTGTGTTTTGGGGGAGCTGTGAAGAGCTCGGCAGGCCAAGAGGCACCTCTAGCACATCCATCCTACCTTCATCCAATCTTCCCAGTCAAATTGATTGTTCCCTTCCCAGAAACCCAGAACTCTGTCCCCTTTTACGGCCCTCAGGAAACTTTGCTTTGTGTTATAGTGATGGCCTTGTCTATCATCACCTCTAGAAAAGTTCTAGAATGCAGGGAGTTTTGCCTTTCTTTTATATATCCCCCACTGAATCTACTAGGTACTGGCCCATAGACCATTTAAAGACCAGTTGTTGAGTTTAAAAAGTAACTATGACTCGTCAATGAATGTGAAGAGTGCCATACCCTCTCCTATCATATGCAAAGACCAGGGAGCCACATGGGCAAAGGCAAACTGAGACCAAAAAAAAAAAAAAAAAAAAATGTAGGGAGTAGAATATGATCTATGCATCCATTTTAAAATCAGCACATGAAAATGACATTATTTTTAGCTTCAGTTTCATGATTCAGCCTTTCCAGTGTAAATAATTTATAAGAGAAGTGAGACAAATATCGGATTTGTGGGAAATGTAAATTAATTTCAATCTAAAATTAGAAGAACCCTTCCCTCCCATGGACAGATGACAAGGGGACAAAAAGGACAAGAGGAATCTGATGAAAACACAGTGGAGAAACCACAGAACCACAAAACCTAGCAGGCTGATGGCCTTTTGATAAAGGAAATAGAAGAGTCACATGTCCAGGGTGATCAGAGGTTTACACAGAAAGACAAATAACACAGGTCAAGAGAATGGATATAAAAGGACATCAAATTTATGACATATTTGCTTTGTAGACCTGGCTTGAGGCAAAAGTGAAAATTAGACATAGACTGTAGTCAGGCATCCAAATCTCCCATTTTGTGCCCTCTTGGGCTCTGACACTTTCTCCAAATTTCAGTACCCAATAGCCCTCTGGTCCCCTATTTTCCCCCTTTTCTCAATGGAAGATGGGAT
The DNA here is from genome assembly GCF_009873245.2 of Balaenoptera musculus. Lineage (NCBI taxonomy): Eukaryota > Metazoa > Chordata > Mammalia > Artiodactyla > Balaenopteridae > Balaenoptera > Balaenoptera musculus. The sequence goes on along the minus strand of NC_045801.1, from coordinate 22,687,622 downwards.
CAAGTATCTCTCATTTACATGCTAATACAAATGAGTCAGTCTGGATGTTACCATTTCTTTAATTGTGAAAGGAAAAGTTTAATCTCTGTTAAAAAAAATTCCAAAAGCAACAGGTGACTGGGCAGACTTCGAAGGATCAGGATTCCTGATTCAGACACTGTGTAAAGCTGATCCTCCATTGAAGAGAATTCTACGTAGGGAAGAGGCATATTCTCTGCTAAATTCTCCTTTGCACAGAAAGAACATGGTATCATGGGGGGACAGGATATTTTGGTCCTGCTTTGCCACTAAATACTATGTGATCTTAGGTAAAACACTCAACTACTCTAGGCCTAATTCTCCTCTTTTTAAGCCTCAGTTTCTCTTACTCTATAAAATGTAGTAAAAAAAAAAAAAATACACTGCTTGGGGATGTTGTAAGAATTGAATATCTGTAATTGCCTAGCTCAGGGCTTGGCGGTTAGTAAGTGCTCATTAAACGGTAGTTATCATTTTTAATCTACACTACTACTGATGTCATTACTTCTGTTACATTTGGTGAGTGATCTCCAAAGTGGGATATCTGAAACTCAGAGTGGGTGTGTGTGTTGAGATGTGGGATGGAAATATATGAACTTACATTAATAAATGTGTATATACATATAAAACCTTTAAAAAGAGAAGAAATTAAGCTTTAATAATATTTAAAGTATGGACTGACACTCATGTTCTTCCTTAATCTCTGTATTGCTGTTCACTCACCACATAGGAAAAATCACCCTGTGTATCCTGGGACAGAATGGGGTGTTCACAGTGTGGAAGGGTTGATATGGCACCTCCCTCGTTTGCCAGCTATGTATTGCCATTATTTATGAATTAAGCTGTTTCATTTTCAAGAACAACTCACAAAACAAACAAGTGACTCACAAAACAAACAAGTGGCTTGAGATAATTCCTGCAAAGAAACTATGATTTGAATTCGGTATTAAAAATGCACAATTTCAAGAAAATGACAGCATTGGCACATCCCCCATTCTTTACATGATCTCCTTGTCTGCCACATTGTCATTAAAACAACAGTTGATAAGAAGGCAGAGGCAAAAAAAAATTATCTATTGGAAATTGACATCCACTATAATTAACAATGCACCATTAATAAGGAAAATGTTTGCTGTTTCTTCCTTTAATTTTTCTATTGTTCTGACTGCACTTTATTTCTAAATAAATATTCAAATGGTAGGGGTGTGTACTTCAAAATTTTTTAGGATGCAGCACCTAATGAAAAATGTTTGGAAACCACTCCACTAAATGCATGAATCTCTTGTATTTCCAGGATTTTTAACTTAATGGCAGGAAGAGGAAAACAATTTTAGCTGAAGCTGGGAAAATTTTTAAATATGGACATTTTATTCCCAGGTAAAAGAAAAGGAATCATTAATATTTTATTTGATTTCATTATTAAACACAGTAAACACCCTAAAAGCATAACATTTAGTTATCCCCCCCACCATCTCCTAGAACTTAGTTCTTTAAGTCTAACTCCCAAAGATATCATAAGATCATTTAATCCTTCTGTGCATCTTATGCCAGGCCACTGGAAAGCTTTCCAGAAGCCAGGAGAATTCGAGATCACAAAGTCTGAATTTATTTCTAGAAAATTAAGGAAATAGCACTGAAAAATAAAGTTATCTTCATAAAAGTGTACCAGGACAGTAGATTGGTGGGTCCCTTAATATTTCAAAACCCCTTGTTTATTCTTAGAGATATATCTCTAACAACAGATTGATGGATTGAGTGAGTGATCTCTATCTGTATCTATAGAGAGGGTCCTATCTTACTCCCTTTAAATTTACTTCCAGAATAATTTAATTATTTATTCTCTCTTTAAGAAAGCTCATAGGCTTTGCATGCTTTTTGTTTCATGTCCATGTGCCCTCAGGCTAGTGGGAATGATAGTGTTCAATAAAAATAAGATACACTGGTATTTTCATTCTGAGGCATCACTTTTCTGGGTTGAATAAGGATCCAAATTAATATAATATTCTAAACAGGCTTTCACATTTCCTTGTTCTTCTAGGTGAGGCTTTAAAATTCTCTTAAGCCCAATCTAGATTCTCAAAACCATAAAAAACTCTCTTTAACTGGACAGATTTTTAAAGCAAGAATGCCCTTCTAATTCTACTTTGTAGTTGACTGATCCTGAGCTGGGTATTTGTGCCTCTAAATCTCTCTGTGAGCACGGGAGTTTCCATGAGTAAAATAAGCATCATAATACCAAAATGCTCACATATTTCTGAGAGAAGTCCAGAGCGACTGCACAGTGCCTGGTGCTGCAGAGTCCTTGGGTGAAAGGCAGGCAGGACATTCGCCTAAGATTTCCATCAGTGCTCATTTCCAGATGGAATTCTGGAGCTATACTGAGTTCATTCCTGTTCAAAATCTGTTCAGTAAGCGCTTACAGAGCTGGTATGGGCTCGTTTGTTTTTCCTGGTCACCATGGAGCTGCTAGTTTCAATCACTGAGCATCAGAGCAACTGGGAAAGAAGAGTGCCAGAACCCACTGGCTGGCTGTCTTTGGAGAAGCTGAAGGGTGAGTAGCAGGAAGCAGAAAACCAAAAAACATCACTGCCAATAAATGACCTAGACACTGTTTTCCTGGCGTTCCTGCTTGAGCTCTTTATGGCTAGGTAAATCAAGACAAATGGGGGGAAAACAAAGTTTTCTCAAGGATTCATGGAGGTGAATCTCTCTGTTATAATGTGAGTGAAACTCTTTTGCAAGAAGTTTAGTTCTGGCAGAATAGCAGAGATGGATCAGAGTTTGGATTCTGAATCACTGAGGCTGAGCACATGGCTCAAACTTCACAAATCTCAGTTTCTTATCTGTAAAATGGGTATAATAATATCTACCTAATGGAATTGTATATGAAGACATATAAATCGCAAAGCACGGTGCCAGGCACATAGGAAGCACGAGTGAGTGATTGCAGATTTTGTTATTCTAGCCTTTGTAAACGAGAGTATTCAACATTTAAACAAAAGTATATCATAGGATTATAATTTAATGCTGAGTTTTAAGGCTTTCACTATATTTCACTCTACAGTTGAGAAGACATGACATTTTAGAAAAAAAGCCATACGATGTTTCACAGTATTTAAATTTCCAAGCCTGTGAAACTCCAGCACTATCTAATTTTAGTAGCTGCTAAGTTTTATAAGTTTTATACATCTTGCTTTGCTTGGTTGGAAATCAAATGCTTTCCTTGGCAATAATTGTTTTTACAAACACACTGTATGAAAAGTAATACATGTGTATTTTTAGGGAATCACTTTAAAAGCATGATTGATTTAACTCCCCCTGTGTTTCTAAGTAGACACTGCCCCGCCCCTCAACCGTATGGTCAGGCTAGGATTAATGATAAAAAAATCTCTTGAACAATATATCAAAATTCATAAAGCTGCAGGAGAGAAAAGGCGCCACAGTAATTTAACTTTTGGAAATTCTGAGCCAAAATGCTTTCTGGCTAGTCTTTTCTCCTGTAGAAACAACTAGCCTCTTTAATCATCCTGTGCTTCTATTGTTAGGCTCTCTCTCAGGCTCACCCAGAGCTGCTATCAGTGGGTTTTAATCCCATCCTCTCTTTTGGAAACTCTGTTTCCGTAGAACCAGATTATTTTCCTGCAATTTGAAGTTCCTGCAAGTCACGGAGGTATGCCAGTCCAGGGACTTAAAAGCTGATCCTTTCTTTATCATGGCTAAATTCTCGATAAGCAGAGAAAGGTTTTGACATTCAAACTGGCCCATTCTGGAACCTTTTAAAGGAATTGCTCACTCCAGTCTTTTAATAAAACTCAAACGAAAAGATTCTGGATTTAATAATATGAAACAGATAAATTATTCCCTTCACCCAGAAATTTTTAGCTGCTTTGTTCAGATGGCAGGGGCTGGGGGTAAGGAAGGAGTGGCAAGAGGTTGGGGCTTGTTCTGAGGGATCTCTGGAAATTCAGGTACCTCTGTTGATTCTGATACCTCAACAGAATAATGAGAGGGAGCTCTGGCAGGGCAATTCTTGGATCTGTCAACAGTATACACAGTATAAATGAAAGTGTCCTTCCATATAGATCACAATTTCCAGGGCCATTGTGAAATTCAGTGATTCTAAGGCAACCTGTCTTCTAATGGACTTTGCTTTTTAATTTCTCTCTGTCTCTTTCTCTCCTCCCTCTGTCCCACCACCCGTCATATTCCTGAGGAGGAGGAGTAGAGGACATAGATTGATAAACTGAGAGGCAGTGGAGGCAAGGAAAGCAGGGTTCTGATGTTCGATACATCATTTCAATTCACTATTTTATCATCCAGAGAACAGAATTCAAAAACTTCTCATTATGTCCAGGGATATTCTCTTTTTCCTTTCATAAAACGAACATAAGAGCCTTTTACAGGAAACCAAACACTTACTGTGTCGCCATGAACTGAAAATCTACCTAAATGAATGGTGAGAGAAAAAGCTCATATACAGCAGTCACCCAATTTCACATAAAAAAAAAAAAAAAATTCCCCCTTGAAGGCACTCTGGCTGTGTAACGCAGTAGAATCTCTACTTAACGGCCAGACTTAAACTGGAATAAGAACAAAGATAACAGTTCCAAACTCCAAAGTGTTATTGCTAGGAGACTTAAAAATAATCACAGTAATAATAAAAGGAATAAGTAATCAAGTCATTAGCTGTTTCCTAAGTCTATACTACGATCCACATGTGCACAACTGCAACCATTTCTTGCTAATTCTGCCCACTGTGATGTTGCAAAGGCTCATTTATTCATGTGTCTCCCTCGGTGGCCAAATTCCTATCACTTGCAGATCTCTCCTTGCTTTTGTTTCTAGCGTTTCCACCTCGTTCAGGATATCCAACATATAAACAGAAAAGTTGTTTGTTTGCATCAACGTAGCTTCATTATAATCCTGCTTTCTGAGTCTCACCCATTTTCTCTTTCATTTATTCTAATCAAATGAGACAGTTAGGCACCGACTGTTGCGTGTATTCTAGTCACTAATTTTTTTTTTGAGTTACAGATACAACACTTGATTGTCTGTTTGAAAAGCAAAGGAGAAAGTCCTTTGGATTTCATTTGACATTGCACGACTAAAATGAGCTTACAAACATCTTTTTCTCTCTACCCAATCTTCTTGCTTTTATTGTGAAGACTACAATAAAATAAAAACACAAATGTAAAGAATTATTGGTTGAGATGGTTTTGGTCTTTCTTTCAAGCTATCTTTTGATGTTTGCCTCTAGAACTCCAATGCTGCAGCCACCACGGCTTGAAGTATTTCCCCCACTGCTTGTGCCATTTCAAACATTCTCTTAGTATTAAAACAAATCAGAATCAGGAGGTATCTAATTGTGCTGGTTTTGATTTTGTTAATACAAAGTGAAAGATTAAAATGGAGCAGGAACAGCAAAAACATTTCTTAAAGCGGCAGTCACGGCAAACCATTAAAAGGCAAAGAAGCTGAAAAAACCAAAGCCCTGAAAACTTTAAAAAAAAACAAAAGGAAAAAAAATCAGGAAAGTACAATCATTACAGAGGTTGCTTCATAACCTCTTTATAAAAATGTTACTGTTTGGCAAAAGGCACTACTGTGAAGGTTTTCAAATAAATCATAACTGCTTCCCCCTGTAACATTTACAAGTTCCCATATTATATTTGTCACTTTTGGTGGCAGTTGGTGAGTTCTGTAGTGGTCTGGGTGCTTCCCCAACATGCCTCTTCTTCTGTTTTGTTTTCTTCACCCTTTGTGCAATCTCAAATTCTCAGTTACTCGCAGGTTTATACTCCAGTTTTCCCTCTTTGCAGCTCCATTATTATTCCATCTACAGGACAAGAGTCCTAGGTGCCTCTCTCACCCCCAACCCCAAGATCCTTAATGCAGTCTTGAACTGAGCATCACTTGAACTAAAGGGACCTCAAGAGTCATTAGGACTTTGCTCTTTAAGCCGAGAACTTCCTTTTTGTCGTGGCGATTATTATTTCGAATCACACTTTACACAATTCCTAGGGCGCTGGTATGAACAGGTAGAACTTTCCCTGTTCAGTGCTTGCCAAAATAACTCACTAATAGAAATTGTAGCAAAATCTCCACCTCCCCCCTCAATCTCAATTTCAAATATTTTGGGACCTTACGCCGTTTCCATTCTCTCTGGTGATCATTCTCTCTTCCCCTAAGGACTGGGGGACGAGCAGACTTGCAAAGTAATGGAAGTCTTTCCAAGACTTGCTGAGCCCATGGATTATACCCTTTGGCAGAAAGTTAAAAAGGGTAAGTCCTCCTCAATAAACTTTTGTGCTTCCTTTTCAAACTCCTTTGAGAAAACGTAAGCGATCCCTTGTAAGCTGAATCTGATTCACACCTTGGCATGAAGTAATCACCTACCATCCTCTGGGACAAATTTCTCAAACCCAAAATTGGAAAATGTGGTTTGCGCACAGAAAATTGCACATTTGGACTGGTTGCTGTAATTAACACCTATTATGCATTCAATCATAATGGTATTCATTTAACTAAAAGGAGGAGTAAGACTTGAACTGAGATATGAAGGGGAAACAGGAGTTGGCCAGATAGGCAAGAGGAAGAAAAGTATTTAGAGAAAAAGGAACAAAAAATACGAAGACAGTGGTGTATGAGTGTGTGAGACACTTAGAGGAGCTACAGGAAGGCTGGTTATTACGTGACTGCCAAGGGTTGCAGGATGAGTGTCAGGAGAAGAAACTGAATATACAGGCAGGGGACAGACCATCAAAGGCTTTGTGTATGGAGCTAATGAAGTCAGAATTTCATCCAGCAGGAGAGTGGATGAAGGATTTTGAGCAGAGGAGTGAGATACTCAGATTTGCATCTGACAGAGATGCCTGTCGGCAGCATGGGAGAATGGATTGAGAGGGTCAAGGCTGGAAGCAAAACACATGGGGAGCCACTGCAAAAAGCGAGGTGACAGAGTCTGTGTGCCCCAACTAAGGCTGTGACAGTGGGGATGGAGATAAAGGGCAGGCAGTTTGGGGAAATGTTAGAATGAGAGAATTGGTAGAACCTAGGGGCTAATAAAATGTGAGAGATGAGAGAAGAGTCTTGGGTTCTCTTGAGGCATTTCATAATTAATGGAGGAAATATAGACCCTACATGGTAAAGCCACCCCTCCACCTGTGTAGCAAATCCATTTCTCTCTCATATTCAAGGACTTTCTGGCTCTGAGTATACATCCTCTCTCTTTTTATTCCTCTTCACTGAATCATTCCTGCCAACAGAAAAACACGGTATAATAGCTCTTATCTTAAAAAAAAGAAAAAGCTCTTTTTGACTCTACTTTCCTTCCCATGCACTGCTTGATTTCTCTGCTCTCCCTTATAGACAAATGTCTTGTATAAGTTGTCCAAACTGCTTCTCATTGTCTCACCATCCAATTTCTGTCAAACTCCACACAAGCTTTTGTCCCCAACGCTCCACTCAAACTTCTCTTGCCAAGGTCTGGTAAAAATAACTTTGATTCTATCCCCCTGGGCACACCTGGAGACAGTGTAGGCACAGTTCAGTGTGGTCTTGCTCAGGAATCTGTAGTATTTATACCCTGGCACCTGCAGCAGTGGTTAAGGGCCATCTAGGGTAGGGCAGGGAAATATGAATTCCTAGGCATCCCCAGCTCTCTGTGAAAGCAGGTTGCTGAAACCTGAGGCCAGTTTTCCTACAAAGAGATGCAGGTACTGGCTGTTAGCAAGAACCAGTGTTCACAAAAACAGCATAGGGAAGGGGTACCCAAAGTGGAGTCCCCAGACCAGCAGGACTGGCATCCCCTGGAAACTTGTTGGAAACGGACATTCTCTGACCCCACCTCAAATGACAAGCCCTCCGGGTGACTCTGATGTACATTAAAGTTTGAGAACCACTTCATAAAATCTCTGTGATAAAAACACAATTACATTATCCTTCTTGTACAAATAAGAAGAGTCCAGGAGATTTTGACTCCAGTATTTTGACTTCATGATAATCTGACTCCTCCTTTATTAATACAAACTTTAAAATCAAAATTATAACAACATGGATGAATTTTTATGAAGAAAATATTTTCTGCAGCAGGCTATATTATACCAATTTAATTTCCTGATGAATTTTTTTATACATTACATGTAAGTCTTTTACTATTGATTTAACATTAACATCACTGGGACTAATACAATTTACTACATTACTTTTGTAAAGGAATTTCAATTTGTCAATTAAAATTTTTTATTTTATCTAATTCAAACTATTATGGTCATACATTTAGCTAATTTGAAATTTGTTTTGTGGCATTATTTTTATGAAGCCAATTGTTTTCCAGGCCAAATATTGCAAACCTATATTTTGCCAGCAAGAGTTGATTTGCCAGTCAATTTTTCATCAATAGCAAATTTTACAGTGAGCAGTTTTAACTACTGTTAGTTTCATTCCATGTTGATTATTTCTATAAATTGTAAGTTGGATAAAATACTATATGTTTATCCTTATTTCTTAGCTAAAGCATAAGAGAAATCATGGTAAATTGCTATCAAGTATTACATAATTACCCTATTTTCAAAATCCCCGAGCTATCATAAACTATTTTTTCAAGGCATGCAGTTTTTCCATAACCTCTTACCCTTGAGATTACCTTAAATGTGTGCTCCTAATTTCTTCCAGAGTGGATCTAGTAGATTTTACAAATGCAGAATGTGGGAAACTGTGCTCTCAGAATTCTGCTGGCCTAAAACAATGTGGGACTTCAACAAAGTGGTTTACTCTTGTTGTTTACTGAGTGCAAATAACAAACAGATTTACTATATGGAGGAAACGAGGGGGTTACTGAATTTTCCACAATGTATGCATCCAGTCTCATGTCGTCTCTTTCTCTCTGTTTTGTACTAACTGCTATACCAATAATGGAACAGAGAGCATTAGTGAACAGATGCGTAGGAGCTTCATGCGTGGCAGCTTCAAGATCTTTGACTCTGTTGTACAGCCCAGACATTTGTTATCAAGCCCATCTTTTCTCCCTCTTGAGCATACATCTGTATTACATGCCTCCTCTACAATTTTCTGTGCACATGTGACTAGTAGATCTTAATGAACTATGAGGACGAGTGAGACACAGCTCCCTCACCATGCTCTCTTCTTCTAGCTGCGTGACCTGGAGACAATCCTGGGGCCATGTCAAGAGTTATGTGTTTCAAATGGCAGAACAACAAGAAGAAACACATCCACGGTTTTGGAATCACTGCTTAAAGGAAAGTTGCCCCACCAAGAATAACCACTTTGGAATATTCTACTAATAAAAGATAAACTGTATTATGTTAAATCATTGAGATCTGAATGTTTATTTGTTACAATACCCAGCATTATCCTAACACGGGGGAAAATCAGAAGGATCCTGTGGTGGGACCAAAACTCACTGATATGGAAAAGAAACAACACAAGTGCCCTTCAGTGCGTAAGTAGCTAAACTGTGGTACCTTCATACCATGGGATGTTACTCATGGAATACAGGAAAACATTAGTGACACATGCAACAACTTGGATAGATCACCAGGGAATTATGCCGAGTGAGAAGAGTCGATCTCAAAAGGTTACATACTGCATGATTTATATAACCTATTTGAAGTAACACAGTCATAGAGTTATAAATTAGTGGTTGCCAAGAATTAGGGGTGAGGGAGTGAAAGTGATGAATGTGGCTACAGTTTTGTATCTTGATTGTGGTGGTAGTTATATGAATCTACACACGTGGTATAGTCACATAGAACTATACACACACACAGGTACATGAGAAACTGACGAAATCCGATAAAGGTCTGTGACTCTATCAATGTCAATTTCCTAGTTTTGAGATCATACTATAATCGTGCATCATGTTACCACTGGGGAAAACTGAATTAAGGGTATACACGGAACCTCTCCATACATTTTTTGGTAACTTCCTATGAACCTTTAATCACATAGAAATAAAAAGTATTGGAAATATATTGATTGAATTTTCATAAAATGTACAAAAGGATTGGACTTAAAGCAAGAAAAATTCAGTGGTTCTCTGTGGGGTATTATTTGGGGGTTCAAGGGGTGCTCCCCTGAGACTAAAAATGGCTGAAGCTTCACTGGAGAAACTGTACTTTGGCTTAAGCTATTGTTCCTAGTTAAGTGGTGATCCACGGAATATATTTAGCTGTTAACATCTCAGTGTGAATTTATCAGATCCTTTCTGAAAACCAGTTCTGATTTTCTCTTCCCTCTCTCTCTTCCCCCTCCCGATTTCTATCTCTTTCAACCCACCATCTTTTTTAACCAATGGGAAGGGAGCAATTGTAACCTCTCTCTCTCTCTCTATATATATATAAACATATTTATATATATATATATATATATAAAGATATATGTATAAAATCTTTATATTCACATATATATTACTACTCTGGATTGAGTTCATTTTCTATAAGGAAAATATTTAAATGTTTATTTATCAAATATATATCTAAGTACTTTGAAATTCAAGATTTTACATTGGGGTTTCTGCTTGAGAAACCAGTCCTAAAACAGGAAGGACCGAGTTGCTAACATCACTTATCTTATGTCCTTGTATATTACTAACTGTTGATACTTTTTTTGGAGGAGTAAGTTTTTAATTGTCAACAGTCCGTTAATGACTGTTTAACCAAATGGTTAAAAGTAAGCTGGCACACTTAAAGAAGATATTTGTTGACAAAGGAAGTTTGCTACTGTTTCCACTAATATTTATCATTTTATCATTTATATTTTATGAAATGTATGCCTCACCTAAAAAACTGCGAGCTATATTTCATTCATTTAAATCTAAAAGGAAAACCCGAACGCTTTCATTAAATTGTTTTCTTCCTAACACTTTACTTATTATCAAGTCATGATAAGCAACCTCCCAAAATCTGCCCCAGAAAACAAAAACAAAGGTCAGATTTATTGAAAGCCAATGTAAACATTTGTGTCTACCATGTTGTATTAAAAAAAAAAATGTTACCTACTTATGGAATTTCTACATCACTGTTTAATCCTTCTATCCACTCTAATTTATAGTGCTCTGGTTTCCTCATCCATCAACAGAGATGGGTGCCCAAGATGAATGGCTTCCTCTTACGTTAAAGAAAACTTCCCACTCATACATCTCTTCCTTGAGACTCTCAAATGGCACTCTGCACTCTGAGAGAGATTCCTGTTTAACAGGTCTGCAGCATCTTTCTCTATGGTTCATTCAATGATCTGCATCCTCCAGGCTTCGGCTATTCATCTTCTAAGCCAAGTCTTTGTGGGAGCTAAAGCAAAACTGTCTCTTAAATTCAGCCCTCATAAATGAATAACACTCGTTTTGTCTCTTCTGAGCATTTAAAAATGAAACAAAACAAAAATCAGCATAGCCTGGTGTAATATTAACAACAATTTCTCACTTAAAAAGAGACAAGTTAGTACAGTTGGAAGGAAGAGAGCTGGGAATTAAGAAAAAGACTCCCAGCTCAGCCCCTTTCTAGGCTGGAGTCTCCCTCAGCAGCACTGTGGCATGGAAGGGACCAGAGGTGTTTCACGCCCCTGTGGGGAATTGAGATTGAGCTGGTAATGTTGGCTGGGAGCTCCCCAGGACACTGGAGGCCAAGTCACTCTGGAGCAGAGGGCTGCAGAGTGGAAAACTCCAGAGATGGAAGAGAGTCATAAATTGACTTCATACTATCTGCCTGCCCAGTGCAGCCAGCAGGAAGAGAGTCCAGGCTGCAGGGAGCAATTTCCCTGCACTGCTCATGCCAAGAGGACAGACTTGTGCCATCAGCAGCAAGCACAGCAAAGACAAAGGCAGACTCTCAAAGGCCAAGTCAGCAGAGAATAGGGAGGACATTGTGGACTCCCGGTACCATGTTGTATGTTAGCCTTGCCAGAACCAGAACCAATGCAATCTGGAACCAGGGGAGGGAGAAGAAGCAGGAGAGCAAAACTCGGCAAAGCTACTTGCCCCTAAAAGACTGGGTTAACCTTAAAGTGACAGAATGAAACCAGAAGTGATTAAATTATCCCAAATTAGAATTAGAGGCTCATGAGCAAGATGTTATCTTTTTACCTACTAACATTGTAACGATAATTTTTAAAGCTTTACAAACCTCTTGGTGGGATTTTTGATCTCAGTAACCAGTAGGTGAGTTTTGCCAGAAGGGGGGGATTTAGATTTTAATGACTAGGTTTCAGGTTATTTGTATAATTCCCTCCTCTCCTCCAACCTTACTTCATTTAAGGTTCTCCCCAAAGAGGCTTTGCCAGACCACTCTGTCTGAAATAGCCCATCCTCCTCCTCTCTCTCCCCTTACCTTATTCTTCTTGTGAGCACGGACTACTATATGCTGTTTCATTATGTATGTATTTGTTTATTGTCTCTCTTCTCTACTAGAATGTAAGCTCCACGAGGACAGGAATTTGATTAATTTGTTTACAATTATTCCAATGTCACATAGTAGTTGTTCAATAAACATATGTTGAGTAATTAGTAATAAGCTAAGTCACCCAACTTCTCTCTTGCTTTCCTCACTTATACATTGGTGATAATATGAATACTGATTCATCAGAATTGAGGAATAAATGAGAGTATACCTATAAATTCAGTGCTCCATGAATTATAAGTCCATAAGTAATTGGTAGTTAGTTAGTGTTTTAATTAAAATCATGAAAATATTTAACTCAGGAGCCCTCAAATGATACCAACAAAATCCAAAAGGTGTTTATCTGCTGTGCCCATGCAAAAGCCAGTTTTGCTAACTGCAGTGTGTCCACTCCCCTTTATTTTGGATTAGCAATAAAATTGTAGCCACGTTCTACTGCCATTGCTTTTCGAATAAAATTCAAACTCCTGATAATGGACAATGCTTTCAGATCTTGAATGATCCAGATTCTGCCTACTTCCTGGTGTTCATCAGATACCACTGTTTCTGTTCTTCAGGGTCTAGGCACGTCGACCTTCTTTCTGTCTCTTGAACACTCCAAGGTTTTTCACCAGCAGAGATTTTTAAGCCTCTCCTACTTGGAAAAGCTTCCTAAAGAGCTTCACAAGGCTGGTCCCTTTCATCATTCAGGGTTTGACTCAAACATTAATGTCCTCAAATCATTCTTTCCTGATCACCTTGTCTAGAGGAGTCTTCCCCAATCACCAACACAAATACCAACCTGCCAAAGTCATTTTCGATTCCAGAGCCCTGTGTTATTTTTGTCACAGCAAAACTTTACATTAGATTTTTTTCATAGCACTTAAAATTTTTAATCATTTCAGTCTCTTGGAGTTCTATATGAAAGGGAGTTCTTTAACATAAAGAGAGTTCTTTATCAAAGTCTTAGTTACTGCATTGAGTTTAAGCTCTAACTTTTGAAAAATAATTGCTACTAAATGCTGGCTTTTGTGTATTATAAATAATTTTTAAATTTTATTATGCCCTACAAGTGACTAAGTGACAAGTTTACAAATCTAAAAAATAGATTTCTTTTGCTTTTCTCAGGACTAATTCAGTTTTTTATCTCTCTAAAACATAAAAAGGAAACATTCCAAAATATTCTAGATATAAAAATTAATATATTGAGGTCTTAAAGTAGCCTGCAAAATAAATACGTAAACCCTGACTTTTATCTTCAACTAATTATGTAAGCGTGTTAAGAATTTGGCCCTAGTTCTTAGATTTGACACAGAAATTGTCTGATACATCAGAAAGACTACTAAACTGTTCCTTCAGTCAATAAATATTTATTGAGTGAATAATTTATGTCAGTCACTGGTCTATGCACAGGATGAGTAAAACAGATATTGGTGTCCTCTTATTGCTTACTATCTCAAAAGGGACACATATTAACCAATATATATGCAGAAAATATCTAATTTATTATTATAATAAGAATGTAAATGGCATAACGAGAGTCAAATACATTAATAAAATAGAACAGGAAATTTAGAAATAGATCCACACTTACATATCAATTGATATTTGACAAAGTCACCAAGGCAATTCAATGGAGAAAGAATGAACTTTTCAACAAATGGTGTTTGTGTTGAAACAACTGCATAACTACCAAAAAAAAAAAACAAAAAACCTCAACTTCTGTCTATTTGAGATGAACTAGAGAACTAAAATAAGTGCTAAAATACATAGGAAAGCATATCTCTAATAGTGGAGGTAAGCAAAAATTCCTTTCAGAGGACAAAAAAAGTAAAAGCAGCGAAAAAATAAAACCCACTAAAATTTTAAGAATTGATCAGTTTACATCTGTGTACACTAAAGTTGCTTTTATTCTCTGAAAATAAGTAATCAGTTTTTCTTTTAATGCTTGACTTCCAGAAACTTGTATAACTGAATGTTGACTGGGACTTTTTATATATTGTGCAGGAATTTTAGTTAAATACCAAAGCTAAGGGAAAGGCTCCACATTCTAAGGTCAGAGAGCTAGTTAGGACCACTGACTTCTGAGGACATACCCTTTCTGTCCTACCCAACTTGATATAACATAAATCCTGGGAGAACTGGAGAGCGGTGAGCTTTATGGAAGCCAAGTGAGAAAGGCTCCAAAAGAGTCCCTCAGAAAGGGGAGCAGTTCCTGCAAGGCAGGGACCGGCATGCTGTTCCCTGGCTGAAGAGCATGGCTTGTTCTGTGGAGCCCCAGAACGGAGGTTGAAAAGACAGTTCTTGGAAGAGCATGAGAAATTAGGAGTACAGCACATCATTGTTCTCAGAACTTTCCACCCCACAGTGGAAAACAGGGGAATACTTCCCGTGTCCTCTCAAGTTGGGAGGCACACTTGAATAAAAACTCCTACCTACTTCTTGCCTAGGCCTATTGACTAGCCCCTTCCATCTAAGTTTGAAAGGACTCTAGCGTAGCCTAAGATAAAAACAAAGCCAACTGCACACCATCTCTGCACTCTGTGGCCATCAGAGGGAACAAGAAACAACCATGTTGGTTTCAGTGGAACTAAAGAGATATTGGAAAGGGAAGGATCTGGGGGCTACCCAGGCTTAGTGCTTATTCTGATGCCCAACATGAAGAAAACGTTGGGTTATACCTCTGGAACAGCTAAAAGCACACATGGCTGTCCCTCTGAGGGAGAAGTTGGAGAGGGCTGGATTGAGCGAAACAAGAAAGCCACAAACAGTACCCACAGGCAGACTCTATATAGACCACCTCAACATCAGAGGCCACCGGTAACAGAAGAAAGGACATTTCCCCACCATCCATATGAAGACATTCCCATGCAAAGACCTTTGCCAGAGCTATCCTCTCTTCCTGCCACCAGGACTGGAAAAGCTAGCACTTCCTCTAAGAGGGAGAAGGATGAGGAGTCAGACCACATTCCCTGCTCTCTTTCAGGCAGCCACGCTATGGAGAGGAGCATGGAAGGAAGCTTGAGGGGTTTTGTTTTAGAAAAATGAAATGTTTTTAAATAAAGATAACTTAGTATTAAATATCAGATGAGATTGTCCTGTAACCCAAACGACTGAGACAAGTTTAAATTGGGCCAACGTTTCCTAAGTGCTCACTATCCAGAAGGATACAGGAGAGAAATGAAACCATTTCATATTTATACTCCAATGAGTAGATACTTCAATAAGTACTACCCACTTCGTCGTCATTTTGTAGTAAAATATGCGCGGACCTTAAAATTAAATTAAATTATTAAATTATTAAATTAAATAATAATAAACTAAATATGATATTATTAAAATTAGGAGTTAAGAGCTATAGCTCAGACTGTTTTGGTAAATATTAAATGGGAGTTTCCCCAAACCATTATTGGGCTAGCAATGTGAGTTATACAAATAATTATTTTTATATTTTCACATAGCAGATTCTAGGAGTTAGCTTGAAAATTTAGAGATGGTGACCTCTATTCATAAGTGAATCTCTGAACTAAAACTCTATGAAAGTAATTTTTGAAAGATATTCATTTGCAATAATTATACTTGAGTTCTCCATAAGGAATAATTTAGTTCCATGAAAGTTGGCTTTTTTGATCATTTTCAAATGGAATCTTTTATTTAAACTAAAATCAATCAAACTCATCATGAATATTGAGATTGATTTTTGAGGCCACAAACCTAAATAGCAATCCTGCAACAGTTCTTGAAGAGCTGAAGTCTACTTTGCATTCAATATATAAGCTTATTGTTTATACAGAACTAAAATCATAATCATCAAAGGGAAAACTGAAATATTTAATCTATGATATAATGAATTTTACAATTAAATCTAAAGTTAAAATAGCTCCCATATCTTCAGTGCTATGGACATACTTCAGAAAGAACGACTGACCAGACATTGAGAGAGATGAGTAAGTGGACTTTTAAACTGAGACTAAAAAGTTGAGTTGCCCAATCTCATGGTCAAGTGTGAAATGATCAACAGCTGTAAATTAGCAGATGACCTTGTGTTCTGTATACATGGATAAAATTAGGAGATCTAGATTGTGTCTGTTTTTATATGTTTGGCAAAATGCACTTATGAAATCATATTCACAAAATCTTCCAGGTGAGCCTACTGCCAAGAATTTGTTTCCTTAATGGACAGAGACATTTAAATGACTCCTCGTCTTGGGGCTCTGATCTGTATTTGTGGAGAAGGTCTGACCAGAAATTACCTTTCACTAAATAGTTCCATAATTGGTCTTCTGTAGCGTATGTTAACATAATTTATACCTAGGAGATGTCAAAACTGGATGAAGACTAGAACAATCAAGTCAATCATCTGGATGGTTAGTGTTACTGTCACAGAGACATAACCTGAGGCCTACTTCGGTAAGAAATCAAAGTCCAATCTAGCTCTAGGGTGAACAGCCATGTAGTTATTATTTATTGTTGAAGGATGTATATTTTCATAAACATACTTAGATTACAAATGGTCCCCCTCATGCAGCTCCCAGTTTGTCTGTCTCCCCACTCACTTTCCTGTCTGTTACAGTACATTAGGAGTTTTCATGCCATTGTGCATCCTATAATTGCAGTCTTGATCTCTCTGTTCAACACACAGAAGGAAAAGTCTGCATCATTGTACACTGAGCTGGTAAGACAACTGGGTTTGGTCCAACCATAAGTTTTGAAATAGTAACAAGGGGAGGAAAAAACCTCCCATTATCTGGAGGGATAACCTATCTGAAATCACTGTTTTATTTGGCCTCAGCTCTGGCCTTATTTACTATATAAGGAATCCAGAAATAAAGAAAAAAGAAGCCCATTTAAATTTTAAATCCTAATTTTTCCAGGAGCATGTCTCAATAAAAAATTTAGAATCCTATGCCGTATTAGGAGAGTACACTTACTCTTTTTCCCTTGACTGAAAAATAATTTTCTTTTCTCAGATAAGACTGTCATAAAATCAGTCTCAGGAGGAACAAGCCTAGAACAGTAAGAGGGGGAGTGGGCGTCTGCCAAGTCATTCTGGTCAGCCAAATTGATCCTGGCAATCAAAAGATTGACAGATGCCCTCTCAAGATCATCCTCACATCCAAAGGAAACATGAAATCTAACGCAGGCCCTACAAATCTGCAAAGCCAGGCTAATGACCCATTTTTCATAGTACCTCAAGCATTAGGTGAATTTTAATCATGGTTATTATTCATATCCTGGGATCACTTGATATTTGCTCCTCAAATTACTGATGGTTTTTAACACTCTCTTTTCGGGGTGGGTTAATGGTTTGTTTCATCGATGACATTGGTTTTTGTTTTTTTCCTTTTCTATACTTCAGCACAGTTCTAAGAAATAGTAAGTCCTTGTTAGTTGTTTTTTTTTTTTTTTAAGTTGAATTTCCAAGTTTTAAAGAAAATGAAGTAAATAGTGAGGTGTGGAATTACAGTATTTCAATAGGTCAGTCATCAATTATGGTATCTCAATTGTCCAAAGGTAAGAGATAAACAAATAAACATAAGGCGTTGCCATTTTTCCTTCTTTCTTTACAAGCTTACTGTGATAATTACCATACAGGCCTCATTTTTAAGTACTGCAGAGTGGTATCACCCAGATTAACACAGTTTTGGATTCCTGAGCCACAGTACTAGTTGCCATGTGGTTTGGGGGTAAAGAATAGCTCCATTGATGAAAATCTGTAGTAACTTAGATTTCTACCAAAAATTTTAATAGATTATAGTAACGTAAGAATCTATTATTAGTTAGGGAAAAACCACTAACTACAAAGTTTCATTCTTTTTAGAAGGAATTAAGTCAGAAAAAACAGCTAAGTGATATGGTACCAGAACAGTATTTGTCTGGAACCATCTGGCGGATACACCTCAAAGTTAAGACATTTTTTCTAGTAAGGCTTCCAGAAAGAAGATGTCACCTTTCACTTTCCCAAACTAGACTGGAAGAAAGGAGGAATAGCAGGGGAAACCAAAGTCTGCTCATTTATTAATCAGGCTTTATTATATTTCCTTTGTTTTGAGTAAACTTGCTAATCCCCATCGTGATGGATGTTACCAAACCTGGTGAGTCATCAAAACAAAGTGACCACGGCTCAGGAATCAGAAAGAGACGGGGTTTAAAGGATAAACCACGCTCTGCAAATAATTTTTTTTAAAGGCAGTTTCCTTCAGAAAAGCAACATTAATATGTTTTTCTTCTTGCAAGAAGATGGAAAAAGAGAATCCATTTCAACAAATATCTATTTCAACAGGAAAAGTCCCACACTGAGTTCTGATTTAAAATACAAATGAAAATATTGTCAAAATACCCAGAACAAACCTATTTTACTAGTAGACCAACAGCTAAGAATGAAACACTTTTCACACTACTGTTAACATCTTATTTTAAAATTTGAGTGTTTTATTTCCCCTTCCCATGGAATAATGTGTAGTAATTAAGCCAGCAAGTCTCTGATTAGTATGAAAACGTTACTCTGTTATTAAATTAAGAGTAATAATGCCTTCTGTGCATGTATTAGGCTAAAACCTGAAGGATCCGTAAGAGGCTTTTTGCGTGTAGGATGAGGACTTCATCAGTATGAGGACTAGGAAAGGGATGCGAAGAACAGTGGACCTTTCGAAATGGTGAGGACAGTTTGCTGACTTGAGAAACTGGCAAGGTACAGTCACTCAGAAAAAAGTTTGGCAGATCTGGCAATAACAGCCACAAGACTCAGGATCCGTCTGGCAAGGAAGTTATTCAATGCCATTCTTGAACTGTTTTATTTAATAATTAAACTAAATACAATCAGTCACTTGCTGGTCTCAGATTTCCAGTCTATCCCATAAATAGACTTCTTAGCCTATCCCATTGCCATATTATTTATTCCTGCCAACCTCCTGAAACCATTTAGGAACCCATGTATCCAGCGGTCTTGGATAACCATTGAAAGTCTGTTGAATCTGATGGTCTGTTCTTTGGTCCTGTATTAATAACCTTTAAAATACGCATAAAGCAAATACTGAAAAGTAAACCACTAGGTTAGAAAGAAACTGCACATTTTCCCTTGGGACAATGAAGTCATTTCCCCCTATGGCACTTACACAGCACCATGTACTTCGCCTTTCAGCTCATTTATTACTTTTTTTATTGGGTTATAGTTGCTTTACAATGCTGTGTTGGTTTCTGCTGTACAACGAAGTGAATCAGCTATATGCATACATATATCCCCTCCCTCTTGGACCTCCCTCCCACCCCCATCCCACCCATCTAGGTCATCACAGAGCACTGAGCTGAGCTCCCTATGCTACAGAGTAGGTTCCCACTAGCTATCTGTTTTACACATGGTAGTGTATATATGTCAATCCCAGTCTCCCAGTTTACCCCACCCCCTTCTCCCCCGTGTCAGCTCATTTAATAGTTAAAATTTTACATGTATTTGTATAGTCACTTAGTTATAGCTCTATCATAATTGTATAGCACAGTATCTGGAACATTATGGGTATATAATACTTTGTTCAATAAATGAATGGATGGATAATCAACTAGATTATTTTTAGCACAGAAATGCTCTTCTACCAAATTGTAAGACATACAAAATTTGCACATGTTCACTTTATCGAAAGTAGTGTAAAGTTTCACTAGCCCAGGACATATGTGGAATCTCGGCACACTGATGAGTCTTTCATTTTCCTTCATATTGTCCTTGACCTAAAAGTTTACTAAGCAAACTGACTGTGTGAGCAAGTTTCCAGGAAATGTAAACAATATTTCAGAGAATGTTCAACTTACTAAGATCAGAATCTTTTCAACTTACCTCGAAGGCATCAAATTGAATTTAAATACTATGCTATTCATTACATTTTGATCTAATTCGTAAATCTGTTAGGTCATTTCCAGACAACCCTTCCATGGCAGTTGCCTCTAGTCATTTTATGGTGTCAGGAGCAGTAAAGGTGCACTTCAAGAAGCACCTTTCACTGAATTCAGATGGCCTTTTCTTCAGTTGCTCTGAGGGAGGTTTTAATACATAGTTATTTAGGTATGTGAGAATAACTCTCAAAGCAGGAGGGAAGAAAACAATCATGGCGAGCATATAAGTACAATCTGGGTCAAATGGATTCAATCCCTACATTTTGAGATTCTATAAAGGATTACATTAAAAATGAACCTGGACCTGGAATGGTCCAATCAAGAAATTGCTCTATACATCAGAACTGTATTGTTCACAGTGTGGCCAGAAATGGGAAGGTTTATAGAAATTTAGGGGTGTTACTTCAGAGCTCCTGACTCAGAAGCTCTGTGATAGGCTTAGGAATCTGTGTTTGAACAGTCTTCTAAGAGCTGGAGTTTAAAAACTGCTGGACTAAAGTACTGGTTTCCAAAGTGGCATGTTCTTACCTGAGGGATATGTACCAACAAACAAACCAAAAAAAAAGACTAGAATTTCTGTGTGTGTGTATGTGTGTGTATATATATATATATATATATATACACACACACATATAGGTATGTATATATAAATTTAAATCAGTTTCCAGTTTCTATTTCAATAAATGTTTTACAGTATTTTATATAGACGTACATGTATATAACATAAAAATAAATGAATATACATTATAGAATGCCAAAATGTTTTTACTTATGGGATAGGCAATCAAGAAAGTTTGGAGACCCAAGGCCCAGAGAATAGTATCTAATCGATCTTTTTGAATAAAATCCCTTGTGTCTGTATACAAATACCTTTAAATGGGTTCTGTTCCCCGCTCCAAAAGAAAGGACAGGAAACATACCAAGAGTTTAGCATGGATGATCAGGATTTTGTAGCTTTGTCTTTAAAAATAAAATGAAAACTATTCAACAAGTACAAGTTAAGCATGTTCTGTGGAAGGTGTTAGAAAGGTTTTCAAAGGCAGGCTACCAAGGGAGGGAGGGGGAGGGACCTATTATCAACTTAAATGGAGTCAGGTGGTTGAGAGCAAATAAAGGATTAGGCACTTGGGGGAAAAAGAAATCAAACAATTGAAGTAAACAAGGGTTTAGATTCTGCCGGTCTGATGCCTAGGAACAATTAGTTCGGGGAGCTGCATGGGCATTTGAAATTTTAAAGTAGGTGGAGCAAGCCTGTGCGCATCAGCTTTAGTAGTTTGGGATGTGGTCCCTGGCAACAAAGAATCCCCTTCCCAGTAACAGGCTGAAATTGACTTCAGCTGTCTGCATGCAGCTAGAGTGGGTCTTGATTTGAAGCCTAGGGAAAAATGTCTTGAAAGCCTGTAGAGCATGATCTTCCCTTTGTTATTTTTTTCCTCTGTCTGTCTTGTGTTGTACTCTGCCTTCGATTTAAGAAAAAAATAAATAAAAAGGGGACTGTAATTGAATTAAGAACAGTGAGTCCCAAACTGCACAGTTCTTCACGTGAGACCAAAAGAAGATTTGGTTTTGATCTTAGAGTAACCAGATGCCTCACTTTTAACAGATTCCCCTGACTTAACACACACATACCCTCACCCAAAAAAAAAATAAAATAAAATCCTACAGAACAAAATTAAGGAGGAGGGAGTGGGTATAAACAACAAATGCTTCCCTTTTTCCAAGTGTGGGAAAGGAAAAGAAATAGTCCTTTCTGTGGTCTAAATGTAAGTTTGCCTGATTTGTGATAGAAAAGGAAAGGAATCAGACTGTTGAACAGGAACACAGAAAGACAAAAGTAAAATTTGGATAGGTTTTGGCATATATCGATTGCTATTATTTTGTAAAGCTGAGAAAAAAATTCCGCCAATCATTGGGATGTTGAGAAATACACAAACATTTTATATTAAATGGATATTTGACTCACTTTTTGTCAGGTTTAAGATGGCACCATTTACATGGGCCTGGCCTTCTTTTTAGTGTAAGATTCTTGGGTAATTATTTACTACAGAGAACTTAGTACTCATGAATGCTTATCCAAATGCAGTATTACAATTATTAATATTATTTTATCTTTTGCAGGACTTGGTGCTCATTTCAAGATTAGATAATAGTGAAAAGTAAATAAAAAAACAAAAGAACAAAAACTTCTTGAATAGCAAGGTATCTCTGACTTTATATTGTTTATTTGACCACTTTATCACTGACCCCAAGTTGATGGTAAAAGTTCCAAACAAGTCACTCCCAAAAGAAGAATTATTTTTTTTGAATGGGCCTCCCTATCTTTCATTTCCTTTCTCTCTCTCTCTTTCTCTCTCTTTTTATCTCTCTTTCTCTCCCTCTTTCTCTCCCTTTCTCCCCCTCTCCCTCTCTCTCCGTCACCCAAGGTAATAAACACAAGGCTCCAGAAGTAAGAAAACTTTTCTGTAAATCTCTAAGAATGATACACACACACACACACACACACACAATAAGACAGTGAAATGTGCTCAGGGGTCTAAAGAAACAGAAGTGGACGATACAAAAAGTATTTCCAGCCTTTCTCTTTGTGCTCTAAAAGTTTTTCCAGTAAACCTGTGGCAAGCCAGGAGGTCACAGGTTCCTTTATTAGCAACTGCTGAAAAGTTATCTCAAAGGCATAGTTGATCTCTGGTAATTGTGTGTGGTTTCTGAACCAGTGTTTCATGGGTGTGAAATCAGATGAAATGTGTTTATGAGGTTTTGACCCAGATATTCCCTTCTAAGTTTTGCCAAGACATTATATGCTTGGATCTTTTACCATATTTGCTTCTATAAATAAACAGGTTAAGTGCAGACTTGACACTGAAACATGCTATAATTGTACTCTGTCAAAATATCACACGTGGAGCTTAGATGTGTGTGTGTGTGTGTATTCTTTTCTATATATAGTTTCATTTGCTAGTTTTCTGGGATCAAGCTTATGCAATTTGAAGTGGAATACCAAATCTCAAATCCAAGATTCACTCATAAACACTAAACAACCCAAGCTACTGTCAGCGATTAGCCACCTTAAAAGAATGTTTCAATTTTAAATCTCTTTGACAAAATCTATCATTAACATTTAAAACTTCAAGATATTTTAATGAAGTGACTTCTAGGGCACAAAAGCTTCTAATAGTTGCTAAAAAAAATAATTCCAATAGTAGCTTCAGCTATGTTTCCTTCATACTATTTACCACTACAGTGTATTCCAGACTATCTCTCAGGTTCATCCAATGGGATGTCTGAAGTCTATTCTTTTAGGGCATTATTTTTTTTAATAGCCTCTTAGGCATTTTTACTTGAGAGCAGACAGTAACTTTGCACAGGATGGTCAAATGTTTAGTTTGCAATGTATCATGTTCACATATTTCAGTGTAATGCTTAAACTCAACCTTAATAAAACTTCATAAAACCCCTAGATCTTAAGTATCATTTGTCTGCTCACACCGATGCAACATTTGGACAAGATATTTGGTATATGTCTTTAATACACTGTGACAGAACAAAATTTCCACAAGCCATTTATAGGCAGAAGTTTGCAAATCCTCAATTTGGTGACTCAGTTTGTTGTATACAAACCTGTATACAGGAACATAAAACTGAGCCAAGGCTGAATCACAGATTAGCACTCTGCTCATGAATACTGTTACAGCACCGAAGGGGCTTGGGGTAAACCACTTCCACTCTTCTCTGGCTTTATAGAACAGATTAATTCGTTACTTGCTTACTTTCCACTTCACGTTGTGATGTATAAATCTGGCCTGATGGTGTCATGTCTTGTGAATATGAATGTAGTGAAAAATTAACAGGGAAATCAAATCCAGCCCTTCTTCCTCTTCTGAAGTCTACTTCTATCTGGCTCCAGCTTCACAGTGCTGCTGTGAATTTTACTTCTTCTAGACTGCTCAGGTAAATAATTTTAAGGATATTTTTAGATAACTAATACAGATTCATTTTTGAAAAAATTAAAATTCATTTTTAATTTTTGAAAAAAATTAAAAATTACATACACATATGTAAATAAATAAATAGAATAGGAACTTCAACAAGCAATAAATAATTTCATATTCTTTTTGGACATGTATCGATTTCAATTTTTTTTCAGCATTATTTTCAAAATATTATTGATACTTCCATGGTCATTGGGAAAACATTCTTCAACAACAAATGTCAGAGTTAAAGGTTTAAACAGTAATCTGCTTAAAAAATAGCATTTTTAGAACATGTTATTAAAACTTAGGTTTCTTTTTTTTACAAAGCTAACTTATTGTGATTGTAGCTATAATCATTTCAGATAGAAAGAATAGGGTTATTGTTTCATTTGTTGTTGTAGTTCAAAACCTTAACATATATATTAGTCCTTTAACCATGTCTGACTTTTTTTCTGTCATTTAACTTCATTTAAAAATAGTTGCGGACTTCCCTGGTAGTGCAGTGGTTAAGAATCCACCTGCCAATGCAGGAGACATGGGTTCGATCCCTGGTCCAGGAAGATCCCACATGCCACAGAGCAACTAAGCCCGTGTGCCACAACTACTGAAGCCCATGCGCCCTAGAGCCCGCATGCTGCAACTACTGAAGCCCACGTGCCTAGATCCTGTGCTCCACAACAGAGAAGCTACCACAATGAGAAGCCCTCGCACTGCAACGAAGAGTAGCGCCCGCTTACCGCAAATAGAGAAAGCCTGTGCACAGCAACGAAGACCCAATGCAGCCAAAAAGAAAAAAAATAGTTGCAAATTTTCCATTGTATAAATGTGTCAACATCTATTGCACTAATCCCCTATTTTAACATTTAGGTTTTTTGCAGTTTTCTCTATTAAAATCAACATGCAATGAACAACTTGATGAGATAACTGTTGTGGACATTCTTGATTACTAATGAAGATAAATTCAACAGAATGAAAGAGCTTTGGCATATTGTAATTTACATACAAAAAGTCTGTACCAATTTACCCTCCCAACAGTGGTGTTTAGGGGTGTCTCTTTCCCTATCCCTTTGCCATCACTGGTTAATAGTATTAAGAATTAAACAACAACAAAAATAAACATTATCTTAAGCCAGCTCTTTCACTTAGAAGAAAATCATATGGGAAACTTTTTAGGTTGGTCTGCTTCTGGCTAACTAAGAAGAAAATTTCAGAGTGGGTATTCCCCCAAGCTGGGGGAATGGGGAACATGACGGAGTAAACTCTAGGACAGGGAGAGAATCCATGGTCTCTGTTTGGACTGAAATGGAAAGACTCCGTGGGGTCAACATGGAGAGTTTAGACATCACCAGAGACAATGGCCTCAGCACTGAGGACAAGTCCTCTTTTCAACAACTACTACTAACTTGCAGGAGAAAAATTAAAATTTCCACTAGTGTCCTCCCATCAAATATCAAATATCAAAGACAATGATAGCTAAAGGAGAGGGGACAGATGAGTTGTTAGACAGATTGGTTTGTCAGCCAAATGTCAGCAACTGTATATCCCAAACCCTCTATGTTTAAGGGTCACTCTTTCCCTTTACTCTTCAAATAGCAAGACGTCCATTCCCATGCCACGTACTGTAAAAAATGCCAAGGTTACACCATCTCTCTGAGAATTCTTAGGGGACTGTAGTTTTCCTTTCATTTACTCTTTTTATGGTTTGGCCTTTGTCTCGGTGGCTGCAGTTTCTGTCATGGTTCTGTGATACTTCACCCCATTTATCTGTCCAGAATGACACAAAAATTAGGCTTTTACAGGAAGCTTAGTGTAAAAGGAGAATTAAAGTACATCTCAATATAGGAAATGGGCTAATGTTAATACTAATTTTCACTGACCTGAATACTTACCCACGAATCTTCACCATAATTTTTTCACTGACTGTGAGCAGGTGACATACTGAGATAGATCTTGAGAGATATATAACAGCAGAAATTTGACAAAATGGCATTTCAGTCAGAGGTGTTTCAGGCACAAGAGGACATGGCATGACAGGAGAGGATGGCTACATGATAGTAGCCATGCTTGTAGGCAGTGGTAGAGATGAGGCTGGAAAATTGTCAAGGAAAGCACATAGAAAACTATTTGTGCCATGTTAAGCATTTGGAAGGCATACTGAAGATGATGGGGATTTACTGGAAGGTTTCCAGCAGGGTATGACATGATTAGATTCTTGCATTAAAAAATGCCCTCTACAGATAGTATAGATGGTACCATCAGAATCTAACCAGAAGCAAGATGATTCATAAGGAAGCTGTTGCCATAGCCCGAGCAAGAAATAATAAAACCCTAAACTAGAAGTGTAACGGCAGGGATGTGGAGAACAATTTGAGAGGTATTTGAGAGGATGAATTGATGAACCCTGATCCTGTCATAAAGAAATATGAGGCATTATAAAAAACTGTTGTTTAAAATTTCAGCTCAATGCCTTTAGAAATAGCTAGCAATATGCAAGTTCCCTGTGTAAGACAGATTTTTGCATTTAAAAACATTTATTTAGAAAAATGATCAAGAAAGTAGGCTCTTCTTCCTTAGATGTCTGTTGATATGTATGATGAAGTTTGAGAGAATCAAAATCATTCCTTCTGGCTTTTTTTTTTTTTTTTTTTTGTAGTTTGTGCCCTTTAAACTAAATCCAGATCTAACAATTTCAGGCTATTATTGTAAGAGGGAAAACATAAAAGCATTTTGCCAAAGCCACCCAAACTACACATCTTTTAGGAGGTCTACCCCTAAACAGGCAAGAGAGAGAAAAATCGGAGAGCAATGCTTTCAAGATGAGAGACAAGAAGCAGATCAAACATTTTGGGTTGAGGTTAGTGCTGTCAGCTCCTTCAAATACTTGACTTGCATTAGAAAGATCTGTAGTACAGACTGGAAGGCGGAACCGGGTTCTAAATTTGGAACCCTAGTAGGAAATTATTATAGTTCTGTGATTAATTTATGCAAAAGTAGAATCATACCAACTCAGAGCCCGGGCTGGAAACTGAGTCCCTTTGTAAGCCTTTGGAGTTTCTAACGTTAGTTTGCAAGTTATCCAATCCCTCCTCCGGTGAGTGAATTTGTAGACCTGAGTCAGACATCACCTTCACAAAGACCTTGCCTAGGAATTGGTTCTTTTCTTCAGCTGGTATGTGGTTTCCTGCCCTTTATTTAATGTTTCCAAGGTATGTTTCCAAATGGATGAGACATAATTTCCTGAGCCTGAATGTGAACAAAATTGCAACTGTATTAACTACTCCTAAGGGCTTCCAGCTAAGGGCCTTAAACAGTTATCATCTTGATCTTGGCTCTCATTGTATTAAATGAGCAACCCGTGATTAGCAACGTGAGAACATCAATGCATTTTGGCTGTCCCTTGAATCCCGGTGTAAATCTATCATTAGAGCTCATAGATTTCAGGCTTTTGATGCAGGGATGAGAACACACAAAAGCTTCTAACAACTACTGGAAAAGTGAAACAGTGGCTCCCAGCCATGGTTCTCTTGCATGTCTGCCATGGTAATGTGTTCCACATTGATCTTTCAGTTCTTATGCTCTGAGGGGTATCTGGAGTGTTCCAGAAAGAACATCTTACTCCCCAACTCTTAGTTATCAGAATTTTATATTATATGCATGTACTCTGAGGACAATCTTCTATATTTATTTAGCACACACATATCTTAAGGAGTTGTTCAAAATGTTTTCTTTAATAACTTTAGATGAAGTATGCTCTGTGAAAATATCAAATCACACACAAAACAGAACAGAGATGCAAAGGCTCTCTGTCCACCAAGTAAGGACACAGCAAGAAGGCAGCCATCTGTAAGCCAAGAGGAGTTTTCTTACTAGGAACTGAATTGGTCAGCACCTTGAATTGGACTTCTCAAATACCAGAACTATGAGAAAATAAAGTTTTTGTTTTTTAAGACAAATTTTTTTTTTCTTTTACAAAGCTTTTATGTTCACTTTAAGTGTTTTTCTGTTTCCCATCATAGGAATTTTCTTTGAAACTGTTAAAAGGGTTTTAGTATCTGGTCTCTTGTAATACACATTAATAGAGTTTTACTGAAAAGAAACACTATAATTAGATTGCCATATTAACTTCATTAGCTAAACCACTCCATATTCTTTTGAAATAAGATGATATTGTTGTTATAATAGTATTTTTATAGATACATACACAAAGGTAAAGGGGCCACATTAGCACATGCTACCATACATCTGGTTTTACCAAATGACCTGGTCTGGTGTCTGAGACATGAGGAAAGCTTAGAATGGTGGCAGCCATGTTCAAACCCCCTTCCTTCTCCTTTCCTTCCCTTCCCTTTCATTCTTCTCTCTTCCCCTCTCCTGCCAGATTCTTGAATATTCCACTCAGGCTGGGAAACTAGATAGTGAGGGTACTACTAAAAGTACTCAAGTAATTGCTATCATTCTCAACCACTAATGTGGAAAGCTTTCTGCAACGCCTTAGCCCTGCTTCACGGCTGCCCAACACATTCATAGAACAGTTTCTCTGTTTGCACCTGCTGAAGAAACACTGATTCCTTCAAACCTTGAAATTCTGTTTCTCAATAATTCAATTTAAAAAGTCAAACTCATGGGAATTCCCTGGAGGTCCAGTGGTTAAGACTCTGCACTTCCAATGCAGGGGACGCAGGTTCCATTCCTGGTTGTGGAACTAAGATCCCACATGCCGCACGGTGTGGCCAAAAAATAAAAAAAAAAATTTTTAAAGTCAAACTAGTAAAAATAAAACTAATAAATACTAATTCAGAGACACACCCTGTGTTAAATAGGGGCTGAAGAAATGTGATGAACCAGATACATCTCATCTTCATATTCCTCAGCAAACATACATACTATCTGTATGATGGGCCCACAGATTTGCAGGATGGAATCATGAAAGGGATGAGTACCCAGTGGGCACCCAGTGGTTGGGAGATACTAGTTCACTCTCCCGGTAGTTGTTCCGAGCTTTTGTGTGTTCTCGTTCCAGCATCAAAGGCTGAAATCTCTGAGCTCTAATGACAGATTTACTCTGGGATTCAAAGAGCCTCAATGTCCCTGCTCCGACTTCTAAGGAAGAAGCAGCATTGCTAGTTCATTTGAATAAAGGGTAGAAAACAGAACTGGAAAAAGCAGGACTGCCTTAGATACCTGCATAATACCTGCATGTGAAACAGCACAGAGTATTTTAAAGAGAAACAAATAGGCTGGAAAGGAGGGTAGGTGTGTGGGGGGTGGGCAGCGGGGGGGAGGTTGACTGATTTGACTGATTAACAAAAGCAGTTTGGGGACACTTTGGGAGAGCATGGCACCCTGATGGAGACAGATAAATAAAAAGAATTTTTAAGATCTGTTGCTGTGCATTGTGCATTATAATCCTCCATCTGGCAACTTTAAGGGGCCACAGTAGAAATTTTAATTATTTGCAATGGTAGGATTTTATTTCCTCTGCTGACACCACTGTACTGAGGATTGCTCATGAGGTGGCACGATTTTATGGGATTTGTCCTTGCTTCAACATTGCCTGTGAATTGTTTGCTAATTACTTTGAGTGGCTCTGTTTATTTCTTCTAAATAAATTTAAATCACTCAAGTGTTATACTTCTTTTCTAACTTCTAACACTGTGCCAGGAACATTTTAGTTTTCCATGATGTCTTACCCACCATTCTTTCCCCATTTTTTTTCAGTGGCTTTATCTCACTTTTCTTTTGAGAATGATTCTTTTCCCCCCTCAGTGTTGCCTTGGTGGGAATATAAATCAAGATGCCTTGCCACATCAGTTTCTTCCCACCATCACAGCCAAGGCAGGCTCGTGGCCTGCCCTGGTGACCAAGATGGCCTTAGCATTTCCTTTCCCTTAGAGCATTTTCCTTATAAAGCTTGTACAGCTTTGAGATGGAAATCTTTCTTAAAGCCTCTTGCCAGTTTTACAACACAAGACTGTCTTTCTTAAGGATCTGGGAACCATCCCTTTGAAATGTAATCATCAAGAAAGATAGAATCTTCATCTTCCAGTCTCTGTGGAAGGATGGGACCCTAACTTTGGTGGGAGCTTTGCCCCAAGTTGTAAAATCACCTCCTGTCATGAAGATATGAGAAAGTTTACTTTCCTTTTGTGTAAAGCCAATTAGTAAGCACAGGTAGCCTACAATCTACTCCTCACCCCACCTCTTAAAGACCTTACTCCCCTTTGTTTCAGCAGAGTTGGTTCAGAGTTCTCTCCTCTCTCCCCTCTTGCAATAGCCTTGAATAAAGTCTTCCTTGTCTGTTTAGTTTTGCACTGTGCAAGTTTTACTGTGTCACTAGGCTCATCAGATACTTTGTTTCTCCTGGGAATTTGGATCCTGAATAGAGTAATACAAGGACATAAATCATGTAGAAATGAGATAACCTAATGACAGCAACTTGAAGATACAACCCTTTGGTTCTTTCTCCCTAGATCTCTGGATTGACCCTCATTCATTCTCCTTTCAGTCATGTGAGTTGCCCCATATCTTCCAATGCGTTCCCTTCTTGCTGTCCAGAAATTGTTTAGCAACTATGCCCACTGATGGAGGTGGGTTATCTATATTAATCCCCACAAAGCCTCTCGTAGGTAAGGAGTATGGGCCTAATATTAAAGATGAAGGAATTTAGGGTTCTTCAAAGTTTATTATTTTTGTAAAGGTCACCAGTTAGTAAAAGCAGAATTCTGAAAACACATACTCTTTCCAGAAATGATCACTGAATTAAAACTCACAAAAATGGACCCCATAAGATTTCAAAGAACATTCATCTCAAGTATAGAGTTTTGCTTTGTTTTGTTTAATAAATGTCTCCCTTCTGTCCTCCCCACACTCCCTCATAATGACTTTGTCAAAGTTAATATCTCTCAAGACACCTCTTATTCTGTCAATGGGTCACATTTTCTTTCCCTAAAAGTTCTAATGTAAGCAGAAATCCTTGAGGGAGAGGGAGAGATTTAGCTCTGATGAGTCATGCATTGGTCAATATCAATTTTTGTTTATATTTGAATGGAAGGGAATTATGACTCAACTGCATACTTGCCCCCAATTTCTACAAGCTCATCTCTTTCCAGACTCATCTTCATCACCTCCTAATTAAGAACCTTCACTGTTTTCTTTTTCCTGTAAAGAAGGAAGATGCTTTCAAGTTCCTTTATGATATAGTTCCATATTCCATGTTAAACAGGACTATGACTCTAAAAGACATGGCCTTGGGCTTCCCTGGTGGCACAGTGGTTGAGAATCTGCCTGCCAATGCAGGGGACACGGGTTCGAGCCCTGGTCTGGGTAGATCCCGCATGCCGCGGAGCGACTGGGCCTGTGAGCCACAACTACTGAGCCTGCGCGTCTGGAGCCTGTACTCCACAACAGGAGAGGCCGCGATAGTGAGAGGCCCACGCACCGCAATGAAGAGTGACCCCCGCTCGCCGCAACTAGAGAAAGCCCTCGCACAGAAACGAAGACCCAACACAGCTAAAATAAATAAATAAATAAATTTATTAAAAAAAAAAAAAAAAAAGACATGGCCTCTGTTTTGTCAGATAGCTCTCTTCCTTTCCCCTGCTTGCCTTCCCTCACATACCATGTTCTGTCTCTCATTCACTCTTTTTCATTTTGCTAATTCTATTCCTTTTATCTGAAAGTCCATTTCAATGCTATGTTGCATTAAGGTTCCCAGCAATTAGATCATCCTTTATAGATCTATTTCTTTCTTGAACTTTAATTGTATTCCTGGTCAGCACAATTTAACCATCAATTTTTCTCTAACTGTTGAAAGTTCATTAATCTTGTCTCTTTAAGAACTGTGCCATAGTATGGTATCCTCATGGTGAGCTGATGAATAAGAAGACAGATAAGAAGTTCTTAATCAATGGTCATTTTTTGGACAGAACTAGGTAATGAGCTATAAAGAAGGTATTAAATGAATGAATTTTACCTCCTTCACTTAAAAAGAATAAAGGATATCAAAAAAAGTTATAAACTACAACATGCTTTTGAGAAGTTTTTTCATATCTAATAGGATGACAAACTAAACAAGAGAATTCTCTTTCACAGGTTAAAAACTCCTGAATTCTCTGATGCTAATAACATCTTCATGACAAACCTGGGTAGTAGTGATTATTAACTCAGTTTTGCCATCCAAGCAACTGAAGACACTTAAGTAAGTTACCCAAGATCAAATAGGTGATATAGAATTGAAAACTAAATGCAAGTCTGTTACATAATACCTCCATATTCTTGCTTCTATCTGTGGTAGGCAGAATATTGGATCCCCTCAAAATGCCCGTGCCCTAATTCCCAGGACATGTAAATATGTTATGTTATATGGTAAAGGGCAATTAAGGTAGCAAATAAAATTAAGTTTGCTAATCAGCTGACCTTAAATTAGGGAATTTATTCTGGATTATCCAGGCAGGCCCAATATAATCACAAAGGTCCTTAAATAGTGGAAGAGGAAAACAGAAGAGTCAGTGTCACAGTGATGCATCCTGAGAAAGACTCCACTGGCCATTGCTGGCTTTGAAGATGGAAGGGGGGCCATGGGACAAGGAATCAGGGCAACCCCTAGAAGCTGGAAAAAGCAAGAAAATGGATTTTTCCCTGGAACCTCCAGATAACAACACAGCCCTGCCATACCTTAATTTTAGCCCAGTGAGACTCATTTTGGACTTCTGATCGCCAGAACTATAAAATAATAAATTTATGTTGTTTTAAGCAACTAAATTTGTGGTAATCTGTTAAAGCAGCAATAGGAAATTAATACACTACCCAAACTAATATTTTAAATATTCCAATGGTTTAAGACTTAACTAATTGCAAAGGTACATGAGCTTGATCCCAAAAGATTCTGAAGGTATAATTTAACGGAAGGGAGGTTAATTTTAGGCTGTTTATTGTCTCTCTTGGAAAGAAATTCACCTTATGTTAGAAAGTACTTCACTTCTTCCAGAATATTAGGAGACTGAGGCAAAGTGACATACCATCCTGAAGTAATGAGAACATTTGAAGCATCTACTGCAGGTTCATACCAGTAAACTTGCTTTCACTGAACAATATCAGTAGTCCCTACCAGTTAGAGATAGGAATATCTTTTAATTCAGTACACATTGTCTTCCAGAAAGCTGCTAAAGTCACCAATTCATGGCTAATATAATGGGGGAAGAGATATATATATATATATATATATATATATATATATATATATATAAAGAGATTCTGACTTATACAGTAATTACATAGACCAGGCTATGTGTCTCATGCAAGTAAAAATATGCATCTGTCAGCTTATAGACCTCCCAGTATACCCCAAGTTATAACAGTTACACAGCAACCCTAAATCATTTAATTTATTAATGCAGTAAGTACTCATTGAACACTCACTATGTGCTAAACATTATTTAGGTGATTGGGATACATCAGAGATTCACTGTATTTCCTAGAAAATTGTTTTTCCTGAGAATTTTTTAAATGTTCTTGTTTAAACTTAACTCCTAACATACACAGTATTTCAGGTTCTATAATCCTGACACCCTAAATTCTATCCCACTCGTTACACTGAATGCCTGACACGGTGATTAAGAAAATGGGTTGTAGAGTCAGCCAAATTTGGGTTTTGGACACTATCACCTACTAGCTGGGACACTGGGCAAGGTGCTAAAAATAAGTTTTAATTTTATTTTCTGTAAAATGGGAATAATAATCTTTATCCCATAGAATTATTGCAAGTTTTACGTACATTGCACCTATCAAGTATTCAATAATGATCATTACTGCTATTATAGTCGTTATGTTGTTATTTGCCTACCACTATAGGCCTGGGAAACAAAAGACATAAATCCTAAGATACAGAGGTAATTCTGCCATGATACTGACCTCGTTGATTTGTAGCTTATTTGTACCTACAATTATAACATGCCAATTGACTTTGAATGAGTCTTACTCATTTGTTTGTTTTTCCCGAAATCTAAGTGTTCTGATCATCCCATTCACTGAAAAGACTGTCTACCAGCAAATGGGGGTTGGGAGGAGGATACATCTCCTTAGAAACATTCAGCAGGAAAGTTGTTTCTACCCATCAAAGACTCATAACAGTAACATCTAACCTTGCCCTAAGGAAGGTTAAGACCAGGTTTTCACAAATCCAGGGAGAGATCACCAGTTTTGCAACAAATACAACAGAATGGAACATAATTTGGGCAGCCAGGCTGTTTTCTATAGGTTAAAATTAAAAAGCTGCAGCAATTTTAAGAAGAACGTTCTGAGATTATCTTTCCGAGCAACTGAAAAGAGAAAATTTAAGTACCTGACATCTGAATGTCATTAATTAATATAATTAATAAAATAAAATTAATATAATTATGTATCTGATACCTAAATCAACACTTCTATGTAACTATTATCTATCTATGTAGTCTCATTTCTGTGTTTTCCCCCTACTGATTTCCAAAAAATATTTTTTGTGATATTGAAATAAAGCCATTCTGTGTCCATGTACACATTTTTTATTGGGCAAATGATTATTAGAAGTGTTTCATTTTCACTGGCAAGTTTTAGTACACTTTTTAAATTTTTTGACATTTTAGAAATTAGGCACGGGAATACAAACATATTTATCATCCTTTGGCTGGGATAATAGCTCCTCATTGGGACCCAATAAATAGCCTCTAATGTTTATTTGATCAATCAACAACGAAACTGGGATCCAAAGGTCAACAAACGTACAGGCAAGAATCCATGAGTGTTGCTCTGCCTTGGAACCAGCCATTTAGCCTTGATGCACACACTTCCCCGCTGAAAGCAGGCGCTTTGCACATAAGCCACACACTGTGTTGATCTGAGAAAGTCTGAGCCAAAATCCCAGTTGACGAAGCACACCTGCAGTGGCTCAGCCTTTCAACACATCTCCTCCTGACACTAACCAGGTAGGGAAATGGGTGGGGTGGGCTGGGGTGGGAGGTGAGCCTCCAGCCCCATGAGTGTATCTCCACCTTAACAGCATGGGAGTGATTTCACACAAATCCACCCAGCATTTTGGAGTAAATCACTTCCATCTCCCACACTACCACTATCAAGCCAAAAATGTGGTCTTTGATGTTGTGCACATATACTGAAGACACTGATATTTTCAAACAAAAGTTCCTGAGTAAAAGGTATAAGACTGACAGAAGAGTGTTTTCATTCAAAATCAAAGCCATTCTTTCTTTTCCTCTTTTTTTTTCTTCTGTAAATAAAGGTTTTCTATTTGTACTGTCCAGCAGAACTTTCTGCAATGATGGAAATGTTCCATATCTGAGCTGTTCATTACAGTAGCCACTAGCCATGTGTGACTAACAAAGATGTCTAATGGGCCTGAAGAACCGAACCTTAAATTCATTTAAATTTAAATAGTCATCTATTGTTAGTGGCGACTGCATTAAACAGAGTAGCTCTAGATATTGAGGAGCGCATTTCACCTTTTGAAATTTGGGATTAATGAGAATTAACCAAATCAACATTCTGGCAAAATAAAACGAAAACTGATATAAGGAAACAGAGGGGCAAAATCATTTCAGCTGTTACTTTCAGTGCAAAATGTAAGTGCTTCTTAAGTGCAAACTATTACTCAGGCAACTGTAAATATGTTGTTCTGATCAACTGTCTACAGTATTTTGATCAACTGGAAGATACTAGATACCATGGGCTTCCAGTTTTCAAATGATGCTACCCCAGGAAAATACAGTTCTCACAAAAATACCCTCTAACAGTAAAACTAGCAAGAATCACAAGATCATGGATTTTGTGTGCTCATCTGTTTCAAAATGATGGGAACAAGAAGCCTTCTTCTCACTGTTCTACTTGAAATAACACTCCATCAAAATGACGTAAGACATTTTTTCTGTTTATTCCCTTCAAAATAACACCCTAAATATCAAGAAAAGGAAGAAAAGAGACAGACTCCACCAGCAAAGAAAATGAGGCGGTTCGTAATCCTTACCCTAAGAGTATAAAGATGGAAAGTACATAATGGAGAGCTTGCAAGTCCATCCAACATTCCTGCAGGGAGGGTGGGGAAAGCAAGGGGAGGCAAAGTAGAATTTTGCTTACTTACCCCTAAAAAATTCCAGAAAGTCTCAGGAATTAGAGGCCGCAGGTATCACCGAGATCAGGAGTCAAGTTTGAGATGGTGAAGCAGTGGGACTGTCTAAAAGCATGACAAGTTATGCCATGCAGTTACAGACTTCTCACTCATCTCCATGTGAAACCAGAGGGTTACATTCCAGAATGGTGGTCCTCAAACTGTGGTCCTCAGGCCCCAGATCTGGGAACCAGTTGGGAAAGTGTAGCTCCCAACCTCACCCCAGTCCTACTGAATCAGAAGCTCTGGAGGCGAGGCCCAATTATCTGTGGTTTAACAAGCCTTCCAGGTCACTCTGATGTATGCTTAACAACAACTGCTCTAGGGTAATTGAACCAGAGAAGCTCTGGCCTCCTTAGCCCAGGCACAGGTTGTCATTTAAATTCAATACTGAAGACAAAGGAATAAAGTGGAAGTATTTATTGAAAGACTCCAGCTCCAGGAAAGCAGTAGCCTCACAGCCCTTCAGACAGAAGACCATGGGATCCCCTATTGATGAAACCAACTACCCCAGAGAAAACTAACCAGTTAAAAAGCTGTGGGCTACGTGATTGCCCTAAAAGCCCACAGCACTAATCAATTAGGTTTAAGTGCCCAATCTTAGAACTGATTGGATAGTCAAGGTTGATCAGCTATTTGAGGACAGTTTATTACAAACACCAAAACAAATAAGCAGAAAAACTAGGCACTCAGGGGAAACAGATGATGCAGGGACCCAAAGAAAACCTCAAAAATATATATAATTAATGATCTTCAAAAGAGAAAAAAGGAAATGCTGCATCAAGGAGAAAAAAGTATCATGGTATACACAAGAAACAATTAGAGAAAATAGCTGAAACTTAAAAATATGATCATTGAAATTAGTAATTCAATAGAAGATGTAATAGAACATTAAATCAGGAACTCAGAGCAATAAAACAGAAAGTGGAAAATAGAAAAGAAAATAAATTAATTAAAAGATCTACCCAGGTGATCCAATATCCAACAAATAGGGGCTCAAATAAGAGTAGAAAATGATGGTGATGGGAGAGAGGAAAATTTCAAAGCAATCATGTAAGAACAGTTCTTGGAACTGAAAAACATAACCCTCTTACTGAACATCCAGCCTAATAAATGAGAAGAAAAGTCACATCATCATTAAGTCTTAGAGTATTAGAAATTTTAAAAAATATCCTAATCATTGCCAGAGATGAAAAACCTGGTCACTTACACAAACTAGGGAATCAGATTGATATCTGCCTTCCCAAGAGCAATATCAGAAAATAAAATATAGTGGAACAATGTATAAAAAAACTCCTAGTGAAATGAAGTTCAATCTAAAATGTACTAGCCAGTCAGTTCATCAAGCAAGAGTATAAAA
Organism: Balaenoptera musculus; assembly: GCF_009873245.2. Lineage (NCBI taxonomy): Eukaryota > Metazoa > Chordata > Mammalia > Artiodactyla > Balaenopteridae > Balaenoptera > Balaenoptera musculus. Next base: position 22,649,849 of record NC_045801.1, on the reverse strand, counting down.
ATGACAATTTCAAGTGTGCAAAAGGTCAAAAAAATTTTCTCCTATGTAAACTTTCTTGGGGAAACCACTGGAAAATTTATCCCAGCAAAGTAAATGTGGGTTCTCAGAGCAAGATTCCCAGGAGAGCAAGGTAGAAGTGCATAGTTTTTTCATGGAAAATCACAAACTGTCACCTCAGACAGACTCTATTAATCGAGGTTTGCACAGATTCAAGGAGAGGGGACCTGGATTCAGCTTCTCAAAGGAGGAGTGAAAAGATTCTAAAAAAGTGTAGGGGACAGGAGCTATTATTGCAGTTACCTGGCCAACTATATTACAAATTGACTTTTAGAAATGAAGATTTGGTAACAGAAGTATGAGGAAACCAACATGAACTATATGAAGACTTTTTACTAATTCATCCTTTTTTTGTTAGATGCAGTATCTAGGTGACACACATATTGATTGATGTATTCTCAGATATAGCCTTTGATTGGCTTTGACCCACCCTCTAGTGAAAGAGTCCTCTGTAAAAAGAAGGCAAGAACTAAGCTTTAGCACTGTGCTCCTAGCAGAGTGCTGGCCCAAGTTATCATTCATTACATGTTAAGCATTTTAAAATCTCTCTCTCTGTCTCTCTCTCTTTCTCACACAAAGACACATACACACACACACTTTTGTTGCTGGGCCAGCCTACCATTTTATAATTATGCAGTCTATTCAAGAAATATTTATTGAGCTCCTCCTATGTGCCAAAATTGTGTAATACAAAAATGAGTGAAGTATGCTCCCTCCCTTTTTGATGTCACAGAATAATGGAGGACACAGACAGGTAGATAGATGACTGCAATGTGTTTGAAAAGGAGCTTTATCCTGGCCACAGTATCAGAATCACAACTTAGAATATATAGTCTAAAATAAGATTTTCCCTAATTTATTAATGTATTTGTATAAAAACTTATATAACAACTAACTGTATCTATCTGTTGAAATGGATTTATTGAAAAGAACAAACTTACAGGAAATTATAACTCTCCCAGTAAATAGGGTTACCATATTTAGCAAATAAAGATACAGAACACCGAGTTAAATTTGAATTTCAGATAAAACATGACTAATTTTTTAGTTTAAGTGTCTCCCATGCAATTTTAGGGACATACTTATGCTAAAATTTATTCATGGTTTATCTGAAATATACATTCAACTGGGCATCTTGAATTTTACTGGCAACCCTACCAGTAAACCTAGATTGTGTGGTCACAATAGAACAAAAATATTAAGAATGTACTCTGGGAATTACAAAGAAAAAAAAAAAAACAAAGTATAGAGCTTTGCTTATTTTGGTCTGATATAAAATGGGCTGCAATGTAGATTAGAGTTAGGTTAATACAAAGGACAGTTGTCTGAATCAACAAAATTATTGTTAAGGTTGATTTAGATCTAAAGCAACAAATGTAAGGAAAATCATTCTGTACAACTTTTTTCTAATCCATGAGGCAAATTAATAATAAGATCCAGGGTCATGAGGCAACAACTAATAGCATACGCAATTCCAGGCATGAAGAGTATTTGCATTGTCTTCCAAGATCTGTCTCTACTTACTTCTGTAGCCTAAGGAGGCCATTTGGATCATCAGACTCTGTATCTCTATATTAGAAGTAAATTATCATTGCTGCCTTATTTTCTTGACTTATAAAATTGGGTCAATACATTTAGTGAAAAAATTGGAAAGAAACATAGCAGGTTAGAAATGTGACTGAATGGACTTGAAATCAAACATAGCCATCTTCTCTCTCTTGTAATCAGAAATACTCCAGGCTCAGAAAACTGTCTTATGTCTCTGCATAAATTGAAGCAGTGAAAAACTTCAGCAAATGGTAATTTTATGGATTTACTACATAACAGAAGCATCAGTGACTGACTTAATAATGCAAGGCATAGAAAATTAATAAAAATCTACCATAGGCTTGCTCATCACAGAAATAGGAGGGGCTGCTACCCCATCACAATTTTTTATGTCCTCTGAGCTGGGAAGACAGAAAGTCTTATCATGGTTATTGACAATCTGACAACCAACTGAGATGTAGTATGAGTCATTCCCATACTTGGAAAAAGGAAGCATGTACTTCCTTTCAAGGTATCAGTGGTAGGCGGGAAGTCTTACTTGGGGTGTTTTTAGTTCCCTTTGAACTAACATAACATTTAATTTCTAAGTCAAGCAATTCAAGAATGTGGGTGTCCAAAGTGATTGCATCTATGGCAAGACCAAGACAAAAATTCAACTCTTGGTCCTGTGAAGTTCAATAGCAACTGTGCCTTCTGCAAATCTCTCCAATTGCCAGGGCCCACCCAATGGAAAGGGAGTGATGGGTTATAAATACTGCAATACTTATTGTAAAATGACTACAGATAAATAAGAGGGAGAGAGACAGAGATAGAGACAAAGAGAGAAGAGACAGAAAGTTTGTAAGCTTTTGAACCTTCCTCACTTTCTTATTTCAGTGTTTTTCTCCTAGGTTCTAGATAATACATGGAGAAATAAAAACAAAAACAAGACCAGAAAGAGCCCAGAAAGATTACCTTTCTCTACTTTAGAAGTCCTGGTGAGCTACTGGCTCAGAAAACACTAGATTAAAAAGGTTGGAAGGAGGGGGAAGAGGAAAGAGAACCAGAGTTGTGGGATTCTGGGGGGAGTTTGACAAAGGTGAGGTCAGAAACCAGGGACAATTGCTAGGTTATTTGGAACGAGCCTTCCACAGAGACAGGGAAAGAGAATCTGTAAGATGTTTCACTCAGTGTTATGCAATGTATTACTTCTTTGGCATTTTTCAAGACAGCTTTATACTGGTTACCAAAATAAATGAATAGATGCCATGTGGAATTTTAGAAGAGGGCGAAGAGAAAGTAGCACAGATAATAAAGTCAAAGAAGAGAGTGTCACAATATCAAAGTTGTGGGAAATCAAGTCTCCTAACAAAATCATTTATAGATGTTAGAAGCACTGGATCAGATCCAGCAAAATCTTGATAGAAAAGAGCCAGAAAAAAAATATACAGCACATACATTTAAACTTGGTAATGTATCCACATTCCTCTGAAGAAGCTGAAGCACTTGATCATCTTCTCTCCTTCATTTGGAGTAATTTTCTTTAGGTATAAAAGTTTTATCATTCAGCTTTTCTATTAAACTCCTTCCAATGTTCCCCATGATTTATAGACTAAATTCCAATTTCTTAGCATAGTATTCCAAGTATCCTATAATCTGGTCCTAATATCTCTTTCCAGGCTTTTTTCCTATTATATCTATTCAAGCACATGTTGGTAGACTTCTTTTCTGATTCTTTATCTGTGTTTATCACATTCCCTCTTCTTGCAATATCCTTTCTGAATGGAATGGGTTTAAATCTGGGCTCCATTACTTCTTAGCTAGGAGGGCTTAGGCATTACTTGATGTCTCAAAACCTCCTTGGTAAAACAGATCTAATAATAACGTCTACACCATAAATATTCTGTAAATATTTAAAAAATAATGCTACATGCATTATTATTATAAAGACTTAACACAGGGCACAGCATATAGTAATCAATAGCTGCTAGCAATATTATTTTCTCTTCTCCTATAAATCATATGCATCTTTATTCAGATTCATGGAATATTCTCCAATCTGGACTTTACCTCCAATTGAAATTATTCTTTTGATCCTCCAGACCCCCATAACACTTTGCATATAGCTTCTTATGCACTTTCTCCATTCAAACTTATTTTATAAGGAGTTAGGGCATGTTGATTTTCCTCACTAAAATTGTAAACTTAATATTTGTTGGGGCTGCATTATATTTATCACAGTGCTTCCGTAACACAGCGTATGTGGAGCTTGACATAATGCTCGCCACGGGGGAACAAGTCAACTAGTCCTCATCTCTGCCTCCAGAAGCTTCGAGTCTAATGAAGTAATTCAGCCTTTTAGATCATCTTCTAAAAATATTTGTTGAATTAAATGGAATCTGCTTTCCCAGTGTTTAATTTTGAAGACTATGACTTTCCCAGTCTTTAATTTTAAAGACTATGACTCCAAAGCAGGTCTCTGCCTCAGTTTGTTTGACCAAGAAGCAGAGCCTGAGGTGGGAACTACTGTGCAGATGATTTAAAGTGGGAGTGCTCTCAGGAGAAACATGTAAGGAAGGGAGGAAAAAGTCGGAGAGGCCAGAGTGGTAACATGAGAAATCTAGCCACCTGATGACACGGGGAGCTCTGGGGCAAGAATTGTACTACAGAGGTTATCTTACCCAGCTGCAAGGGAGCTTGAATGTCTACCCCCTGTAACCCCCTCCCATCAGATAAAATTGATTATGGCTGACGTCGGGGGGGAAGGTCCTCAACCTTTCTGGCATTTCCATGCTAGACACGCCTCATCAACTGAGTGCAAGCATCCAGAAAAGGATGCAGGAGTGAGCAAAGCAAGTCAAAAAACCAAATAGAAGAAAGGGTAATGTGTGGGAAGGAATAAGGGGTTGTGCATATGGAAATTCACATAATTGCTGATGAAAGACTACTTTTATCAATAATCTGGACATTTGGAAAAGAGAGGTGGTTTTTTTCCCGTTTTCCACTAGAGAGAGAATTGCTTCTTGGAGACAAGAGCTTTGATAGTGCAAGTAGTTAGAAGTTGTTGAAGTTCCAGAGTGTTCGGAGACAAAAGGTAATTTATGTGCTAATGGAGGAAGGGGAAAGCTGTTGAGCATGTGCTAATCGGCTCAGAGAAGGGGAAACACAGGAAACTCTGCATATTTAAAATATGTCCCGTCTACTAGGTCCCCTACTAACTGCATGAAGGCAGGAAGTTTCAGGGACTGAAAAGCAGTGTCCTCGTAGGAGGCCTCAGTTTCTGGGGATTTAAATGTGTTTTCCCTCCTCATCTTCCCATTTTAGTATTACTGAAGGTAAAATGCAGTTCCCACCAACAAGAGGCTTTGGGGGATTTCTTTCTGGTTTGCTTGTTTTCAGGTTTTTAAAATCCATAGGGTTTTGTGTTTGTCGAGTGGTACTCCTATTGTAATTCATTAGAGCCATTCCAGATTCTCAGCATCTAGAGCAGCCAAGAATCTTGTGGTTTTCTCTCAGTTGTCCCATCATGCACTTCTGGGGACCTACATGATAAAAGACAAAAAAGCATAAAGGAAAATCCTTTACATGTAGTTTTAAAAAAATCAATTACATAAGGACAGGATGAGAAATACATGGCTTGACTACACTTCCTAGGGGAAAATAAAAGGCCTGGGGCTTTAGACCACAAGTTCAATAAAAGCCATGAGTGTAACGCTACTGTTTTAAAAGCTAATGCAAACTTAGGCTGCAATGACAGAAACACCATTTCTAAAGCAAGAGAAATTATAGTTTCAGGGTTTTCTGCCCTTCTCAGGCCACATCTGGTTTATTGTATTCTCAGGATGGAGGAGACTAACCAGAGGAGAAAAGCCAGGATGGTGAGACATCTGGAAACTAAGTCAAATGACTATTGGCTGAAGGAACTAGAGATTTTTGCCCTGAGGGGAGGGGAGATGTGAGACCGGAAATTAGGAAGAGACAGAGCAGCTTTCCTCAAATAATTAGAGAAGTTGCATTGAGGAAAAAACATCAAGATTGTTTATTTTGTTTTATCTAATATAAAAACAGTATTGTTCAGAATAAGGGAGAATGGGGCAGTGCTATAGGGAGAAAGATTGAGGCTTATTATCAGAAAGAACTGTTTGAAAATTATAAATGCCTAACGATGGGTTGGGCCAACTCAAAAGCACTGAGTTTCCTGTTACTGGAGGTGGTCAAATGCAAGCTGAATGATAGTGTGACAGGATCACAACATGGCAAGAAGTTTTCTCCAGTGGGGAAGAGGTTGGACTCAGAATCTAAGGGGAATCTGAGAGTGAGGTAGTCTGAAAATAACTGAGTGTATTGGGGTGAAGTGTGGGATGGGTAGCATCATTCTTTTTGCGATTTACATTTAGTGTACATTACATATTAGAGGCAGTCTGAGAACAATACAGAGAAAATTACTCTTTGATCTACTAAGTATTGTTTAAGAATTGTTGACTTCCTCTGCACAGATTTTCTGCAACCTTTTTTCTAAATATATTTTTAGTCCCATTGACTTGTAATGAACCTGATATTACCACAAAACTATGAATTTTAGAATTCATGTTTGTGCCCCAAATTTTATTACCCAGTATAATTTTTCTGTTGGAGGAGTGTTTAAATTACACCTGAAATCACAATATATCAAGGTCATTGCATTGTTTGCATAAATAACTGACTTCATCGCCATGGCTGAGTTGATCAATACAGTCGGAGCGACCAGTCTGGGCAAACAATCTGACTGAATTTCTTAAACAATCAAATCATCAAATATTTATTTATCTCTTCCTACATGCAAGAAACTGTAGGGAGACCAAGCTACTGATGATATGGCTGGATAAATACTACAACATAAGAGCACGCAAAAAAGAAATTTAAACCAAAAGTATTAATACTAGCATGGGACAACAATAAATCTGCCACAGGGCAGTAGAAAAATAATTAGCAAATTATTTACTTTGTGCATCCAGGAATTTCATAGAATAGAATCATCTTTAGAATGGGATGGTTAGATTAGATTTTAAAAAGGAAATGAGGTTTTTTATGGGATTTGAAAAATAGACGACATTTCACTGGGCAGAAGGAATGGCATTCCAGGTACAATGGTGTGAGGGAAAAAAAGGGGACAATGGCAGAAAACTTTAAGGCATACTCAAGAAAATAGAATAGCTTGGTTGAAGGCAAACATTTGTAGGAGGCATTATAAAATGGTGGTTAAGAACATAGCTTTAGGTTAAGCCCTGGGTATAAATTCTATCTCTATGACCATGTAACTTTGTGTGAGCTATTCATATCTACCTGAGAGTCTCTTTCCTTGTGTGAAAAATGGAAATAATAATATCTACTTCCTGGTAGTTGCGAGGATTAAATTAGATTATGTAGCTAAGGCATTTAGCACAGCACCTGGCAGATTGAAAAGACTCAAAAGTCTTCTATAAATATTAGTGCTACAGTCTGAATGTTTATGTACCACCAAAATTCACATGTGGAAATCCTGTCCTCCCAAGGTGATTGTATTAAGGTGTGGAGCCTTTGGGAGGTGATTAGGCCATGAATGGGATCAGTGTCCTTATAAAAAAGGTCTAATCAAGCCCCCTTGCCCCTTCTGCCATGCAAGGTTACAGCAAAAAGAGGGCCATCTAAGGAAGCAGGTCCTCACCAGAAACCAAATCTGCTGGTGCCATGATTTTGGACTTCCCAGCTCCAGAAGTAAATGTTTGTCATTCATAAACTACTGGTTTATGGTATTTTTATTATAGCAGCCCAAACAGATTAAGACAATGTGTGTTAATATTAATATTACTCAAGAAAGTAGAGTATGAAATAAAGTCTGAAGAGGGACCTGGTCAACAGGTTTGAGGTTGAAACTATTACTAAAGGGCATTGAGCAAGAGAGGAGAAGCAGGACAGTGATATTTTAGAAAGATGCATTAGATAGCTTTGCATGCATTTGATTGGTGGAATGGACTGGAGTGGGGGTGAGAAATGAATTAAAGGCAGAGCAAGTGGATAGGAAGATATTGACAAGGTACATATCTGATACTATAAGTGCCTGGATAGCAGTGGGTGGTGGAGTTGGAAAGCAAAGCAAAAACATAATCAAAAGGTATATAGGCACTATCCAGACATAGGAAGAATCAGACTTCTGAATCGAAGTTGATGGCCCAATTTATAGCTTGAAAATTGAGAATGTTGGCACTAGCAGTAAAAACCATGAAGTTAGGATGAGAGCCAGGTTGGGAAGGGAAATGAAGATTTCAGTTTCATATCTATAAAGTTAGAGGTGACATCAAAATGCACATATAGAAATGACCTGTAGGAACCCATAGATTTTTTTGCCCATATTTGCCTTAGAATTCGGTGAAACTGGAGAACCTGTTGATCACACGGACTCCTTTTTTACACGATAATATGCATTATTGTTTTGATCTAAGTGGAAACACTGGGACACATTGTGGAAGAGGCGAGCTGCAGATTAAAAATGAAACTACCTCAGTGACAGCCGCACAGGCCTGGGTGTTTCTCTGCAAGGTTACTGACTGTGAGATGTGAAAAACTCCAGGAAAAAGCCCACTCCATCTAGTTGGTGAATAAAAGAAACTCACAAACATTTCTGCGGGATAATTAATACAGATCACATCAAAACGAGTCCTTTAAATTGTCCAGTTTAAAGAGAAAGAGGTGACGGAAAGTTTTCTCTGTTCTGGAAGATTAAAAAAGAAAGGAAAGAGTTTTAAAAGAAAGGCTCCAGTGTATATGTTTCTAATTACAATATTATGAACAAATGTTTTATAAATAAAAACAGAAGTTTTTGAAAATGTCCCAAACACTGAGGATGTATGTAGTGCATGGTAAATGTGGAATTAAAAAAAAAATAATAGAGAATAATTTAACAGGGACATTAATATCTAAGAGTAAGTTATTTTGTTAAAATCATTACTTTGAGAATTTACAACACAAAATAGGAAATAGTCAGTGTTATTTATGAATATTATTATCCATCTATTGTTGAAGTTAAAAGAGTTATATTCTTTCTCTAATGGATCAAAGTTTAACATCTATGAATCAAGAAAAAAATATATAAAATCTTCCTTGAAAATATGCTATGCGGAAGAGATTGTATTCTAATATTTTTAAATTTTATGCTTGGTCTGATTGATAACATATGAAGGGGTTGCAAAAACAAAGATGTTTTTAAACAGTGCTTCCTAGCCTCTCCTTTAAACAGGCAGATGCACTGTGGAACTTTAAACAAAAGTTTCATTAGTGATGTATTAAACTACACGAAAAATTATTACTTATGTAGGCAAAGTTGAAAAGTTACCACTATTTCAACAATTGCTATTTTTTTAATCCTTGAAGTTTGGTCTCTGTTGACAGATGGGAAACGGTGAATACGTTCAGGGTAAAACTACAGGAGAGGCAATAATTTCTATGACCTGAGTGGTGAAACGCTGCTGGATTTCAATTAGCCCATAATAGGCAGTCTCAATCACTCTTTTCCTCCTGCTTTTGCTTCCTGGACAGTACTACGATAAATGCAAAGTTCCTGGTCACACCATTAGGATTCTAGTATTACCCTAATACTTCATCAAATTTCCAAAGATGGCAGAAAATAAAAGGGGGAACTGTAAACAAAATAAGGCAAAACACGTTTTTCAAAATGAAACAAGTCTTGTTTTGCTTGTACAATGTTTAAGGTGAAGGAAACTTTTCAAGCATATTTGCCAGCATGGTAATACAGTTTGGAAGACTGTTTTTTAATTAAAACCAACCAAAGTAAACAAATCAATAAATTTAAAGCTAGTCGTGTGTAATCTCACAATACAATGACTTTGAGGTCATTAATGTTTTCGAAGTGACAGAGCACAATGTGACCTCAGCAGCTTTCAGGACAGAAACTCTCAAACCAAGGTGGATCGGAAGAGACTGATCTGATGAATCAATTTTGAAATTCTCAGTAAGTCTCAGTGTAAATTCAAGTGCGTGAATTTTCTCCCCTTCTCTACACCTCTTCTCCTAGCTAACTGGGAGAAGTTGACCGTTGAAAAATCATAGCAAATGCAGAGTTTGTTCAGGATTTCATGTATCAGGCACAAAAGGAATTTCTCTATGAGATTGCCAGTGTTCTCATACGCAAGCTCTCACACACCTGGGAAGAGACACAGAAGGTTGGATGGAAAAAGGAGCTTCTCATGGCAACTAACCCATTCTCCTTTGATCAGCAAACAGCTCTGCTGTCAAAGGAGCTTGGGATGATGCCTCAGGAAAATCAGAAGGTCTTGCTGGGCAAAGGAAGAAATAAAAGAGGCTAGAAAATCTCAAAGAAGCTTAGGAAATCCAACTCTTTCTTTGGAACAGTAAAAAGGGCTTCCGACTTCATGTCTAACAACATTGGGTAGGTTCACTGGTTTTTCAACGTCCTGGGGCCGATGCTGGATCATTGGAAATTTCTTTAAATCCGCAAACTTCATGACAATTGCCATGAACAGTTTTTATGCAATTCAGAGCCTGCCTAATCAGAAGGTTCCTTGCCACCAGTATCACTATTAATATAGGATGAGACACTCATCAGTACACAGAACGCTTTGGAAGGTTACTTACCAACTGGGTGGCAAAATGGCACATTAAACTAGTAAGCAGAACATTTGTCCCATGTACGAAGTCAGATAGAGGTGTCACCAGGAAAGAAATTTGGAACACTCAGCAATTAATCTGTCCTTGTGACATTTATTTCTATCTTTTATTATAAGGATCTCTATACAGACATGCTTTATCTCCCTAGTAGGCAATGTGCTATACAAGAGAAAACGTCCAGGATTACAGCTAGACATATTTGTGTTCACATCACTGCTTTGCCACTTCCTAGCTATGTGTCTTTGTTAAGTTTTTTTTAACATTTTAATGTGCCCATTTGTTTACAATGAATGAAAATGCCCACCTTGAAGGGGGTTTGTGAAGATTAGAGATAAGAGAGGTCAACAGCTAGAATCATATCTGGGTCACAAGATTTTTGCCAGATTTAATGCTATCTGACTTCCAAGAAAACCACAGGCAATCCTTTAAGTCAGTTTTCCAAGGCATACTTAAGCACCTACTTCACCAAACACCTAACATTGCAGCAGCAGGTCCATATCAACTCAGTATAATTCCATGTGTGCAGCATTGAGACAGGGCAAGAAATGGGCAACAAAGCAATAGCAGAAAGGAGGAGCAGCTCTGAATAACCAAGGCAAACTATTCTTTTCTTGGTCCTGTAAAGGTAGTTCCATAAACCAGGACTCCCCTTCTTCCCTATGGTCTAGATTAGCACTGTCCAGTAGGACTTTCCGAGATGATGGAAACATTCGGTATCTCTGCAGTCCAATATGGCAGCCATTAGCCACGCATGTCACCTGAGCCCTTGCAGTGTGGCTCATGTGACTGAGGAATTGAAGTTCTAGTTTTATTTAACTTTAAGAAGTTTAAATTTAAAAATCCACATATAGCTAGAAGCCACTGCATTAGACAGTGCAGGTCTAGAAGTCAGGAAAAAATGGAAATACATTAGACACAGGATATATACTATGGTGACCAGGCAAACTTGGGCAGCTCAATCTCCTGGGCTGACTTACTATTTTTTAAGTTGAAGCTGTCATTGGTGGCCTCTGCTCCAACTCTTTGGTGACATTTCTGACTCTGCTGTTATGTCTAATTCTAATTTGTGGCTCGGTTCCCTCCTATTTAAGCCAAGAATTGACTTGCCTAGGTTTCTTAGGACAGTGTATCTATAAAAATGGGCAGAGCTCTCTCCCTACCGGTCTTACACTTTCTTAGTAGGCTCCCAAAAACGCATTCTTCTTTCAGTTTTTCTACATTACTATAATATACATATTAATATATAAATATAAGTATACCAATACATTATTATACTAATATATGCTATCCTATATATTGCTACACTACTATACTGTTATTACTATAACTCATGATTACATTTGCCGTTTCTTACAACCCACTCTGTCACGAAAGTTGGAGTTTCCCAGACTGAGCAGATCCTAGATGAGTGGCACCACACTGTGTCACATCCCAAAGTCTTTTTCTTTCCCCCACTGAAGCAATATGAAACCCAGGCACCCACACCAGAAATGGCAGACGCTGCTTACTGACCGTGGCACTCTTTCCCACCGGGTTTTCATAGAGCCTCTGAATCCTCCTTAACACAACCCATTGATTGTTTCTGATATGCGACATGAAATATATTTACTTTCAGTGGCATATTTTCTTTTTTTACGCCAGAATGAGTTCCTTGCCATGTAAGGTTATAAACTCCAAGGCTTGAGGTGACCTTTGTCCTCATTGTTCAAGAGTCTAGGTTCTGGGAAATATGGTAAGTATGACAGTGCTTCTTCCAGGTGGCACTTTGGGTGTGTATGAATACACAACTTTTGGCAGTCTTCTCTGGCATGGCAGAGCTTCACACACAAATTAGCTAGGACGTCCTCTTGGACTTGACCTGACTAACCAAGAAATCCTAAATGTTAAAAATCCTGCCAAACACAGGTTGAAAAAGTCCCTTGCTGATCCTTGGCTAATGACTAGATGTTTCTTGTTGGCTCTTAAGAAGTGAGAATTTCTTTCTAGCAGGATCCTGCTCCATTCACTGGCCATTTTAGAAATGAATTTCAGATGCTACTTGCAGTTCAGAAGCAGGTTCAGAAACTTTCTGAGTACCCAATTTAAAAGCTACATTTGATCAATGAATTTCTAGGTAGTATATGCCAGTCTTTTGCATTTTAATTGGAGATAGGGATATCACAAAGCACACAAGACTCCCCTAGACACTCTGCAGACTTGTGCTTCGCTATTCTAGAAGGAAGGAGAGAGAGAGAGAGAGAGAGAGAACTAAGAAGGGAGAACATGGAAAAGAGGAAAGACAATAACGGGACTGATGTTGCTGAATGCTTCTTTCCTTTCTTTCTACAGTTTTTGAAAATTGTTCCCCAAATCATTCGCTCACAGATTTAGTCATTCATTTTTGTTATTTTATCATTGGCCCTTGTTAGTTGTGAATATTGCACAATTAGCACATTTCTGAAAGCCCCGATGGCCATGTCCTCAAGCTTCCTCCTCAGTTCCTGGAATTTATGCCGTAGGACCTCAGCCCTATTTCTGTCTGTGGTTTTGATTCTGGCTCAGATTCTGAGTACGGAGACATCCCCTCTCCCTGGCGAATACCTTTTTCTCCTTGTGGTCATGTTTCCAGTCCAGCTTGAGGAGTCATAAAGTGCTATTAAAACAGTCATCTCTCTTCGTCTGTCCTCAGTAGTCATCACACAGTATTGCTATTGTCCAGGGGCTGGAGGCCGAGGCTGAAGCTGAATCGGAAAGTTGGTTTTAGTATCCCAGCAGGGCCAGGGAAAATAAATCCCTGAGCAAGAATATGGCTTGGCGTCAAGCAGCTGGAGAACCGGTCCGTGAACAGGGTCCAGGGGCAGATTATTTGGGTGAGTGTGCATGGCTACCAGACATCAGTTTCATTTGACTAATATGTTCTTTTCCATCCAAGTGAATGGATTACCACAGTGTCAAATAAATAACGTGTTGCCACATTTGGCCCAACGAGAAAAATACTGGGTATCAATAAGCAAGTGGAAGACCACATGAAAGCCCAACTGTGTTTGAGAAAAACAGGAAGGAGCCCTCAGGTATCTCGAAATGCAGTCATGCTTCTTGTCAAAATGTTCTAGGAGCCAAATGTGTGGAGTCCCCACTGCTGTGACAACACTCTGGTGTCTGAAGCTCATCCAACACAGCCACGGACCCAAATTAAACCCGAGGTATTTGTGAAAGCAGCCACAAAGGTGGGACAATGGCTCATTACCCAATTCAGAATGCATTCAGTCAATGCTCATTGAATGCCTACTGGTTGCCAGGCACAGAGGTGGCATCTGGGGGTGGCAGGGAGGATAACAAGGATTGGAAAGAAATAAAAAATGAACAAGGCACAAACTCTTGGCTCACATTCTGGTGGAAGACACACACACAGAAGATCCTTGTATCATGCAGCAAAGTGTTATAATAGAAATGTGGGTAAACTGCTAAAGGAAGCAGGAGGTAAGAACAGGTCAGTCTGCAAGAAAACAGAGAGCATGGGGAACGTCTTCATGAAGTGATGACATTTGGGCTCTGCCTTAAAATATGTTGTTCGAATGCAATATTTTTTTCAGAATGTATAAAATGTACATTACAAACCAAAAGAAATCCCCCCCCCAAACCCTTCTCAGTCTGTAACACACATCAGCACTGATGGTATTATGTAACTCTGTTAAAGGAATAATAAGAAAAATAAGACAGGAATAATAAACACTGTCCTAAGCATTTTACACATACTGGTTAATTCAATCCTTACGATATTTCTATGCTATAGGTATTATCCTTACTTTAGAATAGTGGAAATAAGGCACAGAGAAGTTAAGTAAATTGCCTAAGGTCACACTGTAAGTGCTCTTACACTGTAAGTGCCCGCTGTAAGTGGTCACAGCGCTAAGTGCTTTAGACTGGTTCTCACGACAGCCTTTGCTCTGAGCTATGTACGATTATTTCAGGGTGGAGGCTTGAGAGTGTTAAGGACCTGAAGCTTAGAGAGGTTTAGTCTCCTCTCAGAAAGCTGTTTCAGATAGAAGGCTAAGTATGGCTGTTGGCTCAGTGGCACAGAAATACACATGCGGTGTGTTTAGAGAAGGCAAATGAAAATATCATAAATATCAAGGGGCTTGAAATTCATTCTCTAGAAATGGGGAGACACTCATGAGAATAACATAACTGGAGTTTTCTATGTATATTTACATGCTCTGGTGGCACTCTGAATGGAATGGAGGGGAGAAGGGTACAAGGAAAGACTGCCCGATGGCTATTGAAATGATCTCAGTCAGGGTGGCGGCCACTGACTAAGAGGGATGCATCTGAAGGACATTCTGGAGGAGAATCAAGAAGATGAAATCCCTGATCTGGTAAGCGAAATATGGTCTGGGGAGAGAAATAAAAGCCAACTCCAAAATTTCTCACGTTGCCCGCTATGCTGGAATATGCTGGGGCCACCCACCAAGATAGGAAAAGTAGAAGAATTGGTAGATTTTATGGAAAAAAATAATTGGTTTCAGTGTGAGTATAAGGGGGCTACTAAGGGGAAGATGTCCACTAGGCAACTGAATATACAGTTCTAGAGTGACCCATTGCACTATTTCTTCCCTGTGTGAGGACAATTCATTGCCTAGCATTTGGGGACATTCCTTGGTGGGATAATAATATTATAGCTGGCATATCTTTATAAGGCTGACTTGGTGACAGACGCTTCTAACAATCATGTGTTAATCTTTACAACATTCTCTCTGCAGCACAGAGAATGTAAGTCATTTTTCCAGTGCAGCACAGCCAAAGGAGTTCCAGAGGGAAATTCTTCAGTCTCCAAGCAGCATTTCCCATATCCATGATTTCAGGCTTCTGTGGCTAAAATTCCCTTTCTGAAAATTTTTCTACCTATTCTGGGAACTGGGAGAAGAGAGAGATGCTGTGGATGGAGGTATAGGTGAGGGCCTGCTGTGTTGTGAAATTCCTGCCCCTTTGACCTTTATAAAATTTAGCACACTTGTTCTCGACTTGAAGATTCTGCAGGATAGCTCATCTGCCCTGCCTCAGTGTCCTTCTCTGTGGTATAGCAGGATAACGATACTTGCTTCCTAAGATGGTTGAGAGGATTAAATAGGCTCCTACATCTACAGTGCTTATTCTTGGCTCACGTACATGTTCCAGAAATGTGAACTAAGATGATGACATTCCAGACAAGGAGCATGATGGTGAGGATGGCTACCTATTTATCTCTACACTATTTTGCACAATGGTTTAGAGAAGAAACACCAGGTCAAGCCCTGCCCTTCTAAACCACAATCAGAGAGAAAGAGAGAGTAAATTACCACCAGTTGTCAAGATTTAGAACACAAAGGTCTCTGGCCTATGCATTTTGGGAAGTAAGGGTCATCGAAACTGTGGTGGCAAATTGAGAAGCAAGAAAAAGACCCCGTGTTAGGGTCCAGTCCAGACACGAGAAGCTCGGTATCCCTCAGTTAACCTTCAAGAGCACCACAAGAGATAAAGGGGATGAGACGTTATGAGACGAGGGGTTAAAGGACATAGAAACCCGATGCTCTGGGCCTCAGGTGGACCTGTTCAGGTACCAGTGAGAGCCTGGACTGGGTCCTGTAAGGGGAGAAATTCTAGGGGACCAGTCCAAGCGCAGACAGCCTTTGTTTGGACTTTTAAAACCGAGGAGGGAAAATGCTGGAAACATAAAAGACCAACTTGGACCATCTGGTTCTGTAACAGTCTCCCATCAACACGTCCTCACTTGATGAAGCCAATATAATAAATGAGGATAGATGCGTTTCACTCCTGTCAACAGCCATACGAGAGGAAAGATAAGAGAAGCTTTTGAAATCGTAGAGATCTTTTGGCTTTAGCTATTCCAGAGGCAATTAGTTCCATATGGAAAGCAAATCCATGCGGATAGATTTAACTATCAATTCTGTAGCTGCTTATCACGAGGCAGTATATTTTGTAATGTACACACAAAAGCTGGATCGCCTTACTGTGACACCTGCTTTCACCCAGACCAGGCAGCAATGAATTAGCCTTAGGTCTCCTGATATTCCACGTGTCAACTCATTTTAAGGAAACGAATTAATTATCCCTGGAATCAGTAATAATAATAATAAATTGCTTTTTAAAACAAACCGAATCGGGACAACACTACTTTCACGAGACTCTAACATGCTTATAACACAGCATACTAAGTCGAAAAATCTCCCCTTATGCCACAGGAAACAGCTAGGCGATCCACCGAAAAAGACTTTCAATCTTTCAGATATTCTCTGATGGAACTTATAGTGGGTAACTCTAAAGAAAAGATATTCGACCACAGATAATTCATCCCTTCACCCTCCTACAAGCTTTCCCTTATAAGCATCCTGTTTTTATCCATTCTTCTGTTTTAAGAGAGTTAAGAAAGATGGTAGGGAGGAGGAAAAAGAGATAGCAAAATAAGGAAGAAGTGAAGGATGAAAAGAGTAAAGGGAAAGCACTGGAGAAAAAAGAGAAAAAATGAAAAGCAAAAGAGGAGGAGAGAAAAATCCAACCACCTCCTCTCCCTGCCTCCATTTCTTCCATTCTTTCAAGATCGGTTTCTTTTTAATAACTACACACTCGTGTGCATGGTGAGGAGACGGGAACAAGAGCAATGATGGCAGGAGTTGGCCTTGACAGGTCACACAGTTCTCAAAGCCAAGCAACCTCAAGGCTCAGAAGATTTCTGAAAATACCCATAGGACAAACCCATGGCCTTCAAGATTTGGCAAACAAATTCAACCCATTATTCAAACATTTTGAGCTAAGCGAAGTGCAGTGCATTTTGTCAGGCAGTTTCCCCTTAATTTCCAAACCCATGTGTATTTCCAAGGGAATGTGATCCATATGTTTCTAATTCATTTGCATTTAAATCATCATAATGCTGTTTTGCTGAGCTATTTGATGTCCAAGAAGCCTATGAGGCCTTTTACAAGCCCTTTTAAAGGCTTTCTCCTTTGAACCTGCAAGTCATGGTTTTCCTGTACAGAATGTGAATTAAAATAAAGAAAGGTTATAGTTTCTCTTCAAACTAAATTCTTCTGTATTTAAATAGATAATAATAATGACAACCATTAAAATAGTGTGACCTCTGTGGCAACCTTACATATAAATTTAGAGAAATCTATCGGTTGGGAAAAAAATGTTCCACCTTTTCCAATGCAGCAGCCATGAATAGTAGTGGCTGGATTCTACTCTGTTTGCAGAGTAAGTTGAAAATATTATTTGTTTTTTTAACCCCCTGATTTTTCTGAAGCCCAACCTACTTTCTTTCAGACTTCGAATACATTCATGGATGTTTATTGTGACTATCCTATAATATTTTTAAAGGAGGTTTTGAATGTCTTTGTGCTCAAATCACTTAGGTCCTCAACATATTTATGAAACATTAGAATATTGATTTGTTCTTGAAACAGTAACAATCACAATATTATCTACCTTGTATTTAGCACATTGATACGGGCTGGGCACTGTACCAGATGCTTTATACACACATCCTAATTTAATATTTGTGACAACTACAAGTTTCTCATGATTGCTACCCATTTCACAGATGCAGAAACTAAGGCACAAAATTTGGCCAAGTTACTTGATTTAAGGAAACTTGTTCAAATTCACACAACCAGCAAGCAGAAGAACAGACATCTAGGGGTTAGCAATTACTATTTGTGTAGCTTCCAGAAGGGCCGCTGTTAAAAACAGGAGGAGGAATCTGTGAAATGTAGTATAAACTTCTTTTGCTTATTGAGTTTCTACCATCTCCCAGCCACTGTTCTAAGCACACTGAAAAACAAAACCAAGCAAAACATCATCCTTTTACTTAAAGAGCTCTGAGTTTAGTGGTCTGGAAAGACGTGCTTGTCAATGCAGTGTGACTATGTCCTTAATTAGAGACTGGAACTTAGGGTGTGTAGAATAGTACTGGGAGACGGGGATCAAGGTTCATTCTGAAGAACCAACGATACACATAAACCACTTAGGACTAAACCTGTCCCACAGGCTTAATAGATATTGGTTTTCTTCTTCAATAAGGTTTGGAATTTGTCCTGAAGACAAGGACCAGGGGTTTTGTTTTCTTGGAAGAGAACTTTGGACAGCAGCGCAAAGAATGAATTCGGAGACACCTAAGACAGGGAAGCCAGCTAGGAGGCTGTCTCAATAATCTAGTGGTGGATGGAAGGCAGTGGGCTGAGGACAAGAATTAATTAGAGAGAAACTTACATTTCACATTTTCTAAATAATTTTGAATCACTTGGCCTTTTAAACAAAAAAGCTCATTTTGCAGTATTTGCTGAAAACTCAAATTTCTCTCTCATTTCCCAATGTAATGTCTATGTACTCGCAGACATACATATGCAGTCATCTGTAATAAACACTAGCTTAATGATCATGTAAGCAGACATGCTCCTTTCTGGATAACCGTTTCAATTCAAGAATGATTTTACACTGGGCTTTGCCTTTCTCCATTGATATTGAGAAACTGATCTACTGTAATGACTTTTCAAGAGAAAAAGAAAAAATTAAGACCTCCCAAATAGAAAATGGTCAAAATCATTTACATAAAATAGTTTCTTTTCCCCATTTCTTCAATGAAACATCATCAGTCATACCAGCAGTATATCTACTGAGTATGCAGAGTCATTGATTTGACAATTAACAGGTCTCAAAATATCTGCTCATCGAAATATCTCCCCTCACTTGTTAGTTTAAATGAGACTTAAAAGCGTTAGTTTACTTCATTTTTTATAAAAAGGTCTTTGGGTCTTTTATGATTTGGGGCTTGGGGTTTGAGAGGTGAAAAGGAGTTTTCGAAGAGTAGCTCATTAACCTTCCTTGATTGTCACTTGTGACAAATGAGATAACTGAATTAACTAGATACACTCCAGTATCTTAAATCTCTGTTTTCTTTCCCTCTTCCCAAAGTCTCTCATTTGGTACCATTGCATTTACTACAATATTTGCATCTGTTCATTTCCCGTCATCACCCCTACTATAACCCTCTCACCTGGACCCTGCCTCTCAGCTTCCAATCTTGTCCTGTTATAATCTCTTCTCCACACAACCCCAGAACAACCACTTACAAAGGTAAGATAAATGATGTCACTTAAAACCTTTCAACAGCATGGCATATCACTGTTTCTCATTGTACTTATAAAAGTGAAACTTTATGATCCAGTCCAGCCAAGCCCCAACCTCAGCTCACTGGCTGTTCCCCTGTCAATGAACTCCAGCGACCCCGGCTGCCCTTCTCAACTTGCCTCCTTAGGCTTAGATCTCACCTCTGATGTCACCTCTTCAGAAAGACCTCTCATCACTCCAGATGAAGCACTGAGTGTGAAGACCCATGTGTGGGATTCAAATAAATAAGGGTCATAACCAGAATGAGTTAAACACACACATGTACATATACCTACACACACACACACACACACACACACACACACACAACAGGGAAGAGAAATAGAGAGTTCAATGTACTCTTGCTTCAGTGAACTATCAGTGTACTACTGGATTGGAATATCAAATACATGTCTTGCTGGTTACAGCCCCCTACATGCCTGCCCATAAATTATCACATCGCCTTCCTTGTTTGCTTCCTTCATGCCCTTCTCACAATCTGAAATCTGGCTTATTTCTGTGTTAACTTATTTTCTGAGGATGTAAGCACCTTAAAAGCAGGGCTTCATCTCTTTTATACATTTCCTTATTGCCAGCACCTAGAACAGCACCTGATACAGATCAAGTTCTAAAGGAACTTTTGTTCAAAGAATATCTGAAAAATCTTGCCATTGTTAACTTTATGTGTCAATTTGACTGGGTCACATCACCCAGATACTTGGTCAAACATCAGTCTAGATGTTGCAGTGAAGGTATTTTTTTAGATGTGATTAATATTTAAATATGCAGACTTTGAGTAAAGCAGATTACTCTCCATTTTTGTGGGTGGGCCTCTTCTAATCAGTTGAAGGCCTTAAGAGAAAAAGACTGGGCTTGCTAAGGAGAAAGGATTCTGCCTCCAGACTGAGTCTGGACTTGAGACTGCAACATTAAGTCTTTCCTGAGTCTCCAACCTGCCAGCCTGCTCTGCAGATTTTGGAACTCAGCAGCCCCCAGAACTGCATGAGGCAATTTCTTAAAATAATTCTCTTGCTTATACACACACACACATACACACCCTATTGGTTCTGCTTCTCTGGAGAATGCTGACTAACACAGATGTGTTGACACTCACAGCCCAGTGAAATTTACCAGCATTCCTCTTCAGATATTTCTCCCTTTGCCTAGAACACTCCAGTCAGGGTAAGAGCTGAGCCTAACTCTCTCTTTTCCAAACCCCCAAACTCTCTGCCCCATCTTTCTTCTCTGTTCATTTTCTTCTCCTCATCATAACCTTGCCACTTGACCTTCTGGTAGAAGTAACTTCCATAATTGTCTCTCACATCCTCCAAGCTTTCCATGTCACCCTAAGAAGGGCCTATAACTCTAGAACTCCTGGTTGCTTTGATAAATACAATTCTTCTATTGTTTTGATTTCTTTTCTCCTGCAAAACTTCTGGTGGATAAAATGTTCCATGTTGTTCCATACACATACTCATAAGGAAGTAAAATCAGAAGAATATAAGATAACCACAAAATGAGTTTGTGCCATTCTGTAGTGTCAAGTATTCTACACTGAGAATTTTAATTCAAAAGAAGTCATAAAGAACATGGGTTTTGTTTTTTTCTTTCTGAGTAGTTTTTTAAAAAATTTTTATTGGAATATAATTGATTTATAATGCTGTGTTAGTTTCAGGTGTACAGCAAAGTGAATCAGTTATATATATACATATATCCACTCTTTTTTTTTTAGATTCTATTTCCATATAGCCCATTACAGATTATTGAGTGGAGTTCCCTATGCTATACAGGAGGTTCTTTAAAAAACTAAAACTAGAACTACCATATTACCCAGCAATCCCACTCCTGGGCATGTACCTGGAGAAAACCAAAATTCAAAAAGATACACGCACCCTAATGTTCATTGTAGCACTATTTACAATATCCAGGACATGGAAGCAACCTAAATGTCCATCAACAGATGAATGGACAAAGAAGATGTGGTGTATATATATATGTGTGTGTGTGTGTGTGTGTGTGTATATATACATATAAAATGGAATATTACTCAGCAATAAAAAAGAATAAAATAATGCCATCTGCAGCAACATGGATGGGCCTAGAGATTGTCATACTGAGTGAAGTAAGTCAGACACAGAAAGACAAATATCATATGATATCGCTTATATGTGGAATCTTAAAAAAAAAAGGGTACAAATGAACTTATTTACAATACAGAAGTAGAGACACGGGTGTAGAAAACAAACTCATAGTTACCAGGGGATGGCAGGGGAGGGATAAATTGGGAGATTGGTTGGGACTGATATATATACACTACTATATATAAAATAGAGAACATGTGATTTTTAAAAGAGAATTTGAGACATAAATGGAAGTTAACTGCAAGAGGTCTTCATTAAAAAGTCCTCTCTTCAACTAGCTTTCTGATCAGTACCGTTCAAACTGGTACCTGATCTGAATGCAACTCTGATGGCTTCACGTGTGATTGTCACCGATAGGACTTTGACTCTCTTTTGAACAGGGACAGTGTCTCTTACATAATAATGTGCGAATAGGGCTTCACAATCCCACAGACCAGGGTTAGAAATGTATCTGTCACAACCATGGTCCCCAATCACATGATTTCCTCTCAAATGCTTAACATGGAATAATATGACATTTATGTGATGCACCTAACAGTGCTTGGTGCCTAGTAGATGGTCAATAATTGCTAGTGTCTATCCTTGGAGTTACAGTTTAACCTCCACAGTACCTAACCACATGCTAAGCACATAATAAAATAAAAGCATTGTTTATGAAATGAAATAGAATGAAATTAAACTGATGCGGGGCACTTTTCTTTTTTATAGTTCTAAGCTACACTGAAACACATCACTATATAGAGTTTTCCAAATCGCTATGTTCATGTTTTATTATTAGATAAGTCTGCCCTACATACACGACATTTCGTAGTGTTTCTGAAAAAGTATATATAAATGGCAGCCTTGATAAAAATACTATTTTATTCTTAACATTGGATTCATCTATTGCCTTTATTTTGAATTCATGTTATGTCCTAAAAATGTCAGGTTTCAAAATTTTGTGTAAACTTGATTCTTTCTACCTAGGAATAAATAGTGATGGAGGTACATGTATCATTTTTCTTTAAAACTTTAGTTTCAAAAGTCACTAGAGGGCTTCCCTGGTGGCGCAGTGGTTGAGAATCTGCCTGCTAATGCAGCAGACATGGGTTCGAGCCCTGGTCTGGGAAGATCCCACATGCCACGGAGCAACTGGGCCCGTGAGCCACAACTACTGAGCCTGCGCATCTGGAGCTTGTGCTCCGCTACAAGAGAGGCCGCGGCAGTGAGAGGCCCGCGCACCGTGATGAAGAGTGGCCCCCGCTTGCCGCAACTAGAGAAAGCCCTCGCACAGAAACGAAGACCCAACACAGCCAAAAATAAATAAATAAATTAATTAATTAAAAAAAAAAAGTCACTAGAGCTACACTTGATACGGGCAGCCACTCTAAATGCAAGAAAACAAATCAAACACACACTCTTCTTCCAAACAAAAATAGTTATTGTAAAAATGCATTAATGAAAATATTCTAGCCTTTGAACAAGAGGCTCATCAACTAGGCAAAACTAAAATTAAAAATACTTTTCTAACTTAAAAGAGATATATATATATACATTCCAATTTATTCAGTTGGCATCCTTCTTATAAGAGGCAAATAGAAGTTTGAGATTGGTTTGATCTTGTTATAGAAGAAATTTCTGTATTTAGTGAAGAGCCCAGGAGACTCTTCCAATCCTAAGATTTTATAGTTCTGTGATTTAGCTACTCCAGGAAATTTTTTAAGTGTTCATTCCTAATATTTTTTATGTCCCCATTTTTGTTTGGTGTTATACAACTATGACCTCAGTGTTGAAAATCCAGAGTTTTTTCCCCACTCATTTTTTTTGTATTTCAAAAAGCAAGAAGAAAAAATAAGAACAAAGAAAGAACTGCACAAATGTTACTGAAATTTTACAGGGTAATTCCACTTAACTCTAGAGTTATACAAATACATAATATAATTACACAAATATATAAAACATCTGCTTATATCACCACCGAGTTACACAATGCCTTCTGTATGATTTTCAAGAACCATCTTGAGAACTAAGGCTGAAGCGTTAAAATTTAAAGTATGTCCTAAATGACCTTTAACCTTTATTAGATGTCCTAGTATAAGAAACTCGAAAAACAAGTCTGGGAGTGTATGGATATGTAAAGTCTACGTTATTGATGCTTGCTTTAAATATTTGATTAAGCATCCATATGTCAACCTGATCTTATAGAAGATCAAAGTAAATAAAGTGCTTCCAACGTTCAGTGCTCGAACACATGAGGCTACTGATTCTTCTGGAGTTAGAGAATAGAATTTATTTAGCAAATTGCATCTAATGTCCTTGGAAAATTCAGACATGTCACTAGATATGAACTGACACAAATGAATTTTAAAAACCCATAACTAGATCCCGAATTCCAAAGAAATCAACATTTCCTTTGGATGCTAATTTTCCAAAAATGTGACCAATTTTTCCTGGATTAGTGAAATAACCACATGATATTAGAAATTGCAAATGGATTTATTTTTTCTAGCTCCATGGGAGAAATAAGACAACATACATTTTGAAGGGTGATCAAGGAAAATCTATGTATCCTGTAATAGTGTAACTGGATGAACACACTGGTGTATAGGGTTCCACCTAAGCCTCTGAGATTTGAGTCAGGTTTCCCTGGCAGGCACTGTGACATTGCTAGCGGCCTATCTGCACCTAAAAACAGTGTCTTACTTAGAAGCTCTGCCCAATGGCTTGGCGTGAGGGGAACTGAAGTGCCTGCTGCAAAGAGAAGTTCTGTTGGTATAGCAAGGCTCCCCAGAGGGAGCCTAACCTGCCTGTGTCTGGGGAACCAGGAGCTCCCTAAACAGTCTGTCACATTTCTTATTCACAAGAAAATTTAATAGTCCCCATAGAAGAACCAGTGAAGAAGAATTTAAGGACTGGTGGTCAGTCTCCTGGAAAACTGAGCCAAATAATCTTCAGTAGAAGAGATAAAGAGAAATATTTGGAAGCTGAGAACACTAAGTTAAAAGAGAATGAAGGTACTGCTTGGGTTTTATAGTGGGAAACTATATTTTTATTTAAGCAGAAGTCACAATTATTAGTAAAATTTAAATGTTCTCTCTGATATAATAAAGAATATATCTGGTTTTTGCCCCTGGTTCCTGGCCCAGATGTTCAAAAACCATTGGGATTTACTGAGTGACAGGAGTGTCTTTGTTTGCTCACTCATGCTGAGTCCCTAAATAGATTCAGCACAGGGACTGGTCACCAGAAAGACCAACCGTGTGACTAGATGGTTGGAACTTTGGGCCCACCTGATGATCCCTGATCTCTGAAGAGGTAAGAGGGACTGGAGACTAAGTTCAATCATGTGGCCAACGATTTAACCAATCATGCCTATGTAATAACAGCTCAATAAAAACTCTGCACAGAGGCTCAGGAGAACTTTCCTGGTTGGTGAACACACTGATATGCTGAGAGGATGGCAAGTTCTGACCCCACAGGGGTTAGGCATGGAAGCTCTGAATCTGGACCCTTCCATACCCTGTCCTATGTGTACCCTTTATAACAAAATTGTAATCATATTACGGTGCTTTCAGGGAGTCCTGTGAATCTTTCTAGAATGTCAACCCTGATGGGGTTGCAAGAACCCTCAAATGTATAGCCAGCCAACCAGAAGTGCAGATGGCCCCTGAGACTTATAGCTGGCATCTGAAATGAGGGCAGTTTTGTGGGGGACTAAGCCCTAATACCTGTGAAATCTGATACTAACTTTGGGTAGTTTGGGCCAGAATTGTACTGAAGTACATCCACCTGGGGTAAAAACAGAGCATCTCTAACCTAGAGATTTAGCCCATGTTCCTTGAGAGACAACAGTAATACACATCCAAAGAGCCAGGCTCTCTCTCCCATCTTGGTGAAATCAGAAGTGGAAGTCAATGCCATCCCCCGGGGTGTGCAGATACGTCTAACCCTGGTGCTGGCCTTGAAGGAAGAGCAACTGGGCACTTGCTGGAGAGGGCATAGCAGGAGTGCAGGGGAAACACCAGAGCTGAAGCCATCAGAGATTTACAAATGCCACAACAGACGATGTTTAAATAAAGGTGAGACAAAAGAGATGACCCTGAGTAAAATATCAGGAAATGGGGGTAGGATGTGGTAAAAGAAAATGAGCTTCACATTTAGGTGCAGGCCATGCTGTTATCAAGTAGTGAGTAGTTCTAGTATCAGATGAGAGGCATTAGAAGTAAAACCTCCTAGGCTTGAAGGTTCCAGATTGAGAATGCAGCCTAAGGGAATGGCCTTACCATCAAATTCCCCCAGTCTCTCGACAGGATACAGAACTGCAAGCACCAAGAGACCCAGACAGTAGGGAGTCAGGCAGAGATTGGGGCAAGAGATAGTGACTGTGTGTCTAAATTAGCTAACATTTGCTATTGAACATTAACGTCTAGAGTGAAAATAACATCCAAATATTAACAATGATGGTAATAATAATGATAAATATCTATAGAATATTTTCTACGTGCTGGACACTCCAAAGCATTTTACGTGTATTTTCTCAGTTAATTCTTACGACAGCAGCATCAAGTAGCTACTATATTGTCCCCATTTTATTCAATACATAGGAGAAAACTGAGGCATGGAAATAAGGGCCCAAGAGCCTGAAATGCTGGAGGAGACTTGGGTCCAGAGAAGCGTAAGGTGTCCTGCAGTTGGCGGGATGCCCCTTGTGTTCAGCGGAGACAGAGTTAGAACAAGGTCAGGGAATGGTGAAAAAAAAAAAAAGGATAGCAGTGGCAAATGCAGCTGCTATTTGTTTTTTACAATTAAAAAAAAAAAAACAATATGGCTCATCAAACTGACCCTGTAGTCAACAGATTCCAGTCAGTATGAATTTAAAAACAAAACATCAAATGATTTTCAATATGAAGATTTTCTTTGCAAGGACACTGTCTGGATACTTTCCCAAAAGGAAAATTTAACAAAAGACCGCATATGTCCTTGACTGTATCATTCCAATCAAATAATAATCTAGGTTTCTTGGAGACTGAGAACAACATCAGGAGAGAACTCAGGAGTGGCACAATCCAGTGAAGGGCCTTGGCTAAGTCCTGGTACTTTCAGTCCTTCTGAAGATTCCCACACCTTGTGGACATATGAAAGGGCTTAGTATTTGGGAGGTTTTATTACCAAATCATAAATATTTTATTTACCCAAACCAGTAAGGAAGGAAGAAACGAGGGGGAATTTGGGCAGCTTTCTGAGGAAATCCTTGCCAAGGCCCCATTTGCATCAACTTTGCCCAGCATTCAAAAGGACTTTTGTGTTGTTTTAAATCTTTCATTCTGTTGGAATACAGCCATCAGGTATGCAGCACAAACTCATCTGCCAATATCCGGGATTAAATGTGAAAAATAAATACATCAATGAACTTGATCGAGGTAACATCTTTCACGCTAGCATCTGCTCTGCTGTTTCCAAAGGTACGTCAGCCATGGAATCAATATTAATGCTGTCCTTATAAAGACAGATCTACTGACCCGCCACCATTGGGGTGACTGCTTTGAGAGTTCTCTTGAAGATGAGAAAACTGGTCCTTACTCACTCTGCTGACTAAACCCCAGTGTGCCCATGAGAAGAGTGTGCCAGATGAAATGGGTAGGCTGTGGCTGGAAAACAGCACCGTAACTGGTTTTTGTAGGGATGAAATCCTTGCCTTGGCCTTTGAAATGGTTCTTACTGATGGCCGTAGAATCAGTCTTCACCTCATGACTGAAGTTGTTACGTGCCTGTTGTTAGCCTCTGTTCTTTTCAATCTATCCTCTACACATCTTCCGGACTTGCTTTTACTAAAATGAAACACTATCGTGTCACTCTGCTTAAAAACCCTCAACGACTTCTCATGGCCTCCAGCACAAGCAGATTGTAATCTAGCTTGTGGGGAATTATTACTACAGTTATGGAATTAGTTTCTAATACTGAAAAATCAAGAGATTTTACCTTAATAGATATATGGATTTCTGTCTTTTCTTGTTAGACTGAGATGTCTGGAAATCCTGTGGCCCTATCCTTGCCTAGACGGGAGCTGAGTTGCCACTATCCTCTACAAGGTAGGGCACTCACACTGCTGTTCTCCACAGTTCATGTGGTCTTCCCAAATTCATGCCTGTCAGTTGCCACTTACTGGGCTGCTTGTTTAATTTTAGAAAGGTAGAAAAATATTCTTCTGCACATTCATCAAGTGGGCAAACAAAGTTGGGCTGGAAAACAGCAAAAAAACAAAGTACCAAAAATAACAAAAGGAAGAAAAAAATACTCTGAATTGTCACATTTGCCCATTTCCATGTTGTAAATACTGATACTTCCACCATGCCAGATTTTAAGCTACCAACATGAAATCACTGAATTCGAGGTTGAGAGCAGATGCTAACAATCCACTCTCATACCAGCTCCAGCACATCACTGTAAAAATACAAAGAAAGGTGCATGCTTCAAAATTAGAAGACAAAACAGAAAGAAGGAGCTTACATCCTACCCTATTCTCACTCTATTTCCCTGGCCTGTGCAGACCCTTGGGTGTGCAATTCTTATGAGTGATTAAATAAAATTCAAACTACTTTGAATGGCTTACAAATCTCTTCACAATCTGACCCCAACCTAAATTTCTAACCTATTTCCTTTCACTACCCATATAACCTAATCAAAGGGGTTCTTGCTGGTCCCTGCACATACCAAGAATTTTAATACATTTATGTCTCCATGAATGATATTCCCTACACCTAGAATACCATTCTTGTCTTTCACACCTACTGTACATTCTCTCTGAAACTTTCTCTAGTGATGCTGGGCAGAGTTAAATTCTCATCTCTGCTTCTATATCACTTTGCATTTGGGGTTGTAAACTGTGAGCTCTCTGAGGGACCATATCTTATTTATCTGTGTATTCAAAATGCCTAGCATGCACTAGATCTCTGACAAACGCTTGTTGAAAGCAAGATATAACTGAGCCCTTAAATGAAAGACTTAGGTTTCATTTTCAAACTGTATAAAATGCTCATATATATCTACATGGTAATCTACATGTTTTCTTGATTTCTTTGCCAATTTTCTATCAGAGTACATGCTAGGGGAGTGAGAGTATTTATCTTGCAACCTCCAGCTGACCAATTGTCACCACTACCAAGTAGTATATTCTCATAAATGCAAACATGGAGACTTCCTTTTGACACACAGCTCTTGAGAGATACAAATTTGGCATTATCCATCACAAGGCCAGAACTTGGGTTCATACAGAACTGCTGATTCTAAAGCACTGAATTCAGATAGAATGTAGCTCTAAAAACACAGCAGTCAAACCCAAATGATGAGAAATGGATTGAATGGATGGCTGGAAATAAATTTAGGAAGATTTCTTCCTGTCTTAGATACTATATTGAAAAACTCTACATCTTACCCATTTGTATTTTTTTTTTTTTTTACTAATATGTTGCCCAGCACAGAAGTTCACAAAGTATTTGGTTTCAGAACCCTTTTACATGTTTTAAATTATTGAAGACCCACAAAGAGATTTTGTGTATGTGGGTTATATTTATGAGTAATTATTTACTGTACTCAAATTAAAACAGAAAATTTTAAACACAAGAATCCACAAGCACACATATCATTAGCCATCAGAAAGATGATGCCATTAGATATTATGTAGCCTCTGGAAAACTCTACTGCATAGTTGTGGGAGAATGAGAGTAAAAAATGAACATCATTCTTGGTATTATTATGAAGAAAGACTTGACCTTGAAGATCCCTTAAAGGAATCTTGGGGACTACTAGGGGTCCCTGGACCATACTTTGAATACTGCTGGCCTAGTTCTTTAGGTTCAAACAAACAAGTTTGTTGAATAAATTAAGTAGTGATAGGTTAAATTCATGGCCAATATTTACTACCAATGTTACATTTACCCAACTGTCTTTAATGAATAATGATCAGAGTCTGCTTGTTTTTGCACTTTTATTGCCATATCAATCAATCAATCAGTTTTGGTTACTAGCCAATAGACTATGAAATAGAAAACCCTTGGGACAACAAGGAAAAAAGTGTTATGAAAGGACAATTATCTACCTTGTTTGAAATCTTTGTTTATAATGATGTAAAAGGAGTCAGGTGGAAAGTAGGGGAGGGAGGGACATGTTTGATGGATTCAGTGAAGGCTGAAATTACCTATCTTAACAACCACTAAATCAATGATTCCATCACTGCTTTCAGATTCATACCATTATGACATGTCATCTAGATAGAGAAAAGAGTCTAATTTGGCCTAGTTAAAGTATTTGTTGTTAAGTTTACAAGCGCTAGATTTGACACAATCTTTTATAAAACATCCTTAGATACATGCAGAATTGCCTTGGTTTACCTAGTTTTTCCATAGGTCAGGTTCATTTCCCTTTCCATCTTAAGTTCATTTCAATGTAATAAATGTGCAAATAAAGACATAAATAAATGGTAATGAGACCTCAAATTGCTAAATATTTTTCTTATATGTTATTTAATCTGAGACTCAGAATAGAAGGAAGTAAAGTTTTCTTTAACAAACTGTGTAAATATCCTTCAAACAAGGAATCTATATACCTCTTAGATACAAAAGCCATTGCTATCTTGCTTCTGCTTTGAGCGTTCTTTACAATTTTCAGCCTGTAGCCCATTTCATGTAGATTAGAGAGTCAAATAAATCATTCCAGTAGAGGACAATCTTAAAATGAAATGTCTGTTGGAGAAATAGCTTTTCCACTTATTAATATTAATTTTTAACTTTACCATATGTTCAGTTCATTTTCCACCTCTGAAAGTCAGGTTTCATGGTGTGCGTGTGTTTTTCTGAATAGTTGAAAGAATGATGTTATCCACCCAGTGGTCAGTTTATAGCCTTCCCATTCCCAGTTCTTTATCCTGATTTTAACTCAATCCCAGGTATGGCCACATTCTGGTAAATCCCTTAAGCAAGAAACACTGCAGCCAACTTAAACAAAAGAAAGGGCGGGCGTGCTGCTGTGAAGGCAGTTATGCCAATGGGAAAAACGAAATCAACTCTTTGCCAATACTCTGTGGCCTGAAGGTTAACGTAGTGTCCAAATAGAACTTATAAAATGAGCCTTAAAATTGAAGCATCACAGAGTAGGGAAAAGAAACTGCCAACTTAAGGTGATGAAATGTTTTCCTATTTCAGCACTGAGTTTGTATCTTCAGAACGTCAGATAAACACAGCGTATTAGAAATATGTCTCATATTGGTGATCTTTTATAAGACCAGATTGATACTGGTTACAGGTTTAGATATGATTTACTTTCAAGTGGATTTATATTTGCATTAAATAAACCCAGTAAGATGACGTCGTGCATTCAAACCTATTTGCTTTTGTTGATGAACGTACAGTGGTTGGTAAATATAGAAGGAAAAAACTTTTTAAATTGTCAAACTAGGGAGAAGGTGTCTATCAATTGAGTTTTCAGAAAGAACTTTAAGTAATCTGTTGGCTTAGGCAAAAAGGAACTTCAAAATGCTGTGAGAGAGAAATTATTCTGGCACTGGCTCTTCATAATCTCCATTCTACCCTCCTCCTTCCTCTAAAGGGAAATTCTGTACAAGTCAGAAGTAGGAAAAGAGACACTTAAAAAGAAGAAAGAAAAAATAGTACTAAAAAAAGAAAAACATTTCTACTAACTATAACAACTACTGGGGATTATAGCTTTTGTCAGAATGACATTAAAATAGCTTGTTTAAAAGCAGATGCATAGGGACTTCCTTGATGGCGCAGTGGTTGAGAATCCGCCTGCCAGTGCAGGGGACACGGGTTCGAGCCCTGGTCCGGGAAGATCCCACATGGCCACGGAGCAACTAAGCCTGTGTGCCACAACTACTGAAGCCCACACACCTAGAGCCCGAGATCTGCAAGAAGAGAAGCCACCGCAATGAGAAGCCCGCGCACCACAACAAAGAGTAGCCCCTGCTCACCGCAACTAGTGAAAGCCCGCGCGCAGCAACGAAGACCCAACAATGAAGACCCAATGCAGCCATAAATAAATACATAAAGCAGATGCATGTAAATACTACCACATGTACTTAGCTAGTTCATATATAGTTTATCCTCCTCCTGAGTGTTTTATAGGGTTTTTACTAACAAAGTAGTAATATCAGCAGTTATTTATTTTCATCTGTACTTCGTGGTACTTAATCCTCACGCTGACTCTACAAGCTAGATGGTTGGGATTTGAACCCAGATCTTTCTCCCTCCAAATACTTCGTTATTTTCACTAAGCTACAATCATGTCTAAGCCACTGCCAACTGGATAAGAATACATATGCCTTATTGCCCCCATACCTTTCATGTTAGAGTGAATAAGACTCACCCAGGAAGGGAGGCGTGGGCGGGAGAGGGGGAGAAGACTGTACTGTGGCTATTTGTGTAAGATGGCTTCTGATGATAACTATTTCAATTTCTGGGGCAACAAAGCCAACACTGAACAAACAAATCCTGACTTTCTCTTTACTGTAGACACCAAAGACATGTTGCCATTATGCCTATTATGTTGGGTTTTCTTGTAAGTGGATTGAGCAAAGACAAGGGTCAGAGGGGGGTCAGCATTTTACACATGGCAGCCCTAGAAACTGTGGCTTTTGCTGTTGATGAGCAATGGCTGGAGGATGATGTTTCTCCATTTTCTGACAAAGATGACCAAAAACAAAGACAAAAAGCCACCAAGACACTGCATGAAAAGCTAGAAGATATGCCAATGTCATATCTACAATGGGGAGTGCATCTCATCTAAAAGATCTTCTATTATGTGCCCAATGTAAAGCCACGATTACTATTTGTATTTAGTCAGTGGTCATTTGCCACTTGGTCAACCAAACTGTCAACAGTGCTTAGTAGTCGAATTGAAAATCGGGTAGGACTGACAATCCTATTCTAACCCACTGAGATGTTAGTAATAAATGGAAAGATTCATCTGTGTCATTATTACGTTGTGTTTATTTTGAGGTATGGAATAATTCTTGTTTACCTTCCATGCGAAAGATAAAAAAAAAAAAACAATTTAAAGTGATCTCTTTAAAGATTTTCAATTCAGGCACTCAATGACATTTGAACCTCCTTAAAGGGGTAGCAATAAAACATACTCATTTTCAAAATTTTTAAGCATGAAACTCTATATTATAATTAAATTTTCTTACTGAGACACAATAAGTAAAACAGATAAAAGTGTAACTGCTTTGGTGAAATCTGATTGGGAAGGTGCTGGAGGCTCTCCTCAATACTTCCCCTTCCTACCTCTGACCACTCTCAAGAATAAGGCTTGATGGATTCCTCAGGACTCCCGGGACTCAGTCCTCTAATATGATCAATTACATGATTTACTGAATTTTTTCTGGAAACTGGAAATCAACTATTACATGAGCTGTAATTTTAGAGTGATTAATTAAAAAAAAAAAAAACAAAAACAGCAAGAATACCATGATTCATACAATCCCATGAGTGCTGTCCACTTCAGGGTAGTCCAATTTGGAAACTAGGCACTTACTCCACAAATGATGGCATTGCTCAAAATAGTTTTGGAATGTCTGCTTTAGTATTGTCCCTTACATGTTCTTCTGGATTCTGTCAATATTGGCAAAACTTTGTCATCTGAAATTGAATTTGATCTTTTGGAATAATCAAAATCATTCATAACAAGGGTTGTTGATGGAAGTAAATGGTTTGTCAGAGTAACACCGCTTACTTATTCATTTGTTTTAATAAACCTGCCATGTGACCTTAAAGCATTAAAATTTTTTTGTGTGGGTTAAAAACTTTTTTTTGAGAAGAAAAAAATCCAGAGGAGATTTAAAAGCAATTTAGCTTGGAATAAGGATAGAATTTTATAAAGCAACTTTTTGATGGTAACTTTTTTTGTGAATGTATAAATTCTTGCTGAATAGTCTGACTTTTAAATAAGCATTTTTAAATATAGAAACAATCTATCACTACAAATATTGAAAGCTCAGGTTTCCCATTACAGACCAAGGGAAATTCTACCAGTTCCTTCTTTATTATAAAAGGTTACATAAAAACTAATTGGATTGTTTCTGCATGGAACATTTACGGCCTTGAAAATTTCCTATTAAAAAAAGGACATTTGATTGGTAAAAAAAAAAAAAAAAAATTAGAGTTGTAAGAAGATGAGGAAGAATTTCAGCAAAAGTACCTCTGGATTGATTTTTTAAACATTTTTACTTATGTTATTTGAAAATATTATTTAAGAAAGCTTATTTTAATATAATGATTTTAAGGAGAAGTAACACAAAATCTGAGAAAATGATAGAATACAGAGTAGTCAGCCTGGGAAAGTCTGACTGTACACTGGGAGGCTACTTAAGATTCAGATTTAGTTAAATGTTCCAGAGTGTCTACTACACAGGCACAAACTCTAACTCAT
This sequence comes from Balaenoptera musculus, assembly GCF_009873245.2. Lineage (NCBI taxonomy): Eukaryota > Metazoa > Chordata > Mammalia > Artiodactyla > Balaenopteridae > Balaenoptera > Balaenoptera musculus. Next base: position 22,615,905 of record NC_045801.1, on the reverse strand, counting down.
TCAATCCTCAAGATAATCTTAGAAGGTACATGACGTTATCTCCACATTAGAACTAGAAAAAAAAAAAAAAAGCAAGACTCAGAGAGGTAAAATAATTTTCTCATAGTCACATTCTGGCAAAATTGTCTTTTGACTCTATGCCCAATGCCCCTCCCATGACAGCATTTCAACTCTGTGGCTAGAAAGGTCATTGTGCTAAGCATCAGCAATAAGGGGAAAAGAGGGAACATTAGAATCCTAACGGATTAGAATTCAAGATGAGGAATGTCTCAGGATTCAGTGCCTTGGACACGAAAGGCTGGTGGACATGTAACTTTGGTTTCAGTGAAAGGTACAATCAGTCAGCTTATACGAAATGAGGCAGATCCAATCATAGAGATAGGGCTTACTTTAGGTGAACAGGAGATCTGGTGGGAGAAAATAGGATGAAATCATGGATGACCCTTAAAACCTAGCCCTTCATGGTCTTCAATCTTCTTTCTATAGACTACTGTTCTCTTTTGAGGGGAGAGGCAAAGGATTGGATTAATCACAACTGCTTTCTCATGCCCGGAGGACTTTTGAAGGTGGAGCAAAAACCTTGATCAAGGTCACATGTCTTCCTCAACCAACTCTCCTCAACTGTCTTCTCATCCATCTTTACACTCAATTTTATTCTTAAAATCTTGCCTATTGGTGGGAATGTAAATTGGTGCATCCACTATGGAAAACAGTATGGAGTTCCTTAAAAAACTAAAAATAGAACTACCATATGATCCAGCAATTTCATTCCTGGGTATAAATCCAAAGAAAACAAAAACAATAATCCAAAAAGATACATGCACCTCAATGTTCATAGCAGCATTATTTAAATAGCCAACACACGGAAGCAACCCAAATGCTCATTGACAGACAATTGGCTTAGGAAGGTATGGTATGTATATACACACACACACACACACACACACACACACAATGTGTGTGTGTGTGTGTGTGTGTGTGTGTATATATATATATACATATACACACAATGGAATATTACTCAGCCATAAAAAAGAACAAAATATTGACATTTGCAGCAATGTGGATGGACCTAGATAATATTATGCTTAGTGAAATAAGTCAGACAGAGAAAGACAAATACTGTATAATATTACTTATATGTAGAATCTAAAAAGTAATACAAATGAATTTATATACAAAACAGAAACAGACTCACAGACATAGAAAACAAACTTATGGTTACCAAAGGGGAGAGGGACAAATTAGGAGTATGGGATTAACAGATACAAACTAATATATATAAAATAGATAAACAACAAGGATTTACTGTGTATCACAGGGATTTATAACATATAATGGAATATAATCTGCAAAAAAACTGAATCACTATGCTGTACGTCTGAAACTAACACAGTATTGTAAATCAACTATACTTCAATTAAAAAAAAAAATCTTGCCAAGCAGAAGCAAGCTACACCTGGTAATGATTCTGTGCAACTCATGAGTCCCAGGGTAGGTCAGCCAATGACTTGGTGAAAAATAGTTGAGATAGATTAATGAATGCTAAATTCATAATGGATTACTATAAAACCAATATGTTATGGGGGAAATGCCTTCTCCTTTGATCTTTAAGTCATTGAGAGAGAGAAGAAAAACTAAGTTTTGTTATTCATCATTTAATCATTATAATAACCAATAATTAATATTTTTACAGATGTGGAATCAAAGAGACAAACTTGTCCAGATTCACAGAGTCAGTAGTACTGAAACCAGAATTTAGATACACTCTGTCAGTTTCCTACACCCTTGCTCATTAGATTTTTTCTTTCTGCTTCAGACTAAACAAATATTTCAACATACACACACACACACACACACACACACACACACACACACACACCCTTGGCTGACAATATCATGGGAGCAAATCATGGAATTGCATAGTCTATGGGCCTTCCACTGTGATAAAATTTTAAATTCTCAAATTTTACTTGCAAATTCTCTATGAAATGGTTGTGTACACTGTAATTTGCAGTGTACATTTTGGAATTGGTCCAAATACACAAAAAGTACTATCAGAAAATGTTCTAAAATGGCATTATCACTAAATATAATTGCACATTATATCACTATACCTCAAGATACCTCACTATACCTTAAGAATTCCACTTATATCACAATCCAAATGAAAGTCCCTCTCTGAAACAGATCAGGGATATCACTCTGAGTTTTCAAGGAAAACTCAAAGCTGCAACTTCAGTACAACAAATTCATCATTATGGATTATTTGGTGAATTGGTATTACCTTTTTTCCTTCACTAATTTGCACCAATTAAAAATACTGCTATAAAAGAAAGAAACTCCATCATAATATCATGTTATCTATTTGCTTTTCATGTTTGGAAACTCTGTTTACATATCAATGAGGGGAGTCCAAGGATTACATTCTACCTAACGTTTAATCTCTTTGGAAATTCTTTTCTCTCTCTTCCCTGATATCCTCATCCCCGGGTTATATGTGATTTCCCTTACTATATGATGTGCAATTTTCTTTCACAGTTCCAATCATAGTTTATAAAGTTACTTTTTAAGCATAATTCTTTGACTAATACCATTCTCCCCTACTAGACTCTAAATGCCATAAGGGTATTGACTGTATCCCTAGCACCTTCTTGCTCAGTGGTTCAATAAGTAAATGTTCGTTGATAAATAAATTTTTTACACATATTCCACAAGGTTATTGTGAGTGAAAAAAAATGTTAATGTGAAAGTCCTTTGTAAACTGAGGAAAAAATGCTCTATAAATGTAAGCTCTTCTGGATCTATTGTCTTTTCAGTCAATATTCAAAGTAAGAGGAAGTGATACTACATATACCGTCAGACTGGCTAGTCCCCCAAAGTTTCTGGGCTTAAAGCTGGCAGTTGGCAAATGCTTCATCATCTCTGTGGGGGAGGAGAGACAGAAGTGATTCATCTCTCATATCACCCCCAGGGGACAAGCAATTCACATAATTACCCCTGTAGGAGGGAAGAGAGAAAGAAGAAAACAATTCCAAAGACATGAGACTGGTCCTACAATATCAGCATCTTTGGGGGATTCCTGCCACTACTGCTATTTTTACAGGTGGTACTCATGGGCTATAATATTCAAATTCACTGAAGATAGCATGCTATAGAGGAAAATTCTGTAGCCTATAATTTATTTTTTAAACCCATCTATCTAAGCACTCTTGAGTTCTAAATAACTTAATGCCATGTCTTAAAGTTAATCTAACCAGGAAAGTCACAAACACTGGCAATAATCACCTTAATCATTCCAGCTAGCATTGTTAAAAAGCAGGGCATGGAGAGCCGCAAACAAATGCATGGCACTCAATCAATCAGAGCTTGGAGGAACGACTGTACACTTGGGGTGTGTTTGGAAACTGATTGAAAACTGTGTGAGCAGTAAGCCATGAAGACTGTACCTCCCGGGTTCCCACCTCTGCTTAACAGTCAACATGCCTAACTTCAGGACGGGCTCTTAATTTTGATCAGGGCTCCTACTCCCAGTCAAGTGAGGGCAAAGCAGAGTGTGAGAGGTCAGATAAGAGGAAGCAGATTTGTGATGTGTTTGCACTGGCACAGTGGAGGGGTCATGATTTTGGAGCCAAGTGGGAGATACCTTTGTGGTCTCCTTGGTGAGGGAAATTCCCAGAAAAAGCCAACTCTGAATATGTATATGTGGAGGCAGCATGGTTAATCATCATGTTGCACATTGAAAGGCATCAAACCAGCACCAAGTGCTTTTGCTGAAAACAGATGATGTGTCCCTTTTCCCTATCCGGAGGCAAATTGTTTCTACAAAGAGCTGACTTCGTTATATAAAGAACTGGTACTGCCTGATTTTGAGAGGATGATTACCAAGGGGCAGTGACCTTCTGTCTGATCTGAATATCAGCTTATCTTGGTGCTGAATAATGCATAGTTATATTTATGTTCTCATTTAAATATTGTTTAATATTTAACTTGCTATTGCCCATTCACTGTGTTAAAATAAGTGATTCCTAAATAGCACAGACATCACGTGTACTGTAAATGCAGACATGTTGACATTTGGGGTCTCTCAGAAAACTTATATGAACCTCGGTCCTTGAAAAAAATTGTCCTAGAATCTGGGACATGTTACTTCATCAACTCTTGATTAGCCTTCAAAGATCTTTGCAGTATCTGTTGTGGGGAGCCTGAGGGCACTTCATTTTCTTCAAAAACAGTCTTAGTATTAAGAAATGAACTAAGTTTTAAGAAGGTTATTTAAAACTTCGATCATGTTAATGGGATTTTTAAAAACCCAATAAAGACATCATCCTGATTCAACTGCAGAGGCTATTAGTTTATTAAACACTTTGTTATTTGTCCGTTTATACACCATACACTGATTCTAAGTGACAGCAAGCATCCAAATGAAGAATAAATTAAAAACTCCGTGTTTCTAAGCATCCAATGTTGAAGCAAAGAAGTTGACAAAAATTCTAGATGATGTAAATTATTCTCCCACTTTTTTTTCCCCAAACAGTTGGTCTCCCATAATTTCAATATAATCTTAGATGTTGCATAGATATCTTTGGTGTAGTGACATCTGCACTGGATTTGGAGCCCAAATACATGGGTAAATCTTTTCTTCTGCCCTAAGTGAGGGCATGGGTGATTCATTATCTCTGGATGCCAGTTTATTCATCTGCAGGATGAAGGTGCTGGATTAGGTGCTCATCCTGCTTCCTTTCTGTTCCAACATTCCTTGGCTCTGAGTATTACCCATAGCACTTCTATTAGGTGGGGATGGAACCATGATCCCCCTTTCAAAGCTCAAAGTCTGAAGGACTAGCTCAAGGTCATATATAATCTGAGGAAGCAGCCAGGCTTTGAAGACATTATGACTGCTAATGTCTAACTCATGTTTCCTCTCCAATGAAATAGTGGCCTGAAAGAAATGCTGCATTCAGATGTATGAGTAACAGAGCGTCCACAAATAACTCAGTAAGATTCAAGACCACTCGACTTCTAATTTTATCATCTTTAAAAATTATAGGGCAGATATAAAAAGGGATTTTAAATTACAGCTGGCAAGTGTGTTTCCAATGGAACTTTTTGAAGTCTAAATCATATTTGGACAAAATTACTGACATAAGTAAATTAATAACTCAGCTGAGACAAAAATCACACTAAAGTATCATTTAATTGTAAAGACAACCAGCACCATTCTCAAGTTAAGAAAAACAAACATAGCGTATCTCCTAACCCCAGCACAGATCTTCTTATTTATAAAATTAATTATGACAATGAGATTAAGAGGTTTAAAATGCAGACTGCTGTACCATACTTTGGTAGCACTATAGCAACAATTATATTTAGAAGCTTTTAAATTAAAAATGTAAAAGCCTCGTATTTGTCTTTTTAGTTTAATTAGTTGCTAAGTACCATACTGGAGGTTGCATTCATGACACAGGCTGATGGTTGCAAATCAGTACTCTCTAAAGGATTCACAGCAATTCTTTAAATGAGATGTCATAAATGCCCCATAACAATGCATTTAATTTCAATTTAATATAATCACTTTTATATGGTAAATAGTAAAAAACAAATCCAGTGCCTTCACAGGCCTCTAAATTGTCAATTTGTTTCCCAGTCCTTCCTCTAGCCTCTCGGAGAAAACACACATATTACAGGAACGCATAAAACAAGCATAGCAAGCATTACTCTGATTTGGTAACACAGCTACAAACATCTTCTCTGAATGAAGGATAAGTTATCTAAGGTGAATAAAGAATATACAGTTTGTCTAATGAGTTTAAAACATGAAATAGGTTTATTGTGAAAGTGAAAGCTAAAATAACTGACACTCAAGCCTTGCAGCACTGGCTCACAAGCTTGCTCGAGGGTGGTAATGACAAATAAAGGTCAGTGGTGAGGATATTTTCTGCTTCCCTTATGTACTGCCCAGGGGAAAATGGCAGCACAAGAGTTAAATCTCAAGTCCCAAACTGTCACTGCTGCCTCTACTATAGCAAATAGAGCTAATTCTCCGGAGGTCTTGGTTCTTGCCCTCAAATCCATCTAAGGGTCTCTACTTTTTAAAAATAATTACTACTAATATGGCAGGCCCACTGTTAGGTGCCTTCCATGATCTTAACAACGCCCCAATTTATTTATTATTAGCTCTATTTTAAAGCTGAAGACATTTAGATTCAGGTTAACAATCCCACAGCTAATAAGTTATGGAATCTATATTTGAATACAAGTCAACTTGATTCCACAGCCCGTGCCCTTTTCCACAACCTATACTGTAGCCAAGTGATAAGGAATGATCTCTGTATTCTGCTTCATATTATTCTGTACCTGAATGCTGAGAAGGATGAAACATATGTTTACCCTACTTTGCCATACTTCCTTTGGTGTGCCTGGCCCAGTCAAGTGTCTGCCTCCCCCTGGGCCAACCTTCTTGAAAGTAGTATTTTTTTCACACTGCCTCCTCGTCCTCATTCTCAATTCACTGAAGTCTGGACTCCATCCCCACTTGCTGAAGTTATTTTCTAATGCCAAAACCAACTGGTACATCTTACATGGCCTCTTTAAAGCATTTGGCACTGACGACCGTTCCTTCCTCAGGAAAGGTTTCTGGAGTCCCTCCTTCCTCTCTTGCTGCCCCTTCTCAGTTTTCCCTACTGGCTCCTCTTCCTGCATCTACTCCTAAAATGCTCCTGGCTCCTGAGTTCAGTTCCTAGACCAGGTATGACTACTCTATATACTCAACTTGAGTGATATCATCTAAATGCTGGTGATTTTTCTGGGAGAATATTCTCCATGGTTCTCTTATATTCTTTCATGTGTTGTGAAGTAAGGTACTGACTACTCTTTATCTGAAACTATCATTTTAATAAAGGACAGTCTTGGAACATAGAAATAGTATCTCCTTCTGGTTAAAAGGAGATAGTTCACTTTCAGGTTTAGATAACATGATGCCTCCTCCTGAAGAAAGTCAATCATGCTTATTGCCCATTATAAACGATTTGGATTCCCTAAACTCAGATTTCCACTCCTGTAATGTAACTCACTGAGTGCATAGGTGCCATCTGGGTGCTTTTGAATCACCCTGTGGGAACTGGGGCTATGGGCAGCTGTATAAGCCATCATGATACTCTGGCTACTGCTATTGCTGTGAATAATACGCTGTCCTTCATTTTGATCTAGGAGTTTCACATCTCCCATCAACATCCATGATCCATGGAATTACAGCAAGTTAACTTGTTAATCTGAAAGTAGGTTAAAATATCAGGCCCTTCACAATTCTTAACAATTCGCTGTACCAGTTAGAACACCACAGATTATAAATAGGAGAAAGGAAAGAAAGAAGGAATGAAAGACCAAAAGAATATGTATTCTTTTGAGAAAGAGAGTGGAAGGACGGGAGGAAGGAAGGAAAGAGAGGCGGGCGTAGGAGGTAAGACAGCCTTTCGAGAATATGCTAGATTGGTTTAGGCTAATCAGGTCTCACTCCTAGATCTTGAAGTCGTGTCAACTTCCTCTAATAGACATGGACTGGATAGGGAAGGAGTGGCCACTGAAATAAAAACTGATTACTGTTACAAAGGGAAGAAGGGGCAATTAATGCTGGGTAGGCAATTATCAAATGTCCTTTGCAATCCTGAACCTATACCCCTGACTATACTTGCATCCAAACCAATACTTTCAATTGCTCCATGGACATCTCTACCTCGCTCTCCTATAGGCACCTGAAACTCAATATGCCTCTCCTCATTCTCTTCTTTTTCTGAATTGTCTGTCTTAGTAAACAGCAGAATTATCCACTCAATCAGCCAACCCCCAAATATGAAAGTCATCCTAATTTCTGCGTGCCTCGTATCCCTACGTCTAATAAATGACTAACTCCATTTGGTTCTATTTCTAAGTACTTCTTAGAATTACCCTCCTTTTGTTACATTTCCACTGGGATGTTCCTGATTCAAGCCATCATTGCTCCTCTCTTGTGTTACCACAATGTCACCCTAACTGGCATTCTGCTTTCAATCTTGCTGTCTCTAAACTATTATCCACATTACTACTAGATTTGTTTTGGAAAATAAAAACCTAAACTTGTCTGAACCATATTTAAAATACTCCCTGTGTCATCAGATAAAAACATTCTCCTTAATGTGGCCCTTTATGATCTAGTTTCTACACCTTTTTCACTCCAACCACTCCTTAAAAAAGTTTTTCAAACATACCATTCTCACTTATGATGACTTGGCTCAGGCTGTCCTCTCTTTAAGAAATACCTTCCACTCCAGCAAAGTCTGAGTAATTCCCACGTCTTTAGACTCAAGACTGAATTCAAGCTTAAAACAGCACTGCATTTTCTGATTCCAGCTGAGGCTGAGCTAAGGGGCTTCTTTTCCGTACCTCTGCCATCTAAGCCTGTAACTTCCAACATGTGTTTCTATCATAGTACTTACATCACTGTATTACCATCAGTCACTTTCTTTTCCTTCTCTCTTTTCTAACAAACTGCCAGGTCGTTAATGGTACGAGTCCATGTTGAGCATCCATCATCCAGCGTGGTGGCTGGCCCATAATGGAGACTCACTGACAGTGAATGCTGAATGAACAGATCACGTTTTACCAGTGCATTCAGAGTTGATATTTAGCTTTGCAGCGTAGCCATGCTGGTTGTCTACAATGCCTGTGTTATATCAGTTGCTAAACATTTGAACATCATCCTTATGCATGGATCTTATCCCTGTACATGCCACTTGACATGTAGGATTGCTGATACTATATATTTATAACTGGTATCAGTAGCTAGTTTTAGTGATTGATTCTTGACTTTGCCAAACACATTACTGCTGTGAATGTGTGATTTAATGCAGTCAGGATTGTGCTCTGCTGTTCCAACTACACAATCAGCTGGAACTTGCTAACTGGAATAATGAATACTTTGCTAACATGAAGAAGAGAAGTGGCTGATCAATCTCACAAGCAGATGCACTAAGGGGGCCTAGAAACACCGTTATCACTGTCTACACACTGACCATCACCCATTCCTCTAAGACAGCTCTGTTAATTTTAGAATATATTTCTACTAATCCCATTGCTAACTCATAACTTAATCATAAAAACAGTAAGAATAATAATAGCTAATATTCACTGTACACCTACTAGATGCCAGGCATAGTGCTGAACACTTCACGTTCAGTATTCATATTGTTTCATTTAATCCTCTCAACATGACTGTGCATTCTCATTACCTGTATTCACCAGTGTATTGGTGCTCTGTTGTCATACGGAAAATCGCCACAAACTCAGTGGCTTGAAACAACACATATTCTGTAAGTCAGAGAGGTTCAAGGTCCTCTTTTAAACTTGAAACTGTAGAATTCATGGAAGCTGGTGGGAGAACCCCCCATACTTTGAATCTCTCTTATTTCTCTGTTACTGACCTCTAGAGCTGACCTTTACAGAGTTAAAGTGATTAGGTCAAGCCCATAGGCATAATTTCCCTTTTGATTAATTCAAGGTCAACTGATCAATAACCTCAATTACATCTGTAAAATCTCCTTTGCCACATCATATAACATAATCATGGGAGTGATTCCTCATCCTCTTCACAAGTTTCGCCCATACTTAACAGGAAGGAATTATAAAAGGGAGAAAGTCACTGCGGGTCTTTGTATAATTCTGCCTACCACAACTAATGGGGAACCTGCTAATTAGAGAAGTTATGTTACTTGGCCAAGGCCAAACATATAGGAAGTGCAGAGCCAAGGACCAAAAACTGAACCCACACTACTCAAAGCTTTTGACATTAATCCCTGTGATATATTTCTTTTTTAAATTTTTTTAAAAAAATTTTTATTGGAGTATAATTGCTTTACAATGTTGTGTTAGTTTCTGCTGTACAACAAAGTGAATCAGCTATATGTATACATATATCCCCTCCCTCTAGAGCCTCCCTCCCACCCCCCCCCATCCCACCCCTCTAGGTCATCCTGTGATGTATTTCTGACCTCAAAAGAACCAGGGCTTTGATGATCAAGGTGGAATATATGAATCTTTACCCCTTCACACCAGTTCACTTACTTTTAGAAAAGGATTAGTTTCCTCATCTTTATTAAAGGTCTTTAAAGATCAAGTCAAGTTTAACTTCCTTTTATGCACAATTGCTAGAATATTTTTGGAAAGTATAGCTTTTATCAGATCACTCCTCAGCTCAAAATCTTTCAGTAGCTTTCTCCCTCTTGCCATATCAAATCCAAATAGTATGATCCCACCCTACATTCCCATCTTTATTTCAACTCCTTCCTATCATCCATTTCACTGGCTCCTCTCTGCCACATGCACTATGGCCCAATGGGAGTAATACCATTTCTATGGCTTGTGATGTGTTTTCTCCTTCGTATTCCTTCTTAAAACCTCATCTCCAATCTCTTCTGAGAAACCTTTCCCAATTCCTTCTGCATACACTGATCCTCCCCTTCTAGGAATTCTTATTACACTTAAAGTCAGCAGCACATACATTAGCATTTGATTATTCTCTAATTTTTCATGGATATCTGTTGTTTAACTAACTAGTTTGTAAGTTGCTTTGGGCAGGACCAAACTATTCTTTGACGACCTCCACATTCCCGAGAACAGCAGAAAAATCACATTGTAGGCAGTCAACACATAGAGGTTGACTGATGGAGTTCTCCCAAGTTGGATTCTTCCTTCTCAACCAAGAGAATTTGCCCAGTGTTTAGAAAGCAGCTTTAGCTCATCCAAAGATGCAAACTGTTGTTGTTATGCATTCAGTTTGGTTTTGGACATCAGTACCAGGAATCTGTATGGCCACATGCCTTCTCATTCTGGAATAGGCTACTTCTACCCTGGGGCTAACGGCACCCTCCCAAGCTTACAGAACAGACTTCTCTGACATTCCTTTTGCTTGCATGTTGCTCCCACCAATTACTCCCGGAGCTTTATTTTGATTAGGAATGAGAAGACATGATATTTGAGGATTTAGGTTTAAGTTTATGTGCAAAGTTAAAACAGAACATCTAAATTTGTTTTCTTTCTCAACAAAAATATTAGGAAATGCAGTGATATAAGATGTTCAAGAGAGGCAAGAAGAAGTATGAAGGAAAAAAAACAATGAAAACTACTGTATAGAATGCTGGATTTTAAATGAATTTTAGCATCTTGGGAACAAGCTTAGCATTTACAAGAGAGTTCAAGAAATGGCTATACCCAATTTTCATTTATCATATTTCCCCCAAGAAATCTATAGTTTTATTAATTTAAATTACTTGTGATAATATAAAAAAATTACTCCTCCATGTCTTTGGGTAAATCACAGCACGCAGAAGTGACTGACATGAAATGAAAGGCTTCTTTCTGATGTACCATCCAGGAAGAGAAACAGAATTGTCTTACTGTGACTTTCTCAACCTTCTTTAGAACTTTTCCCAGCCCTCCTCCGTCAGGATAGTCAGTGAGAGCATCAGCAGACTAATAACAAAGAAGAAATGAGTATCTTACTCACCAGTGTGCAGGGATTCAATGTCACTCAAAGCTAGAAAAATGAAAACAATTTAATATTTTATTGGTTTTCTCTACAACCACAAAAGCAGGTAATACATACCATTCAGGACTTCGTGAAGGCAAAACACACATCCAACCTCTGCCTTAAATGGCAGATCAAAACCTTCGACTGAATCCTCTGCAGGCACTTAATGTCTATTTGTTTTTGTTTCATTGGAGAGCATAGTGTGGCTCTTTCATTTCTCAGCTCTGGAATGCTGCTCTCCCCCAAGCTAACTGATCTGATGTATCAGTTCTGATTCTATGTTTTCATACAGACACACCAGGCTGCAACTGTGGAAGTCGGGTGGAATATTCACACCCTGGACCTCTTATCATGGAAACTGGTCTTGGCCGTGGTTTTGGTCTTAGAGAGAGAGTAGACAGGACAACAGCCAACAGTGATTCTTATGTTTGTAGGATGACCATCATCAGTAGATACAAAGTAGGCTGAGTGTCTCATTCCTTCTTGGGCATTCATCTTACTAAATGAAACCAAACAATTTACAAGGATGGATAAAGTGGAAAGTGGAGTGAACATTTATTAAGGAGCTTCTGTATACCAGGAACAATGATAGGAGCTTTAGTTTGGTGTTTTGACCTGCCACAAATGCTTCAGGTAGGTATTAATATGAACACTTTAGAGATGAGAAAATTAAACCTCACGGAGGATTAAAGACATAGGTAAAAAAGGTTGGTGCCAAAATTCAAACCCTACTCTCTAACTCCAAAGACGCTTCTGTTTCCACCATGCCACACTGCCCAGCTTTCACTGGCTTACCACTCTTTGAATGCTGGGCTGAGCTGAGATGTAAGGAATATCCAGCAAAGCAAAAGCTAAAGCACTATTTTTTACATAGTCTCAGCATGGTAATGAGTTCCCTTAGTCTAGTGTCAGCAAAATAACACTGTTCGTTAGAAAAATTATTCACTAACTCATCTGTCTGACACAAAGTCCCTTTTTAATTTCCCCCTCACTGAGTTCTGAAAAAAAAAAGGAGTGCTCAGATACAAGTGTCATTCCTAGTCTTCCTAAGTTTTCATTTTATTTTTTTGCTCTTTTCTACGTCTATTTCTATTTATTTCTCTGATGCCTATCACCATGGTGTCTAAGTCTCCAGACAAACACATTAAGCTAAAACAAAACATATGAGAGAATTGAAAAGAAAAGCTTCTCAGATCGCTCTCCTCTGGAGCTAAGTTTTGTTGATTTAGAGATAACTGATTGAGTTGTGAAACCCTGGGGCTACACTGGCAGTGTTAGGAATGGGCTTTGGTGGCAATTTGCTATTATTTAGCCATGGAAATGATGATTTACCTACAAACCATTTTTGGAATAGAAGAAGAGTAAAGGAAACCCAGGAGAATAAGACATAGAAAGTAACCCATTTTGATCTTAGAAGATTCTTCACCTCTGAGAATAAGATCCCAGTACCCCAAATACAGCAGAGTGAAAACAAGGTACCTAGATGGCATGAGAGATCAGGGCTTTTCTGTTGCTTTTCCTGTTCCATTTTGGTTTGCTTATCCAAGTCATCCCATGATGGCTCTGAAAATGCAGAGCCCACACAAAATTGTCATTACAGAAATAAATTAGTCCAAAGGGTCGGGCCATACAAATGTAGTCTATGTCACTCTGATGCAAATAGTTACTTTTTTTAAATGATAGGAATAAGGAGGTGAAATAATACCATGGGAATCTGTAGTTAGGGAGAATGAACATTCTGTAGAAAAAGAGAAAATTTGCTATATAATGTTTTATAAACACTCTTGAAGTCTTGTCTTTTAAAAGTCTGACACCACATCCCTCCCACATGCTTCACCGCACGTGCACAAACACACACAGACACGCAGACATTACTAAGGCCCATCTATTTCCTGGGGATCGCAGTCACCATACCACTCCATTGGCTGCTTTGTAAAGACGTATCTACAAGGTCAAGAGAGAAATGTTCAGCATCCTGATTGACACAACCCTGGTGTTTCTGAACCCAGGGCACACAATGGACTAATGATCTTTTGAAAACACAAATCTCATTGTGCATTTTCAATTACTTTTTTTTTTTTTTAACATCAAAAGCAAAATCTTCAATGTGACTGCAAGGTCTCACGTGATCCAGCTGCAGCCCCGTGGCCTCTTCTGCAGCTGCCCTCCCAGCTTCCTTCACTCCACACATACCAGCTTTTGTGCAGGTCCCCAAATAGGCCAAGCTCTTCTCAACTCATGCCCTCTGCCTAGAATGTTTTTCCTTTCTCTCTGAAGTTGCCTTTGAAAAATATTTTAAGTAATGTTATTGAGTTTTCTAGTTGTAAGTGTAATGAATGCTCTTGAATAAAATTTAGAAAATACTGATGAGTTCAAAGAAAAGGGAAGATAACAGGCTCACAATCCAGAGACTACTCAGTATTTGAGGTGTTTCTTTCTCCTTGTGAACTTATTTCTTAATACAAATTGTGATCCTCTTGTGTTTGTTTGTTTGTTTTTTAATATTTATTTATTTATTTGTCTGCATTGGGTCTTAGTTGCAGCCCGCGGGCTCTTCGTCGTGGCATTCAGCCTTCTCTCTAGTTGTGGCACACAGGCTCAGTAGTTGTGGCGTACAGTCTTAGTTGCCTTGTGGCATGTGGGACCTTAGTTCCCCGACCAGGGATCGAACCTGCATCCCTTGCACTGGAAGGCGGATTCTTAACCACTGGACCACCAGGGAAGTCCCTTGTGTTTGTTTTAATGTTTTCTAGGGGGTTAGAAGATAATTATTTTCCAGTTCTACTAATAATTACTTTTGAAATTTTTGGAAACATTCTTTAATATGTATTTCCTAAATGAGCAAAATCAGATATACAAGTACTTCTGAGCAACTCCCTCCCACATTTCTTCTATGCCCATCCTATACACTACCCTGCATCTCAACTTTTTTAATATAACCTAGTATTTTAGACCCCAAGTTTTTAAATAAACTTTTTTTTTTTAATATTTATTTATTTATTTATGGCTGTGTTGGGTCTTCGTTTCTGTGCAAGGGCTTTCTCTAGTTGCGGCAAGCAGGGGCTACTCTTCATCGCGGTGCGCGGGCCTCTCACTATCACGGCCTCTCTTGTTGCAGAGAACAGGCTCCAGACGCGCAGGCTCAGTAATTGTGGCTCACGGGCCTAGTTGCTCCGTGGCATGTGGGATCTTCCCGGACCAGGGCTCGAACCCGTGTCCCCTGCATTGGCTGGCAGATTCTCAACCACTGCGCCACCAGGGAAGCCCCTAAATTAACATTTATATTATGAAGTTTCTCTTTTAATAATATAATTATTTTTATTCATGTATGAGTTAATAAGTGTATAAAATTATTCAGAAATCTATATTTTCACTAATTTAACATTCACTAGTTCCTTTATACCTCAACTTCCTCTTTCTTGAGTGCTTTATTTGGGTTCTTTCTCAATCATCTGAACTACAATATCAAATAACATTTTAGATTATAGTACTTAAATAATACATATATTCTCAGCCTTAGATAGCTGAAAAAGTCCTTTTGTTTGCATTACAAATAAATTATCTCATTTTGTGTTTTCCATTTTAAAGCACAACTATTTTCCCTCAAATTTATACAGCCTTTGCTTTGTGTCTTAGTACTTAGTGTTATGGAGGCAATGTCCAAAATCGGCCTGAATTTCTTCCTTCATGCTTTCATTGTTAAAGCAATTTTCTCTTATCAAGATATTTCAAAAATGTTTTATCTGAATATACCTTAATGTGTTTTAAAAATTTCATCCAAAATAAAGTGAGATATGTCAAACTGCATAATTAGGAATTATCCTAGTTCCTGGAAGTTTTATTTAGTGATGACTTTTCTTATGGTTACTACTTCAATTGTTCTACTTTCTTCCTCAGGGAAATTGAATCTTTAAATTGAATCTCCATTTTGTCTGCCAATCTATGCTCTTCTAACTCACTATTTTATATCACTTTAGTCTCTCCTCTGCTCTTTGGGAGACATTCTTAAGCTTTCTCTCTGCACCACAGATTTATTTTCCACTGTGTCAATTCTGCTCTTTACTGCATCAATATTATCACCACATTTTAAGTTTTCTTGGTAAACTTCCTTATATAATTATATCCCTTTCCCTCTTGGCTTATTTATCATGTCTTCATTCCCACTTGTTTTCCTTTACAGACTTCTTTGTGTTTTTCACAGAAGAATTC
This sequence comes from Balaenoptera musculus, assembly GCF_009873245.2. NCBI lineage: Eukaryota > Metazoa > Chordata > Mammalia > Artiodactyla > Balaenopteridae > Balaenoptera > Balaenoptera musculus. Next base: position 22,600,136 of record NC_045801.1, on the reverse strand, counting down.
TGTCCTCTTAAATCCTATTAGGAGGTTAATATGTGCAATTATTGGTGCCTAGCGTGCTTTATCTATAGTTGCTTAGAGCCTCCACTGCCTCTTTAACTCTCTGAATAGGCAGAGTATATACAAACTAGAATCATAGATTAGTGCTAACATTCTTTTTCCTGACTCTTCCTTCTTTCCCTTTGCATTCCATGATGCAATTAGTCACACCACTGACACCTATCCACCCCACAGGAGCCCCACCCAACAGACATACATCCACAGTTCATGCCTAGTTGTTTTCAAGGAGTTGAAATAACCAACTGGATGTACAAATGGAGCTGCTAATTTAGGAGGCATTATGCTAATAGAAATAAGCCAAACACAAAAGGACAAGTATTGTATAATTATATAAATATAAATATATGCCATAGCTTCCAGTTAGATACAAAATATTGCGTATCTACAGCAGGGAGCAGACAATGGTGTGGGATGCAACATAATTCTCTATTTCTCACTGGTCCTAGTTCAAATAGGTCCATCAATTACATTTTTAAATTCATTCCATTGACCATATAATTCATGATAACTTCTCCACGAAGTTTTGGCAATAGATTTGCTGTCAGTCCTAGTTTTAAGTTTCCTTTTATTTTTTGTGTTTGGTACTTTTCTGAATTATAACAATTATACTATTGGGAAATTTGGAGATATTTCAATAGACTAGCATTTTAAAATTAGAAATATCTTTCAAGGTTTCAAAACATAACTGGGGTCACCATTCCCTGAGAAATTCAAAGCAAATGACTGAGTCCTGCGCGTGTGTACACATTTCATTTATTCTTTTTCTGTATATTATAATATCATCTTCATCACCATCATCATCATCATGTACTTTTTGTGTTTCTTCCTGCAAATTCAGAATCCCACCTTACTTAAAATGTATAGTTTTATAGAGTGGCTTTTAAATGTTTCTCATGTCATTTTAAATATGTTTTAATAGTTAAATTCTGGTACCAGTTAAAAAGACTCTACTTCAAAGTCTTTGTACAGGCAATCTGTATCAGATTTTCTAAAGATAATTGAGTAAAAATATATACTGGTCTCTTTCTTCCATTCCCCTAAAAAAACATTGGTTACATGTCCAGACTATAACCAAGGAAACCACTAGACACTTGGCAGCCTCAAATTGTAACAGCAGACTAAATATCTAGGAGGAAATAAATGTACAAAGTAGTAAGTGTACAAAGAGGAAATAAGTGCCAAAAGAGGAGATAAGTGCACACACACAGAGTATTCGGGGCGGGGGAAGGAAGAAAATGAGGATGGCAGAGTAGATGAAGGACCAGATTTGGAGTCTAAAGACCTGAGCTCATGTGTCCATACCTCCTAGTGATTAGGTAAATTGCAGGAGCCATTTAATCTCTCTGACCCTCACCTTTTTCATCCTTGAAATGTGTTCATTATAAGATTCATCCCTAATGGCTGTTATCACAATGAAAATATATCATAACATGCCTTATAATAAAATGTTATAAAAATAATGTCACAGTGAAGTATGAGGACGCTACAATATGGATGAACCTTGAAAACATTATGCTAAGTGAAATAAGCCAGACACAAAAGGACAAATATTGTATAACTCCACTCATAAAATATCTAGAATAGGCAAATTTATAGAGACAGAAAGTACATTAGAGGTAACTAGGGTCTGGAGGGAGGAGGGAATGGGGAGTTATTGCTTAATGGTTGTTGTGGCTCTGGTGTGATTAAAAAAAAAATTGGAAATAGAAAGCGATGATGGTTGCATAACACTGTGAATGTAACTAGTGCCACGCATTGTTACACTTAAAAACAGTTAAAACAGCAAATTTTATGTTATATCTATTTTAACACAATAATTTTTTTAATGTCAGGTTTTATTTTGTTATTTTACATGTATTCTTTAAACCACTTATGATACAACTTTGTTTAAAAACTAATTGATAAATTTAGGGTGGTATTGTAGTAATTGTGTGAATACATGAACAAATTAAATCAATTAATTAATATAAATATCATGAACAAACATTTACGTAATGCTTATGTATGAGGACTAGTCACCATGGCTACAAGGATACTTGAGAGATAATTACTCACCCACTTAAAGGATAATCCCATCTATCATTTTAGAATGAGTTTCTAGGATGTGCCTTATGATTCTCCTGTAGTAAAGAGGTACACATGATGATTTATGACATAACTACTCCATATGTGAGCATCCCTCGGATAGCTATGATGAAAATGAATGCTATAATATATATTTTCACCACTCAGGAAGCATGAATCATTAGAACATAAATAACTTTTCCCATTTCAAAACTTATTCATGATCCCAAGAGTTGCTGCTTCCACCTGAATTCCCCATCATGTCTGAGGGTTACAGCTTTCCTCTGGTTTTATCAAAACAGCTGGACCTCATAGAACCTGGGGAACAATACTCGTGACTTTCTGTATTGGCTCCTCTCCCCCACAATCCAGCATCATCTCATTTTCACTTTAGCTCTCATGAAGCAATCTCATTCCCAATGGGAGTGACTGAGATCACCCTCCCATTCCCCATAGTTAAACCTATCAACAGTTTCATGATAAATGCACTCCCTGCACCAAATACAAAATTGAGATGACTTCAGACTAAGACCTTAGAAGAAAAGAAAGTCAGAGTTAATTCCCCAAACTGTAATAATTTTTATTTGTTGAATATTTTATCTCAGATGAATCATTTTATTTGTTGTAGTCACTTTCTTCTTAGTTTGATAAGTTAATTTAAACTGCATTAGCCCAAATTGAGCTGAATTACTGGGGGTTTGGTAATTGCTTTCTTGGTTCTAAAATTATCTTACAAATGACGTCTCATATTGAATTTAATTCAGCAAGTATTTTGGAGGATCATATTATATAGAGAGCATGGAAATGCTCTATGAGATGCTGTTATAGCAAAGCTGAAGATAATATCACCTATTCCTTGACCCTAAAGATTCAGGATCTAGAGAGAGATTATAGAATTATAAATAAGTGAAATCTTAAGAAAGATAAGGTTTCCCCTGAATATATTTACTTTGCAGAATTAGAAAAATCTTAGAGAGAGAAGTGGCATTTATGATGGGTTTTGTGGCAATGTTAGAATGTTTATTATTGTACATTTAATCTATTAAACATAAAGGTCCTCAAGTGTAAAGACTATCTTAGTTATCTGTGTACCCTGGAAGCAATCAAGTTGTTAGGAAAGGATCATAAAGATATCCTGACTGGAACAAAGGCTTTAAGATCGTGCTTCTTATTTGGGAAATATGTTCCTAAGTCACAAGGATTTTTTTTTTTTAATTTTATTTATTTATTTATTTATTTATGACTGTGTTGGGTCTTCGTTTCTGTGCGAGGGCTTTCTCTAGTTGCGGCAAGCGGGGGCCACTCTTCATCGCCGTGCGCGGGCCTCTCACTATCGCGGCCTCTCTTGTTGCGGAGCACAGGCTCCAGACGCGCAGGCTCAGTAATTGTGGCTCACGGGCCCAGTTGCTCCGCGGCATGTGGGATCTTCCCGGATCAGGGCTCGAACCTGTGTCCCCTGCATTAGCAGGCAGATTCTCAACCACTGCGCCACCAGGGAAGCCCCACAAGGATTTTTATCAGCACTTATTTACAATATTTCATATTCCCTTTACAAGATTGATCCAGGGACTGAGAAGTTGAAACATAATCAGAGTTGAACAGGACTGGATAGTACCGACTTGATCAAGTTAGAAGTCATGAGCTTGAATTCCAGCTCTGCTTGTTAGCCAGGTGAACTTGAATGAGATATTTGGTATTTCTGAGCTTCCAACTTGTCCACTGAGATTAGAAATAACAAAATGTGGCACTCAGGGTTTGAGGATGATTAAATAAAATAGTACGCCTTTCACAAAGTAGAAATTTAAAACAGGTTAGACAAAGTTGAATTAGACTCAGCAAGACATGTTTCAAAAAAATCTTCTATTTATTAATAATTATAGCACATATGAATCGAATGTTGATTGTGCATCAATATCAAAAAATACTATGTTCTGTACACGGTCTCATTAATCTTCAGACCAACAGCAGCTCTGAGAAGTAGAGATAAAGAAACAGAGACTTCATGGTATTTACTTGCCTAAGCCTGGAAGTGGAATAGACAGCCTTTGAGCCCTTACTGTCTGCCTCCAGAATTTTTGCAATTAGTCATAATGCAAACTATTTCCCAGTGAAATGAACAATTGCAAACTTCTGAATCTAGTAAGAATACAACTTTTTAATTTGTCTCCTGTTAGGGAAGATGTTTTTCCTCCTTGCCCCCTGAAGGGTACTTGTCTTCCCCTTTACAAGAAGTTCTCGCTTTCTTTGAGAAAACTTTAGCTCTGGCTTCCCCCTCTGTCACTGTCTCTTCCATAAGGGAGGAAGATCATCTGGTTAGTCAGGTTGAGGGGTAAGGGTGTAGGCCAGGCTTGTTGACAATGCAGCCCTATCTCCTCCATAGGGTCCCCTACCCAGCATGTTCTGACTCTGCCTGGCAGGCTCGTTGCTGCCCTGCTGCTCTGTGACGAGGTGAGTAAGGTCCATTCAAGGACAGAGTAGGAAACCAGGTGTTAGCCTTGGTTCCAAGCTATCTGAAATAATTCTAATACCTTGATGCCTATCAAATTCCATGTGTATTTATCAGTTGGTTCAACATCTGGAGGAGACAGAGGTATGATTAGCCATTAATTTCAAGTTCCAACACATGTGAAATTTGGCCAGGTATTTGGGCATTTTAAACTCCACTTGGAGAATGGACCATAATGGATGAATGAACTTTTTGTATCCAGAATCCATTTTTTGCTCTTTCTCAAAGTATATCTTATGAAACATAGATACGGATAAAATATGGTCTGAGTATAATTAAATTGTCACTGAAGAAAAAATCAAGAGGATGTGAGTTTACTACCTCACAAGGCGGGGAGGGTTTAAGATGAAGAGAGTCACTGGAGCCAGTCAGATGCTAGTTCTACATTATCAGATACCTAATCATCTAATCTTTAAGTCACTTAATACCACTAAGCCTCAGCTTCACGTCTATAAAATTAAATAACAATACTTTCATTACAGGACTGATCTGAAATCAATTTATTAAAGAACAAACAACTTACCACCATGTTTAATATACCATGAGCACTCAGTGGTAGCTAATGCTATTATTATTATATTATCAATCATAATTTATTCAATTAACCAGTTACTGATTTTTCCATAGATAATAGAATAAAAGAAAGTAACCTAAAATTTGGTAAGAAAGAACCCAAATAAAAAAGAATGAACTTTTAGCTGTAAAATTGTTTGGCATTTTAATAGACATGTTTTTGAATTGTTATTCATCAAGCTCATTTAAAATAGGATCAGTAAACCACCAGTATTTTTGGATTATTTAAGCAAGGGTAGTAGTACTTGCCCATAATATCTTCCATTAGTAAAAGCATGTCATGACTTTATACGATGCTGATCATAGGGCAAACTGACTTTTTTTGTTTTGCTTTGTCATAATTGATAAAGTAAAAGATGCCATTTCTAGAACAAAATTTGTTATACTCATATTCCAATGAATTTTTTTCTTTCCTCCTGAAACATTTTTGATTATGAATACTGGTTATAACCTTTCTCCACACCCAATAACCACTATTATTACTGCCCTCTCAACTGTGGCCAGTTTCAGATTCAGAAGTTAAGTGACTGTCACTACCTTGGCTCCTAATTACTGAAGACACTCTAAAATTGAGACTTGGTTGCTAAGAAATATAGCTTTGAGGGACATTCTGGTATCTTTTATGTTTATGTTGAGCCTTAGATTAATGCAAAGCACGATCTATTTCCAGTTGGTGACTAAAATAAAAGCCAACTGCAAAAGAAAAGTAATCAGAAACTATTCTTGTGTTCAGATAATACAAGGTAAACCTGTGTTTCCCGTTATTCTGTGTTAGTAGTTGTTTTGAAGTTGCACGGTGAATTGCATAATTGAGAAATTCAGAATCAGGCATTTTAAATAATAATATGTAGCAGTTGTCAAGGTAACTTGGGAAGGGTATTGGGGAATTTTTTTTTAAGTAAAAGGAAATGGGAACATTCTTATTTATTGATCATGTTTGTGCTTTATGCTTTGCACTGACCCCACAGAATGCAAAACGTGGTACATTTCCAGCCGGTGACTACAGTAAAATCTTTTCTCAAACTTCAAAGGGAGCAATCTGAAAATGTTCTGGTATTCTTTAATACTCTATACTATGAGCATATTCTATTAGTATGTGTGTCTATTAGCTGAATTAGAAGTGAGGCAGGTAAAGGATATTCCTGGAAGGTAATACTGTAGGGCTACAAAACTGAGTAAGATGATGATTGAACAGACCCATGAAGCATCATACAATCTGAATTTTTATCAAACTCAAACCTTGGGCAAAATTTCAAACTATCTGCAGAGATGCTACTGGGTACTCATATGTCTATGTTGCTTTATATTTTTAAAGAAAACATGCACAGCACTTTCTATGTGCCAGGCCTCATTCTCTGTTCTGTACCCACTTAACTCATTTGATCCTCAGAACAACCCTGTGGACCAGGTCCTATAATTATCCTCACTTTTCACTGAAAAAGTGATGGGGAAACTGAGTGATGAATAGATTAAATAACTCATTCATGATGCCAGATAGGAAGTACCAGAACTACAATTTAAACCAAGCAAGTTTGCTTTCAAAGTCTATACTCTTGACCATGCAGTTTCTCTTCTTGTGGGAAGGTCTGGAGTCCTTTATTTTCTAAGCACAAGTCTAATGAAAGTAGAAATGTATTCTAGTCTCCAATCTGTGCCTTCCCTTTGTGGGTTTTGATGGCAGAATGCATGTGTTCCCCACTGGGAGAGCCGTGGAAGAAGAGTGTTCTTGCCTCCCTGGTTTCAGAATGTGTTTAGTTTCACCCTTTGGAGTTAGAAGAGAAGAACTGAGCTGATTGGGTCTTTAGGGACATTGTTTCACCAGCTTTAGTAGAGGTGACTTCTGCACCTCCAAAAGCACGTCAGACCCATGCACAGCCTCAGTTTGAGTGTTTTAAAGCACCACCGCTGACTGAGGGAAAGTCATGTTTGCTACCTATGTGTCTCGCCGTAAAACAAGATATTCTGGGGCCAATGACAAATGCTTCTGTATAGCATAATAATGCAATTTGGCTGGTCTTATTCAAAGGAATTTGCACAATGGAATTAATTGAACACATCAGAGTGAAAATAAAACAGTTCATAAGAAAGAACAAACAAAACAGAACAAATGAAATGCAAATGAATTTAAGACAACTGTGTTTACGAGTTTTACTCCTCATATCTCTTAAAATAATTGCCAAAGTCCTAGGTTTAAAACTGATATTATATGATTTTGGTGGATAAACCCTAAGCATGCTACCCAGAGGTACGGAAAAACTTAACAGAAATTATTCTAAATATAAAGACCTTATCCACTCATATTAGTGAATTTAAATTAAAATATCTGTAGTGTGATCATATATTTAACTCTTTCATCTTTCCAGTCTAGGGTTGAAATATTTAAGCACAGACAGAAAAATATAAATTCTCCGTGTACAGAGAACAAGAACAAAGAACAAAGTAGCCTTCAAGGTTTTAACAAAAGCACATATATGGCAGATAATCATAAAATTGAGGTCATGAAATTCTTCACTGGATGTCCTAGAATCAAGGTTTTAGGGTTCTGGGAGAGTCCTCTGGGCTGACTTAAGGTTTTTTGCCTGATTTCCTTGAGATTCTATTTAAGGTGGAATTTGAGACTGAGAGGCAGAGAAGCTGCCTGGATCTCGAGCTTTTGAAAGAATAGCTGAGGCTGAAAGGAGGCAACTAGAACCAAAGGGTGGCTTCTAATGCAGATCTGCTTGGCTTTCATCCTCAAATATTAATCTAAATAGTCCACCCTCAAATAGACAGAGATTCATTCGGATGGGATCTCACAGCCTCTTAAGATTGGGACCAAATCAGAATGTGTGTGTGTGTGTGTGTGTGTGTGTGTGTGTGTGTGTGTGAGAGAGAGAGAGAGAGAGAGAGAGGGAGAGAGAGAGAGAGAGAGAGAGAGAGAGAGGGAGAGAACACAGAAAAAAGAATTATCATTTCTTCCCAAGAAAGTAAGTCTTAGGACCTAGTATTCAGGACTGCATGATGACCGTTATTTCTGGGACTTACTGAGAGCATTTGACTACATTTCCAACGCCACCACTTCATGTGACAAGTGTCAGCATAGGCCATTCAGTGATCCCTCCCTAGTCAGGAACTTGCACATGCCCACCGGGTGAGGGCCTGAGGATTGTTATGAAGGAGGAAATCACTGAGGTTAAACTCCCTAACCAAGCCTCACCACAATCTTCCTCACCAGCCCTCACCAGCCCTCACCATCTGGACTCTGGCCCCAGAGCAGTGTAGTATGTGATGGCAGAAGGGTTTTCCCCCAACGCAGGGCTCGGTGGAGCGACTGCAGGCAGGGAGTGGCTGCTGTCTTCCCAAGAAACCTCTCCAATCTGGAGTGAATTTCAGTCATTTACCAAACACGCTCCACATAAATTATCCCAAACCATGTTTACTTACTTGGGCCTAAAATCCTGGAGATGGACAAAGCACAGATGGCCACAGAAAGAAAAAAAATCCTGATTGGAGCCCAGCCTGGTGAACACAACTTTTCCTTCTCCAAGAAGTTAAGTCCGGGTTTTAACCCTCTGGCATCAGATGTGGCCACACAGCAGAATATATTAAATTAAGAGACTTTTTTTTTTCTTTTTGGTCAAAGACATGTAAATAAATGATCAGGAGAAGTAAAGCTAATATAAAAAAGAGATTCACAGATGAGTTTATCAAGAACAGAAGGACATTTCTATAGTTCTTAAAAATTATGTCCGCAGCTCATTCTCCTATAAGTTTATACTCAATGACCAGTGATAGCAACTTTTTCTCCCAACCTGACTATTACTCAATTTTAAGGATTTCCTGGGTGTTTTATTGCAAACACCTTCTTAGGGAATTGGTAATAGAAAAGCTTCTCTCTCAGGTAATAAGATGCATTTCTACTCAATTCTTCAGCTCATTCAACTTGAGGTTTCTAGGGCCATATTACTAACTCACAAGACTGTTGTGAGACTTAATTAAGCAGCACTTGCAAGATCCTTCAAGATGTTCACATAAAAGTTGCTAAGAAAGAATCAAATCTGGCATCATAACAGAGGGGCCGCCAAAGGAGACCTCCTTCTATTAATATTCTTTTCTTAATTCTAACCAAAACTCAGTGGTTGGCCAATGCCAAGACACTGTTTGGAAATACCTGGACGATGGAATTCTGATGTTTGCAATCAGATTTCTCTCTGGCTTGCTCTTAGTAGTGTATTCCTATTAGGCCATAACTCACACAGTACCCCAGGACTATAGCATTTTCTTTATAGCTTTTTTCGTTTGGGGGAACGTTTTTTTTCAAAGCAAACAAACCACCCAAGAACCTCACGGCAGTCCAGTAGGTAAGAAAATATCTATTGTCCTGTGGTGCTCTAACAGGGACACCAGCCAGCTCATTTTCAGTTTTGACTGCTCTTCCTATTTTCCAGATCATCAACGTCAGAGATGAGTTTCTCTTGTCCTTCATTTGAAAGTTGTCTGCAACCACAACCTCTGAAATCCTTCTTGGGAGCCTTCAGGTCTGTTCGGATTATTTACCTTGTTGCACCATTTCCAATCATTTTGGCTCTGTTATCCAGCCCAGCATTATTTCTAAGGTCCATCAGTTTCTGGCCCTGAGTCACTGAAGCTCTTATTTCCCATCACAGAATTCTAAGAATGTGCTCAGCATGAGGGTGCATCGTGCAAGCTAAGGCTGCAACCATCAGTAATTTTACCAAGTTAAATTTCCTAGGGCAGGTGTCAGCAGTCTTATTTCCCAGACCCCACCACACAAGGAGCATTGCCCCCCCCAACCATGAGTGGAGGGTTTGATGGCAGAAGGGTTTTTATTCTGCTTGCTATGCATTGTAGGGCAACAGGCAGAAGTCCTGTGTGCTTGCCCAACAAGGCACCACCACACTGAGATGAGTTTTCAAACTTTTTTTCCCTTCTGCTCTTGTCATATAGAAAAGGAAAGTAGCATGTAGGTCAGCACCAAATATATAATAAGCATTCAACTGATGTTTGTGATGACGAATCATTCAGTCAACAAATCTTGTTGAGTCCCTACTATGTGCCAGATACTTTTCTCAGAACAGGAGATACTGTGGTAAGAAAAACAGATTAAGCCCTGCCCTTGTGGAATGTAGTCTTGTGTGGGGAAAAGATGCAAAAGTATCCTCAAAGCTCAAAGCACAACTGGCCGGTTTCAGCAAATCAGACCAAAGACACTGCAACTTCTCAATAGTAAAATTTTTGGCATTTCAGCCCTTGTTCCCCAGACAATAGCTGTAATTCTCTTTGACTTTAGTTTTAGTATCACTGTTCTAATACAGAAGCATCCAGAAATGCTTCTGTTTAAACCCTGCCCAAGGACCGTTTAAGATAGAAGCTCTTACAGCCTTTGGATTTGAAATTAATACAAAGCGTGTCGTGGCCCCATCACTTGAAGGACTAAGAGAGCCTAGAATTTGGCTCGGAGAATGGCCTGGTCATTTATTGCGTCCTTCCTCAGGGCCTGTGCTCCTTCACTGCATATTCACTCCTCTGTCACTGAGGCCGTTCAGCAGGTGACTGCCTTGACACATCCATACTGAATGATTACTCTGGTTCCTAAAACACTTCATCAACTGTTTGGCTGAAGTTAAGATTGATTGTACTACCCGTACTACCTTTATCTATTAAGTCAGTTACTCTATTTAAAAAAAAAGAATAAACAGGTGTGTCTGGGAGGATTTGTTTTTAAAGACTTTAGTAAATGATCTCAGAGTCCCCATTTTTCTTCTTCCTACAACTTTGCAAGCAAATTACCGCTGGTGTGATGCCTCATTGTATGTCTCCTAGATACACATGTGGTTTGATAGCCCCTACTTGACCAGCAGCTCCCCAGCAAGTTATAGTGCTCAGACAATCCTCACCTTCCAGCATCTTCTTGTAGGTCCATGGCATTCAGCTGTAGGGAAAGCTTTATCTTTGATTTTTTTTTTTTTTATAATTTCCAGGGGCTGATGTGTTTAGCTGAGACTGCATTTTTTCATAAGAAGTAGGGCTTCTCAATACTATGGAAAGCCACACTGGCATATTTTGGGATTAATTTCCTAGTAACAATGGATTTAATACAAAACATACTTCTATCGTAGCAAAGAAAAAAGCCTAAGGGAGCAATACGCATTTTTCAGATTCTGCCAAACGAGGCAATGTTTGTTTATGCTTTAGAGAAAATAAATTAATGTTTTGTTTACATTTGCATACATCTTTCTAAAACACATGCATACACAAAACACAGTTGCTGCTGTGTTATTATTAATATTTTTGTTATGGGGCCTCTTCCTGTCAGTCCATATGGCTTCCTCCACATGGCTTTACCTTTCTACCCTAAGAATGAATCTTGTAGCCCTTCCTAACTTGCCATGACCTGCGTGACCTCGGTAACGACACTAGGAAGCCCTGACTTCTACTCTGGACTGACACTGCCACCACAGTTCATGGAGATTACATATATATGTACATCTCCCATAAGATTTACGTGAAAACGTCCTCCAATGAAAGAAAATTGATAAATTCTTTCTAAAGGGTTACTCAAACTGAACAAGTGACTATTTTCAAGGCTTGGAAAATCTGAATTAACAGAAAAAATTATCATTCCTTTAAAGAATTTGACCTAAAATGTCTACTCAGCCTTAGGTTTTATTCAAAAGGATTTTTTTTTCTATATATATATATCAAAAAGTCCTCTTTCTGATACTTCTTTGCCTTAACATAGCCCTAATGTAAGAGAGCACGTTTTTTGCCCCTATTACTTTCTTAATGTATTTCCCCCTGCACAATTCAAATTTGGTCACAAGTGTGTGAACCAAATACACGAATTGGTTATTATTTATAATTTTAAAATCCATTTAACATTTTTCTTCCTTTTCCCTTTTCCCTGTGCTTCTTTTTCTCTTCCTATTTTTTTTGCTTCCTTGTTTTTTAACATATGTGTACATATATTTGCACATATATATAGAAATACTTATAGGCTTAAGTGTGCATGTGATTTATATAGATGTATGTTTGTTTGTACATATAAAAATTAATTTATTTCTAGCCCTATCCACTAAGAGATCCACAAAGTAACAATACCCCAGTAGCACTGATCACGCTAAACACCCAGATCTTGGTTTCTAAATACCCTTCTCCACAAAAAGGAATCTGGGTTGTTTGGAGAAATGAATGATTTCAGAACTAGGGCAGGAAAAGTGCAAAATAAACTTGAAACAACTTGTGACCAAAAGGTGAAGAAATGCTCAAACAATGATGGAAAGGTGTCAAAAGAACACAGGAAGGGACTACTGTTGGACATATTACGAAGAGTTTGAGCATCAAAATAAGTAATGATAATAATGAAATACACCAGTTAAATGAAGTTGGAACCTATGTTCACACTGATATAAATACAAGTGGGAGAAGCAAGAGTTCTTCCTTAAAATAAAACACTAACTAATAAATGTAGAAGAAATGATGGAAGTAGAAAATTACCATTAGGCAACTATCACAGTTCAGGCAAGGGGTGGAGATTGTTGAAGCCAGAATATTGTGTACTCTCAGAATATTTTCCTGCAAAACACTAGGCAATTACAAAGGAAAATGTTGACATTATGATGGGGAAATCTGCCAGACAACAATATGGCCAAATGATCAAGTTTCACATCACCAGAGGTGTGATGTATTGATATTATGTGCCCCGATATGATGTGCTGAAAAAATCACGGCATCTTTCCTATAGTATTTCTGCCAAGAGAGCATAATCTGGTCTGGTCATGAAGAAACAGCTTAAGAATTGGTCAAGGACATAAAAGGGAAAGACCATAGAACTGTTTCAGTTTGGAGGAGAGCAAAGGGATGTGACAACTAAATGCCATGAGTGTTCCTGGATGGGATCCTAGACCTGAAAGGCAGAACTTCATTGGAACAACTGCCAAAATTTGAATTGGGTCTGTTGACTGAATGATTGTATCATTGCAGTGTTGGTTTCCTGGTTTAGAGTTTTGCATGATGCTTATGTAGGTGAGTGTCCTTGATTTGGGGACATGCACACTGGAGTTTCTATAATAGTTAGGGCTTTGTTTGTGTGTGTGTGTGTGTTTTGTTTTGTTTTGTTTTTGCCACACCACACAGCTTGTGGGATTTTAGTTCTCCAACTAGAGATCGAACACGGGCCCTTGGCAATGAAAGCATGGAGTCCTAACTACTGGACCGCCATGGAATTCCCACGGCTTTGTGTTTTCAATTTGCTCTCAAATGATTCAGGATACCGATGTTAATGGGGATACCAATAGGCCTGTGTGTGTGTACGCGTGTGTGCACGCGTGTGAGTGCAGAGGGAAGAAAGGGATAGAGACAGAAGGAGACAGAGAGAGATAGAAAGAGAGAGAGAGAAAGGTGATAGAGCAAATGCTTTAAATAACAGTTGGGGAATCTGGGTAAAAGGGATATGGAGAGTTTTGTACTTTTAATGTAACTCTTTTATAAATTTGAAATTACTTAAAATAAATTGTTTATTTTCTTATCTCAGACAATTTTTCAGTTTTATTTACATCCTCTTCTCCTGGCTGTGGTTGAAAAATGGAACAATAGTTGAGGACGTCTAACAGATGCTCTCATAAACTGATATGTATTTGTAATCCACATTTAAGTTATAAACATCCGAGGAAACATCTGAGGAAACAATCTTGACCCTCTCCTATCTTTCTCTAGGGTTCCAAGAAAAAAGGAAAAGTTATTTTTGCATGTACAGAAATTTCCCCTTTCTACTTATTGGTGTATTTGCATCGTGTCACTCTGTTCCTGCAGAGAGGGACAGTGGAGTCTATCATATTCTGATTTATCACATCTAGCACCCACTGTGCACTTAATAAATTATTACTATGTGGTTAGTTATGTCTTTTCAGCATTCTCCTGCAGAGTAAGGTGAAAATACAGACTCTGAGTCAGACAGACAAGATTTCAAATTCTTGCTCTCACCTGTTTCTAGCTGCTTCTTTTTTTTTTTTTTTTTTTTTTTTTTTTTTTTTTTTTTTTTTAAATTTTTATTTATTTATTTATTTATTTTTAATTTATGGCTATGTTGGGTCTTCGTTTCTGTGCGAGGGCTTTCTCCAGTTGTGGCAAGTGGGAGCCACTCTTCATCGCTGTGCGCGGGCCTCTCACTATCGCGGCCTCTCCTGTTGTGGAGCACAGGCTCCAGACACGCAGGCTCAGTAATTGTGGCTCACGGGCCCAGCTGCTCCGCGGCATGTGGGATCTTCCCAGACCAGGGCTCGAACTCGTGTCCCCTGCATTAGCAGGCAGACTCTCAACCACTGCGCCACCAGGGAAGCCCCTCTAGCTGCTTCTTTAATTGCCTGAGTCTCAGTTCCTTGGTAGGGTTGTTGAAAGGATTAAATATATTTAATATATGATTTGGGCCCAGGGCAGTGACTGGGCTATAATGGATTCAATGGGTAATAGTGATTCTTACTGCTTTTTAACATGTTATTACCTTTGCCCAAAGATGATAGACACAATGAACCGAAACAAGTTGAAAATTGTGTAGTATAGAGCCCCTGAATATCAAGCAGTGGGCTTTGGGGAAGAAAGGAGAGAGAGAATCTGTGAGCCAACAACAAACTATTACATACAACTTGGTTGTCACTGTCATTATCATTACCATCACCGTGAAGAGCACTAACATTCATGCCACACTTGCTCTGTACCTATAGTATCTCATTTAATTCTCACCACAACACTCTGAGATGGTGGTCCATTACTCTCCCTCTTTTATAGAGAGGTTAAGTAACTTGTTCAAAGTCATCTAGATAGTAGGTACCAGAGCTGGGATTCAAACCTAGAGAGCCCTACTCCAAAGTTGGCCATTCCAGTACACTACACCCCTGAAGGAGTTCCTCCTGGGGTGTCTTCCTAGATCCAAAGAGAAATTAGACAGTCACATCCGAGTCTTGAATCTCATGTTAACTTTCTGGCTTTGAGATTCTTGAGGTCCACTGGAAAATGTTTAAACCCAGAGATCAGCAATGGCCTTCCACTGGATAATAGAACTTAATAACCTAACCAGAAGCCCGAGAGATGCCTGTGGTATGTCAGGGGTGCAGTCTAAACAATGTGCAGCTGGCCATTACATTTGGCCCTGATGGATCTAACCTTAATATTTGAAAGTAGATTCCAACCTGACAAAGGCAGAAGTTTTATCTTCTTTGTTCGTACAGGGATACCTCCTTTACTAAGCATAGTGCCAGGCACAAACAAAGTAGGAGCTAAATAGTTGATAAATAAGTGAGTGAACTCCTTTGCACCATTTAGTGACACTCAGCAAGTACTTGTGTCACCACTGCTATAAACCTTGCACGCATTTCCCTACCTCTCTGCCTCAGTTTCCTCATCTGTATAAACTAGAGATAATAGTTGTATATGTCTCATAGGACCATTTGAGGATTAAATAAATGAGTAGTGCTTAGAAAACAGTGCCTGGCACACAGTGTTGGTTATGATTATTTTTATTTTTATTATTTACTGTAAGTTCCTAAAGGCCCGCAAAGGCTACTCAATATAGTCCTCAACAAGTGTCTAATTTACTTCTAGAGAGTAATTTCCATCACACCGACTTATGAAGTATTTAGACCTATTTGAACACGTACATCATCATCTCTCCATTACCAAGCATTGATGTCACACCTACTGGACAAGACCAGTATTAATAGAGCGACTTTTGCATTCCCCACTCATCTTAGAAAGCTTTTAATCCACTGGCACGTTTCACAAGTAATTATAAGCAGCTCCATTAGTGATACCAATCCCCTTTCACCTTTGCATGCATACGGTTTCTTAACTTCCCATATTTCAAGCCTTGGCTGATAGCTTTTTGCCAATTACTTTTTTCATTTCCTGAAAGGTCTTCATTAATTTCTAATTGTAGACTTTCTTATCTGCATTTTTCTTGTTTAAATAAAATTAGAAATATAAATGTTCAGGAATTTTGCCATTTTATATTCATCATATTGCTGTGGCCTTTGTTGTTTAACTTTCAGAATGTATTTTTTCCTCCTTAATAACACTTGATCATATTCACTAAAATTAACTCATTCAGTCCTTGCATCTTTCCGCCACTTATTTTAAATATGTACCCCGTTTTTAATCCACCTCTACTTTTTATCCTACTCAGATCATTTTTTAAGCTAAAGATAATTTGAGTTCTTCATCTAACACATTTTACCACTTCCTTCACTGATTTCAAGAGGAGTTACAACTATTGTCTTTAGTAACAGTACATATCTCCTTCTAATACTTAAGAGATTAAGTTTTTTCTCTTGTTGCATGACTCATATTACTTAATCTAAAATCTCCATTTTAAAAATGCCTGTTGCAACAAATCAACTATGATGAACATATGTTAAGAAAAGTTTTTAAAAGATATACACAATAAAAGGGATGATAGAACAATTATCTCCACAAGTTAGTACAAACAAAATGGTATATGCCTCACAGGGCTCTTATGAAGATTAATTTATGCATTAACATTTACCTGCCCCCCCAAAATAAATATGGGTCTATACATATTCCCCCAAACACATTGTTCCTGACATACTCAATCATTCAATCATTACCTATATCTTAACCTTATTTCTTTGGATTCTTACAAGTTGTCTAGGTACTGTTTAAAATGTCTAAAACACCATAGTGAGATCATAATCTCCCAATTCCTATGTCAGCTCTCCACAGAACTTCAGTTACACGAATTTTTCATGCATTGGGTTCTACTGGCAGTTTAATTATATCTTGTATGAGTATATGAGCTTCTGAGATTGCAAACTCCCTTTTTTTTCAGGTACTTGGAAAGTGCATAGGTCCTAGGCATTATAGATATTGTGTCCAATAATCATAATGGCCCATTAGCTCTGTGTTGGGAAAATTAGAATCTTAATAAATGTACTGTTGGTGTGTTAATTTTAACAGAAACAATCCCCAACACTCATAGTAAAGAATAATATTTTAATTATACATTAAATATAGGGTGATAATAGATAGAAAGGTGTTTCCATTCTTTTTATATTCATGTTATGGGTCATTCGTGTAATTTTACTTTTGATTTTGTTTTTCCATTATATTCTGAGGTTTTGCAATGCATCTCACTCAACATAGATTTGGAATCTATTGCAGAAATCTGTTTTTACACATTGATTCTGGCTCCTATGTCCTCTAAGTAGACTTTCTGGAAAGAAAGAAAGGAAAGAAAGAAAAGAAAAAGAAAGAAAGAAAGAAGGAAGGAAAAAAAGAAAGAAAGAAAGGAAGGAAGGAAGAAAGAAAGGAAGAAAGGAAGAAAAAGAGAGAGAGAGGAAGGAAGAAAGAAAAAAAAAGTAAGTATAAGGAAGGAGGAAGAAGAGAAGGGGGGGGAGGAAGGAAGGAAGGAAGGAAGAAAGAAAGAAAGGAAGAAAGGAAGGAAGGAAGAAGGAAGGGAGGGAGGGAGGAAGGAAGGAAGAAGGGAGGGAGGGAGGGAGGGAAGGGAAGGGAAGGGAGAGAAGAGAAGGAAAGAAGAAGAGAACAAGCTGGCTACCATTTACTAAGCATGTAAAGGTGTACTACATCCCAGCAATTTTGTTAATCACTTTGCCTGCATCATTGAGTTTAATCTACACTAGTAACTTATGAGACTTAGAGCAGTTATGTAAATTGCCCAGAGGCACACAACTATTAGGCGGCAAATCTAGAATTCAAATCCATGTCTATTGACTTCAAATCAGGTACATAATCATTTCACTCTTCAATCTTTCCTGCAAAAGGAGACCAACTTAATCTTTCTATTTTGTTATGTTATTTTCCTATAAGAGGAATTATGATCATCTCCCATTACCTACCAAGAAAAGACCATAATGAAGGGAGAGATAGCAGATGAAGCTGGAAATATAGGCAGAGGCCAATTCATGGAGGACACCCATGTCATGCTAAGGAGTTTGGACTTCATCCTGTAGACAACAGAGAGTCATGAAAAGATTCTAAGCAGGGGTGACATCATGAAATTCGAGTTATAGAACCATCTTCCTGGTAGGAAGCCCTATAAAGGGTTGATTATGATGGTACAATCTAGAAACAAGGCTTCTGCTCTTATCTAAGTAAGAAGGTGATAACCCTTTCACGAAGGCAGATTCAGCGATAATGGAGGAAGAGGGTCAAATTATTGGCTGTATTAGGAGTGAATTCAGTAGAACTTAGTGACTCGTTAGATTTGGAGAGTGAGGGAAAATGAGGAGTCATGAAGGACTCACAGATTCCCTACTTGGGTGTCCAGGTAGAGATGACAATGCCAGCAGCGGAAATAGAGAAAAGAACAGAGAAGTACACTCGCTATAGAGAAGACAGTCTCTTCTGCCCTCTCACCTTTGCTCACTCACTTCCTTTTGCAATTAATTCCCCAGACATATCTCCTCTTCCTGGAATCCTACCAACTGTTCAAGGCCCAGTACAAATGCTACCTTCCCCAAAAGGACTTGCCTTGACTACATAAGAAAGAGGCGGTACTTCCCTCCTCCGAACTCCTAGTCAATTTAGATACAGTTCATTTGGTGAGCACCACGTTCTGCCTTGTCTGAGATTTGTCTGTGAATCTTCTGATAGTTTACAAAATCTCTTAGGACTGAAACTACATCTATTCTTTCCTTAGTTGTACCCTCAGTTGATATATTTGACACATAAATAAATCCCAATGATTTTAAATATGAGAAATAAAGCCTGGTGTTAGACAGTTTTTGAAGAACGTAACATCTACCACAAAATTGGAAGCACTTTGAAAGCAGGCAGTGTGTTGTACAGCTTTTATATACTGTTGTCTCAAAGCCACAACTCAACTTAGTGCTCATCTCAAAGCTAAGCACCAAGCATGAGCCCCATTAATACGTGTAAAAACACTTTGATGTGGATGGCACCTCTTCATCTCTTTTTTCTTTCTCCAATCCCTATATGGTGTTTATCTTTTAAGGATGGCATCTCAGCAATGAGCATGATCTCAGCAGATTTTGTTTATCTAAATGTAGTCATAACCTCCTTCACCCAGATGCACAGTTATCTTCTTGCCAGCCTCCTATAGTCCTTGCATTTGTACAAAGACATTTTAGTACTTTCATTTTTTCCATCTTTCATCATATGCTACAGAAATTTTATCTTCTGCCTAATTTTTTTGAAAAGCTGCTAGCCTGCCGGTTTTGGCAGAGCAAACTAGGAAATAGAGCCTGGCAACAAAAAGGCACTAAGCAGCAGACAAACCTAGGGTGTGCAAAGTAGTGATGCCCTTCAACCTGCTGTATTGGGTGTGAAATTAGATCCTATCAATGTCACACTCACCCCCGGAGCAAATGTCCCCTTGTGACAACTACATGCTGTGCTTCAAGCCAAATAATGGAATAAAATTTCCAACAATTATGTGTTGGGAGCAGAATCTCTCCAAAAGTATCAGCATATTATTGATTGGCCTTTAGCTACTTCCAAAGTGTCTCCAGTAACAAGTCCACCACCAGCTTAAAAAGCAGATGCTTTAGGATAATTGGGAGTAAAACAAGCATTCACTAGGGTGGGAGCAGAAGCCTTCAAGCATATAGCATAACACAGTGTAAAATGGGAATGCTGCTTCTGAAAACTGGCAGGAACCACTCAGATTATAATAATGGGGAATATAAGTGACCATGTTTTTCTTTTTTCCTTCTTTCCTCCCTCCCTTCCTCCCACTCTCCCTTCCTCCCTTCCTTCTTTCCTTTCTTCCTTCCTTTCCTCCTCCTCAGACTCACTCACGTATTCCACTATTTTTTATTGAATACTCATCATCTCCATGCCAGAAACTGTGTTTGGAATTGAAAATTCGGTGGTGACCAAGTCAGAAAATGATGAAGGAGAAGGGAAAGGGGACTGCTGTACAGATCACAAAGCCAACAGAATCAGGGAAACCTCAAAAACCTGTGCTATCCTCAGCTAGGTTCTGCACATTAGCCATGGCACCTACTTACACAAATTCCTTGGACCTACATCCATTTATATATGTACAAAAGAGTAATTAGAGACAGGGTAACACCATTTCAGGAAAATTAGCAAAAAACCTACAAGCAATAAGCGCCCCTATGCCTGTGTCTTTTACCTGAAATCCTGATTTGGGGTTGGGAAGGACTGGTCTTTAGAATATTTAAGAAGCTGTGATTCCTGCCAAGAGTTTTAATAGGAGCAGATTTCTCTTACAGCAAGCACTTTAAAGTGAGACGAATTGAACTTAGAGCGAGCTTCAGTTACAGTGGTTCAGTAAAGTAGGAGGGATGAGAAGAGAATGACCTATTCTGCTTGGAAGGAAGATGTGGATATTCAGTGTGCATGTGGGGTGTGTGTGTGTGTACACAGATATCAGCTAGAGAGTCTTGAAATCATCCTAAGATCACATTTATTGGAAAAATGGTTCCATTTATCAAAAGGAAAAAAGTTTTGGAAATGTTCTTTCAAAAAAGTATAGCAGATATCTTTATTATGAGACTTTCGGAATCTTTAAAAGCCAATGTCATTATGAACTTCTCACAGAGAGGCATAAAGATGTCGTGCATTCCACTCTCAACAGACTATACTTTGAAAATTGATAAAAAGCATCCTCTACATTTTAAAACTGCAGTTCAGGGAGGTTAATTAACTCATCCAAAGCCACCGGTCGGCTCTTTTGATCCTGTTCTATTGCTCTTTCCACTACCACACAATAGTCACCAAACTGCTAAATGGTCCTCTAATTTTGATGATACCACCTTCTGTTTTCATCTCTATGCTTTATCAAAAAGAAAATCTAATGTTCCCATATTTGCTTATTTTGGGATGGCCCCAGCTATAAAAGAAAAGAGAAGATACCTTACATATTCTCAGAAGTAGGATGTTACACTCTGGGACTCAAGTCTCAAATGCAACTTCCCCTGAAGAAAAATGTTAATATAAAACTCCCACATCAGGCCAACCCAGAGAAGGTCCTCAGTGTCCTATTAGAGCCTTGCTTTGGAAAAATTATTAGTATAAGGTGTGTGTGCATGTTATGTGCATGTGTGTGTGGTGTTGGCTTTTCTACTGGCACATCTTGATTCCACCCCCTAACGTCTGATATCATTTCCAAGAGCTATAGATTGATTCCATTTATTCATTCAACCATTCATTCATTTACTAATACAACCAACCAACATTCATTGAGCCCTGACTCTCAATGCATAGGGCTTGACCCCAGCCTGCAGCCCCACCATGTTCCTACCATGAGGATGTGTGTTTATGTGGTGAGAACTCTGATTGAGAAATTTCTCCCTAGAACTCCAGATTCTGTTTCCACCCACACTTGCTCTGAGCTAACTGCTCAGAGTATGTTTGCTGAGATCCACTCAATATGTCACCATTTAGCAAAACAGGGATGCTCTCTGTAAAGTTACCTCACTGGCTTTCCAGAGGCAAACAAAGAGTGCCTCCCCTCACAGGGGTGGAGGGAAATTTACTACAAAGTGCAGAAATGAAGGAGGACAATCAGCACCTTAGTACATGTAGCTGAGCAATGAAAATATGATAAAGTGCAGAAAATCTAATCAAAGAATCCATGCTGGTAAAGACTTTGGAAATCGGTTCTTCAGACTGGTTCCTTTGTGAAATCTAGGCCAGCGAAAACTAGATTGACTGGAAGAACACATCTCCAACACCCCCCTGACCACCCTACTTCATGATGTTGTCCTGTCCCCCATCCCATTACTCCATCACACCACCTGTTTCCTTTACTTCATACTATTCATCACTCTCGGAAGCCATCTTTTTTTCTTTTTCTATTTTTTTTCTTTTCTGTCTCATACTTTCCAGAATTTATGTTGTTTGAGTGTGGAGATATTTTTCACTTGTTTCTTGTTTTATCCCCAGCGTTTAGAACTTTATTGACACATATCAACCAACTAATAATACTTGTTGAATGGATGCATGCATGAATGAATGCGTGAAGTAACTAAAAACCTCTTTTAATGTCCTATCTCATCTTAACCTGTGTAATAACCTATTTTTTCTTGTACTTCCCATCTGAATTGCTGAGCTATTTAGTTGAAACTAAACAGTCCAAAAAATTACTTCAAATTCCTCTGGAACTTTACTATAAATTCTAACAGGAACATATTTATCACATGCAATTAGATTTAATTCATGAAAGTAGGGCCAAACAATTGTCTTGTCTGAAACACTGCCACCAGCCTATTCCAAACCTCCTCAAAAAAAGAAGTATTCAATGTGAGTAAACACCAAAACTCCAGTATACATGGGAGAAGCCTACTTTCATTTTTATCAGAAATCTTCCCCAAGCCTAAATTCTTTCAGGCACTGGGCCAGGGGTCCCCTGATCCCATAATCAGAGAGGCAGTGTGCTGCCTACATCTCTTCACAAAAGATGACTATTTATGAAATTCATCTCTGTGTGCTTCGGTTGCTATTTTATGGATAACAATCAGTTATCTATGAAAAGAAAGCGTGCATGTTACAAGCATGTGCACCAGCAAGGAAGAAGGACTTCTAGAAGCAATCTCAGCCTTCTTGAGGAGCAGGCTCCCCTTCCAAAACAATCACCGAGGACAGAGTCTTTGATCACTAGGCACCTGTTTATTTCCTTTCTCCACAGTCTACATCAAGTCAGCCACAAAGCCCATTATGAATGCAGTTTTGAGTTTGTCTGGATGAAGTGGATAGTAATTAGTTCCTTTTACATTTGGTAATTTTGTTAACACAGCTCAGTAGGTGTCTTGTTAATTTGTTCATTACTAGGTGGATGAAAATGTGCATCTCTTCTGTGAATACCAATTATTCCTAAATGAGGTAATTTCACCAAGACAGTGAAACTTCCTCGTTCTTCCCTGGTTTAAGAATATCACGGTCAAGAAGAACAGTTCCAAACAAAGAAAGCTGTGGGAGGCGGAAAATGGCGCCCTGACTTGAAAAAGGTGGGGTAGACCCTATTATTTTGCAGTCTTAAAAGGAAGCCCATTTTCAGGGTGAAAAGGAATTTGAGGGGAAGAGGCAGGAAGTGCTGGTGGTAGCGGCATTGTCTCAGACTCAGGTGGCCCTGGGTCTCCATTTGCTCTCTGCAGAAACTAAAGGGACATGTCACTGTGGGGATGTAATAAGAATAAGTGGTCATCTCATCACTTCTGGGCAACTCAGTCATACTCCAGGATTTTTACCACAAGCGAAACAAAGAAAAATCTGTTTCAAGATCTTCGAATGAGTTTTCAAATCCCACTTCTATCTCCTGCTTGAAAACAATTTTTCTTTCTGAATCAAAGCAGTTACATAAGTCTCAGTCTCTAAATAATTGAATTGGGGGGTGGGGGAAGGATGAAGGGAACCAAATAGTGTCCATGGCAATATTATCTGTAAGACCGAGGAGTGGAGTTAGTACATCTCTGGGGTGAACAAAGTGGAGAAGGAAAGGATGCAAGTTCACTGAGGATAGAGGCTGTTCCTTCTCACATTTTCATCCTTGTACATAGTACATCCCTGGAGCAAAGCAAATAAGTTTGCAGACCCCCATTTCCTCCTAAACAGGTCCTGCGGCTTCCGCCTTGTTCACACACACTCTCTGTGTTGACAGGCCGAGAAAATTGATGTCTGCCCCTTAGTTGATGGAGTTGATTCACAAGGCAAAATGGAGGGATCTTCCTGAAGAGTCCCAATGACTCTATCGTTCCCTCATTCCCAACCACAGAGGACGGACAAACCTATCTGTGAGCTTTCAGGACAGCTTTGGGGTGACCTACTAGAGAAACGGGGAAGACGGGATGGCCTGTGGAGCCCCTGAGCTGCCTGCTACTCACCTCCTGCCCTAGCAACTCCCTACGACCTTCTCTACTCCAACTACAGCATTTTCTCTGCTCCTTTCTCTGCAAGTCAATCTCCAAGAGACTCCCTTCTTCTTGGGGCAGTTAGGGTGGAGTTACAGTTACCTCAACATTCTTTCCTCCGTCTCAAGTAGGAGTGAGTATTGTCTTACAGGGCTTTACTTCCTTCCTGTTAGAATTATTTTTTGGGTCACCTTCACTCCAATGAAGATATAAAAGAGGACACAGACTACACATCCTGTTCACTATAAATCCCCAAGTGATTAACATAGTGTCTGCTATTCCATAATTGCACAATGAATACTGTAATTTATTCATGGTGAATATTAATGGTCAATAATAAAAACAATAATAAATAGCTAACAACTCTCAGGTAATCAAAGCACTGTCCTAACTGTTCTGCATATTTTAACACATTCAACCCTTGAAGCAAACCTAAGAAATAGGAACTACTATCACATCCATTTTAAGGATGAGGAAACTGAGGCACAGAGAAGTAATACGGCCAAGATTATATACTGCGTAAGTGGCAGGACAATGAGTGTTTGTTCCCTCTTTATCATTAACTTCTGGAGAACAGGAATCGTCTTGGTATCTCCCACAATGTCTAGTAAAGATTCCTGCATTCAAGCAGCACAATGTAGCTGTTAAGAACCAAGACTTTGAGTGAGACGTCTGCATTCAAATCCTGGTTCCAACACTTGCCGGCTGTGTGATGTTACTTAACACCTCTACGTGTCAACTGCCTCTTCTTAAAGTGGAGATAACCACAGTACTGTCTCTCAGCTTGTGGAAGACCCCCACTTAGCTCTACAACAGGGCCTTCAATAAATGTCAGCTCTCATATCTCAACGGCCAACCTGGTGCACAGCACTGTAAGAGCTCTGTAACTATTTGCTGGGTGAAAGACCGAGTAAATGAATGAAGGAAAATGGAATACCTGCATCCCGCTGTTTTCTTCCAGGGCCCCTAAGCCACAAACGGACTTCTACTCACCATCTCTGGTACTCACACAGCCTGGTTGTCAGCTCATGGATTCTGCTCATCTGTTCACACCTTAAAAGCAGTAGAGAGAACACTGAGCAGGAGATGTCTTACTCCACAGGGCACTGCTAAAAGCAGGACTGATACAATCTGCACTTTTTCAGTCTTCCACCTATGGGGAGGCTCCTTGGCTTAAACATGGAACGGGGACGCAGAAGGGGAAACGAAGTCTCCAGGTTGAACTCTACAATGTCGCACACCACAGATGTAGGGAATCTGCTGAGCCCAGTGAAATGGGGACACCTGAGCTAAAGTTGGGGCTCTGGGAGACATCAACTCAGTACGTTTTCCATGCTGGCTGGGAGCCAAGTCCATGAGAAATTCTGCTGTCATTTCCTTTCACAGCCACTGGCAAATGAGTGTGAAATCTGGTGAGCTGAAGAGACAGGCATGGTGGTAGAGATTTAACAGCAGAGTTAAGCAGATGAGACAGAAATACGTTTCAGGACTCAAGAGACCTGAAATATGGAAGACAGAGAGCAGAGAGGCCAGTCCACCCAGAAACTGGAACACTTAGGAATTGTACTCCTTTCCAAGGAGAGAAGTAAGTGAGCAAAACACAGGAGGATCCGGCTGAGATGGAAGCCACGTGAGGGCTGCTGGGTCAATTTCTCTTGGGTCCTTTCTGACTTTACCACCTTGGAAGCCTGCAGCTGGCTCTGAATATAAACACCATTTCTTCAGAGGAACACATGTAGAATGTAACAAATTAATACTAACACATTCATTTAATTTCCACTTATTGACACATCGTTTTTTATTTTGACTTTTTTATGTCCAAAACGGCTGTTTCATCAGACATGGAAGAAGACCATCAACAGAGGAGGATGTCTTTATGATGCTTCTTGGCTGATGCAACAGCAGCTCTGCCAAGACCACGAGGAGACTTTTACCCAGATGGGCTCAGAAACACCGTGGTCTCATCACAGAAGTTGGTTCCCATCCTGCATGGCATCTGGTCCGAAAAGGGGGCAGGGGGGTCTTTGTGGTAGGTGAGAAGATCTCTTTTGCAAAACCACCACATGACACAGTCCTGAGGGAAATCATCTGTGCTCACCAGGATCAGAACAAAACTTCAAGGGAACTTGAATTTCCTCACTGTGGTTGGAAAGACCTCCGAAGAGAGAAGTCCAGACTTGGAAACAAGACTAACAAAGCCTCCTAAAACTTTGTAGAGGCTTCAAGGGGTAAAACCTCTGGGGGTGCTTTCGATCAAACTTATTTGCCACAATTATTAATGCCTAAACCATATAATATCCCTATCAGGAAATTGTGTGATGATTTCCCTAGTTTTTGCAGAGGAACACGTTGTTGCACAGAGAAGATGAGTGAGTTTGCCTCAGGCCCTGCAATGAATCATTGCCATCCCAAGAATTACAACTCTGAGCTCCCGACTTGCAGCTCTGAGCTCACACCTTCAGGATCAATCTTCTAAGATCCACCAGACAATGGCTTCAAAAGCTTTTAAGGCAATTAGAGGAGGAACACTGTCTCCTATTAGGACATACCTACCCAGTTCTCCTTTTGGACCTTGGCAGAGTTGCTGCCAGTGAGCAGGGAACAGGAGACATAATTTAGTGCTTGAAGTCTTCCATGTCCAAGCAGACTTCTTGATGGCAGAAACCACACCTTATAAGGAGAAAAGTCTGGAGATGGGAACTCTCCTTGGCATGGTTTACGAGGAGGAGAGTATCGGTATGGGGGAGCGAACAACCAGGCATCTCATCTGTTTGTTCTTGAACTTGAAACTGACATGAACTGAGTTTAACTAATATTATGCCATAGCATTGTTCCCAAAGTGATGACCCAGTTCTTGAGAGAATGTCTTTTTTCCTTCTTGTGAATGTATACTATATAAAAGAAGCACTTGAGACAAAAAGAGGGCTCCGATTTCTCAGCTTCAAATGATGCCCTCAGCCAGATGTGTAATGCTGATGGCATTCAAGTAGGTTTAACTGTGAGCTAGACCAGTTATGTTCTATGGAAGAAGGCAGGAATGATCACAAAGAATATTTCAAATCTAGTACTTGCTTTTCCCATAGGTTAAAAAATAAGTGAATATGGAAAACTCAGCTATAAAGAAAAGTGAGAGGGCTATGCTAATGAAGATTCTATAAACACTACCATGTAATCTGTTCTAGGCCAGTGGTGGGGATGGGGGTGGGCGGGGCGGAAGCTGCTCCAGAAGTTTAAAGGCTAAATCTAGCAAACTAAATTATGGATGCCCTTCTCAAGGAAGAACACTTTTGATCTACCACCCCCTCTAATTTAACTTGTCAGCTGTACTTCTAAGTCAAATGGCAAATAGCATTGGTGGGCCACCCACTCTTCTGGCAAGGACTGTGCTAGTTAAGTGTTAGAGGGCAGGGTCCATGGCTCTTATCCAACCTTCACCAGGTCTGTCTGAAGACAGCAGGTGGAAAGCCATTCTTGAAGAGAAAGGCCTGGAGCTGGCGTCAGCTGCCGTGGGCATGCCCTGTTCTTAGAAATGGTTCTTAACCGGTCTGAAGACAGTAGGCTCTTCATAGCAATATGAATTTGCAAAGCTTGCCCCTCCACTGTTCAGACAGCACTGTACTCTCTGATCATGTCAATTCGAGCACCAGCTGAGTTTCAGGGAGGGATGGAAACTTCCTATTATACCACAAATAAGGTTGTTTTCTTCTTTATATAAGAAGATCTAACTTCACATCCTCTGATGCTAATTTACTCTGAGACCCATAGAAAGCAAAGGATCCTTGTGATCATTTTATGAAACTGCCTAAAATCTTGCTTCTGGAATTTTTAAGTAGAACAAGCATGTTTGAAAGTTTTATTTTGAAAGGTTTCTAAAGTACTTACATAACAGAGATGGGGAGGGTGGATTTGGTATTCACGAGGAATAATTTGGGAGAAGAAATAGATGACTCAACTCAGGATACACCCCAGGACCACATCACCCTTTGAGCTTTCTGCAACAGATGGATGCCTTTCTGCTCCCAGGTCTCAGCACCCTCCAACAAGGCCTCCACAATAATAGCCGGGCAAAACTTTATCAAAGGAAGAAGCAAAAAGCCCTGACAGATGATGCTGCCAGCATTTCAGCAGCCAGGTTAGCTTTGTTCTAATGCCATTCTGTCAGGCTTAACAAGCAGATATTAAGAAAGGTTTATAGAGAATCGAGATGAAAGGCTGTCGGTAGAGATGAGAGCTGCCAGTGGGCACCTCGCATCACAGCTGGGTGTAGACTCTCCCGCAACTGGCTGAGAGAAAAAGAGGTTTGATATGGAAGCAGCTGCTTCCAACCCCTGCTAGAAGAGAGGCTTAATCATCTGGCACCCAAGAGTCTGGAGCTCCACCTGGAGAGAAATACAGCAACTGAGGGTATTCGGGGTGTGAGCCTCATCATTAGATTGGAAACAAATGATGTATTTGCAGGAATTGGGTCCTTGACTGGTCCTGACCTGATATGATATTTCTCATCCAGAATGTTTTCACCTAAACATGCAAGGACAACGGAAGCAAGAAATATGGAAGAGATTCAAGAGGAAATTAACCATTTTACTTAAGGGCTTGGGGGTAGACACGAGAAAGGAGGGGAACTGGAAAATACAAAAGGCTGATGGCACCCTAGGAAAAGGGCGGTTTAGAGCAAGGTGAATATGCTCCGGCAGGTAGGGCAAGCTGCTTGAGCTCTCTTTTATCAATTTTCAGTCATACTACATTCTTCCTGAGTCCACATTCCTTTCAACTGGGCACTTTTTGAAATGTGGATGAGTCAAGATGCTTCGGAAGGGCTGTGTGTCATCAATACAAGGAAGGTCAAGTTTCAAGCCCCATGCAATCATGCTATAACTCATCCCTTTGTTCCCTCTCTCTGCTAAGTCCCATTTCTGCCAACTAAAATCAGTCAGAAAACAATTATTACATTGGTTTGTAAAAGAAAGTTTTTCAAAATCATAACTCCTCTTCCAAATGTCTAGATGTCACTTGTAGCTCAGCCATGCATCTTTTCCAATGAACACTACTAATGCCTTCTTTCTGAACAAACAGAATTATAAAACAGCAGCCATTCCAGCTAAAATCATTAAAAGACCCTTACACCTATCTGCCAACGGTGATGCAACAATGCTTGCATTGAGTGAGCTCCTTCTGTCTTGAATTACAAACGTATTTTTCTTTTACAGAGGTGAAATTCACATAACATAAAATTAGCCACTTTAAAGTGAACAGTTCCTCGGCATTTAGTACGTTCACAATGTTGTGCTACCACCACCTCTATCTAGCTCCAGAATGTTTTTCATCGCCCGCAAAGGAAGCCCTGTATGCATTAAACTGCTCTGCTCCACCCCCCTTCTCCCAGTCCCTGGCACCACAGTTATTTTAGAACAGTGTTTTTTCATACATTCTTTGTTGTGATGGAGTACGCATTGCTGTTCCCATTAGAAGACCAGTCATGTTGGGCTAGCGGCTTTCTCAAGGTTCAACCACAATTAAGATCTCGGGTCTTGAAACAAGTGCTCCCAAAGATGAGGTCTCTGGCACTTCAGGAATGCATGACATTGTTCTAAGCTACCACTGTCAGGAGCCAAGCTTCCCACAGTTCTTTAAGAAGATTATTGTCACTCCTTTGTGCAGCTAGCGGGTTTTTCTTCAAAGCCAAATGACAAACCTAAAGTACATTTCACTGAGACTTCTTTGAGATCTCCATTCTACAGGTAAGGAACACAGTTGACTCAGGGTTAAATGCTCTTCCAGCCAACAGATTTAAATCTACCAACAAATTTAAAGTCACAGACCCTGAGTTTCCAGCCTACAGATTTAAATCTGCCAACAAATTTAAAGTCACAGACCCTGAGTTTCCAGCCCACGCCTCCTGTGCTGCTCTGGGATTTTACACACATGCACACTGACTTCCATTATAATCTCCCTATTTTTAGTTACACATCACTTTTAAAGAAGTTTCTCTTGGAAAGTGTGAGGGTTTTCAGCAGTTATTTTTGTGATTCCTGAGAAGGAAGACCTAGCTTTTTCCACCTCAGAAATGCCAAATGTTTTTTTCTTTTTACATCTGACTCAAACAGCTGAATGGTAACATGCCCTAATTCCTTCTCACGTGGCTCCTCTTCATTCAAGGAGAGCAGTTTTACTGAATCCAAAAGAAAAAAAAAACTCATTTAAAAATAATTTTCTCATATGCACAGTGAAAAAAAAATTGTCAGATAAGGTAACATTGTTACCTGAGGCCATAGGGAGTTGTGCAAAGCACATAGCATAATTCCTCCAGGCTGTTAGTAGGTGTATTTTTTCCCCATAAGTAGAGAGAAGAGCGTTTTCAAAGAGATCAGGAAGCCAAAAGAAAAAAAAAAATCCCATAAAAATGTTCATACTGATGCAATGGAGAGTTTTTCCTCTGCCCTCTGTCTTTGGATTTCTATTTTTAAAACTAGATTTTTTTAAAATCACTGCTGCAAACATCATAAAACATAACAGTACTGATAAGGCCTAATGTACACTGAAAAATCCTAGGTATGTGGATTCTGTGAAGATGTTTATTTCTGAGTTTTCCTCCCTTTCTGTTCCAACTTAGAGGTTACCAGTATTACTCTTGAAAAGGGACGTCACAGAATATTCTCTCCAGTGATAAAGGGCCCCTGATGTTGTGGTTAACTGGGGGTTCATTCATTCAACAATTATTTTTAGCACTTTATTATTCCTTTTGTTTCTCAAAAATACCCTGTGGAGAAGCTATACCTAGTCTTTTCCAAACCAGAAAGAAAAAAATCAATACTTTGGCAATCACGAAAAGGAATTATTCCATGAGTTTAATAATTGATTAACTCAAGACCACATTGAGGACCAGCAGAATTACGGAGCTGGATGACTGGTTAAATTATTTACGCAAAGCGTAGCGCATTGGAAGCCCAATATTGTAAGTTCTATCCCTGTACGTACATATCGTCTTTGTATTCCTCTTTCACAGGCACTGCATGCACCCACAGCCCGAACCTGCTCTCTCTCACACCCACATCTCAGTGGCCACGGTAGAATCGTGAGTCAGGGAGAAAACAGGAACTAATCCAGCTATTCACGAATCCACCATGCACTTGCTGTCAGACTCATAGCACTTTCTTA
The DNA here is from genome assembly GCF_009873245.2 of Balaenoptera musculus. Classification (NCBI taxonomy): domain Eukaryota; kingdom Metazoa; phylum Chordata; class Mammalia; order Artiodactyla; family Balaenopteridae; genus Balaenoptera; species Balaenoptera musculus. The sequence goes on along the minus strand of NC_045801.1, from coordinate 22,568,915 downwards.
TACCAAAGACCAAATTCTTGTTAGCATTAGAATAATGAGGAAGAAGAGAAAAATGGGAGGCAGGGAGGCCTACTGAGTATTAAGTATTAACTCAAGTATTAACAAAAATCTCTTGACAACGTTCAATTCAAAAACTGCAATACCTCCATCAGTTTATACAGTTCACATAATCCTAGGGAGGTCACAGCTGAGCATGAGTACCCTCAGTTTTTCTGGGGAAAGACTTAAATGACCTCCCTCCACCCCTAAATCACAGAGCTGGTACAAGGTAGAACATGAACTTGAATCCAAATCTTCTGAGTGTCACCGTTCAGGTTCTTTACCTACATCCTGATCCCTCACACTTAAAATATAACGTCAAGACACTCGTTCCATTTATTCCTTAAGTATTTATGGAGCAGCCATGACTCTTCTCGTCATTGTTCTTGAATTGTTCTTGAAAAGAACATTGTTCTTGAAAAGCAAATGAGACCCAGCCTCTCAACTCAAGGCTAATGTGTCAAATACACAAAAGTCTGGAGAAGGGCATTGCAATCAACACAGAAGCAACTCAAAATGCAGTGGTGGTTCTGTGAAGGGAAAGACACAACTATTGGGAAAACATCTTGGGGGGAAACTGAATTTCACCTGGATCTCTAAAGAGCAATTAAAGAGAAGAAAGATGCAACAAAGACACAGGGATGGGAAAATAAAGTGCAGATTCAGAGTCAGTGCAAGATGCTTGTCACTGGTGAGCCATCCACCCCTGTGAATGTCTTGCTCATTGCCAATCTCTAGCAACTCCTTCTAGCAGTGTCCTATTTCTCCTGAAGCAGAGCAAGTTGGTATTGTCTCTAAATCAGCCTCCTGAAGTTTCTGCATCTTAAATATTAGTGTCTTTCTCATAGAACTGACTGCTCACAATCGGAAATTTGGTATTTTCTTGGTGTATTTAACTGTGTTCTCTGTGTGTATGTGTGTGTGTGTGTGTGTGTGTATTTGTGTGAAGCAGGGAATTCAGAATCATTCATGTTGTCAACTGATAGTAAACATATTAAATGTGCCAAATACATGCTGAGACTTGGCAGGGTAAAAACAGAGACAGGATTATGTTTTCTCCATGTGAGGTGGGGTAGGGACAATACTGCCTGTCTCTTCTCTCAACAGTTTTGGCAGCTGACAGACCACCTTAAAGAATTTATATCATGGGATGTGAGTAAAGGCATAAGTGAACCACCGCGTCATGCGGTAGCTGCCATACTGCAGTGGGACACACCTGCTTGAAGACAACATCCATCCTGGGACGGAAGGGAGGGCTGATCTGGGAACCTGGACTTAGAAGCGTGACTTGGAATTAAGGTGTGACTTTCCAAACCTGACAGTCAGCACGAGGAATGAAGCAGACAGGGACACACAGAGGACCAACAGGATATTTCAGGGTCCTGAGTATGAGTGGCGACCAGTCCTGAGAGGAGATAGAAGTCTTCTAGAAATAATGCTGCTGTTAAGTTTGGTCTTTAGTGTCATTCAGTCATTCTTCCTCTCACCCTTTCTTTCTTCTTTCTTTCCTTCCTTCTTTTCTCTTCTGGATATGCTTTTTGTTCACAAAGATAGACCTGCAAGACCTGTACACCAAGTCTTTTTTCCAAACAAAAATGAAATTGCAAATATATAGCCTAGTTTTTAACTCAGGGAAATTTCTGAAAACTTCATCTCTTTTACCTTCACCTCAAAAGAGCAAAGATTTTGCCCAGTGTGTTCTTTCAGGATGCATTTTGATAAGATTTCATTCAAATAGGCAAAACTATTTCCAATTAACCTGAAAATCAACGTCTCATTGCCATCAGTGTGAGCCAAGGACAAGGAGCCTGTAGCAGCGAACAGGCTGGTCTTCCCGCTGAAGCACTGATTGGAGAGGTGCAAAACACAGGGGTTTTTTTCTCCAACTTTCCAGATTGCAGCCTAACCAGCCTGGCTGCTGCTGTTCTGTCACACCCACTATGAAGTGGCACACACGTAAATACACGTGGGCGCAGTCCCAGGAAAATAATAACACAAGAGTCATTTAGCAAGAGGGCAGCCCTTGTCCATGATCCGAGTGTCTCAGCTACACACGTCCAGAGACAGAGCAAGGAAGAGTGTTGGATCCTCCAACCACCCACCACGTTCCATGTGGTGATAAACCCCGGATGGCGAATATTGACACACAGGAGAGTCCCTGAGCTAACATGAAATGTGGTTAGAAATAGCTGAAATTATTATTTTGATAAATAGTCTTTCTAAATGTTAAAATTGGAAAGGAATGAACTATTTTAGGCTCTCTTTGGATGTGTACCCCAATTATGGTCACCATGTTTAATCTGATGGTAAGAGGTGGAGGGGCACCCAAATCTTTGAAAAGTTTTTTTTAAAACAGGAAACATATGATTTTCTTGACTCATCTCTATTTTTAAAACCCAAAGTACACATTACCCATTTGCTGCAAAGATGAATCACTGTGGACATTTCATTTGCAATGAAATTTCATATATCTAAAGACGGGGATTGATTCAACAGCAGAGATAGCAGGGTGGTCACAAGTGAAATAAATACCCAAATATGAAATGGGAAGCGAAATATACTTATAAAAACTTAGGAGAACGGTTTCAAGAGTCTTTAGAAAAGAAAGAGAAAACAAAAACAAAAAGAGGAAAGAATAAAGGAAAGGGGAAAATCATTTCCTTTTCAGTCTAGATATCGGCAAGTACATTGAGAACCTATTAAATACTCAGTGTAGCTTTGTTGCCAGAGACAGCTGAGTTCATGTCTTGGCCCTGAGACCTAGTAGCTGTGTGACCTTGGGCAAGTTACTTCCTCTCACTGAGCTGCACATTCCCTACCTGTGAAATGGGGCCCAGTTATACTGTAGATAGTTTTTACGAGGGTTGTGTAAGACCACATTAGAGTATCAGCTCCATGAGAACAAGACCTCTTATTCTCACTAAATCCAGGCTGGACATGTAGTAACAGAGATAGTAAATGCTCAGCAGACATTTACATGGGCCAGATCCTGTTCTAAATGTTTTGCACATTTCAATCCATGTAATCCTCATAACCTCATGGGATGGGTGATATTATTGCCCCATTTCACAGGCAGAGAAACTGAGACACTGAGAGATGAAGTGTTACCCAAGGTCACGCTAAGCAGATGAGCCAGAATTTGAATGTTGCCTCTCAAGAGTCATACAGTTAAGTAGGCATTCAATAAATACTTCTAGAATGAATTGAAGAAATGGCATATGCAAAGCACTTAGAAAAGTTCAGCCACAGGTTGGCACTCAACAGATACTGAGATAGTTGACCTTCCTCTTCTCTTTGTCTTCACATTTGGAAGAATAGAGGCATAGAATACTGCACGATTTCTGACTCAGAGATCTGCCATCTTGTTGAGGAAACGTGAATGAGGACAACTAGAGAATTATAGGTACATGACAGAACCTTTTAAACTAAACTTTTTTGGCATAGGCCAGTGGTCCCAACCAGTGGCCATTTTGCTCCCCCAGGACATTTGGCAACATCTGGAGGCATTTCTGATGGTCACAACTGGAGGCAGTTAGTGATGGGAGTAGAGGCTGGGGAGGGGGTAGGGCAAGGGGTGTGCTACTGGCATCTAGTGGATAGAAGCCAGAGGCGCAGCCAAACATCCTTGGAAGCATCGCACAGCCCCCAACAACAGAGACTTATCCAGCCCAAATATCTACAGTGCTGAGCTTGAGAAACCCTGATTAAGCTACAAACCCTGATTAGGCTACAGTCGTTTCTAAGGGGAGAGAGAAACGCCTGGCAGCTAGAAAGGTTACAGCTGACTTTGTTGACGAGGTAAGATTGCGTAAGGTAGTATGGTTTAAATAGATGTGGAACGGCATGCCGAGGGGCAAAGCAAAATAAGTGATGGAGCTGAAGTGCAAATGCCCCTGCTATGACCCTGAAGACCAAGCTCTTTCCACTGTTCTGTCCAGTCCAGGCTTCCAGGAAGTGCCCCATTTCTTTGAGACCTGTATTCTCTCAATTAGCAGAATAAAAATGTGTTAATTATTATTGCATTCTTGAGTACTAAACTGGGTAGAGACCACATCCAAAGTAATCAAATGTATTGAGCAGGACATGTTGGTTACATATGACCAGAACCCGATTCAACTGGCTTAAGTATAATGAGGAATGTATGGGCTTGCATATGTAAAAATGCCAAACACTGAGCTTGCTTCAGCAGGCACAGCTGGATACAGGTCCTTCAATTATGCAATCATTATTCTGCCTCTCTCTCTATTGTTCATATCTGCATTCCTCTACATCAGCATTCATCTCAGTCAAACATTCGTCAAATGGTGCAAAGATGGCCACCCACACCAGGCTTCCAACCAGCCAGCTTAGCACCTCTAAGAGAGAAGAAATTATGATCCTCACAGTGGTACCATAAAAAGCCCTAAGACTGAGTCTCATAGGTCTAGATTGGGTCACCCACCTACTTTCTGGATTATTTTTGACTGCTTGTCCATCTACAGTCATCTCAAAATAAAAGGGTTACTCTGTAAAAGGTACACACACCATTGTTCCTAGCCCAGCCCCAGGGATTCTCATTGGTCTATGGTGGAGCCTGGGCACAGGCAGGTTTTTGGGGTCCCCAGGTAATATAGGCTGTTTACTACATCTGTGCTGTTACCAGAGGAAAGCATGCTGGCCAGTCAACCAGATATCATTTACACCAATGAAACCAAGCAGAGCATGGTTTATTCCAAGATATGTCAGGAAGGACATGAAGTAAAATCCCAGGGTCATTTTTCTTAATTCCATACTAGGACTATAAATCAGTCATAATGATGAGTAGGGTCCCTTTCTTTACCTGTCTAATGTCTGTAAATTCTTCAGCAATCAGCTAGCAGCTCCTCTAAAACATCTTCTCTAACCCCACTTTCCCCACAGACTCTGTAAGGGGTCCCCATAGTAACCTGTGCTTCCTCATTCACAGCCCTGTAACACGATGGACTCTCTTCTTTGAGGCTCTTACCCTAGCTCCAGAACTAGCTATAATTTCAGTACAGTTTTATCTTTAAAAAAAAAAGGAAATCAGAGGAAATGAACACAAACATTAACAGAAGGCACTATTCACTGTACTATAGTTTGAGTACCGCTCATTTCATTGGGGAAATAAATTTAAAAGCATAAAAACCTGATGAAAATGTAACTTTGTAAACACTTTTTTTTCCAATTTATCTATAAATTTACCCAACGCCATCTGTTACTAGTCTATAGTAAATGACATACTCTGGTCACAAAATCTCTCAAGTATTTAATTGAGGCCTTCAAGTGAAGGTATTCACAAGCTTTGTCGTGCCCTTTATTACAGCTCCTGATGCACTGCGTTGTGACTTTTTGCTGCTGCTTTTACTTGCCTGCTATGTAACCGTATACAGAGTAGTGACAAGAGAGTGAAAAGAGCATGAACCTTTGAGTTATGCAAAACTAAATTTGACCCCCAAATGATTCATATATTAGCTTGGAAAAATTTGTTCATTCATTCATTCATTCATTTGTCCACTCAAGAAATGTTTAGTAAGCACTAGACATAAAGGACTCTATAGTCCCAATGGACAGGTGGAAAGAATGGAGAGATCACTCTGAAAAGGAAAAGTCTCAAGGAGAGACATCATAGTTGAAGTTTGTCATATAAAGGCAGAATTATCCTTATTCTGGTTTTGGATGGCAGGCTAAAGAGTAGTTACAGGAAGATTGAGAACATATGATCCTGACCTACGTCTGCAATTTTACCATCACAAGGTAGAAAGCCTGCATGTGATGGAGTCAACATAGAGGAAAAGAGAGCAAAGAAATAAAAAACCTCCTTCTGATGAAGTCATTTGAGCTCCTGAATCCAATCACAGCAAAATCAGATCCACTCATGGATTTTTCACTAATATGAGCTTTTTATTTAAATCCTCTTTTTACTTAAATAATGCATTTGGGTTGATTGGGCTGCGTTTGGTACTTGTAAATAAAAGAATACCGAATGGTACAGGAAACATCTCAGTTCCTAGAACAATCCCTGGAACACAAAAAGCACTTAATCAATACGAATGGCATAGTAAGTGATCAAATCGTTCAAATGTAGCATAAATATGTGAATGAGCAAACGGTCCAAACACAGCATGAACATAGCATAGAATAGTCTCAGGAAGGTCCCTCCATCACAAGAAATAGTCAACCAAATGCTGGAAAAATCCTAAGTCTCAATACTTTAAAAGGATCTCAAACATCAATAGGAGGCTTATATCTAATGAATTCTGAGGTCCCTTCCAATCCTGGTATTCTATGATTTTCTGTTTTCAGTTCTTATCTGGATGAAATTTGGATAGGTCTGGGATTTCACACTTTCTAAGGCAAAGTAGCTTGCCCCATCGGAAAGAATATCATATTCAGATTTATACCCAATCCATCACACCAACACCTTGATTTAAGAGAACTGAAAACTTTGGATTGCCATCCACTAAATTTTGGGTAAGTGACACAAGTTATTGACACTCAACATAGAGTTTTGCCCCCTTGTTTGCTTCTCTTTGAATACTTTGATATATGTCATGGGTTTGTCTAAAATATTCCTGCCTGTTATTTGTGCTTTGGGGTACTTATATGCAATAAATAGCCTTAAGTATGAAAAAATAGCTAGCGTGTGAACGAGAACTACTGAGACAGATGGGCCTACAGCAAACACATTTGGCCTGTTGAAACACAGAATTTCAACTTTAAGAAACTGCTATATAACTCATAAGATGTATTCAGCTGCAGTACAGTCTAGATGAAACGGAAGGAATTGGCAGTTATGGATGATAGAATGATGGTCTATCTATTCAACACACAGCATTTGCACTCACAGATGTATCTTCCATTTGAGGAAGGTAATCACAGTTCTATCACCATGTATATCATGCCCTAGTGTACAGGTCCACTCCCTCACTCCTAGGTGTACACAATGTCATCCTCCTATATGCAAAGTGGGTTTGACATGCTCCATCAGCTGTACATGAAAAGGAAAGCAAATATAGTAACTTGTTCCCTGGCTGAAATCTTAAAGTTGATGTTGAACACAATGCCTTCTTCTGGTGTTTTTTAAGTTATTATTATGGATTTGGATGTGACAGCACACTTTGATACTGACGTGAATGGATGAAAGATAGAATTCCTTTTTGAGACTCACAGTGATCCATGTAGTACCTGTGGATCTTGCCATCAATTATATTATAGAAAAAATAAATTATTTAATAACATTTTTTTTGCCTTACATGCAAATTATGTGCAATCCCTCGCTGTATAGTTTCCAGCAGACAACTGTTTTATCATGGGAAACAGTGGCATTAAGAGTGCACGTAATTAATAAGGCTAAAGATTTGATTTTCTATATCAGTTTCATACAAACTTGAACCCATCTCTTAGGAGAAAATGAACTCCTTATAGGAATCTCTTCTAGGATAGGAGGTGTGGTGCCAGGTTTCTCAAAGAATACAGATCTATCAAAACAGTCAATAAATATGTATCAACTGCATATAGGCTCAACAATTAAGTACACACAGAAGGAGGGTTTAACAAGAAAAATGCTCACAGGTAAATTTGAAGGAAGATGCAAAAATTAAGTAAATCTGTTTTCTCTATATGGAGTTACTTGTTAATAGCCCCTCTCCTCAGAATACTAAGAGCAAAGAAATATTTTTATAACGATCTAGGGAAAAAAATCATCAGCCAAGCACTTTGTTCTGGGTGTTCCATATGTGCCAGGCATGGGAGATATGAAGATGATTAAGACATTGTTGTTTCCTAAAATGAGCTAACATATAGAGAAGGTAAAATACACTAACGTATGCTAAGCTGATTTGACAACATGAGGCACTATTAACTGAAGGTGACATGCAGGGATCAGAATTCAGAGAGCTTTGGATTTTTCAGTAGCAACACAGAAGAGAAGCCTTGGAAATTCCCAAGATGATGGTGAATGGTAGTGTCAGGCTTGGTAGCTGTGTCCAATGAAGAAGGGGTCCAGTCCAAACTATAGCAGGGCAAAAGGCCCTTGCCCAGGGCTTCTCACAGTGAGGTACAGGGCTCTCAACATTAGTGTCACCGGGGAACTAGTTACAAATGAAAATTTTCCAGCCCTACCTCAGAACACTTGAGTCTTTGGGATTGGGGCCAAGGAATCTGTGTTGTAGGGAGCCTTCCAAGTAATTCTGATGAATGTGCAAGCTTGAGAACCACTGCTCTAGGTGATTCTTCTTTGGGGAGATAAAATTGTTAGAGCATCTGATGCATGGGAAACATTTATGAAGATAATTAGACAACTGCTAAAGTGGTTGAGGATAAGTTAGAGGTAAATGCCATACAAAGGAAACTAAGCAAAGGAAAAGAAAAGGAAATTATTAAATCCAGGGAAAGCAAAACATTATACGAAAATGGTTAAGTAGCCATAGTTTACTATATAATTCAGATTTGAATCGCACATATAGTCATCATAATCATGTAAATACTAAATCTTGATCTAACCAAAACTACAGTTCAGTATGCTGGGAGGGAGGGTGGTGACTGCAAGGTTGCTTATGTGGCAGGAGCTGGGTGTAGGAAGAAGTGTGAAACCTCCATCTCCCACAGGAGAAAGTCCATAGATAGTACCTGAAATTAGAAAATCAATTTGGAGCAATACATATCTATGTAATTCAATTTGGAGCAATATATATCTATGTAATTTAGAGGTTTAGAGGTTAATACTAGAAGCATCAGCAAAAGATGTTGATAATGACTGGCTTCCAGACAAGGGAATGGGGAGAGTGATGTTTTTTCACAGTAAACCTTGCAGAATAAGTTGACTCTTTTCTACTCTGTGCATGTTTAACCTGGATAAAAAGTAAAATCCAAAATAAACAAATAATACATTCCATCTCCTCTTTGAAGACACTTTTCCAGTTCATTAATACTCATTATCTCTTCTTAACTCTTAGACCACTTACTGTCTAGTCCAGGGCTCAGTAAATTATAGACCGGCCTACCTGTTTTCATAAATAAAATTTATTAGAATGCGGCCACGTTCTTTTATTGACATTATCTATGGCTGCTTTCATATTACAACAGCAAAGGTGAGTAGTTGTGAGAGAGACTAAATAGCCTGTGATGCCTAAGATATTTATTTTCTGGCCTTGTATAGAAAAAGTTCACCAGCCTCTGATCTAGAAGGTACATTTAGCAGCTAAAACAATTCTTTGAATTTTTGTATTTTGTTTTTTCTACCAGATCTCACTCATCTCTCACCACAAACATGCTAGTTGGATGTTACCATATTACCAGTGAAACCGGCTCAGAAATTCCAGCTGAGGTCTGTCTGAAATGAAGGTTTATCTTTTTTCCACTAGCATTGTGGCTGGTGTCAAATCAGCTTTTCATGTTAGTATAGCTTGCCTTTTCTAGATGTGAACTATTTAGTGCAAGAACCATGTCTTAATCATCTGCATATCCCCTGTGCCCGCAACACAGGAAGAGCTCAGAACAAAGTTCTTGATTGGGGACAATGAAGATGAAGGCAAAAGGACCACTCAAAATTCTCAAAGTAAATTCCATGTATTCAAAGCAACTACGGTCACCCTGATTATTATATTTTCTCGAAGATAAAAATATGCCCTGAGCTGCTTTTTACTTGAAGCCTTCTGAATAAGTAAAGCATTACTGTCTGGAAGAGGTCACACATGCAGGTATCAATGATGCCCATTCATCTTCTTGTGGTAAAGCTCAGGTTTCCTGTTTTGCATTTGTCTCAATCTAGACTGGAAGCTCTCCGAGGCAGAGGTTTCATGCTTACGTACCCAGGGAATTCTGGGCACCTGTGCTGTTCCATGACTAATGGCTAAAAATAAATAAGTAATAATGCATTGTCGGTGTGAGGTTTGCTTCATGTCCTGAAATGTATTCTGAAAACACTGATTATGAACCTTCTTTAACCAACTGAGTCTTCCAAAAGCAGAAACCTGGTGAGAATTACTCAAGGGAAAATGACATTATTGTTTTGGTTGGAGAGTTTCTTAGGACTGATATATAACTAGCTATGTACACTGTCAACACTGACTTGAGTAAAAGCAATGCTGTTTTTCTTTAAAGTGAATAGAATTATTGAAAAGAAGAATTCATTGCTTGCAAGGAAGCATAGAGTGCATCTATTCTCGCCATCTATCCCCATTACAACATTTCCTAGTTGTTATCCAGCTTGTGCTTGAATGCTTTGCAGAAAGAGAAATCCCCTACCTACCAAGGTGGTCAATTCTCACTTCATTCATTCATTCATTCAAACATTTTAAAGTACCTCTCGGATGTTCAGGCATCGTTTTAGACTCTGTTATTTGCTTGTGTAAGGTTGAAATATGAGTCCTTACAGCCTACATCAATAAATCTGTTTTTTATTTCTTCGAAGCTCACAAATGTAATCCATTCTTTAATTGTAGTCCTTCAAGTATTTGGAGGGAATGTCCTCTTCCTTGGTCATTCTTATCTCTGTTCTAAACATCTCCAGTTCTGAATCCTCTGTTCTTATGACGTGGTTTTATGTCTTCTTCTGCACTCCAGTTTGTTTGATACCATTCCAAAATGGTATCACCAGAATTATTGCTCTGTATGTTATCTGACCAGCTGAAAGGAAAGTCTAGTGTCTCCTTCTTCCTTTGTCCACTACATTTGTTAATGCAAACTTAGTGGGCATCCATGTTTGGGGCACGAAAATACTAATATTTGTTCCTATTGAACTAATCATTAAATCTAAGGTCCTTAGATCTTACTCAAGTAGACTGCTTCTAAATCACATTCCTCCCATACTGTATTAATGGGGTTGGTTTCAGGGACAAAGTTTCCTTACATTTATATATATTAATGTCACCTTGTTATTAACTTCAGCTAATTGTTTAATTTTAAAAAAAATTAGTGAGATTCTGGACTATAGAGATAAAAGACACAATTTTTGCTCTCCAGGAACAGAGTCTGGTGGTAATGATCAATAATTTAACAAAGAATCATAAATCAGGATATGCACCATGATTAATACAAAGACAAAGTAATTGATAACCTTTAGAAGGAATGCACAAACTTTTGCTACTGTTGTTGTTGTTGAAATCTTAAGGGAGGTAAATAAAAAGGAAAGACTATGAAGAACTCTCAGAAGAGGTGATATTTGATGTGTACCTTGAAGGGCAGAAGAAATTAACCAGGCCAAGAACAGATAAGGCATTCTAGACCGTGCTATCCAACACGTTAGCCACTAGCCACATGCGACTATTGAGCACTTGAAATGCAGCCCATGCAAGCTGAGATGTGCTTTAAATATAAAATATACATCAGATTTTGAAGATTTAGTAACAAACAAATGTAAAATATCTCATTAACAATTTTTATATTGGCTATATGTTGAAATCATCATATTTTGGACATATTTGGATTAAAGTACATTACTAAAACTAATTCCATCAGATTCTTTTTTACCTTTATAACATGGCTACTAGAAAACTTAAAGTTACTTATGCAGCTTATTATATTTCTACTGAACAGTATTGCTCTAAAAAGTGAGAACGGGCAGAGAGATGAGATGAATAAAGAACAACAAAAAAATCTGGAAAGGTTGGACTTTTCTAATCCTAATTCTTGATTCAGTCATTCATCCTATTTGTCAACCAATTTAGATAAATATACATATTACAATTTCAAGCACATCATTAAGTAATATTTTGATACCACAAAGTCTTAAGGCCTGACATACATTGCCCATTATTACAAGTGTAATTCAAACCATATCTCTCCAAATTGCTCACAAAATGTTTTCTCCAAAACAGAAATCACTCTATAGCTTATCAGCATTTCTGATAGATGGTGCTTCAGTGTGTCAAACTGCTCCTCAGAAGATCCCTCATGAGACAATCTCCCAGGTCCCCATAATGGTGATCAGCCTGGTAGAACACTCAGATTGGTTTTCCCTCTTTCCCCACTACATTTACCCCATTTTCCAACTCTATTCTAAAAGATCACTTCCCAAGAGAATCCAATCACACACAAGCCTTTCCTCAGGCTCTGCTTTTTGGAGAACCTAGGCTAAAATCATTGTTATAAGGAGTGGCTCTGGAAAATCAGACCATCAGGATGGGATTCAGAAATGGTTTTACTCCCTGGTCAGATAACAATACAATCCCTTTGATAATAACCTCTTGCATGCTACAGCATCAACACTATGAGATGTTCATCAGTGATGAATTAAGTTGAGGTACAGAAGGTAAAACACTGGGCTTATGCAATAGCACTGGCACTGGAATTGTATAAGTCATAATTGGATAAAAGCTAAATTTATCTGCCTGGTCCTTGGGTGCATAAGTGAATGAATATCCGTAGCACCTGAAAGAATTCTCAGGATAGTTCTCTGACCACTGAAGTACAGCTATTACGATATAAAAAATCAAGAAGAAACCTATTTATCAAGTGACTCAAAAAGCTTCTAAGAGTAAGAGCTAGAGCAAGAGAGGTGTGTACAACTGGTCCAGGCTATCATGGAAGCTGTCGTGCCATTGAAGATATTTGACCCAGCAAACTGATGGTGCTAGAAGTACATACAGTAGATTAGGATGCTGTCTGTAATCTCTGACAAGCCCTAATGCAAGCATCATACAGACACCAAGGGTTCTGCCACAAGGCTACGACATTAGCAGTAGAGAATCTGTTGCCATTTTAAAAGCAGTTCATGGTATCTTTGTAGACCCTAGTGGAGACTGAGTGACTGACCATTAGATGTTAAGTTTTCAGCTGGAGCTGCCATCATGACCTGGATATAATTAGATCTAGTAAGTCTTAAGTGTAGGTGGGCAGAGCAGCAGCCCATTATATGATGGGATAGGGCAAGAAGAAGATCCAAAAGTACAAGTAAGCTGTGTAAACCGGTGGCCAAGACTCCCATGTCACCTCCCTGCATTGCACTGAAGCCTCTCTTTTAATTTAAATCTATAGCCTCATGGGTGATTCCCTAAAACTAGCTAACCCAGGAGGAACAAAAACTCAGTCCTGGATCAGAAGGCCTTAATGCTGAACTAAACTGGTGGCCACCATTCACTTAACCCCAGCCTACTGCCATTTTGCTCAAACCCATTCTTCCAAACGAGTTCTACTAATAAACCAAAAGACATTATTCTAAGATGATGACAATGGTCAACAGCAAATACTTCCACAGTCTTACAAAAATATCCCTACTTGCCTTCCCACATGTTTGCCATTAGCATGAGAAGGACTAGCCAGGGCTAGAACTAACCCAGCTAGAGAAAAGACCACACCCAATCTGTGGATGAGTAACATGCCCAGTCTAGATTAGCCTGGATCAGTTGAGACCCAGTGACCTCGGGGCTGTGAGATGTAGTAATAAATGTTTGACATCTTAAGTCAGTGAGTTCTGGGGTAGTTTGTTACACTGTAAGAGCTGACTGATAGAATTTGTAGCCTTTTCTCAATGTAAAACCTAAGGCATAGAGATTTTTTTTTTTTTTTTTTTTGACCATGGTAATGTATTACTGGCAGAATAGCAATGGCACAGGTCCTGAAGCAGAGCATGCTGGGCATGTTAAAGAAACAAGGAAGCCAGAATGAATGGAGCGGAGTGAACAAGGATGAATTCACAGGAAACAGATCATCGACACAGTGGAGGAGGAGGAGGCAGTGAGAGTTGTGTTGGCCCTACAAAGACTTTGGCTTTTACTCTAAGTGAAATGGGAAGCAGTTGGAAGGATTTGAGCTGAGGAAAGACGTGATCTGGATTATTTTTAATCACATTATTCTGATTTCTAGTTTGAGAATAAGAAGGCAAGCATAGAAGCTGGGACAGTAATAAAAATGCTATTGCAAATATCCAAGGAAAAGATGATGATGGCTAGGACTAAAATTCCCAAGTAGTGGGGAAAGTTGTGAAATATGAGAAGGTTCTAGATATAGTTTGATGATAGAGAAAAAAGGATTTGCTAATAGATTGAATATGGGGTGTAAAAGGAAGACTGGAGTCCAAGATTACATCAAGAATTTTGGTAAGAACAACTAGAAGACCCAAGGTGACATTCGCTGAAATGTATAAGACTGCAAAAGAAGTAGGTTTGGGGATTAGTGTATCTTAAGATATTCATAACTTCTATCATGTATTGTTTTTAAAGATTTGGAATGAGTCCCAATTGAATAAGCAGCCTAAGTGAGATGAATATTTGAGTAGCTCTGATTAAATGTTGCTTTTTAGTTCACCATTTTTCTCAATCTCATCAGGGTACTAAAGCAAGTTATCATGTACCAGTTTATAAAATTTAGAGAATATTCCTCAAAGCATTCAGGGAAATTTAGGACTATATTTCTAGTACATTTGTAACCCTGTCATCTATTCTTTGTGTCTCCATGATTCTACGGAAGGCCTGTGATTTCGTGTTATTGGCATAAAAAAGATGGACAATTTGGTCACTATAGTAGGGCTTCACTTTTTCTGCACTCAACAGACACAATTTCCAATGGCAACCAAATTGTTTCAAAATTAGAATTTATGGATTTGGAAGGAAGGCCCTAACAAATCTAGTGTTGAGCATTACAATTAGAGCTTTGAATGATCAATATCCACCTACTTCCTGTTAAAAACTCAATTAAAAATCTTTTCTCATGTAGTAACCCTCTGAGCATGGTGGGGAGGGGGTGAGGAAGGGTTGAGCTTTTTTACAGGCATAAGGAAACTATCACTTCTTTCTCCCAATCTCCCCAAACATATCTAGCTGACATCCTGATGACTACATTTTTCTAATTCTACTGTTTTCCCTTACAGAGTAGATAGAGTTGGTTTATATTTCTGGTTTCATTTGATGTTTTTATTAAAAGCAAAATCAGTCTGAAACAAAGAGTCAGTGAAAAATTAATCTGAACAGGCTGAAAAAAGCTCATTTCTTATAGTTCTGGAAAGCACATTTAAAACATACTAGAATTCTTACAAAGCTTATGTGTATTCTAATGAAGAAAGAAAACTCAAATCCAGACTTTCATTTATATGTATAATCCACTTGAGATAGGAGGAAAAATGTCAAGCAGTCAAATTATACAAGACACAAGTAGGAGTAGAAATAAAAAACATTATGGCTGACTAATATTCCATTGTATATATGTACCACATCTTCTTTGCCCATTCATCTGTCGATGGACATTTCGGTTGCTTCCATGTCCTGGTTATTGTAATAGTGCTGCAATGAACATTGGGTGCGTGTATCTTTTCGAATTATGTTTTTCTCCGGATATATGCCCAGGAGTGGGATTTCTGGGTCATATGGTAGCTTCATAACTTCTATCATGAATTGTTTTTAAAGATTTGGAATGAGTCCCAATTGGATAAGGAGCCTAATTGAGATGAATATTTGAGTAGCTGCTAGAAAATACAGTTTTTAAAAAAAGTTGATTTATGTACTAGGAGAAATAAAGTTAAGTGTGCTGGAGGGGAACACGAGCAAAGGAAATAAAGTGCTATTGATGCAAAGGAAACAACAGCACATTCACATACACAGGACAGGTAAGAGCACAGGCCCTGCAGAAAAGGACATTTATTCTTACTCATAAGAATTCTGGAGGGCTTCCCTGGTGGCGCAGTGGTTGAGAATCTGCCTGCCAATGCAGGGGACACGGGTTCGAGCCCTGGTCTGGGAAGACCCCACATGCCGCGGAGCAACTAGACCCGTGAGCCACAATTACTGAGCCTGCACGTCTGGTGCCTGTGCTCCTCAATAAGAGAGGCTGCGATAATGAGAGGCCCGCGCACCACGATGAAGAATGGCCCCCACTTGCCACAACTAGAGAAAGCCCTCGCACAGAAACGAAGACCCAACACAGCCATAAATAAACAAACAAATAAATAAACAAACAAACCCAAAAGTTTTAAAAAAAAAAGAAAAAAAAAAAAAAGAATTCTGTTAAGGCATCTAAAATATACTAAATCTGTAAGTAAGTGAGAAAATTTAATTAAACTCAAGTTGGAGAGTAGATGTTTAATTTCAGTTCACTGTTCTAATTTCTTGCTAATCAAGTTGAAGGATTTTTCCTGTTTGGGAGACTATTTCAAGAAAAAAAGTTCTTGATTGAAACTGAATAAGTTAGAAGACAGGATTAGGTATTAAAAATAAAGAAATAAAGGTGAAATAGATGAATCCAAACAATAAAGCAGGCTGCCGCATACCCAAACATCTCAGGCAGTAGTATTTGTGGTTAAGGAGAAACTTTTTTTTTAATTTCCAAACTTTCTCCTAAGTTGTCCAATTCTCTTACTATTAACGATTAATGAGCAATGATCAAAGCAGACTTTTAAATAAAAATATTTCTTCAGTGTGCACACCTACTTTGCCTATCTGCTTATTGTCGAAATTTGCATAAGAAAGTAAACCTCATGCGCTCAGAATAGACAATTAAGAACACATTTTTGGCAGAGTTATTCAAATCCATTTAAAAATAATTCAAATCCATCTTGAAAGGCTGAAGATCCCAGCTAACTCTAATCATATCTCTAGTTGATTTAAAGAGGATGCTCCTAAATTTATCTCAGATTATCAGAGTCCCAGAAAACGAGTGCAATAAATATAGAGTTTAGATTAACCAATTAAAAAAAAAAAAAAACAGAAATAGATGAAGGAGATGCTTCATGGACATACCACAGACAGAATTCTAAGGGACAGTTAAGGGTTCTGCCACAATTTCAAGAAAATACATAGAGCTACCATATGACCCAGAAATTCCACTCCTGGGCATATATCTGGAGAAAACCATAATTCGAAAAGATACAGGCACCCAATGTTTGTTGCAGCACTATTAAAATAGCCAGGACACGGAAGCAACCTAAATGTCCATCGAGAGATGAATGGAAAGAAGATGCGGTACATATATACAATGGAATATACTCAGCCACAGAAAAGAATGAAATAATGCCATTTGCAGTGACATGGATGGACCTAGAGATTGTCATACTAAGTGAAGTAAGTCAGACAGAGAAAGACATATATCATATGATATCGCTTATATGTGAAATCTTAAAAAAATGGTACAAATGACTTATTTACAAAACAGAAAATAGAGTCACAGATTGTAGAAAACAAACATATGGGTTACCAGGGCGGAGGGATAAATTGGGAGATTGGGATTGACATATACATACTACTATACTACTATATATAAAATAGATAACTAATAAGACCTACTGTATATCACAGGGAACTCTACTCAATACTATGTAATGACCTACATGGGAAAAGAATCTAAAAAAGAGTGGATATATGTATGTGGATAACTGATTCTCTTTGCCATATAGCAGAAACTAACACAACATTGTAAATCAACTATACTCCAATAAAAATTAATTTAAAAAAGAAAGAAAGAAAATACATGCCAGGCAGAAACCAAAGGAGAGCTGAAGGATGATGATAGAGTCAGGTGATGGATGGAAAGGCTAAAACAGTCTCAGTGCTTAGGACTGAGGGATGTAAATACTAGGCAGCACCTAATTAATTCTGAAACTGATATCATGTAATGAATGTGGCTATGGCCTTAACATACTCAGCACCCCTGAAGATTCACCATCATGGCAAATATCCCCTTTTTACAGAGAGAGAAACTGAGACATTGCATGTGAGAGTGTTGCAAAATGTTTGCACTGAGTCAGTGATCCCTTGAAAAAGCAAACTCTGGTAACATGGAGAACCTGAACTTTGAGAACCATTCACCAACTCCTTGAAAATCTGCCATTCCCTCTGGGATCAGGTCAGTATTTCATCCCATGAAAAGCACACTGAGGTATTTGCTTCAAAATAGAGTTGTTGACACCAAGACTCTAACTGAAGTTATTAGACACTGACTTTCACTTCCTTCCACTGCACTCTTTTGCCCTCCCAGCTGCGGATACGCTGCACTTTTATAAGCATTAAGTTTCATGTTTATGTGGGTTTCTCAAGTGCCTGGTGTCCATTCTTTATTATTCATCTTATCTCCTATTGGTAACATTAACTGCAAATTTAAAAGACAGAAAGATGCTTCAGCAGCAATTTAATTCTGCTTCTTAGGACTTATTCCTCATGAATTTATTATTAATAATATTTATTTAATGTTTTCAGTTTAATGGCCAACTGAGAAAAATGAAAATTTCTCCTTAAAAGAACTTAAACACAGCTATTCCTGGGTCATTGAGCTAAGAATGAAGAATAAAAAGTCTTTATAGAGATTAACTTAGGAAACAAAAAAAACTATCATTTTTGGCTGACTTTCATTTTTATTTGGGGGTACACAAATGCATAATAGAGCTATCCTTGGAATTTTTTAAAGAAAACTACAGTAGCTCCCTAAATTCTACTGGAAGTAGAGACCACTGATACTAAGAAATATCGGGGGAACCATTTCCAGCCAACTGCCCGATGTTACTATTATTCATAGAGGTAGCACTTCAGTTACTAATACAGCAAGAAATGAGTTGTCCTTGGCACCTCCTCCACCTAAGTGACTGTGAATTAAGCTCAGAAATAAAGAGACAGAGGAGGGAAGGAATAAACTCCAGCTAGAACAGTACTTAATTACCCACCTAGATTTAGAGACAGAACATCACAGCACAAAATTAGCACATGTGTACAAGCGGAAGGCTTCCTCCAGGGGAAATTTCCCCACAATTGGAAATGCCCCTCATGCTTGCTGTCCCCAGACACGAAATCCCAGCTTCGGTTCTTCTCTAGAAAGCACTGGCTGAACAGCACTTTTTCTTGCCCTGTTGATTTGCAGTTTGATAGTATCGTGACCCCAAAGCTAAGCATAAACTACATGTTATTCTAACAGAGACCATGCCAAAGTGTATGGAAAGAAATAGAGCCAAATATTCACAGATAAAAAAAGCAAACATTAACACAAGAAAAACTTCCAGGGTTCAGAGGATCACGCCTTTGGGGAATACTTTCCTACAAAATGGCCTGCCTTCAAATTGCACTACAGAGAACCGGAGATTCGTGGAAGGCCAGTTTTATCGTCATCCGTTTCCCATTCTCAATGCCATTTACAAACAAGGTGTCCAGGAAGAAGACATGTAGCAGCAGAGCCACTATATAAAACACTCACATTTCACATTTCTTTCTTCAGTATTAAGAAGGGTATTATTTTTCTGGCTGGTTGAGTTTAAAAAAAAAAATGTTTTTTCTAAGTAAATCTTCTCTCACCTATTATATCCCCGTGATGTTTTGCATGTGAGAGCACATCCAATCAGCCACAGATTCCTACCTCCCTGCTAAATGCAGCCAAAAAAAGAACAAAGCAAGAAAGAAATTGTAACAAAAAACATTAGTAATAATCCTTAAAATATCGTAAGTTGCCAGCAACTAACGTCTGGTGTATTGATTAATAGATTGAAGTAAACAGTGGGCCCTTAATGCTGTAACAAACCACTGAGGTTTATTGCATCAATAATTCTGTGAAACTACTGAGTTTCAAGGGCCTACTGCTGAAATAAACCATATTCTTGAGCACCCACCAGCAATGGTGTTTATATACATACAAATATATTTCCCTTCTTAAATAAATTGCTTGGGTGGAAAATTGATCATTTCTATGATCAGAAAATCAGTCAGAAAACTTGGAACATTTGAGGAGGTTTATCACTAGATAATGTGATCTTGCAAACTTGACAAGTTTTTTTCATTAATCTTTTCGCCTCCCTTTCAGGAATAAACACCAGCAGAAGGGAGATGCAAAAGAGCGCTGGAAAAGGTAGTGCTAATCAAAGGGTGCTGACTTGAACCAGACCTTAGAAGGAGAAGGTATTAAGGACCAGTGCATTAATCAGTTAGCCCCTGTGTCGGTGCTGCAGGGCCGGGGTGGGGGGGGCGTTTAAGGAGAATTGCTCTGCAGTACAGTGCCCTTAATAGGATCTACTTAAGGAAAGTGAACTTGGGATGAAGAATAGCTTTGAAGCTAGGTATACAGTGGAAAGCACAGGGGGGGCGTAATCAGATCTGCAAGTAGCCTTTACCACAGTGTGGAATCTAAGCTGTTTGCATATTCAAGGAAAAGGTACATAGTAACTGTCAATTTTTGCTACATGTATGCAGCACCCTGGAAGGCAATGGAAAGTGCAAAAACAATGTCTCATTTTTAGTTAGTTACTCCTAAGTACTAAGCCAACCCTCCTTGCTGCATAGGCTTCGGTATCTCTTCTCCCCCGGCCCATGACTCGAGCAAGTAGGGACCTTGTGTAGTCTGGGCTCCACCCCTGCTCAATAACTGCCACTTTGTGAGTTTCCACCATCTTCCCAGCACTTTCTTGGCCCATCTCCGCTCTTTGCTCCAAATCTGAAAGGCAAGTATTTTCATCTCCCTTCACCCCTATTTTCACAAATGTAAGTTAAGTAACTTCAATCTGTCACACAGCTAGTACAGTGTAGAGGCTGGCTTTAAACCTAGGTCCAAACTCTATGTGCTTTCCATGATGGCTCACTAGCACTCAACACTTCCCTGAAAAAGGATGTATTGATGGTCCCAATCATGTTGCCATGGGTTAGCAATATGTTACCCTAGCTGCCGCCCTGCCCCTGGCTGGATGCCAGTTTAGGGTAAATGAATCTCTACCTCTTTTGTATGTTGTAGTTCCATCCATTATGGAAAACTGGGCCTCTGCCTTGGTCATCATTTTTATAACCTAGGGTATCCCATACGTGTCTCCTCTGCACTGCTGCCTTCCATTTTTACCCCTCCAAGACTTACAGCTATCATGCAGGAGAAAAGTGATTACAGTTTATTCACCCTGCACCAGGGACTCTGCCGAGTCTTTTAGAGACACTGTCTTGTTTATTTTTCATGACCCCTTATAAGGCATATATGCATGTGTGTATTGTAACTATTTCAGGAAGCAGGAAACAGAGGCTCCAACAGATCAAGTAATTTGCTCAAGGCCACATAGTTGATAAAGTGATAGAACGAGGGTACAAATTTAAGACCTCCTGACCCCAATTCCAAGCTTCCAGCTACCATGCTACATTGCCTTCTTCTCATGTCTCCTCCCAGGGACTGGAAATTCTAAATTCTGACAGAATGACTGGGGCCTTCTTTACTTAGCTACCTGAGGATTGCAGATTGCTGTGTTTCAGTCACTTTCTGAGATTTGGGGTTGTCTCCTAGAACTTAAAGCCCTGTGGACAAGTGCGTGCAGGACTTTAACCCGTGGACGTCCCCCTACTCATGGTGCCGTGTGCTCTGTGTGGCAGATTAAGGCTTCCTTCAATACCTGCAGGTGAGACTGAGCCCTGGGGATCTGTCCCACCACACATGAAACATGCTTTCTTCTACTCCATCCAATTTTGCCTGGGTGCACCCAGGCCATTCCTGATATATAGAGGACTCCTCCATCCTCACCCCGCCATTCCCACGTGCAAAGGGGTACAGTGGGAGAGTTCTAACGGGAGCAGTGAGCTGGCGCTGTGTTCCCCACAGTTCACAGAGCAATGAGGAGTGAATCTGCTCGTCTCCCTGCTCAGCCCAGGCTCCCCTCCTGCTCAACACACGGCACAGAGCCCTTCCTCCTGAGCATACATATATTTCTTTCAACAGCAACCTTCCTTAAGGCCAGACCAGACACCTCCCTGTTCACACCTTGCACCTCTAGCTCTCCAACTCAGACTTGTTATTATACAAGCGCCTGTGATGGACACAAAGTAAGGAATAAGGGCAGCACAAAATAGGGGCCACAATGGCAGGCACCAAGACTGCCATATGTACAGCTTTTAGAACCCGCTTCTTCTGTCTGCCATATAAATTACCAACATGCCCTCCCAAAATCCAGCGTAAACTTAACTTCAAGTAATGAGAGAGCAAGAGAGAGAAAAAAGAAATGGGGAAAGAATGAGATTTTGATTCTCTCTGATCAAAAAGGCCTTTTATAGAATCTGTCTTTATAAACTTGTAGGGACTTTTGCCATGATTAAAGTACACTCCCAAACCAGGCCCTGCCCAATGAACTGACATAACTTAGTCTTTTTTCAATCATCTTCTTGCTTCTGCATATGCCTTTTCCATTTCTCATTTAAATTCTTTCCATTTATCATCTAAATTAGTCCCATAGGCAGCTTTCCTCACGCAGTAGATATGGTTCCTTGAAAAGATTAGTAGAAATCAGAGCTCTATCAGTGGAATCATATTTTAGGAAGTCCTCATTTTCAAGTCTGTCTCTCTTCAACCAGCATAATTTCTCAACATTTAAGTTGAAAGTTTCTCTGCTTCAGAACATCCATGTTTAATAATTAATGGTCTGTAAACAAACACTCGAAAGCACTGGAGGAGTTCTCTATCTAAAACAACTAACTACAGCAGGAAGCTACATGTAAGGTTAAGCAGCCATCCTTCCCATCTGGGGATGGACAGAACTCAGAAGGACCTGGTGGTTGGTGACGAGGAATGGTGGGAAACGCCTTGATTCTAGGGAAAGGGCAACAGTGTTGGTAACTGAAAAGCGTGAATCTGGTGAGCCAAGAATTATCTAGAAAAATCTTGAGGGATATAGCCATCTAGGCACTTCCATCATGAAATTCTGATTTAGTAGGCCTGGGCCTGGGTCCAGAAACCCGCCTTTAGGAAGTATTCCAGGTGACTCTGATGATAGCAAGAGAACCATACTTTGAGAATCACTAGAGCAGGGTGTTCTAGAACGGTGCTTCTTAACTTTAATATACCAACGAATCCCCCAGAGAGCTTGCTAAAACACAAATTCCAAGAGAATCCAATTCCACAGATAGGGAGATGTAAGAATTTGCATTTCTAACAAAATCCACAGACCACAGTTTTTACAATACCACCAATACAACACACTGGTTCTCAAACTCGAATATACAATGGAATCACCTAGGAAGTTAAAAAAAAAAAAGATTGATGCCTGGATACCACCCCCTAGAGATTCTGGTTAAATTGGTCTGTAACCTCGGCATGAGGTTTTTTGTAAATTTCCCAAGCAATTTTAATATGAAGCACATGGATAGCAAGTATTATTCAGCACCTGCTGATTGGTCAGACAGGGTACCTG
Source organism: Balaenoptera musculus (assembly GCF_009873245.2). Classification (NCBI taxonomy): domain Eukaryota; kingdom Metazoa; phylum Chordata; class Mammalia; order Artiodactyla; family Balaenopteridae; genus Balaenoptera; species Balaenoptera musculus. The sequence goes on along the minus strand of NC_045801.1, from coordinate 22,545,826 downwards.
CTGTAACAAACAACCTAAAATCTCAGTGGCCTGACACAATAAAAGTTTATTTGTTGCTCATACAAAGTCCCATGTGGATGTCCCTATTGGGATGGCTCTCCTGGAAGCTCTCCTCCCAGCAGTGACTCAGAGACCCAGGTGTCTTCCATATTGTGGCTCTGCCCCTTGTGTTTCCAGGGTCATTCTGGCACCATCTTGCTGACACAGAGGAAGAAGAGACAATGGGAAAGACACTCAGATCCTTAACCAACTCAGTCATTCCATCGACTGGGGAAGGTGAAATAGCACATGGATACTAGTGAGTGCTAAGTTTCTGCCTGGCTGGTTGTGTCAGGCACAACGATAGAAGTGGGAAGGAGGGAGAGAAGAATCTAAGCCATGGTGCTGAAATTTAGGCTTATTTTTTTTACAGTACTGAGCCTCTTTGCCCAATGCAGCAAGGACTGAATAAATCTCATATCAGCTTTGCTTCTGGAAGCAGAGAGGTTATCACTTTTACCTCCACTTGACCTAAAAAGAATCAGTGTGGGAAAAATTCATTTACACAGAATAACTCAGGGCAGTAGGATATGGTGGCTGACACGTGACACTATTAAATCTACTTCTCCTTTTTGGCATTTGATTATACAGTCTTGAGCTACAGTCTGGATTTCCATATCAGTAAAACAGAAATAATAGTTTTTATCTTTCAGTGTTATTTTGAGAATTAGAAGAAACATGCCAAGTATATTGTTCAGTAGGCCCTTGATAAGTGTGTATTATTTTTATGTATTATATTCTTACATATTCCTATATTATTATTGATGAATTCTTAGAACTGCCTTGTGGGTTTCCTCTAATAAGACTTCAAGTCTTTGAGAGTGTGGACCATAGCTCACAATTTTTCCATACGGCCCAGCGTACCGAGCAAGTGAAAGACACAGAAACGTTCCTTGATAAGTATTTGTTGAAGTTAGGTTCACCAGGGGTGAGTCTGGGAGCCTGGGGCTGGCAGCTGTCTCAAAAGTTTCCTATGAGAATTATTGTTCCTAACATTGGCACTCCTATGAGGAAAAACTCTATAAACATCCCCAAGGAACTAATATGATAGAGTGGAACTATTGCAAAATGAGAGCAGTTAAATATCATGTAAAAGCCTGCACTTAATCATCATCAAAACAGTCTCAGATTCAGACTTCCCCACTGGTTCTAGTCAGTCCCTCCCTCTCAACATTGAACAATTCCTCACCAAAAGGTATCCTTCAAGTTGTAAATTCAATCATCACTACAGCCCCTTTTACAGATGAGGATCTACCGCTCTAAGAGAATAAGTATTTGCCCAGATTTAGGCATCCAAAAGTCACAGATTCAATTAAAATCCAGTTTCCCTGAATCTAAATCATATGTATTTCAGACTGCGGGTAAGAATAAGCAGTAACCAGCGCAACTGTGCCAGGATAAAAAAGGTACACCTGCCTGAAATGTCAATTAAAACACTAAGACATGTTTATATATAAGGAAACACAAATATATTGTGATGCAGAATGCACATTTTCCATAATATGTGACTATAAAGAATTTTTAAATTTTGGTGTGGGCTGTTTCAGATTATGTCACTAGGCCCCCTAGTGACAGGCGGGCTTTCATGTTTGCTTCTCAGGAAACATGTAAGAAGCACTGCCCTTCTCTGTGCCATTAAAGGGCCATTGAAACACCAAACAGAGTCCATTATTTGAGCCCATTACTGGAAATCTGTCTGCAAAACTCTGTTCAGATGCAATAATGATTTAGGCAGGTCAGACTTCCCAGAAATGAAGAAAAGTGCTGAAAATAAATAGGAGACAATAAATCTCTTAATGGTGCAAAGGGGAAAAATAAAGCAAATTATGTTTTATCTGGCAAAGATATAATGGTCAGGTTTTTTGGTTTGGGTTTTTTTGGGGTTTTTTTTGGTAATTCTTATTTTTCCTTTCTGTAGAAAACAGTCAGTGCCAAACTGAAGAAAATTTAGATTACAGTTTGTAACACGGTATCCCACTTGAGCTTAGCCCAGGATGCAAAGACTAGCCACTTGCAGGAAACAGTGATCCAGTGACCATTTTAGGAATTTATTTACGAGTTCATAGATATAAACTGTGTGGACTATTGATGGTATAAAGACATCTGAGTTACCCCTCCTTTATGAGAGCCCTGGGGGAAATATCCACAGAAAAAGCAATAAATAAGAGCAAATGAGTTTCATTTGTTTTGTTTTGTTTTGTTTTTTATCTAATTTTAAGTTTAGTCCAACATCCAATGCAGAGTTTTAGTAAGGCTAGGTTGAGACAGATAAGCTTTCTCTAGCAGCCAATCAGGGTCTCTACCTCCCCTGAGCTTAATCCAAATCTTGCAGTCTGACCACTCTTGGGCTGGTTCCATGATACTGGAGATGGAAGAAAAAACAGTACATATGCTTGAACAGACATATACAAGGAAGGAATATAAAGAATTAAGGTTATCATATATGATGATATCTTTTAATAAAGAGTGATGCTACCCACTCGTAAGTGACCCTACCCACGTCCCGAAATGGGATGAGTCCAATGGCAATTCTTCCTCCTAGATGGTGGGAGGATATAGAAAAGAGGTGAGATAAAGGGGTGGGGAAAGAGAGCCTCATGAAGAGAGGAATTTGTTTTGGGGTTCTAAGAAAAGAGATGGGAACAATGAGGAAAATGAGCAGTGTTTGGGGATTCTTGCATCCCCGTTCCCACTTTTGCCTCTATCCTTGTTCTGAGCTCAGACAGAGAGAGGCGTCAGGCAAGAAATTAGAGTGGTGTTCACTGAAGAGTATGTGCGACGCTGAGCACAATCAGGACTGCTTTGGGGTCTGGGGCCAGGAGATAACACAGAATCAGGGAGAGGCAAAAGGAACATTCTTTCCCTGACCTCTACTCTCAGACTGTCAAAGACCACACAGCTCAGCTTTGAGATATTTAGGTTCTAGGACAGTGATCTGTGCCTGGAGGAGCAGCACATTCCTTTCCAGAGAAGACAGATGCCAACACAATGGCGAGACCCTTTGGCAAGGTGGCTGCAAAGGAAAATTAACGGGCTGGTTCCTGAATACAAATGAAAAGCCTTTGGAGATTAGGAAAAACCACTGCAGGAACTTTTGCGCACGGGTAATAATAATGAGCATGTGTGTTTTACTTTGTAGTTTACAAATTATTCTCCCATATCTCATTTGTTTCTCACAATAATCCTAACAGGTATGGGAAGCATTATTAGTATCCTCATTTTGCAGATGAGAAGAGTGAGTCTGAGAGTTAAAGCAACCTGCCCAAGGTCATTCATCTGGTAAGTATCAAGGTTAGGAACTCAAAAACAGGACGGCTGGCTCTAAATTCTGTGCTTTTTTCCACTGGAACATATTGCCAGTTTGGAGTCATGACCATTCAGTTAACCAGTGCTTCAGCAAACAAAAATCTTTTGACAAAGATGACTTAGCATCAGGGAGCTGAGAGGAATTCAGCACTAGGTCTACCGGGAAAAGAAGCTGCAAAAATCACGGGGCTGACCAGGACTTGAGTCCAGATGGGGAGAAAGATGCCATCTCAAGGTTCCCACGAACTGCTTACTGAGAGTCCAGGAAGCACCACCAAGGCTAGCTGACCAAGAGGTGGGTGGATGGTAAGAGGCTGAAACACCCTCCAGACGGAGCAAAAGGAACAAGTATATTGCCGAGACAAACAGAGAATCTCCCTAATTTAGAATGCAGGTTGTTTTTTCTTTGAGTGATGAAATCCCTGGGTAGGAAGAGTATACACAGGGGGAGCACATTCTCTTCCTGAATAAAGACATTAACGAATCATTTTGGCCAAGTGCCTCACCTCAGCCATCATGCCCAATTACACATTTAGCTTATACTCTCAGGTGCTAAAAAATAGGTGAGTGGGGATTTTAAAATATTCCTAGGGCAAGTATAAAGTTAATAATTTAAGGAATGATCATTTAGAGCAGGGAATGGCAAACTTTTCCTGGAAAGGGCCAGATAGTAAATATTTTCAGCTTGGCGGGCCATGTGGTCCTTATCACAAGTACTCAAATCTGCCCTTGGTAGCAAGAAAGCAGCCATAGACAATATGTAGACAAATGGGTGTGGCTGTGTTCCCACAAAACTTTACTTACAAAAAAAGGTGGTGGGGTGGATTTGACCCAGGAGCCCTGGTTTCCAATCGCAAAGTTAGAGAAAAATTGTATCTACCTAAAGACTTTGATATTCTCATTTCTATCTCTGAACCAAGTTGGACCATGGGAAGGGGTCATATTAGCTATCTGCTATCCACTTTTATAACATTAAAATGTTATTCACTGCCACCATAAGAAATGCATTTCTGTACTTGTTAACCAATTGTTGTTTCTGTTTTTCTATATTCCCTATGACATAAATGTTCCATGTAAGACTTTCTGACAATGCAAACCAAAACTAAAATGAGGTTTCAACTCACACCAGTCAGAACGGCCATCATCAAAAAATCTACAAACAGTAAATGCTGGAGATGGTGTGGAGAAAAGGGAACCCTCTTGCACTGCTGGTGGGAACGTAAATTGGTACAAATCATTATGGAGAACAGCATGAAGGTTCCTTAAGAAACTAAAAATAGAGCTACTATATGATCCAGCAGTCCCATTCCTGGACATATATCCAGAGACAACCATAATTCAAGAAGATACTTGCACCCCAATGTTCACTGTGGCACTATTTACAATAGCCAGGACATGGAAGCAACCTAAATGTCCATCGACAGAGGAATGGATAAAGAAGATATGGTACATATATACAATGAAATATTACTCAGCCATGAAAAAGAACTAAATAATGCCATTTGCAGCTATCTGGATGTACCTAGAGATTGTCATACTAAGTGAAGTAAGTCAGACAGAGAAAGACAAATATCATATGATATCACTTACATGTGGAATCTAAAAAAAAAAATGGTACAAATGAACTTATTTACAAAACAGAAATGGAGTCACAGATGTAGAAAACAAACTTATGGTTACCAGGGGAGAAAAGGGGGAGGGGAGGGATAAACTGGGAGATTACGATTGGTATATACACACTACTATATATAAAATAGATCACTAATAAGGACCTACTATATAGCACAGAGAACTCTACTCAATACTCTGTAATGACCTATATGGGAAAAGAATCTAAAAAAGAGTGGATATATGTATATGTATAACTGATTCACTTTGCTGTACAGCAGAAACTAACACAACACTGTAAATCAACTCTACTCCAATAAAAAATTTTTTAAATAAAATCAAATAAAATAAATAAAGACTTTCTGACAGTGTTTGGTATTAGAATACATTTTTTTCCACCATAAACTTGTGTGTTTCCTTCTTTCAAAGGAGTCAAGTATTTATCACACATTCCCTCTTTATCCTCACTGGAAAGGTTTGAATAAGGGTTTATGTTTAGTCCAATAATTTTATGTCTTTTATGGTTGGCATATTTTTCTCCTGTTTTTACCTTCAAGCACACACACACTCTTATTTCTATTATGTTGTGGTCTTTTTTTTGGAATCTACCTCAAATTTTTGCAAAAAAGAAGTGAAGTCCAAAAAAGCATACATGCTATTACAGAGAAAAATGTTAACACTGAATAAAGAGATTGAGCCAACTGAAAAATGTAAACCCAAGTTTTCACCCAAGTAGATAAATTTGTCCAAAGGACCAAGAAGAGATGAAATTATCTTGAAGAAGAGGAATGTGAGAAGAATTTCTCTATCAGATACCAATATTTTCTAGTCATTTCTAATTTCAAGTGATTTAAAAGTTTAGTATTATTCTGGAATATACAGAAGATTAATAGAATGGACAGAAAAGTCTGGAAACAGGTACAAAAATGAATGGAAACTTCGTTATGAAATAATTGTGACCAATTCCCCATATGGAAAAAAATTAGCTTCCTACATTATACAATGTTCATAATTAATTTCAAATAAATTAAAAACTGTGGGAAAAATGAAAGGAGAAAAATTTAAGTATATAAATAGGTGCTAAATCTTTATGGCATCAGGACAGGGAAATATTTCTTAAACAAAATAATGTAAAAGCACAAATAACAAAGGAAAATATTATTCCATTAATATTTCAAAACTTTCTCCTTCAAAAATACCATAGATAAAAAGAAAAAAATCACAGTCTAGGAGATTAAGAGATTTGCTACCTATTATCAGATTAAGAATTAGTGTTCATAATATGTAAAGAAACTCTTCGAAGCAATAAAACAATGAAATAAACAGGTAAACAAACCAGTCAACCTAACTGGGGGGAAAAAGGCAAAGGATATGGAATTTACAGAAAAGAAAAAACATTGGACATTAAATACAAGATATTATGCTGAATCTCACTATTAATCAGAAAAATATAAAATAAAACAGCAAGAGATATCATTTGGATTAACAACAATTTTAAAGACACAATACCAATTTTCAACAAGATAGCAAGAAATAAGGATGCATACATTGATAGCAGAGGTATACATTGGTGCAAACACTCTATATGTTTAGAAATCCCTAGCAATTTGGAAATCCCTAGCGAAGTGGAAGATATGTATATATCCAATGACCAACACCCGTACCTATCAACCCTAAAGCAGTGGTTCTTAAAGACTGATCCCTACACCAGCATCAGCATCACCTGGGAATTTGGTAAAAATTCAGATTCTTGGGCTCACCTACAGCTCTTGAATCAAGGACTCTAGGGATAGGATCCAGAAATCTGTGTTGTGTAAGCACTCCAGCTGATTCTAATACACACTAGTATATGAGAGCTACTGTGCTAAAGAACCCCCCACAGGTGTGCTTCTGAAGACATGTGCAAGAAGGTTCACTGAAGCACTGAATGTAGTTATAAAAACATGTAAACTACCCAATGGTCCTCTGAGGGGAATGGATACATAAACTCGGGTTTATTCTTTCCATTGACTGTTTTACAGCTATTAAGATGAATGAACTAGTTCTATTTATCAATATGGATAAAACTGAAAAACAAAGTTGAATGAAAAAAAATCAAGTGACAAAAGATGACATAGTATGATCGTGTTCATATAAATTTTTAAAACAAAAAAAGATGGATATATTATATATGTCTTTAATCATTTATTGTCATATACCAAAACATGTAAAGAAATGTCACACCAGCATCAGGAGGATGGTTATTTCTATAAGGGAAATGGGAGAATGGGGCAAAGTGACTAAGGAGGTGGGGAGAAGTTCAGTAACATCTGAAATATTTTTAGTTCTTATGAAAATTCTAAAAAGAACATGGCAAAAGGGTGACATTTAAAATTAGGTGAGGGGGGGCTTCCCTGGTGGCACAGGGGTTGAGAATCTGCCTGCCAATGCAGGGGACACGGGTTCGAGCCCTGGTCTGGGAAGATCCCACATGCCGCGGAGCAACTGGGCCCATGAGCCACAATTACTGAGCCTGCGCATCTGGAGCCTGTGCTCTGCAACAAGAGAGGCCGCGATAGTGAGAGGCCCGCGCACCGCGATGAAGAGTGGCCCCCGCTTGCCACAACTAGAGAAAGCCCTCACACAGAAACAAAGACCCAACACAGCCATAAATAAATAAATAAAAAATTTAACAAAAAAAAATTAGGTGAGGGATGCATATTAATTTTTTGCACTTTTGGTATTTTTGAAGTATTTTAAATTTTTTACAAATATTTTAAAGAAATAATAGCCCAGGGTGGGAGGAGAGAGTGGGACTGACATAGGAGAGTGTTTTCTTAAATACTCCCAGTGCCTCTTCTTAGGCATCACATGGCTCTTAAATGTCAGCAGAGGTCTCCGAAATCCCTGAGAGCTAAAAACATTATCTCAAAACTCAATTTCACAGCTTGTGGAAATTCTAAATAAAAAGAAATATACATAGATACATAGTTTCTTCAGTGTTCATTTCTTTCTCTTTTTGTTTCCATGTGAAAAATCCATATTACATATAAATTTAAATATATATCTCAATATTCAAATGAGGTTTCTTCTAAGTGGCATATTGTGAGACATTTAAAAGGAAAATCTAGGGACTTGGAGACAACAGATACAATGAAAAGTGGTAATAATTAAAATAGGTAGAATAATTTGAAACTCTATATGTGGAGTGGCAGGACACCCAGCTCACATGCAGAATACCTGTCAATTATTTCTTGCTTTAAGGACTCTCAGTAGCAGTAAAGACCTCCACGTACTGCCATTTGTAGGACATCCCTAATGAAATGGATGGCTTCCCATTTGGAAAGCTCAACTCAAAATTCCAAGTCAACAAGCCCCACCCACAGAGAATTTCCAATTTACTTTCTGTTCAATCAGCTTTATTGAAATATCCCTTGCATATAATAAAATTCACCAATTTTATGTGTGAAATTTGATGAGTTTTGACCAATGTACATGGTCATATAACTACTACTGCAATAAAGTATAGAACATTTCCATCACCTAAAAATTTCCCTCATATTGTCTTGCAGTCAAATTTTTTATTCAGTCTCTGGATCCTGGTAACTACTGATCTGCTTTTGTCACTAGAGTTTTGCTTTTTCAAAAATTTTCCATGAATATAATTATAAGGTATGTATGTTGTTGTGTTCCTTTCCTTTCACTTAGCATAATGCATTTGATATTCACTGATGTTGTTCCATGTAACAGTAGTTTAATCTTTTTCATTTCTGAGGAGTATTCTACTGTATGGATACACAACTTAAACATAATTTAAAATGCCTTAATCTTAAATATGAATGGATCAGCTAACACTTATGAAAAGCTTTCCACATAAAAAAAGGGACTACAGTGAATGAAGGGGGGGAGGGGCATAAAAGAAAAATAACTCAGGGAACAGAAAAAGAGACTTCAAGGATGTTTTAATTAAAAGTATCAGAGAGTTATGAGAATATTTTCCTTTCTAACACTATGAGAATACTATGAGAAAGGAACAATTAAAAAGCAAGAAACAGCTCTTGAATTTAAAAATACCATATTTTTAAAAACTGAAAGCTAAGAAGTCAGATAAAGTGAAAAAATTTCCAATAAATAAAAATACATGGAAATCTAGGGGAAAAATGAGATTTAAAGGACCAATCAAAGAGGTCGTGAATGGATAAAGAAGATGTGGTGTATACATACACAATGGAATATTATTCAGTCATAGAAAAGAATGAAATTCTGCCATTTGCAACAACGTAGATGGACCTAGAGAATATCATGCTTAGTGAAATAAGTCAAACACAGAAAGACAAATACTGTATGATGTCACTTATATAAGGAATCTAAAAAATGAAACAAACAAATGTATATAGCAAAGCAGAAACAGACTCAAACATATAGAAAACAAACTAGTGGTTACCAGTGGGGAGAGGGAAGGGGAGAGAGGCAAGATAGGGGTATGGGATTAAGAGATACAAACTACTATGTATAAAATAGATAAGCAACAAGGAAATATTGTATAATACAAGGAATTGAGAGGACCTTCAAGATAGCAGAGGTGGAAGAAGTGCAGATCACCTTCCTCCCCACAAATACATTAAAAATATATCTACATGTGGAACAACTCCTACGGAACACCTACTGAACGCTGGCAGAAGACCTCAGACTTCCCAAAAGGCAAGAAACTCCCCTTGTACTTGGGTAGGGCAAAAGAAAAAAGGAAAAACAGAGACAAAAGAATAGGGACAGTACCAAATGTAAAATAGATAGCTAGTGGGAAGCAGCCGCATAGCACAGGGAGATCAGTTTGGTGCTTTGTGACCACCTAGAGGGGTGGGATAGGGAGAGTGGGAGGGAGATGCAAGAGGGAGGAGATATGGCGATATATGTACACATATAGCTGATTCACTTTGTTTTACAGCAGAAACTAACACACCATTGTAAAGCAATTATACTCCAATAAAGATGTTAAAAAAAAATACAAGGAATTAAAGCCATTATCTTGTAATAACTTTTAATATAATCTGTAAAAATACAGAATCACTATGCTGTACACCTGAAACTAATGTAATATTGTAAATCAACTATACTTCAATTTTTTAAAAAAAGGATCATACAAAGAGGTCTAATATCCAATTAATACGAATTCCAAAAGGAGAGGATGGAAAAAACAAAGAGAAGAAAATTATCACAGGAAATTACAAGAAAACACCATGAAATTGAAGGACACAAAATGTCTAGACTGAAAAAGACGCATTTGAATGCTCAGCACGATGAATGAAAAACACTACACCAGTATACATCACTGTGACATTTCAGAAACCTGGGGCCAGAAAAGAGCATATCTGAAAAGCTTCCAGAGGAAAAAGTATCAGATTTAATACAGAGGGCCAAGAATAAAAAGGACATTGGACTTCTCATCAGCAGTGCTGCCTTCAAAATCCAGAGGAAAAGGGAACTCATTAACCAAGCATTCTAAAACCAATCACTATCATCCAAATGTAGATTAGAATGAATAGATGCAAGTAAGAAGAAAATTAACCTAACAAATTCTCTTTTTTGGTAAGCCCATTAGGAATGTACTCTAGCAATGAAATAAAGGGGAAGAGGAAAGGATGGTGAATCCAAGAAAGAGAAAGCAAAAATCCATCACAGAGGAATCAAAACCATCTCAAGAATGAAGCTATAAAACACAAAGAGTTCAGATTGGAAAAGGAGGACTTAGGACTCTAGAAGGGAAGACTCTAGAAAAAAGGGAAATTTGATAGAACAATTGATATGATGAACATTTGAAAATGATTAAAATTTGTAGCTAGCAAATTATATAAGTAAAAAAATGACCCGATTAGAAACTCCAGGAAAAACAATGTTTTACAAGAAAAATATGAAATCCTGATCTACTATTTGGCTTAGCAATAAACAATATTTACAAATCATGATGATACAATCAACCAATTGTGATTTAACTAAAAACAGAGATGTTAACTGCATTGGAGTGGTTGGCGGGGAGGGTACCCAAATAAAATGTCATGTATCATCAGGAAGTCAATAAATATTGTGCAAAACAGATAAATCAAGACATCAAACTACATAAATCAAGCCTTCTAGTATAGTTACCTGATCCCCCAACTCTCCCTTTTCTGATCCATTTTACACAAAGCCAGAGCAACTTTCCTAAAACACTACTTTGATTTTATTATACCCCACTCAAAAATCTTCAGTGGCTCTATTGTGTCTAGTGAACAAAGCTCAAACTCTGTTATGGCTAATTTTATCATCCATCTTGACTAGGCCAAGGGTGCCCAGATATCTGGCTAAACATTATTTCTAGGTGAGGCTATCAGAGTGTTTGCAGAAGATATTAGAATTTGAATCAATAGACTGAATAAAGCAGATTGCCCTCCCTAGTGTGGGTGGGCACCATCTGATCTCATGAGGGACTAATTAGAACAAAAAGGCAGAAGAAGAAAATTTCTGGCTGTTGAGCTGGGATATCCATATTTTCCTGCCCTTGGACTGCTTCTTATACCACTGTCCCTCTGGTTCTCAGGCCTTTAGACTCAGACTGGAACTTACACCATGAGTTCTTCTGATTCTCAGGCCTTTGGGCTCAGATTGAACTCCCCCACTGCTTTTCCTGGGTCTCCGGCTTGCAGACAGCAGATCATGAGACTTCTCAGCCCCCATAATCACACAAGCCAATTCCTTATCATAAATCTGAAGAACTCTAATATAACTTCCTTAGCATGCCATGCAAATTTCCTATACAAAGCAGTCTTTTATAAATATGGAAGTTATCTTTCCCCAAGATGTTTTTTGCTTTGTGTTCTCCTTATGTCATACTTGCACCTAAAAATGTCCCCACCCCCACCCCTCCAAATTTACTTATCAAAATTCTGCCCCAAGCTCTATGTACCCACTGCACCTCCTGGAAGATTTTCTGCCTTTCTCTGCCCTACTCAGTACCACTGACTACATCCCAGTTTCCCTTGTACTTCTTTCCTGTCCCTTCCTGCTCTAATGCTGTGTCTCTGATAGTAGTTGCGCCTAGCCATGGCCACAGATCACCTCCCTTCCTGGTTCCAACTCTCCCTGGGTTCTGTTAACTCCCTTTTCCCCCTGTTCTTTCAGCCCTACAGTGACAATGGCTACCCACTGTTGCTACAGCCTTTTCCTTTCTTTCTAACTTAACCCTATCTGCAAATCTATAGGTAGACTCATCCTTAAATTCAAGAGCATGTGAACTAGAAAGCAACTATCAAAATGCCAATAAGAAGGAAAGAGAGCTAGATGAACCATCTGGAGTGAATTCTGTGGCCCAACAGGACTCCAGCCCATACGACATTCATCTCATCGCCTTCTATCATAATGTAAATCTGCTTTCTTTATCCACAGATTATGGGTTTTTTGATTAGGGAGACCATACTTGATTCATCTTCGTTATCTAGGTTCCTACTGTGTAATAGATATTCAATAAATGACTGGGACGTAAATGAATCACAGGGTGCCTATTCAACGTACTCTACAAAGATCTGGTCATTAGCAGTTCCTGCATAGTAGAGGATTTTCACATAACTTTCTGTTCTTAGATGTCATACTGATTAGGATTACTGAGAGGACACAGTCCTGACACCCGTGAACAAAGAGGGGAAATAGAGGATTCGGAGGAAGAGAGCACTTTGAACCAGAGATGTGTGAACCCAGAAGCATTTCGAGATTGGCACCATGTCTTGAACTAGTTTTCAAAGGAATCAGACTTGGCCAAACCCAAAGAGAATTTTGCCAAACACTTTTCCCCTTAATTTTTAAACCCATGTGTATTTTAAGGGAAATTCAGTCCATATGCTTCTGATTCATTTACACTTAACTCATCAAAATGTTGTTTTGTAAGAGTTATTTGATGTCCCAGTCTTTTGAGCTTTCGTGAAGAAACGCTTTCTCCCCTTAGAAATAGAAATCTTCTTTCGGCAAGTCACACAAAAAAAATTGATCCCTAAAAGGTTCGAAGTCACTTCCAACCTCAAGGCCACGAGGTTCCAAGGGTTCTTCACTGGACCTGATGTGACTGCCATCTCTGTAGGAATCTGAGGGTTTTTGTGGAGGAGCTGCAAAGTGCAGGTCTGATGAGCAAAAACTGCAAGACAAAGATAATTAAAAACTCCAAAATGGGAGAGGAGACATGTCAAGATTGGGGAAGGGATGAGAGGAAGCTACAAATCAAACACCCCAAACAGAAAGACAAAGAGAGTAAATGGATCAATTTTCTGTGCACAGAAGTTCAAAGATGAGGCAGGATGAGAGGAGAGTGTGTGCAAATAGATGTCACAGAGCACATCTATCAGAGCTTTCAGAATCCTGTTGTAGAAAACCAAATGCCTCGGCCATTTGGGAAGCAATTACGAGAACGTGTTACTAATTACTTAGATGTGCCTGTTTACTTGAGCAGTAACAGTTGTTGCTATGGACCCTGCCAACTTGCCTGCCTCACTTCTACCGCCAAGGTTGGCGCTACTTATGCTTATTGCAATAGGTTCTTCATTTTTCTTTTCTCGTATCTACTGCAGAACTCATACGTATGCATTTCTGAAAAACATTATGCTCCATAGTGTCAACGAGAAGTGGCTATTTAGAAACACAGATGACCAGAAATTGGGGACTGTATAATTGCTATCTCCTTGCAATCCATGACGCTGTTGCCAGTGAAATAAAGTATCTTAGATCACAGCATGATGTCCTACATCACAAGTTCTTCCTTTGTAGAATGGTCTACCTAAGATGTCATAAGAATGATAAAACTCAAGAAAACAAGAAAGCACTCTGCAAGGACAAGGAGAAGAAATAAGAGTACTTTGATGGAGTGTTTAAGTGTGAGTGACAATTGGTGTGGGCTTTAGAGTTAAGGAGACTTGATTTTACAATGCCCGACAAAACTTGAGTATCTTTTCCTGGGTTTATGCTCTCAAAGGAAAGGAGGCCCAAAGGGGATAAATAAGAGACTCTTTAAAAAGAGAAAATTCCGGCACTTACCTTTTCAAGTGGAAGTGAAGGTAGAGACACCTAAAGAAACAGTGATTTTTCTAGTTTTCTTTAATGAGCTCAGGAATTTTTTTTTTTTTAATGATAGGAGCAATGGGAGCAGGAGCCCATCAACAGACACAGGCCCAAAAGAATGGCTTAGACTGGGAAGAATAAAGGAAGCCAAGCTTCCAGAAATATGCTCATGGAAATAGGAAAGAGCTTTCACATCTATCCTGGGAGTATAGGGAACAAGGGAAAGGAGAAGATTCCTATCCCAGCGCAAATCAGGCAACGTTATCTGATAACACTCAGAAAACAGAATTTTTTAATCCCATTATCTGCCCTATCAAACAAAATGGCACTATGAATTTGTTTATATTCCTCAACTAGATTATGAGTTCCTTGAGGACAGAGGGTAATCTTTGTTCTTTGTTTGTGCCTTTGGAACCAGAGCAACTAGCACAATGCTTGGCATCTAATTCATGTTTAGCAAATATTTGTGGAATAAAAAGTTGATAAGCCTAAAGCTGGCATGTGATGGTCTCCATCTCTGCTCCAGCCCTAGCTCTCTCCAAATATATGTATTCTTCATGTAGCACCTTGAAGGCCATTCCACTTTCTGTCCAAAACCAATAAGGCTAAGTCTTTATGTCTGTTTGTCATCCCGGGGGGCATCTAACATGTATCTTATCTAGCTGGCTGCACCTTTTTTCCTTCCACCCACATTTCCCAGAAGTGAGTGGACCATTGGTTGGTCTTTCCAGGCTTGTCTACATCTGTGCTTCTGCATCCCTGCTGAGCATACCTCTCCATAGCCGTTTGTAGGCCAGTCCAGAACTGAACCACAGTTATCTGGCCTGCAGTGGGATATCCTGCATGATTGTCTACCCTTCTCTAACATCACCTCTTCTTAGAGTGTCTCAGTTTCTGCTTCCTGTTTATTCCAGATCCTGTTGCTCCAGTTTTCCCAGCATGCTGTAAGCCTGACTGCCCCATGACAGCCCAGGCTGAAGATGCCCGTGAGGGGCAATGCTGTACAGCTGCTCGCCAAGGAGAGATGCCTCCTGACCCAGAAACATTACACCTAGGGCCATTAGGATAAGGAATGGCAATATGCAATAGGTCAGGCCAAATAAGGTTTTTTTCCTCTTTCTAATTAGGGATATGAGAAGGATCACATGGACATAACTTTTAAGCAAGGCATTTAGAATGATAAAACCTTACAGAAGTGATGCTCAACATTTGGAGATGAACTCTACTGAGAATCAGATGGAAGCCAGGAACCCTACTTGTACAAGTTTATCATGCAATTTCAGAGGGAATCATGTACTACATAACAAAAACTTTGTTTTAGGGATCAACAAACCTAACAGCTATTCTCTATCAGTGATAAAAAATAAAGCATGTTAGAGTAGATGGGATCTAAATTGCACTCAAATACTAAGAGCCTATGATTCTAATAAAATAGTAATAACAAGAAGAAATTCATTTCTTAATGCCTACCATATGCCAAGTTCTATACTAAGTACTTTGTCTACATTGCTTTATTTAATTCTCACAACAACACTACAAATTTAGCGTTATTATACTCTCCCAATGAAATAACAATACAGATGAGGGAATTCAGGCCTAGAAAGGTTAAATAACGTATCCAGGGTCCTATAGTATGTAGCAGAGCTTAAAACTCAAACATGGATATTTGACTGTCTCTCTGTCAGGATAGGCAAAGTTAGGACTTCCCAAACCCCAGCAGCTTAAAGTTAGATGTATTTCCTCCTGACACTACATGTGCATCACACATCAGGGGAGCTCTGCTCTTCTTGGTCACTTAGGGTCCCAGCTAACAGAGCAACGTTGCCAGTCACTTTATATGAAAGAAAATGGAGGTCTTAGGGTCTCAAAGCAGCAATTCAAATGCTGTAGCCCAGAAGTAACATATATATCTTCTGCTCATACCCCGCTGGCCAGAATGAGTCACACGGGCAAACCCAAGGGAAACAGGAATTGCAATCTTACTTCTCGCCTAGAAGATAGAATCCCAAAAATATCAGACAAGCATCAAA
Organism: Balaenoptera musculus; assembly: GCF_009873245.2. Classification (NCBI taxonomy): domain Eukaryota; kingdom Metazoa; phylum Chordata; class Mammalia; order Artiodactyla; family Balaenopteridae; genus Balaenoptera; species Balaenoptera musculus. Next base: position 22,529,789 of record NC_045801.1, on the reverse strand, counting down.
ATGTCTATTGCACTCCCAAAGCCCAGGTATTACCAATGAATTCTATATACCTTCAACCTAAGAAATGAAATGTTAAGCAGAGAGGTGTATTTGTTTTTCCATAATCTTGATGTAATCATAGAACAGGGAATAAGCTAGGACAAATGTCATTCCTCACCGTCTAGTTCTGTGTACCTCAAGTTTTATGTTATGACCTAATTGGAATGTTGGAATTGTACTAAATTCCAGATACCTGCCCATAATCTGTCTTTAAAATGCAATATATTATAGTATAAGATTCAAATATAGAAGCAGTTTTAGAGGCAACCAGATTTGAATCCTGATTCCTTCTGATCCTTGCCCTTATTTTCTGGAGAAAAACTTTTAAGCAAACAAAACATTTGTCGTGCTACCACAACTCATTACAAGCAATGCTGTTGATTTCCTCTTTTATTTCCAAAATCATGCTCTTCTGGAGACTTAAAGTAATACTATGTCTTCAAATGTCTGTGATGCTTTATAGTTTGCAAAACAGGCACTTTTCACATCAGTGATCTCATTTCATCAGCCTTTCACACAGGCATTATTTTCATTATAGTTCTCCAGATGAAGAGTTGGAAGCCCAGAATGGTAAAAAAAAAAAAAAAAAAAAAAAAAACCTAGCCTAAGGCCACAGCTAAAAAAGAGGTTGGACTGGGTTCAACCCCTCATCTGATCCCACAGTCTGTGCTACTTCCTGTCACACCTCCCAAATCTTTGTGACAATTATCTTTAACTGCTGGTAAAATCAGTCATGGCCCATCCTCTCTTTTGTGCAAGAATATCAGAGACAAAGCGTCCCTTATTCCAAAATGATTCTGACCTATGAGGCTCCCACAGGAGGAGGCTTCAAGGGGAAGATTGCAAAATTAACAGCCATAAGAACTTCCCCAGTCAGGAAAGTTTTCATTACCGGGCAGTAAATAAATAAATAAACCCCTGAGTGGGAATATTCTGGAAACGGGAGAACTAAGATTTACCAAGCACCTCCTGTGAACCTCACACTTAATATTGTTTGTGTTGATAATGGCTGATGTTTATGGAGGGCTCCCTTTGAATAAGTTCCAGGGCTAAGAACTGACCATGCATTATGATTACCTTTTATCCTCGAGACAGCCCCATGATGTACATATGGTCATTATTCCTCTTTTGCACACAAGACGGAGCATTGGAAACTAACTGCCAACAGCATATGCAATTGACAAGTGGCTGAACTGGGATTTAAACCCAGAATGTCGAGCTCGAGAGCTTGCATTCTTGTGACTTCATGACCACAGCAAGGCTGGTACATAGAAATCATTATTCTCACTTTATGGATGTGGAAACATAGCACAAAGAGGTTCAGTAACTCTACAAAGCCGTACAGCCAATCGGCAAAGTGAAAATGAACTCAGATTTGTTCCATATCAAAGGCCAGTTACACCAGGCACTGAGGAAGCAAGGGTCTCTGTGCCTTTTAACTCAAGGGCCATCTCAGCAAAGAGAAAACCACAGAGATAATCACCAGAGGATGCAAGACAGGCAAGACTGCATTTCCACTCTGGTTCTCAGTCTTACTGTGTCATGCATGCTGTTAACATTTGGGGTTTATGAAAGAGGGAATTCCTGACGGTTCTTGGACACCTTTGGGGCACTTTCCATTAGAGACTCACACAACGTTGCCCCACTGAGAAAGGCTCTGAGTGTCTGCAGCCGTCCTGGAGCACTGTTCTGTTTCTTCGAGTTTGCTTGAAGCCTTCATCTTCCAACACTCCTTTGGACATCCTCAGTCACCTCCCTTCTCTAGGGTCACCACAGAGCTAATACGTTCATCCACAAAGACAATGTGCATCCCCCATACTAGGATGAAGTGTGTCACCTTTGAAGGAATGTTCTGCCTACAACTGTCACTCTTTGTGCCTTTCATTTCACATTGGATGAAGTGAATGAAGCCGGTAAGCCATTGCTTTCGAACATTTACAGAATCATCTTTCTTAGTAGTTGATGAACTGTTGAACAGGAGGGTTGAAACATTTTTCTGATTTAAAAATAATATCTACTGTGATATAATGCTGCCCAAATCTCCCTCCTGGAAATGAGCATAATCTGGGAAATCATGCTTTTTATAATAACGTGAAGTTGCAGAAACACAGCAAATAAAATAGCTGTCCCATCAGAAATAAGTGTAGCACCACCTCAGGACCCAGAGAACTGGGCAAATAGAAACAGTGGGCAAACAACTCTGCTGTTTAATTTATATTTAATTTACATCTTTGAGGAAGGAAAAGAAGGAAGGAAGTAGGACCAAGGGTTGATTAGGAAAGAAAAAAAATTCACAATCATAAAAGCTCAGATGCGACTTCCAGAATTAAAGTACTGAATTTAGGTACTGAATATAGTCTCCAAGGCTGTGGTTAAATTGACTAAAAGAACTAACAATAATAATAATAATAATAGCAGCTAACATTTATTTAGGGCCTAATCTCTCGTCACTCAAAGATCTGACCCTTCTAAATATCCCGCCTTAAAAAAGCAAACACTATGAACAGCAGCACCCCAAACAGCCCCCAGCGACTCCCTGCCTCTTCCCCCTGCTTCTCAAGGAGGTTCTCTCTGTTGTTCTCCCTCTAGACCAAGGGAAGGGAGAAGTGGTGTTGGGCTTCTGCTCCCTCTGCCTGATCCCTTGGCCACCTCACTGGGGGTCATGACCCCCAACTAAAGGATTAGAGAAATAAAGCAGAGTAATTCTTTGTTCAGGCTTTAAATTCAAGGGTATTGACAAAAACAGCCATTCCAGTTGCAAAAATAGTTAAATATCTCCTTTACCTTGGAATATAGCCACTGCTATCCTAGTTCATCCAAGCGCCTCCATTCCTGCTGCTCAAACCACTCAATCCCTCCCTCAGGATCCCGGACATTCTCGCTATCCAGTAACTGATGGGTTAATGCCTCCCTTTGGGGGAGAAAGTGATGGCTCCAGGACCCCACTATAGCCTGTGCTCAGTATCCACTACTGCTGCATTTGCCTAGATTTCTTTTCTGAACTGTGATCTGAGTATCACCAATGCCCCATGATGCCTTAATAGGTATGTTCTTAGGAATGGTTCTGAGAGAGTCCATTAATTTCTGAATCCTGGAGTTAACAAAACCAAACAGGTTTCTTTACTACAGAATGCCTTGGAGTTTTAAATATTCTAATGGGAACTATGAATCTGCAGGAGGGACACAGAATATACAGGATTACCCCCAAATTATTTGAAAACAAAATCTTTTTTCCATAAACACTTAGCACATTCACTGAGTCAGTCATTCAAGAAATACTTACTGAGGGCCTGTTTTATGTGTGCTCCTCAGCACTGTGGCTACAACAGTAATAAATCATGTAAAATCTGCATTTTTTATTGTCCATCATGTTCTTCCTAGCAGGAAAGCTAGATGATAAACAAACAAAAGTATACAGAACACAACTGCTATGAAGAAAAACTAAAACAGGGTAAGACAGTATTTATCACATGATAGATTATAACCATTCAGTTGGTGGTGAAATCAATTTGAAGGATGTTGCCAGCATGATTTTTAACGAAATAATTAGGATGGAATGGGATGAAATGAAATAGAATGGAATGGAATAGGAGGTATTAGAGGGCATCTCCCATAGTAAACATAGGTATTGTTTATGAAATTTTTGCTGTGGTTTTCTGTATATGTCATACGGGGTCATGATACAAGATGTTTTACTCACTGTGGGTGACAGCAAGTGAGTGTGAAAGCCACTGGGGTAAGAGGATATAGAGTGACAGGTGGGTCTTATTTTAGAAGCAGTGGCCAAGGAAAGCCATTTAGAGAAGATGCCATTTATGTAGAGACCTGCGTGAAATGGGAGGGCAGTGTTCCAGACTGAGCTAATTGCACATGCAAAGGCACTGTGGTGGAAGTATGCTCGCAGGTTTGAGAGTCAGCCAGAAGGCCCAAGAGGCTGGAACTGAGTAAGCAAGAAGAAGAGTGGGGGGAAATGGATGACAGAGGAAGCCAGGAATCAAAGCTTGAAGGCCTTTGAGGATATGGGAACAGCTTTAAATTCCAATGTGGGCAGAGACATGATCTGATTAAAGTTATAAATGGAATCACCCAGGTCCACTGGAGTGTTGACCAAAATGGACAAGAGTACAAACTACAAGACCAAAGTGTTGGAGGTGCTGGCGGTCATAAGCATTCCCTAAAACTGGATTTGGGAATCTTTGCCGAGATCAATCCCTTAGCACTTGGACTTCTGCCACACGGGTGACTGAATGGTAAGAGGAACTGTAGGGCAAGGAGGGCAACGTTGAGTGGGCACACTGTGCAGTGAACAAAAGCATCCCCATGAGGCAGTCCTCAGGGGAACGAGTGCTGGAAAGGTTCTGAGGCTTCCAACCACATGGTGATGCATAAATCCCCCAACCCGCCTTCCTACCTTCAACAGAAAGGGAGAATTTTCCGTGTGCCCACCTTCCAAGCATCTCCTGATTCCTTCAAACCTGTTTGTGGTGCTCTGTTTAACCTTATTCCTTCCAGGTAGAAATGCTGGAGAAAGTGGGAGCATGAGGAATTACTCAGGTAACGGAACCCAAGGCAGAGAACCATGAGACCACCAAGGGTCTTACCTCAGTCCCCAGGCAGGGATTGCCCCACCCGGAGCTAGGCTGGGGACCATTCAGAAAACCCATTAGAGCCTCCATGGGCCCTGTGCCAATCACAGACACAACTGATGTGAACCTGATGCTCAGGTTTGAAATGGGATAGTGCTCACTCCACAGGTGACTTATAAAGACTTTGGTTCTACCTCATATATGTGAAAATACAGTATCTGGAATTGCTGAGTATGAAAACCTAAATTTAGAATCACTTCAAAATTGCCTCTGATTCCAGGAAGATTGCCAAAGAGAACAAGGAATAAAGAGAGCTAGAGACTTTGGAGGACAAGATGTTAAACCCAAAAAAAAAAGAAAAAGAATGTGTCTAACTTGACAAAATACATCAACCGATTTCCATTTGTTTTTCTAAAAGTGAAGTGCATGGCAGCTCAATGAGGCATCTGAATGTGCAAAAGGGAAGTGAATATTCATGAAGTTTATTTTCTTGAAAGGCCTGTGTTTTAAATGTACAGGGCCAGCAGTCCAAGAGAATCATTTAAAAATTAGGTTTGAAAATCTGGGTTCCTTCCAAGGGTTCAGTCTAGTGGGGACTTGTACTTCCGAGATAGTGGGGAAAGCCCTGGCAAATGGAGGCTGCTAGGAAAGAGAAGATAATATCTGCTGTTCCTTAAACAAAGCGGTTACTGTACGGTGGGTAATTCAGCCATGAGATGCAGACCAGCACTGTACGCTGGTGCTACCACCTCCCTGCTAGGTACCATCCAAACTGTCCCAGGCCTGAACATCCCTGCCCGGTTAAACTGCCCATCGGGAGAGGGGGAGAGAGAAGCTATGTGTTCTTGATAGGGAACATGTTCAGAGAGGAAGCTGGCGTCAAGCTTGTATGTAAGTAGAAAGAGGGAAGAGAAGTGTCTATAGAGAGAAGAGGACGGAGCTATGGTAAAAAGTGCTTTAAAATGCCAGGGAGAGTTACAGCAAAGAAAGAAACCAGTGGGAGAGTCCACTTACTAGACCTACACAGACATCAAAGTCACCCAGTCTGATATATACAAGTATTCTGGAATCCTACAACGACACAGACTAGCATTAACTGCGTGAGGCTCTGCCATCACTGTCATTGTGGAGCTGCCTTCATGAAGCAGCTGAGCAAAGATCCCAGAGCAGAAGCCCAGGGCAAGCAAGGAAAGAGAGAAGATACAGGGTGGGGCTTCCAGAGGTAAGAGAAGAAAATGTCAGGCAAGGATGAGTCTCTATTTCCCCCAATAGTTCTCATCACGGGGGTGAGTTGGGGTCGGTAGGGAGGTTTGGGGGTGACTTAAAACAAAACTGTGAAGATAAACATCATGGGCACTTTTTAACCTCATTAGCATCCTGGGCTCTCACTTATATCCTATGTCTGCCAAAGCTTAGTTGGAAGGAAGTTTGGAGACAGATAACTCCAGGACCTGCAACTGCCTAGCTGAGTAGCCTTGAATATGATATTCAAATCTACACTTTCCCCACTTTCCCTTCTGAGTAATGGGGATAGTAATTGCATTTCATATTTGGGTTAATGAGGATTAGTAAGATGATACTGGTAAGGAACTTAGCATAGTAGTGGAACACACTAAGTACTCAATGAGTATTCATTTGCTACTATTATCAAGACAATTCTTAACTGATAGCTACAATGTAGATTGACAAGGACCTGTGGAATAATCTCTACCCCAGAGTAGAGGAAGTGCCCTTTGATAAGATGTTAGATGAGTTTTGGGGGCAGGAAATTTCCCTCGTGCCCTCTCAAAGTTTAACACATAGTTGTGTTCAAATAAAGAACAAGTATGTAATGTGTGTCTACTGGGCCAGGCGCTGTGTTAGGCATCAGGGGAAAAATATATATATATATAATAAAATATGATTCCTTCTCTTAAAAACATCTTTAAAAGAAAACACAAATTAATAGGAGTATAAAATAGGTAGCAAATTTCTATTTGGAAGAGAACCAAAAAGTATTTTGGAATTTAAGACTTAAAGTTTAATATAGCAGGCCTCTTTTTTTGGCCCATTTTCTTATTTTTGAAGTGATTTCTTAAACAAGAAAATTCTATTTTCTCATTCTTGGTTTTAGACTGTATAGAAAAAATTCTATCTCTTTAAATGTCTGGTACAAAATGATTATTTCCTTCCTTTAAAGATAAGCAATAATATTTTGGATACACTTTGTGTTGACTTGGAATACAAGCACAGATTCCACATGGAGTCTCTGCTTTGGTTCTTGTGAAATAAGTACAGGAGACTGCAAAACTGGGAAAATGAATTCTGGAAAATGAGATGCTTTATGGCCAAGGCTGAAAAACAGATTTAATAAAGAATTAATCTTCAGAAAGTAAGTGTTCATGAGCATTTGAAAAATATTGTGCTGTTATCCATCTGACATTTTCCTCACCTGTGGCCTGATTCTCTTCCCCCACTCTGTCTTTGTGTTTTTGTCATAACCTAATTCAAGTGTAGAGGACTTGTTGCCATAGTGCCAAAGGATCTTTCTTGAAAAGCCCTTATCGAGGGGGTTAAGAGATTAAACGTGTCACTTGACCTCTCACCCAGTTTGGACCTAACTAGACATTTAATGTCAAGATGAAACAGTGAAGAATTAAAAGAATGCACTAAGGCTTTCAGAATTATATTTAACACCGTCAAAATCTTTTCGATATCATTAAGAGCCTGCCGAAATTATTCTAGGCTAAACCTTTTACTTGGGGAGGAAACAAACATTTCTTTTGGCCTCCGTCTTCCCATTCACTGGATTTGAAAACTTTAATGTTATGGAGAAAGAAACAGGGGACAAAGATCCATATTAAATTAGTCAATTCTAATTCTGCTTTATCACATGTATAAAAATAAAGTGTAATGGGGAAAAAATTGTCTGAAATGTGTTAAAGATTTTCTGTGGATTATGATTACTCATACTGTCACTTTTCCTTTATCACACATGGAAGGCATTTTTCAGAAATAAATGATAATAAAAGTTAAGGTCATTAACTTTTCATTTAGAATAAAGGGATAAATATGGCCAGTGTTTTCATCATAAATACTCTTATTTCTCATTTAAATAACTTATCAATTCTTATATTATAAACCTCAGTTTTTCAAAGTCTTGAGTAGGGAAATGTCAAAGATTCCAATTTACTTGCATAAAAAAAATGTGGAAGAGGGAGGATTCTGTATTTTAAAATACAGTTTCATTCCTTTCCAATGTCTTCTAAGCGAGACCAACGTCCTGATAAATGGAAATTTTCAAAAGTCTGCATTAAAGAATAATATTTGTTTAAATAAATATAATTACTAATAAGTAACTCAGTAGTGATAACCAAAATATAAAACTTTTTTTTTTAAAAAAAGAACTTCTTCATCCAAATGCAGTTATTCTTTAAAACAAATAGCTCAGAAATAGGTATGCTTATCAATCGTAATATATCTGTGTTTTCATTTTATAAAGCACATTCTCGCATATCCTCTTATTTAAATCTTACTGTAATCTTGTGGGGTCAGTTATAATAATCTTCATTTTAAAGATGAAGAAAAGGAAACTTCGAGCAAGCAAGTCGCTTAAGGTTTCACAGGCAGTAGCTGCAGAGCCGTGACTTTAAAAATGTTCTTACACTCCAAAACTAGAATTATTTCACCTGTATCACAGCAAATTCCTTGCCCACTATAGTAGTATTGTTAATGCTCAAAAGATTAGTAGGATTTTACTTTTAGACTCGTCTTTGGAGTCCATTTATGGATCACAGGGAAAATAGACTTCATTATTTTAGAGTTGCAACTTAGTTATTAATCAGTTTTTTTTAAAAAGTGCCCAAATGAATGACCACGTTATTAGGTTATGCCCCAAAATCAAAGCCACTCTCAAATTATGAAGATTTTTTCACACCAGAGGATGTTTAAAAGACTATAACTTGGTTTTAGAAAAAAAATTTGAAAACTGAAATGCCAGAACTGTTTTAATCAATGCAGCATGTTTGAAATGGATATACAGAGTTTTATAATGGGTACGTGTGAGTTGCTTAGAACCTTTTAGGCTCTTAAATGAGAATAAATAACCCCCTGTAATTTTGCCTGCATTATTTGTACTGTTTTTCAAATGTAATGTATGACACACTCAGGCAGGAATAGATCTTGTTCAGGCAAATTCTACTGGAGCAGAGTGTCACTTTCTTGTTCTTACCACTCTAGGAACTGGAACTTGGAAAAAAAAAAATTAATCAATCAGGTCCAACTGATTAAAATATCTCTTCTTAACAATACTTGAAACTTTTTAATCAGACCTTTAAAAAAGAGAGTGGGAGAGATTAACTAAGAAGGACTGATCTCAAATGACAGAACTGGACGGCTATCCTAAGTATATATAAATAAACTACAATTACTAAGCAACTTTTACTACGATGTTCATCTGATCTTAATCTCATTCTATGTTTTCATTAGATAACATTATATCTGGATTATTTTCCTATGCTGCTTTTTTCACTGGGTGGGATTTATGATATTCCAAGAGCTAAAATATTAAGGCAAAGAATTTGGGGTCTTTCTGTATGCAGTTATTTAAAGCTGAGTTGTTAGCATGGGAGAATTCACCACCTATAGTCTCTATAGTTCTAGCTTACATTTTGTTTCAGTGTATAATTAGCAAAGTAAAATGAGAAGACCATATAGGGCTCAACACCTTCTGACCCATTCTATTCTATATTCTGCAAGTAGACCAAATACGAGTACACAGAAAAATCAGCTAGGGATCCATGTTAAAAATGCAGCTTTCTGGTCCCACGCTCATAGACCCTGCTACAATGGGTTTAGAGTTAAGCCCAGGGATTTACATTTTAGTAGGAACTTCCCAGCCCATGCAGACAGTCCCTGGGCCACCTTTTAAAAGATACTGAATATAAACTTCTACTTACAATGTGTTGGTAAGCAGTTTAATTAATTCCCCTGGCTTTTGTCTGGAAAATAACTTCCTAGATAAATGCAACCCCAAAGACCTTTCCCAGTAATTCTTGGGTTTCTATTCACACAACTATCATATCCAAATTACCAAAACCTGAGATTTTGCTGGGTTACATGCTCTTGTTTTTTGAAGAAAAATATTTTAGGCCAGTCTCTGATTCTTAACAAATGCTACATTAGTTAAAGACCTCTAACTGAGACTCTGATGACTATGATGTTTTCCTTTGCAAATATCTTTGAAAAGTTTATCATTGTCTATACTTTACCATAACAGTAGCAGAATTCAACAATTATTCTAAGTCTAGAGATATACACAGGATACTTCTTTTGTGGTTTGATAAAAGCATGTAGATATATACCTGACAGACTAATGGAAATGGTAGGAAAACTGAATTTTAGCCACAGGAAAGTTACTGTATGTGGCTTCATAGGTTTTTATAAAGATGTCATTCACATATATTATTCTTCTTTTACAAAATAAAGGAAATTGGACGATTACTTGGAGACTTAACCTCTGAAAATAATTTTTCTGGTATTATCTGGGAAGCTGAGTGAGAATCTCTTTGGACTTGCTTCTCTCTTTTCTGTTTATTACTGGGGTTAATCAAATCCCAGAACTACCTCCAACCTCAAACATAACTGGCTAAGAAAACTGATAGGCATAAAGTTTTCTTTGATTATTCAGGCTGTCAGTGTTTGGTAAAAGCAAGATGCAGAAGACAAAGACATCATGAATAAGAGCTACTTGCGGGTCTATTCATCTTGAGCAAGGCTCAACTAAAGAATTTCTACAGTGTTAAAGAAAGACAACTTACTGAAGGTCAAGTGCTTGTTCCAACAAGCTGCCCCTTTGGTGACGCTCTCTCTGCCTCACATTCTAGAGACATGTCTTTCAGCCTCTTGGCCGTATCTAAAAGGGAGGCTTCTCTGGATAAGAATGCTGGGTTGGTGTGGTCTTGTTGTGGGAGCTGCATTTTGGCTGTCTACCTTTTGATTGTGCTCAAAGTAAAAATATTTGAAGGTCTATGAAAGAAGAATAAACCCCAAACCATGCCAGATAAGTGCCATTCTTTCTGTCATTATAATTAAAACTCCAGCACAATGCAGTTTCACATTCTTGTCACCTAGTTTTAAAATTCACTATGTAATACTCACCATTTAAAGCATTCACCAAAGGCCAAAAAGACATTTCACTGTGTATGATGCTTTGAGCTTCAGTCCCAGATAAAACACCCACAAAAAAAAATCTATGGGGAGAGTCAAGATGGCGGTGTGGGAAGACGCTGAGTTAGCATCTCCCCACAACTAGGGTGCCTGCTGGCCGCTGGTGGGGGACTCTGATGCCCAAGGAGATGGGAGGAACCCCAAAGTGAACCTGTAGGACACAGGGGGACTGAGAGGGGAGGAGAAGTGGAGGCCACACAGGATCAGCGCCTCTGAGACCAGGGATGTCAGGAGAGGCAGGCGGGAGGGACTCTCCGGGAGGAGCAGGAGAGGAGCGGAGGGCGATCGCTTGGCTCACTTGGGCTGGAGAGCCTGCTGAGCTCCCAGGCCGGTATCCCCTGTCCAAAGGCCCCTCCAGGCCACGTGGGTCCTGGAAGCATAAGAGGGACGCTGGGAGATGAGGAGAGGCAGGCGGGAGGGGTCCTCTGGGAGGAGCGGGAGAGGAGTGGAGGGTGATTGCCCCACCCACTCGGGCATGGGGAGCCTGCTGAGCTGCCTTCCAAAGCCCCCTCCAGGCTGCACAGGTGCTTGAGGGCATAGGAGGGAGGCCGGGGAGATCAGGAGAGGCAGGTGGGAGGAGCCATCCAGGAGGAGCGGAGGGAGAATGCCCGCCCCACTCAGGCACAGGGAGCCTGTTGAGCTCCCAGGCCGATCCCCTGCCCTCCAAAGCCCCCTCCAGGTTACATGAGTCCTTGGAGGCATAGGAGGGAGGCAGAGGAGATCAGGAGAGGCAGGCGGGAGGGCCCCTCGGTAGGAGCTTCAAGTCCGAACCACTGGACTAAGGGAGAACCTCAGACCCCAGGGAATATTCATCGGCGTGAGGTCTCATGAAGTTCCTCATCTCAGCACCAATACCCAGCTCTACCCAATAGCCTACAAACTCCAGTGCTGAAAGGCTCAGGCCAAACAATCAGTAAGAAGGAACACAACCCCACTCATAAAGAAAAAAAAAAAAGATGGCAAAAAAATATATCACAGATGAAGAAGCAAGGTAAAAACCTACAAGACCAAATAAATGAAGAGGAAATCGTCAATCTACCTGAAAAAGAATTCAGAGTAATGATAGTAGAGATGATCCAAAATCTTGGAAATAGAATGGAGGCACGGATTGAGAAAATACAAGAAATGTTTAACAAAGATCTAGAAGAACTAAAGAACAAACAAACAGAGATGAACAACACAATGACTGAAATGAAAAATACACTAGAAGGAATCAATAACAGAATAACTGAGGCAGAAGAATGAATAAGTGAGCTGGAAGACAAAATGGTGGAAATAACTGCCAAGGAGAAGAATAAAGAAAAAAGAATTGAAGACAATCTCAGAGACCTCTGGGACAATACTAAATGCACCAATATTTGAATTATAGGGGTCCCAGAAGAAGAAAAAAACAGAGTCTGAGAAAATATTTGAAGAGATTATAGTCGAAAACTTCCCTAACATGGGAAAGGAAATAGTCACCCAAGTCCAGGAAGCACAGAGTCCCATACAGGACAAACCCTAGGAAAAACACACCAAGACACATGTTAATCTAACTAATAAAAATTAAATTCAAAGAAAAAATATTCAAAGCAGCAAGGGAAAAACAAAAAATAACATACAAAGGAATCCCCATAAGGTTATCAGCTGATCTTTCAGCAGACTCTGCAGGCCAGAAGGGAGTGGCAGGATATACTTAAAGTGATGAAAGAGAAAAACCTACAACCAAGATTACTCTACCCAGCAAGGATCTCATTCAGATTCAACGGAGAAGTCGAAAGCTTTTCAGACAAGCAAAAGCTAAGAGAATTCAGCACCACCAAACCAGCTTTACAACAAATGCTAAAGAAACTTCTCTAAGCAGGAAATACAAGAGAAGAAAAAGACCCACAAAAACAAACCCAAAACAATTAAGAAAATGGTAAGAGGAACATACATATCAATAATAACCTTAAATGTGAATGGATTAAATGCCCCAAACAAAAGACACAGACTGGCTGAATGGATACAAAATCAAGACCCATATATATGCTGTCTACAAGAGACCCACTTCAGACCTAGGGACACATACAGATTGAGAGTGAAGGGATGGAAAAAGATATTCCATGCAAATGGAAATCAAAAGAAACCTGGAGTAGCAATACTCATATCAGATAAAATAGATTTTAAAATAAAGACTGTTACAAGAGATAAGGAGGTACACTACATAATGATCAAAGGATCAATCCAAGAAGAAGATATAACAATTACAAATGTTTATGCCCCCAACATAGGAGCACCTCAATACATAAGGCAAATGATAACAACCATGAAAGGAGAAATCGACAGTAACACAATAATAGGGGACTTTAACACCCCACTTACACCAACAGAAAGATCATCCAAACAGAAAATAAATAAGGAAACACAAGCTTTAAATGACACAATAGACCAGATAGATCTAAATGATATTTATAGACCATTCCACCCAAAAGTGGCAGAATACACTTTCTTCTCAAGTGCACATGGAACATTCTCCAGGATAGATCACATCTTGGGTCACAAATCAAGCCTTGGAAAATTTAAGAAAATTGAAATCGTATAAAGCATCTTTTCTGACCACAACACTATGAGATTGGAAATCAATTACAGGAAAAAAACTGTAAGAAACACAAATACATGGAGGCTAAACAGTGCACTACTAAATAACTAAGCGATCACTCAAGAAATCAAAGAAGAAATAAAAAAATACATAGAAACAAAGGACAATGAAAACACAATGACCCAAAACCTATGGGACGCAGCAAAAGCAGTTCTAAGAGGGAAGTTTATAGCAATTCAATGTCACCTCAAGAAACAAGAAAAATCTCAAATAAACAATCTAACCCTACACTTAAAACAACCAGAGAAAGAAGAACAAAGAAAACCCAAAGTCAGTAGAAGGAAAGAAATCATAAAGATCAGAGCAGAAATAAATGAAATAGAAATGAAGAAAACAATAGCAAAGATCAATAAAACTAAAAGCTGGTTCTTTGAGAAGATAAACAAAATTTATAAACCCTTAGCCAGACTCATCAAGAAAAAAAGGGAGAGGACACAAATCAATAAAATTAGAAATGAAAAAGGAGAAATCACAACTGACACTGCAGAAATACAAAGGATAAGAGACTACTACAAACAACTATATGCCAATAAAATGGACAGCCACGAAGAAATGGACAAATTCTTGGAAAGGTACAATTTTCCAGGACTGAACCAGGAAGAATTAGAAAATATAAACAGACCTATCACAAGTAATGAAATTGAAACCATAATTAAAAATCTCCCAACAAACAAAAGCCCAGGACCAGATGGCTTCACAGGCGAATTCTATCAAATATTTAGAGAAGAGCTAACACCGATCCTTCTTAAACTCCTCCAAAAAATTGCAGGAGAAGAAACACTCCCAAATTCATTCTACGAAGCCACCATCACCCTGATACCAAAACCAGAAAAAGATATCACAAAAAAAAGAAAATTATAGACCAATATCACTGATGAACATAGATGCAAAATTCCTGAACAAAGTCCTAGCAAACAGAATCCAGCACATTAAAAGGATCATACACCATGATCAAGTGGGATTTATCCTAGGGATGAAAGGATTCTTCAATATATGCAAATCAATCAATGTGATACACCACATTAACAAAAATTAAGGAATAAAAACCATATTATCATCTCAATAGATGCAGAAAAGGCTTTTGACAAGATTCAACACCCATTTATGATAAAAACTCTCCAGAAAATGGGCATACAGGGAACCTACCTCAACATGATAAAGGCCATATATGACAAACCCATAGCAAGCATCATACTCAATGGTGAAAAACTGAAAGCATTTCCACTAAGATCACGAACAAGACAAGGATGTCCACTCTCGCCCCTCTTATTCAACATAGTTTTGGAAGTCCTAGCCACAGCAATCAGAGAAGAAAAAGAAATAAAAGGAATACAAATTGGAAAAGAAGAAGTAAAACTGTCACTGTTTGCCGATGACATGATACTATACATAGAAAACCCTAAAGACGCCACCAGAAAACTACAAGAACTAATCAATGAATTTGGTAAGGTTGCAGGATACAAAATTAATGCACAGAAATCTCTGGCATTCCTATACACCAACAATGAAAAATCAGAAAGAGAAATTAAGGAAACACTCCCATTTACCACTGCAACAAAAAGAATAAAATACCTAGGAATAAACCTCCCTAAGGGGGCGAAAGACTTGTACTCAGAAAACTATAAAACACTGATGAAAGTAATCAAAGTTGACATAAACAGATGGAGAAATATACAATGTTCTTGGATTGGAAGAATCAATATTGTGAAAATGACTATATTACCCAAAGCAATCTACAGATTCAGTGCAATCCCTATCAAACTAGCAATGGCATTCTTCACAGAATTAGAAAAAAAATTTTTACAATTCATATGGAAACACGAAAGACCCCAAATAGCCAAAGCAATCTTGAGAAAGAAAAACAGAGTTGGAGGAATGAGGCTCCCTGACTTCAAACTATACCACAAAGCTACAGTAATCAAGACAGTATGGTACTGGCACAAAAACAGAAATACAGATCAATGGTACAGGATAGAAAGCCCAGAGATAAACCCATGCACACATGGGCACCTAATTTATGACAAAGGAGGCAAGAACATACAATGGAGAAAAGACAGCCTCTTCAATAAGTGGTGCTGGGAAAACTGGACAGCTACATGTAAAAGAATGAAATTAGAACACTCCCTAACACCATACACAAAAATAAACTCCAAATGGATTAAAGACTTAAATGTAAGACCGGACATTATAAAACTCTTAGAGGAAAACCTAGGAAAAACACTCTTTGACATAAGCCACAGCAAGATCTTTTTTGACCTACCTCCTAGAGTAATGGAATTAAAAACAAAAATAAACAAATGGGACTTAAAAGCTTTTGCACAGCAAAGGAAACCATAAACAAGACAAAAAGACAACCCTTAGAATGGGAGAAAATATTTGCAAATGAAACAACAAAGGATTAATCTCTAAAATATACAAACAGCTCATGGAGCTCAATATCAAAAAAAACAAACAATCCAGTTAAAAAATGGGCAGAAGACCTAAATAGACATTTCACCAAAGAAGACATACAGATGGCCAAGAGGGACATGAAAAGATGATCAACATCACTAATTATTAGAGAAATGCAAATCAAAACTACAGTGAGGTACGCCTCACACCGGTCAGAATGGCCATTATCAAAAAATCTACAAACAATAAATGCTGGAGAGGGTGTGGTGAAAAGGGAACCCTCCTGCACTGTTGGTAGGAATGTAAATTGATACAACCACTATGGAAAACAGTATGGAGGTCCCTTAAAAAACTAAAAATAGAACTACCATATGACCCAGCAATCCCACTACTTGGCATATACGCTGAGAAAACCATAATTCAAAAAGAGACATGTACCACAATGTTCATTGCAGCACTATTTACAATAGCCAGGACACGGAACCAACCTAAATGTCCTTTGACAGATGAATGGATAAAGAAGATGTGGCACATATATACAATGGAATATTACTCAGCCATAAAAAGAAACAAAATTGAGTTATTTGTTTTGAGGTGGATGGACCTAGAGTCTGTCATACAGAGTGAAGTAAGTCAGAAAGAGAAAAACAAATACTGTATGCTAACACATATATATGGAATCAAAAACAAATGATACTGATGAAACTAGTTGCAGGGCAGGAATAAAGAGGTAGACATAGAGAATGGACTTGAGGACATGGGGTGGGAGGGCGAAGCTGGGCGAAGTGAGAGTAGCATCGACATATATACACTACTGAATGTAAAGTCGTTGGCTGGTAGGAAGCAGCAGCATAGCACAGGGAGATCAGCTTGGTGCTTTCCGATGACCTAGTCGGGTGGGATAGGGAGGGTGGGAAGGAGGCTCAAAAGGGAAGGGATATGGGGACATGTGTATGCATAAGGCTGATTCACTGTGTTGTGCAACAGAAACTAACACAGTATTGTGAAGCAATTATACTCCAATAAAGATCTATTAAAAATAAAAATCTATGGGAATTCTCTGTACTTTCTTTTCAATTTTTTTGTAAACCTAAAACTGCTCTAAAAATTAAAGTCTGTTACATTTTTTTAAATCTACCATTAGATTGACATAGTATTTATGAATATCCTAAACTGTATCTTGAAATTTTATCTAATATGAATTGCTTAATTTTATGTGTATAGACATGCTGCTCTTGAATCAAAATTTGCCAGGAAAAATTATTTGCAAAAGCTGGCAGCCATTTAAAAAAAGTAGGTCTTTACTGGGTTGACAAGTGCTATAGAACTACATGAATGGAAACAAAAGGGGAAGGGAAATTCTTATTTATTTCATTCCCAGGCATATGGAACGAGGAAGAAAGCACTCTTATACATGAGAGCACTATTAAACTGAGAAGGCTGTCAGAAAACAGAAAGGTCAGACACATGATACAATTCCTTTAAGGCTTCTAGAAATTCTGGCCAAAAAATGATTCAATGAGTGGTGACCTGGAAAAGTTTGAAGTATCAGTATAAAGCACACATAAATAATAGTAGCAGGAAGCTGGGAGATGATTATCCCTGGAGAGACTTTGAGATATAAGTTGAGGAAAAGATAAGTAATATAGTATTTATTTTTTCATTCACCTGCCAAATGTTTACTAAGCACCCGTTGTTTAGGGCTGTGGTCCTCAAACTTTGCCGCACATTAGAATCGCCTGGGGAGTTTTAAAAAATTCTGATGGCCTGCTCACATCCCATACCAGTTAACTCAGAGTGCCTGGGGGTGGGGGCCAGGCTTAGGACTTTCTAAAGATCATTGGGTAACTCCAATGTGCAGCCAAGGTTGAAGACACTTATCCATCCAAGAAAAGTCAATTGTGCATGTTTTTTTCTCTCAAGGAACTTGAAATCTAGGTAAGGAGATTAGTCATGTAGACAAGCAAATAGAAGGCAGAATTCAACAACATGCTTTAAACGTACCATCTCATTTTGAGGTTGGCTCAACACTCTATCATTTCTCCAACCAAGCAGCTCTGGGACTCCAGAGAGCTCTGCGGAGAATATATTTGTAGTGATGCAGTCATTTTGGGAGCCTCAGTTCCAGAGAGAGGCAGACAAACTGGAAAGGTTTCAAAGAAGAGTAACAAAATGATTACAGGCCTGGGGGAGGGGGGGGTTGGACTTATGGGGAAAGACGAAAAGAACTAAATATGTAAAACCTGGCTAAGTGACGATTGATTAAAGGGGGGTCGTGATAACAGTTCACTAATACCTGAAGGGTGCGAACATCAAGGAAAGAAGTGAATTACTTTGGATAACGCAGAGGGTGTTAGCTACAGGTAGCAGGATGGCATTACGAAAGAGTACATGAAGGCACAGCATCGGGTACTCCTTGCTGACTGAGCAAGCTGCTGGGCCTCGGAGCTGGCTCCCAAAGGAGGGGCAGCAGCCTCATCGTCTGAGTTCCCATAAAACAAGTTGGGACAAAGACTTAGGAAACAGAAGAGCAATTCTGTATGACCTGGACCGTGGCAGGCGGTGGGGACAATTGAAGGGAAGAGACAGAATAACTCAAAGATTTTTCGACTCTAATATCAAAATGATATTAGTAAAATTTCAGAGAAAAACAGAAACTGGGAAGAATCTTTCCCTTTAAATGTCATTACAAATGAGGTAGCTCCATTAGGTCTTATTAATGTATTCATTATATACTCAGAAATTACATCCTGAGCCACATGCTGCATATGCTTTATGTGATACCTTGTCAGCTTTTTCATTCATTGTACTTTAATATAAATATAGTCGTTACAGTATGAAATGCTGCTTCAAAGACATTTAAGTATAGAAATTTCTGCTATAGTTTTATGACGTTCCTAAATTGGGACATCTTGTTCCCTTAAACCAAGGACAGAACACTTTGTTTCTTATGCAGTGCTCCTAAATGTTACAAAATTGAGGATGATAATTATAGCTAATATTTTTGGAGCATTTTCTATGTGCCAGACACTGTTACAATAATTTCTACCTATTATTTAATCTAAATTAGTGATCACCACAACTCTGTGGGTAAGCACTGATTTTTTTCCCATTATTTACATGAAGGAAACAATTTTTAAGGAGGTTAGGTCAAGGTCACACAGCTAGTGAGTGATGGTGTCAGAAGAAATGAGAACCCAATCCTGCGTGGCTCCAGAGCCCACACCCTCTCTCTCTTATTTTTATGAAGTGTTTTTAAATAACATAAAACTGGAAACCAAACAAAAATTGCCAACTTACAAATTCCCCTCATAAACCTTATCAGAATATTAATACCTAATTTATAGGATTATTGTGATGAGTAAATAACATAACTTTTAAAAATAACTATCAGAAACTGGCACATAGTAAGTTCTTACGAAAAGATAATTTAAAAGAAATAAAACAAATTAAAACCTAAAACACACAAATCATCCATTTTTGACACCAATTTCTTCTCGCATCATTTATATAAATCTAGCCATCATTCTTTTCTCTGCCTCCTACTCCCTGGGTTTGTATTATTCTCATACAACCAGGAGGAAAACAGACTGATAAGTTAATTTTTAGTAGGCTTTCACGTCTTAAGAGTTGTGCCTTGATGCTTAAAAGAAGAATCACGAAATCATAGAAAAAGAGTAGATTGGTGGTTGCCAGGGGCTGGTGGGTGGGGGACATGGGGAGATGGTAGTCAAAGGTTACAAACTTCTAGTTATAAGATGAAAGAGTTCTGGGGATCATGTACAGCATGATGACTACAGTTAATAATGTTGCATTATATACTCGAAAGTTGCTAAGAAGTAAATCTTACGTGTTCTCACCACACACACACACAAAATGGTAATTATGTGAGGTGGTGGATGTGTTAACCAACCTCATTGTGGTAATCACTTCACTGTATATACCTATATCAAAGCATCATGTTGTATATCTTAAACTTAATGTTAAATGTCAATCATATCTCAATAGAGCTGAAAAGAAGAAGAATCATAAGAAAAGACATGGTCTGTCTAAATAATTCATTTATCCAGGAAAATACTCCCCAAGGCAGGTGACTGCCAGACCTCCTGGAGTTTACAGTCATGCAGAAAACACACCATAAACAATGAACTAACAGTGACTGGACAACCAACCATCAATACAATATTATAATATAAATAACTTGATGTTACATATGGTGTGGAGGGGGGAGAGGGAGCCTGTGGCTAGAGAGGGTGACAGGGAAGTCCTCTTTAAAGAGATGATTGTTCAGCCCACACCTAAGGGACAAGAAGAAATTCAGATGTACACAAAATCTAGAAAAAAACTTTCACATAGAAGTTACCAGCAACTGCCGAGTTCCTGAGGAACTGAGTTTAGAATATTCTAGAAACTCAAAAAAGCTGTGAAGCATAGTGAGTGAGGGTGAAGATGGCATGAAATGAAGTCAGAAAGCTAGAGTGTCGTCATATCCTGCAGGAATTCCAGCCCATGGTCAGGAAGTAGGCTTCATTCTGAGCATGTCTGAAATCTCACAACTCCAAAGACTTTTAAGTAAGGGAGTGATATGCTCTGCTTAATATTTTTAAAAGTTTACTCTGGCATGTGACTGGATAATAGATTATTCCTATGCTGCAGGACAGTGATGGTGGGGGACTGAGAAAAATGGAAAAATAGAAAAGTAGAATACAGTATGTATAGTTTACAGCTTTTACATTTACTTGTTGATTTTTTTGGTTCTTTAATGAATTGTGGGGTTTTTTTGGTTGTCTGTTGTGTCTTCTCCATATTGAGATCAGATAAGTATTGATTTAGACTAGCATGGTAGCAGTGGCTATGAGGAGAGGTGTATAAATATAAGACATATTGTAGAGCCAGAACTGAAAGAAGTGGCAGATGGATTGAACATGGGAATCAAGGGGAAAAAAAGGTGCTGTCCAAGTTTCTAGCTTTATTTCTGGAGGTAGTATTTACTGAGATGGTGAAGACTGGGAGGGCCAGGTTTAGAGATAGATTGGTACTTCATTTTAGGCAGGTTAATTCTGAAATGCCCTAAGGCATCTAAGTGATGACGCCAAGGCCAAGTAGCAGCTGGATAGATGAATATGCACAAAAGGGAGGTCTGGGCAGCAGATCCCAATGCGGGGGATTGTGTACATTAACTGTGTTTTCTTATTTTCTGTATTCTTGACGCGCTGCCATCTGAGGCCTCAGTGACCAGGGAAAGACTGCCCTCCCAGGGCTAGGTAATTCCTACAGACAGCAAACGTCTCCCCTGTGAGCACGCCTTTCATATGCAAACCAACTAATCCTGAGCTCACAACCCCAACTACCTCCTTTATCAGGCTCTCATGCATCAAACCACTATCCTCTGCTCTAATCTCCCACAGTCAGGTACCAGACAACTAGGGACCACTCCTATAGCCCAGAGCCCACCTAAATTATTCAAACTATCCAATCTTAAGCCTGCTCAATTTACTTACCCTGCCTTGTCCAGTCCTTCCTATGAAAACCACAATAAAGCCCACTGCCCATGCTTTCCCTTGCTCCTTCTGCCTCCTGCTGACCTGGTGCTTCCTCTGTAACATGACATGCCACTTCTCCTGGGAACTATGAGTGACAAACTATTTTCCAATGGCCATCATCTCCTGATCTATTTGCCTGACCATATATGTAATAAAAACAAAATACTGGGTACATTTTAAAACAGCTTGTCAGCATAACTATGGTATTTAAAGCCTTCAGAATGATGGAGATGTCTTAAGGGGAGAGTGTAGATGGAGAAGAGGAGACAAGAGGGACCCCCAGGGAGTCCAAAAGAATAAACATACATGTTTTTGGGTTTCAGGCTGTGTAGCAACTGAGTGGAAGAATTATTTCCAAGCTTTCTCAGCATCCCACAAATCATGCCACATCAGCCGCTGCCTACTCCATGTAAGTGTAAGGCTGCTCCTGTTTCACAATGAGTAATCTTCACTAAGCCCACAGGCACAGCTGAGTTATCTGCCCAGAGAAACAACATGAAGCTAAAAGTCACCTACAGGAGTCCGTACCCATGAGGCAAAACTCTTGAGATAGAAAGCAACCATCCCTACGTGCTGATAAAAAGGGAAAAACACATAATCTAAACTCCTACACTGACACGCACCTGTGATCTGTATTGTCAAAATATCAGGCATCCAGACAAAAGCTGAGCTACATCCCAAAATCAGGTCTCAGACAGGCTCAGCTAGAAGACAGTGTTCTCACAGGTCTGGTGTGAAATGAGAAAAATAGGCAGTGTGTTTTCTACAAAGCTGAATGGATACATTTAAAAGAACTCTCTTTTAATCTGAAAGATGATCCTCTTTTTGGTATATACACATCCTTTCATTTATAAAATGGCTCCAAAAGTAAGCAGAGTTTGTTCCTTTTCTTAACTGACAAAAGTAAAAGTAGGCAGTCCTACAGAAGCCACCCACATTTTTTTACTCATTTATTTTTACTGGACCATGAATTTGAGAATTGGGGGACTACTAATCTAAGAGATGTCAATATCCAGATATTTGAAAAAAGTCTCATCATTTATAATCATCCAGATTTTCACTTTTCATTTGCATCTTCACTGGAGTCACAGGGAAGCAACTTCAGTGAGATTTCCCAATCCCAATGTTTCCATTCTGCCAGGTTGGCCGTGAATAAGGAAACTCTTATCACAGTGATGGAGAGAATGAGGAGACATCATGAGCTGAAGTGCATATTTTCTCAGATACTGACAAGTAAGGACAAAGGTTCAACAGTGACTAATGAATAAAATGTTAAGGTGGAGACAGCACTTAATTGTTTAAAAGCAGTCACAGGAGTCATGTAGCTGCATTTACTTTGAAACCAAATCAAGCTACTGATGATGTGGCAAGGAAATATTTATTTATTTGTTCATTTAAACAAAAAAAAGCTTAATGCTTAATCAAAGGCCACTCACTGCTTCTACCTTGAACAGCTGCTGCAAGAGGGTGTAGGATAAACAAGTTTGATAATTCTTGGAGTAATTACAGCATCAAATTTCTGGGCATGTTCTTCAATAAATAGGTCAGACTCAAAAATGTTTGGAAGGAGAAGCTAGTCCTGAGGAGGTTGCTAGGAGGGGGAAGAGGGAGACAGAGCCAAAAGCACAAATAAATGATGAGGTTATGCAATAATCAAGCCATTCCTTCCTCTTCCTATTGGGGTTAGGAGATTAAAATACTAATCTCGCACTAGGCATTTTATCAGATGAGAAGCAGTGAGAAAGGAAACTTCCACTGTTTTCTATGGAGGAAGTGATGCAAAGTTTGAGAAATTGACTCCAGGATTCCCTACTGTTGCTTCCACACTCACCTAAAGTGATCACCCTGAACCAAGACTATCAGAATAAAAGGGAAGCCATTTGTCATTGGGATCTAGATAGACCTCTGACCTCCCTAATGTCCTTATGGACCAGAATGGAGGCTGCAGGCAGAGCTAGCAGAGGGTCTGCTCATTCTGTGTAAAGAAAGACATCATTCCCTGACCCTGCTGGGGTTTTCATTCAGTTGTAGCTGCAAAATACGGACACCACACCAAAGAAAAAAAGTCACATATTTCATGTAAATATAAGCATATTTGTAAAGGCATGTATAAATGATGTTTACATAGATATGTGTGCATGTGTGTGTATACATTTTTAGAGGGGGCATGGGAAGAAAAAAAAAACTAATCTCATTAGAAATCTGAAGTAAGAATTATTCTTTTCACTTACAAAAAATAAAAGGCTCATACTAAGACAAGTTCATAAACTAAATGGTACTTCAGCCTAAAGACAGCAGTTAACCATTTAATTCCTAAGATAACTTGCTTGCTTACAATAAAATTTGGATGAGAAATATTTAATTCTTAAGGCTATAAAATCATGTCATTTGATCTCATCATATATTTTTTTGCCTTCAAATCTGTTGTTGATTCTATTTATTTTTATTTTATTTTACTTTTATATAATTTTTAAAGGTTACTTTCCACTTACAGTCATTACAAAATATTGGCTATATTCCCTGTGTTGTACAGTACATCCTTGAGCCTATTTTATACCCAATAGTTTGTGCCTCCCACCCCCCGACCCCTGTACTGCCCCTCCCCCACCCCACTGGTAACCCCATTTGTTCTCTACATCTGTGAGTCTGCTTCTCTTTTGTTATACTCTTTAGTTTGCTGTATTTTTTAAGATTCCAAATAGAAAACAGTATGGAGGTTTCCTGAAAAACTAAAAATAGAACTACCATAACCCAGCAATTCCACTCTTGGGTATACATCCGAAGAAAACCCCCCCAAAAAACCCCAGTAATTCAAAAAGATACATGCACCTCAATGTTCATAGCGGCATTATTTACAATCGTCAAGATATGGAAGCAACCTAAGTGTCCATCAACAGATGACTGGATAAAGAAGATGTGGTACACACACACACACACACACACACACACACACACACAATGGAATACTACTCAGCCATAAAAAAAGAACAAAATTTTGCCATTTGTAGCAACATGGATGGACTTGGAGGGCATCATCATCATATATTTTAAACAGAATTATACAAAAAGGAGAAACTTGATTTTGCCAAAAAAATCTTAATCCTGACTGAATCCTTTTTTAGTTTTGAATCATCTCTCTTGTCTTTCAGTCTTCCTCTCTCTTCCTCTGACCCATCTCTTATACAATTTCAAGTGCCACACTCAGAAGACCCAGAAAGAAGAAGTCACGGTTGGTTTACACTACTACCCAGAGATGAACTGAAGCTCTGGTAGTGGAATGTGGATCTGCTAAAGAAAAAAAGTTGTCCCACTCTTTGAGGAGGAGGTGGAGAAGGAGTAATGAAGGTGCAGAATTCAAATTAAAACTAAAATCTCCATCAGGCACATGCTAATTCAGAAGTCCAAATAAGCAGAACACCAGCAAATGAAAGAACAAAACAAGAGTAACTGCTATCTCTTCTGGCAAACTACTGAGAGCTCACAGGATTTATTATGAGCAATTAAGGGTGTGGTGGCCTGGGAGAACAGAAGCTGTAGTCTTTGCTACATGGACGTGGAATGGAACATAACAAAACACCTCATGTTTAGAGCTCTTATTTGCCCCCAGAAAAAACAGCTTGTGCATGCATCTAAGCATGTACCTGAATATCCAAAAGCCTTCCAACCTCTCATCTCAGAATTAGAAATAAAAATTTCTTTATAAAGGGGGGGCTAGGATAAAGCAGGAACTAATTATGATTAACACTTAGAAAATAAAAACATTAATGCAATCTTAGGTCCCAAAGAGATAAAAGTCATTATTCCCAGTTAACTGTGACAAGATAAGTTTTACAGAAGTAATTGAGAAGTCCAGAGGGATCTTAAAAGAGCTGTCAGGCATTGAAACAAGTTTCAATAAAAAATCATTTCAAGAATGCTCCTGCTGTGTAGAATCTTTGAAAACTAGACCCATCCCACCTCATTTGTCAGCTTAAATCTGCCTAAATTAATCTAAACTAGATAGATCAGAATCACTCTGGAGTCCTAAGGGTTTACTCTGTTCTTGCATCTTTAGGAAACGTGTGATTCTCTTCTCCCACCTCTGAAAAATTTGAAGGTTCCACCAACACCCCCCACTGAAGCATGTACAGTTTCTGTCTCATGCCCAGGTTTCCCCAAGCACTTAGCCACTGATGTTCCATAGACCAGTCAGACAAAGGACCCCGCTGTTTGTGAGTATCCACTCCTAGCACTGGGTGCTGGCTAGCTGACAAGTGACCAGTAGGGAGCAATGAAGAGGGATTCCCTTATCCCCTGAAAAAATCAGAAACCTACAGGCAAAATGCGCTGACTCATTCAGAGACATTGGCAAGTGGACAGAAAAGTAAATGCCTCCTAATTTTAAAAAATGCATGTCTAAAAAATAAACCTTATATCATCTTAATAATAGCAACACAAAAGCACACCCAACAATATGCCAGATACCACGGGAAGCATTTTGTTAGTATCATCTAATTGAACCCTCAAAATCCACCTAAGAAAATTGAAGATTCAAATATGATAATGAACACAAGCATTTGAGCCTAACACCTAGATTCAAACCCTAGTTAGCCAGATCCAAGTTGTTTAGAGGAGTTATCTTATTTCTCAGTTTTAACTCATTCACCCCTCAATAAGACAATCTTATAAGCATTCATTCTGCCTCCAAAACCTAAATATCTCCACTTTTCTCCATCTTCATAGCCACCATCTAAGTCAAAGAGACAAACTCAGGTTTTATGGGGCTCGAGGCTTATCCAATTTGGCAAGCCATATTTAAAGAAAAGGCATACAGAGCTATTAATACAAAATTAGGGGGAAAACAAACATATATTTAGAATGAGCAAATAAATCTCATATGAAAAAATTTTAATGCTGAAAAATACTACAAACTTTATAAAAACCCAGAAAATGACATATTATTTTTACTAATTAATATGTTCACGCACCTCTACAATTTTCCTACATGTTTTTAGCTGCATGCTCTTTGATCACCTCTTCATATGACAACAGTTTTGTAAACTACTTTTTGATAAAGACAATAGATAATTCAATCTTTCTTCCATCAAGTTGAGGATTGTTACTGAGAGCTTAAAACTTTTATTTCAACATCACTACACTTTATTGTAGTACTACGTAAATGTTTAAGACTTTCGTCAAACTTGGAAAGACTACTTTCTACTTTCTTCTGTAGGTGAGCTATAAGATTTCAGAGCATTTCAAGTTTTTATATGTAGTGACTAATCTTCAACACTCTTTGAATCAGCAAAACTCACTAAGCAGTTTGTTGTTGATGCTCTAATTGAGAATGGTGTAGTATGAGTTTTATGTTATCTTCACCTTGTCAAAACAGCAAGAAATTTAAATCTTTTACTAATATGTTCATATGACTCATTCCTCTTCATTAATTGGGTTATCAAACAATCAACAAACTCTCAATTCTACTCAAAATTTGTCTTTTCTTCTTAATGAATTCATGAAATTTGAAAATGTGAGGGTTATACAATTCACTTCTGGATGTCAGAAAAATTTCTAGTGAATTTATTGTTAACCTTTATCACTTTTGTCTCATATCTCATTAGTTTTTAATCTGTATTTCTTTAGTTCTCCAATAAGTGTAAAGATTGTGAAAGTAGTATGCTTCATTTGTGTAATGGAACCATTGCAAATTGTAGTTTAAATGACGTACACCCACATCAGCTTCCCCCAATAGATCCTAAAAATGCCCATAGCCAGTCCAATATATCACTCCATCCAAGTGGAAATATGGTAGAAGGAAGGTCGGAGTGGAAAGAAACAGCTGTCGTAACAGTTAACAGTTAAAATATCTTATTTTTGCAAATATCACAAAGACATATGATATCACGAATGCATTTGCACAGGCTCTTTCCCAGCTGAAAAGGGGGCTACTGTGAGCAAGGGACGCTGAAGCTTAAGCTTCATTAGCTTCAAGGTGAATCCACCCCAGGCCACCACCACCTATCAGCCAAGCAACTATAGTAACTTTCTGACCGGTCTTTGTGCATTCACCCAATCCTCCTAGAATCCATTTCCATGTGGCAACCTAGCAAACTTTTAAAAATGTAAATGAATTCATGTCACTCTCTTGTTTAAAACCTTTCAGAGGTTTCCCTTTGCATGTATGATAAAGGCCAAACTCCTTATCACCAAAT
This sequence comes from Balaenoptera musculus, assembly GCF_009873245.2. Lineage (NCBI taxonomy): Eukaryota > Metazoa > Chordata > Mammalia > Artiodactyla > Balaenopteridae > Balaenoptera > Balaenoptera musculus. The sequence goes on along the minus strand of NC_045801.1, from coordinate 22,502,212 downwards.
ACTTGCCCTATGATCTACATGCCGTTCAGCTCACAGACTCAACTCATACCTCCCCTGACCATTACTCACATGCTGTTGTTACCCTGGCCTTGTTCCCACAGTGAGCTGCCCCACGATCCCAGTGGAAATTATGCAACAGTGTTTCATAAACTCAAAGCACCATATCCATGTTAACTATAACTATTAGCAGAGTCAGGGGTAGAAGGCATGTGATTAGGATGGTTGAGGAAGAAAATTTGCAGATTTTGATTCTTGCCAAAGCCATTCCTGCTCTTCTCTTTCTTACTCCTATAAACACTGTTCTGAACCTCCACAAATGGAACTGCTACAAATACAGATCCAAGTTTTACAGCCACATAGCGAGTCACCATATGTGTGCATATGGTACACACGTATACATACAATATGTATAAGCAAATGGCAAGAGTATTTAGCTATACTAGCTTGCCTACATTACAGATATTTTATCAAATTACTGTCTACATTTAGAAACCTAGCTAGTAATTAAAACACAACTTATGGCACAGTGTCGCTTAAATTAAAATGGCAATGGAAAGTTTTAAGATTTTAGTCAATGATTTCTAACAATCCTCCTTTATCAGAAAGAGTCACTGTTTTTTTAACATTATCTAGCGGTAATGTGGCTGCTCTCCTCAGGTCAGAGATGAAAAGACTGAGGAATAAAGAGCTGATTCAGGTCATGTGTAATCAATAGAGCAGCCAAAAAAATAAAGGTCTTGTTATTCCAGGTCTTGAGAGTGTTTGTTCCCTCACCACACTGGATTTATTTCCTGCGTACAGCAACATCAAGCATTTTTCAGCAACATAAAACAACTCAAAGACACACATGAAAATTTGGTGACCAGATGAATATAAAGAGAATTGATAAAAAGAAGAGGAAAAAAAAAAAAACATTGCAGAAGACAATACAGGCAGGAGATCATTATAACTGTCCAGTTATCTGCCTGAAGATGAAGGCTATGGGGTTCACAGGATACAACCAACATGAAGTTTGAAAACATCTGTAACATCTGTCATTTCATATATCATACGTGACAGGCTTATCACCTTTCAAATGTGTCTACAACATTAAACTGCTTTGTATTGTCTGATGATTATTTCTTTAGATGATTCACCATTTGTACAGCACCGGATTTTGCACAAGTTCTGGTTTCCCTCTCTCAATTTTGAGGCTCATCTCGTATTTATAGTCAAGGACTTCCAGAGTCTCATCCAAATTTAGGTGCTGCCTGACTCACACTTCCCCTACATACATTTATAAATCAAATAAGTTTCATCATGGCCCCCTTTATAGGTCATGATAATCCTTTTTCTTATTGCTCAAATGTCCACTGAAACACCCTTCTACTACCTCTCTGTTAATTCAAAATCCACTCTTCTTCCAAGATGAGCCCAAATCCTTTTCCTCCATGGGTTGTCCCCAAACAGCTTGTTCCAAAATGTCATTGCCTAGAAATTCCTAAATCTCTGAAGCATAATTTTGCTCTATAATATGTACATTTCTCATGTGCCTAAGACTTTTTATTCCCACAAGACTGTAAATACCACAAGAATGGAGCCTTTTAAAATTCTCTCTGTCATCACCATATGATCCAGCAGTCCCACTCTGGGGCATATACCCGGACAAAACTATAATTCAAAAAGATACATGCACCCCTGTGTTCATAGCAGCACTATTCACAATAGCCAAAACGTGGAAACAAACTAAATGTCCATTGACAGATGAATGGATAAAGAAGATTTAGTACATATATACAATGGAATACTACTCAGCCGTAGAAAGAGCAAAATAATGCCATTTGCAGCAACATGGATGCAACCAGAGATTATCATACTAAGTGAAGTAAGTCAGAATGAGAAAGACAAATACAATACGATATCAGTTTTATGTGGAATCTAAAACACAGCACAAATGAACCTATCTACAAAACAGAAACAGACACACAGACATAGAAAACAGACTTGTGGTTGCCAAGGGGGCAGGGAGAGGGAGGGACTGGGAGTTTGGGGTTAGTAGATGCAAATTATTACATTTAGAATGGATAAATAACAAGGTGCTACTACTGTATATTACAGGGAACTATATCCAATCTCCTGGGATAAACCATAATGGAAAAGATTACTTTAAAAAAGAATATATATATATATATGGCAAAAAATAAAATAAAAGTCTATCAAGTCTTGAGCTAAGCATATACTAGGGACCCATTAGATATTAGTGTATTTATCCCCTTAGGAAAGTTACCCTCGACCCCTACATTTTTATTTTCTAATTTTACACAACATTTTATTCCACTGCAGTCTCTGGTGTCAGACTGCAAGGTTTAGAATCATAGCTCCATCATTCCCTAACTTTGTTACTTTAGACAATGGTACTTTACTTTTGTGCACCTCAATTTTCTTAACTACAAAAAAGAATGGGGACTTCCCTGGTGGCACAGTGGTTAAGAATCCACCTGCCGACGCAGGGGACATGGGTTTGAGCCCTAGTCTGGGAAGATGCCACATGCCACGGAGCAACTAAGCCCATGAGTCAAAACTACAGAGCCTGCGCTCTACAGCCTGTGAGCCACAACTACTGAGGCCACGTGCCACAACTTCTGAAGCCCGTGCACCTAGAGCCCACGCTCCACAACAAGAGAAGCCACTGCAATGAGAAGCCCATGCACCACAAAGAAGAGTAGGCCCTGCTCGCCACAACTAGAGAAAGCCCGCGCAGCAACGAAGACCCAACGTAGCCAAAAATAATTAATTAACTAATTAAAAAAAAATGATGCTAAGAGTAGTTATGTTACAAGTTTAGCAATAATTAAATGATAATGGTTAGCATAGTACTTGACACACTGTAGTATTCAATAAATAGCATCTATTATTATTACCATTATTATTGTTACTACCTGCTCCTCATGAAATCCAGGCTCATATATACTCCATCAATTAAACATCATTGTTTTAATTATATCCATGCAAGATTTATTTGAATGTATGTATTTTATAACTTTATTCTTACTAACATGACTTTTTTTCCTCATATCTCCCTCTAGTATCATGTTCCTTCTGGCAGGACATTTTTTTTTTAAATTTAATTTTATTTATTTATTTTTTTTTTACAGCAGGTTCTTATTGGTTATCCATTTTATACATATTAGTGTATACATGTCAATCCCAATCTCCCAATTCATCACACCACCACCCCCACCCTGCTTTCCCCCCTTGATGTCCATACGTTTGTTCTCTACATCTGTGTCTCTATCTCTGCCTTGCAAACTGGTTCATCTGTACCATTTTTATAGATTCCACATATATGCATTAATATACGATATTTGTTTTTCTCTTTCTGGCTTATTTCACTCTGTATGACAGTCTCTAGGTCCATCCACGTCTCTACAAATGTCCCAATTTCGTTCCTTTTTATGGCTGAGTAATACTCCATTGTATATATGTACCACATCTTCTTTATCCATTCGTCTGTTGATGGGCATTTAGGTTGCTTCCGTGACCTGCCTATTGTAAATAGTGCTGCAATGAACATTGGAGAGCATGTGTCTTTTTGAATTATGGTTTTCTCTGGGTATATGCCTAGTAGTGGGATTGCTGGGTCATATGATAATTCTATTTTTAGTTTTTTAAGGAACCTCCATACTGTTCTCCATAGTGGCTGTATCAATCTACATTCCCACCAACAGTGCAAGAGGGTTCCCTTTTCTCCACACCCTCTCCAGCATTTGTTGTTTGTAGATTTTCTGATGATGCCCATTCTAACCAGTGTGAGGTAATACCTCATTGTAGTTTTGATTTGCATTTCTCTACTAATTAGTGATGTGGAGCAGCTTTTCATGTGCTTCTTGGCCATCTGTATGTCTTCTTTGGAGAAATGTCTATTTAAGTCTCCTGCCCATTTTTTGATTGTGTTGTTTGTTTTTTTAATATTGAGCTGCATGAGCTGTTTATATATTTTGGAGATTAATCCTTTGTCCATTGATTCCTTTGCAAACATTTTCTCTCCTTCTGAGGGTTGGCTTTTCACCTTGTTTATAGCTTCCTTTGCTGTGCAAAAGCTTTTAAGTTTCATTAGGTCCCATTTGTTTATTTTTGTTTTTATTTCCATTACTCTAGGAGGTGGGTCAAAAAAGATCTTGCTGTGATTTATGTCACAGAGTGTTCTTCCTATGTTTTCTTCTAAGAGTTTTTCTTTATTCTGTTCCGTGGCAGTGAATTCCACCATTCTGTCTTCCAGGTCACTTATCCATTCTTCTGCCTCAGTTATTCTGCTATTGATTCCTTCTAGTGTATTTATCATTTCAGTTATTGTATTGTTCATCTCTGTTTGTTTGTTCTTTCACTCTTCTAGGTGTTTGTTCTTTAATTTTTCTAGGTCTTTGTTAAACATTTCTTGCATCTTTTCAATCATTGCCTCCATTCTTTTTCCAAGGTCCTGGATCATCTTCACTATCATTATTCTGAATTCTTTTTCTGGAAGATTGACTATCTCCACTTCATTTAGTTGTTTTTCTGGGGTTTTATCTTGTTCCTTCATCTGGTACATGGTCCTCTGCCTTTTCATTTTGTCTTTCTGTGAATGTGGTTTTCGTTCCACAGGCTGCAGGACTGTAGTTCTTCTTGCTTCTGCTGTCTGCCCTCTGGTGAATGAGGCTACCTAAGAGGGTTGTGCAAGCTTCCTGATGGAAGGGACTGGTGGTGGGTAGAGCTGGGTGTTGCTCTGGTGGGCAGAGCTCAGTAAAACTTTAATCTGCGGGCTTCCCTGGTGGCGCAGTGGTTGAGAATCCGCCTGCCAATGCAGGGGACAGGGGTTCGAGCCCTCGTCTGGGAAGATCCCACATGCCGCGGAGCAACTGGGCCCGTGAGCCACAACTACTGAGCATGCGCGTCTGGAGCCTGTGCTCCGCAACAGGAGAGGTCATGATAGTGAGAGGCCCACGCACCGCGATGAAGAGTGGCCCCCGCTTGCCGCAACTAGAGAAAGCCCTCGCACAGAAACGAAGACCCAACACAGCTAAAATAAACAAACAAACAAACAAACAAACAAACAAACAAAACTTTAATCTGCTTGTGTGCTGATGGGTGGGGCTGACTTCCCTCCCTGTTGGTTGTTTGGCCTGAGGCGACGCAGCACTGGAGCCTACAGGCCCTTTGGTGGGGCTAATGGCGGACTCTGGGAGGGCTCACACCAAGGAGTACTTCCCAGAACTTCTGCTGTCAGTGTCCTTGCCCCCATGGTGAGCCACAGCCTCCCCCCTGCCTCTGCAGGAGACCCTCTAACACTAGCAGGTTGGTCTGGTTCAGTGTCCTATGAGGTTACTGCTCCTTCCCCCAGGTCCTGATGTACACACTACTTTGTGTGTGACCTCCAAGAGTGGAGTCTCTGTTTCCCTCAATCCTGTCAAAGTCCTGCAATCAAATCCTGCTAACCTTCAAGGTCTGATTCTCTGGGAATTCCTCCTCCTGTTGCCAGACCCCCAGCTTGGGAAGACTGACATGGAGCTCAGAACCTTCACTCCAGTGGGTGGACTTCTGTGGTATAATTTTTCTCCAGTTTGTGAGTCACCCACCCAGTGGTTATGGGATTTGATTTTATTGTGATTGCGCCCCTCCTACCGGCTCACTGCGGCTTCTCCTTTGTCTTTGGATTTGGGGTATCTTTTTTGGTGAGTTCCAGTGTCTTCCTGTTGATGATTGTTCAGCAGTTAGTTGTGACTCTGGTGCTCTCACAAGAGGGAGTAAGTGCACGTCCTTCTACTCTGCCATCTTGAACCAATCTCTGGGGACATATTTTAGATATAGCAGCTCTCAAAAAAGTGTGGGATGGAGACCTCTATGTCTGGCCCAGACCGTACCAAGGGATCTGTGAGCTCAAAATTATTTTCATAAGAACACTAGAAATTTTTGCCTTTTTTAGTCTCACTCTCTTAGTGGAGTCTTCCAGAAGCTCCATGGCATAGAATATCAAAAGAGACTGAGTGAGAAGAAGATATGACGGGACTTCCCTGGTGGCACAGTGGTTGAGAATCCGCCTGCCAATGCAGGGGACATGGGTCTGAACCCTGCTCTGGGAAGATCCCACATGCCGCAGAGCAACTAAGCCTGTGTACCACAACTACTGAGCCTGTGCTCTGGAGCCCGTGAGCCACAACTACTGAGCCCACGTGCCACAACTACTGAAGCCTGCACACCTAGAGCCCATGCTCTGCAACAAGAGAAGCCACCGCAATGAGAAACCTGCGAACCACAACAAAGAGTAACCCCCGCTCGCTGCAACTAGAGAAAGCCCGCAGGCAGCAACGAAGACCCAATGCAACCAAACATACATACATACATACATACATAAATAAATAAATAAATGAATGAATGAAAGAAAGAAAGATATGAGATTCCAACTGTCTACTATTAAGCCAGATATTAAAGAAAGTTGCAAAAATGTAAAACAATGTCATTACCATTTCAGTTTAACTGTTCTTTCTCTCTGGTTGATTTAAAAATCTTTTTTGGCTTTGATGTTCTGCAATTTCCCAATGTGTCAAATCACGAATTTCTTTTTATTTATCCTGCTTAGGGTACATGGTGATTCCAAAACCCTAGGATTCATGGTTTATCATCAGTTCTGGAAAATTCACATTCACTATCTCTTTTTTTTAACTTTCCATTTCTTTCTTTTTTTTTTTTAATTTACTTATTTTACTTATTTATTTTTGGCTGTGTTGGGTCTTTGTTGCTGCATGAGGGCTTTCTCTAGTTGCGGTGAGCGGGGGCTACTCTTCGTTGCAGTACGCTGGCTTCTCATTGTGGTGGCTTCTCTTGTTGTGGAGCATGGGCTCTAGGTGCACGGGCTTCAGTAGTTGTGGCGCGTGGGCTCTAGAGCTCCGGCTCAGTAGTTGTGGCACTTGGGTTTAGTTGCTCTGCGGCATGTGGGATCTTCCCAGACCAGGGCTTGAACCCGTGTCCCCTGCATTGGCAGGCAGATTCTTAACCACTGCACTACCAAGGAGGCCCCATTATCTCTTTAGACAGTACCCCTCTTCCATTCTCTGTGTTAGACCTTTACTTTCTAGCCTTGGTTCTAATATGCTACCTAACAATCTTTTGAGTTTCATTTCATCATCATCTCAACAATGTTTTTCATATTTAGAATTTTTCCTTTTTCATTTTTATTTGTTCTTTCCTAATACATTTTTTAATTGGTAAACTTTTTGTACCCTTTATATCTTTAATCATTACAGGTAGAGTTGCCACATGTAACATTTTATATAATATTCTGTATGTATATTCTATATCTGAAAAGTGCAAATATCTCAAGGTTCTAACTCTATCATCTGTTGGTCCTAGAACTCTAAGTCAGAGTGGCTAGTTCCTCATACATTTAAGGATCTTTGTGAGATTACTGCTTGATCTTAATTGCAGGAGTCCTATAGTCCTTAACTGAGAATTGGGGAAACTTTTCTGGAGAGAAGATTTGCTCCTGCAGATAGACAGGGGATGCAACTAAACTGGGTTCACTTCAGGTCCCCTGAGCATTTCAGCTCATCATGGGAGATCCAAGCTCTCTCACTACATAACACGATGCCTGGAAATTCACCACCAGAAAGTTATACCTAAGGATTCTGAAGACATTTATATTTTTAGTAAGTTTGTTAAAATGCAAATACTTCTGTGGGGGACAATACCTTTGAGTTATGATGTGCCTTTCAAAAAAAGGACCAGTTGAAAGATTAAGAGAGCAACGTCCTACAAGGCTTCTTAAAGCTGGTTTTCAAAGGACTTCTCTCATGACAGTAGAAACAAAGATATTTTATGACTATATATTGATAGAATAAAGATGACAAATTAATTTCACCTCACATGCCGCTCCAATCTGGTGATAGGGGTTGTCTGGAGTGCTATATCGAGAAGGAATCTGATGCCCTTTTTGGGCCCCAGCAGAAGTAAATGCCATAAAAACCTGGTAATGTAATAATGGCACTGCCTGTGTGCCAGGCACTGTTCTAATTGCTTTGCATGTGTTAATTAATTAAATCCACCCAATAATCTTATTATCAGGTGTTGTTATTTTATATTTACAGCTAAGGAAATGGACATTGGTTTAATAACTTGCCTGAAGTCTAGTAAGTGATGGAGCTAAGTGCTGAACATGGAACACCTAGCTTCAAGGCTGTCTGCATAATCATTAAGCAATAATGCCCTATAAATTAGAGCAGATAAATGGAATGAAAGGGACAAAGCAACTTATCTCCCCTCTGTGCATACAGTGATGCAAAACTAGGACTTCTAAATGCTTTATCTTTAGATACTATGTGAAATGGTTTCTAAGCACTTCTAACACTATCTGGTGCTACTTCCAGTCTAATATCTCATCAGAAAAAAAGGCTCTTCAACTGACACAGATGTCACTTGGGACAAGAGACCCCCACGGCATGACTCTTGATTGATTCATGAAGAGTGGCCAAAACTGAGGTATGAGCCATAAAGCCCCATGGCTGGTGCTACCTGCTTTTAACACATAAAGAGTCCTCACACACTCAACCAAGAATCGTACGATACACAGTGATCAGTACTAAGTGGTTCTTCTTGGGCAAATGCTTCAGGTAAACCCTTCACCTAGAATCTAAGGTTAAAATAGCACCGGATCTGCAAACAGAATACTTCTTGGAATATTTGTTTGTGATTTTTTTTCATTTACAATATGCCTATCCCACCAGACTATGAAGTCTCCAAGACCAAGTCTAGGGCACATTCTCATCTGCACCCACAGCCTGGCAATATGCATGACAAGTAGTTGGTTCTCAATTTTTTGTGCGTGGGGTGAATGAGTGGTGGATGGGTGATGTCCCATCTAAAACCAGAAGATAGTCTATAGGAATGCAGAATGTCGGTGTTCAGATCCCAAGCCTTCCATGGAGATACCAACTGCTTTTGATTCTTAAGTAAGAAAGGGCAAAGTGAGATACACTTACACATACACACACACACACTCACAGTTTGACTGACTTGGTTTAACAAAGTTACTAAAACGCACTCCCAGGCTAAAAGGAAGGGGAAATTTTCAAGGACAAGATGACCTCTTCCCCCCTCAGTAAATTTTTCACCATATCAGAAGTATTTTACATTTCCAATTTATATTTAATTTTGAGAAATTTAAAACAGCATAATTTCTTGTTTAAAAATGTAGAAATAGGTGGAGGGACATAGTCATCTTGTATACACTTTTTAAGGAGCTTGGGATAACTGAATTATGTACACACACACACACACACACACACAAACACACACAACTTAAAAATGGAGAAATGCACACACATCTCTGGGTTTCCAGAACCACAAAAAGTGACCACGTGTTTCTCTGATGTTTCACATTGTCTCCAGGGACATACGTGATATGTTTCCCACACTTACAGCACCTCTCTTAAAGTTATCCATACGGTTTTTCTACCTGTAGGATACATGTCATCTTCTCACATCCATTTATATCATTTATTCATACATATCTTGAAAAATAAATTGGCAAGTATTTTGTTTTTCTCATTCATATGGTGCTTGCATTATGGCATGTTCCCCTTTGGCAGAAGTTTCACAATTACAGGCCCTCAAAGATATAAACAAAAAAAATGATATATTTATAAAATATATATCATATATATGTATAAAAACAAATGTATATTTATATATAAATACATATATATATATATATATGTATACATAGTTTTTTCCATCCTTATGTCACTTGAGGACATACAGTAAAATGATTCAGTTATCCAATCACAAGAAGATTAGTGACCTTGATAAAAATTGTCTGGACAAGTAATGAAAATTTTAGTTAATAAAAAAAAAAATTATTTCTAAAAGTACTAGGTTACTTCCTGCCATCTAAAACTGATTCCAATAGACATAACTTAATCTTTTGTCGGTAACTTTAGGATGAAGATTGCTTACTCCTCGATTTTATAGGACACCTATGACCAAATTTACTTATTCAATAAATGTCTATTGATTGTCTCCTCTGTTCAATGACAAAGTTAGACTCTGTGCTACCAACATTATAAAGCATCCCTGCCTCAACTGTCTCACAATCTGGCAGGGAATAGAGCTATACCTCCCTAGTCATTTGTAATACGAATACAGTAAAATAACTTTTTCACACATTAAAAAAAAATTTTAGAAGGTATTTCACCATTTCACCTGATCCTTAAAAAGAAAAGACTCCCAACAGGTATAAAAGAGAGTTAAGACATTCTAGACAAGGAGAATGGCATATGGCTGCAGCATAGATTTGAAGAGGTGACAAGAGGGGGGAAATCAAGGGGAAAAGATAGTAAAGAGGCTAAATGAATAGTGGTTGATATCATGAGTTTGGAATCAGACCACCTCATTTCAAGTCCCAAATCCCCCACTTATTAACTTTACACCTGGGTAGGTTTTACCCTTTCTGAGCCTGTTTATGTATCTGCAGTTGTTGTGAGAATTAAATGACATAACGAATGTGAAGACTGTTGTTGAGGTCCCAGAACCCAGTGAAGAATATTTGGAACTACTGTTATTGATTCATTATTTATGTCGCTATTATTAGAAGTGACCCGTAGTAGTGTCTCCAGGGACAGGTCTCTAAAGACAGTGTCCCAAAGAGACAGCTCTCCTGCTCCAAAGGCAACTTTTTCCACTTTTACCCACTCCCACCACTACAATGGGCTCCCTTACCAATGCCCATTAGGCCTAAACATTGCTGATTTCTTACCTGGATCAACTATTGTCCTAACTTCTATTTTGTCAAGGCTCTACGTTCTAAAAAAAAGTGGCAAAATTAGAAAATAAGAAAAGCCTATCTATGTTAAACTAAAAATAGGCTTCAACTGAATTCAGTGTTCCTACCCTCGCAGGATATTTCTATGCATTTTACAGGTGCTCTTACTGAAATGATCTCTTAGACAAAGAATTCACTCTAATGGTGAGAATTTCAGATATAATGGCCGGCCTGAGGGAGAAATTTCCACACAGGTATTTCCAGACCCCTCTAATGAATGATGAGTAGGTGGCCTCCTCCACCTACATGAAGAGCCATCTCTGCAGACAGCATTGCAGCTGGGTTCCAGTTTTTCATGCCATGCATTTCCAGTTACGTGGGTAGAAGATTCCATGGCACCATTCAGTTTATTCTTAGCATGTGTGGGTCATGCGTTATTCAGCATGATGAGACATCTCTTTGAATAGTAAGGTGAAGATTATTTTTAAGGCCACAGATAGCAAAACTGTAAATATTATTCAAAAGACAGAGCAGATGAAGCCATGAATACTCACAAGGCACAAGCAATAAAGTCAAGAAATTTTTACAAGGGAGCTAAGAAGAACCAAACTGGTTCCTCCAATCTGGGAAACTCCAAATCTCATTGCACCTGAAGGCCTCGCAGGGCCCATTTATTGCCAACACATCCTTCTGCAGAATCCCTGGGAATCCCAGCTGCCAACATTTGATTCTTCATTAGCAACATTTCCAAACAACCTAGGAGTTTTCTAGGGTCAGATAAATGAAGAATGCATAAATAAGAACTGCTTAATATGATTATGGGTCTTGCTTTGGAGGGAGGAAGGGACGCAATAGAGTGATCCTTAGCCTGCTCATTAAAATAAGTCAGCTGCAGGTTGCTTAGGACCCTGCTCCCCAACAACTTCTCCAAAGGAAGACTAGGCAGCCAGAGATGGTGGCTGATTAATAACATGACAGGTGTGGCTGGTTGTCTCCAGGTGCCTTGACAAAAATATGTTTGTGCTGAAGCCACTATTCATTATAAGTTAACACAAGGGTGTGGTGTCTCAATGTTTCCATGTTTAGCAATTATAAGCTGAAACTATTAAGCGTTTTGAAAACTAGCCAGAAAGCAGGAACACGGAAAAGTCCTGACTACACCTCTCTTTACGGACATCCTTTTTTCTGATCTTGTGTTACAGCAAAAATAACTTCAATCCCTCTCACCACTGACACGTTATAATCTTAACTTGTAAACCCTAAGCAAAAATAAATACTAAATTTGATAACCTCTATTTCAAATAGAAAAGAGTGGTGTTAAGGTTTAAAAAAAAGCAAACTGTTGTAAGTAAAATTAAATCTCTCCAGGAACCTTTATTTTAGAAAGGTTGGTATTCAAAGTTTGATTCCTCATGTTGAAACAGATGGGCAGAGCAGGAATAATCCTTACTGTATATCACTTAAAAATTCACTATTTATGTGAAGGATTTATGTTTCTAAAGTACCAGTAAAATGTCTTTACTCTTCTTTTCCCACATGTCTTTGAACATTTCAACTACTTTTGCGGTCTGAACCATCACTCCAAGGTGAATTACTTCTATTTCCACATTTCCTCTCCCACTCACTTCAGTTTAACAACGTTTCTGCCTACTGGTTCCGCCAGCTGTGTCTCTCACATGAACCTCAAGCTCAAGTTGGTTGAAATGATTCATCCCCTTATCCAATAATTCAGCAAAACTTCTGGGCTTCTAATTGCTCTCGATGACATCTTCATGTCTGTAGTCACAGAGACTCAGAATCGCCAAGTCACCTTTGTCTCCCTTTTCCCTTCTTTCTTTACAGCAGGGTTTCTTCAACCTCTGCACTGTTGGCATTTTGAGCATGAAAATTCTTTGTCCAGAGAGGGAGGTTAGAATTGTTCTGTGCATTTTACAACGTTTGGCAGTATCCCCAGCCCCTTCCTACTAGTTGCCAGTAGCAGTGCCCACTCCTCAATCTGTAACAACCAAAAGTGTCTCCAGACTTTACCAAATATCCGCTGAGAGGAGAGAGGCAAAATCACTCGCCCTCCCCCAGCCAATTATAGTTGACACAGCCAATTTGTTCTACCTATTCTCTTGCAGGTTCCTTGCATTATTTCTTTCTATCTCACTTCCATTTCAAGCCCTCACGTGACAATCAGAATGTGTGCTGTCTTTTTACAGTAATTTTTTGAGATGCACTGGATGGTGTCCCAAGACGTGTCAAACTCAACAACCAACAACCAATCCAGGGGGGAAGAAAATCTAAAGAAAAGAAATCTGAGAAATAGTTCTGGTGACTCCAAAAAAGGTTGGAGTCTGAGGGCTTCAATGTTGATTTCATCTCTCACAGTTTAAGTCACAGGATTATTTAGAAGCCATCATTTAACTATTTAGACAATCTTGAACTGCAGTGTTGTGAACAAGGACACTGGGTTATAGCAAAGAATGTAAGTATGTACAGTGGAAAGAACATGGGTTGGGGGTGTTAGGGGGGCCTGGTGTGAGTCCTGCCTTTGATAATCTGATGTTGGGAGATAAGAATACCTAACTCAGCAGATGTGTCATAAGGACTAGAATGATTAGTTGTTAATTGTTATTTCTATAGTCTATCTTTTACCAGAAGGGGGTTGAGATAATAAGAAATGTGAAATACATGGCACATAGCAGGTGCTCAATAAATGTAAGCTGATAATAACATGAATACTTCATACTGATGCTGTTACAATCGCTTTAGATGAAATTAGGGTGATCCTGTGATGGTTCCATGAAGAATCCCATTAAGACAAAAACAACAGTGCTGAGGATACATTCAGAATTTCCTGGGAAAAAAGAGGGACAAGAGTAGACTTGGAGTCAAGTGATGGACCCTCCTAGGTCCACCACTATAAAGTAATGGTAGTAATAAGGTAGCTTTAAAATTGATAATCAAAAGTTTACTAGCATCCCATAGATATGCACTAATAATATTTCAACCTTTTATTATGAAAACAAAATTAAAACAATTACACTGGATCTTTGAGAATCAGCCTGAATTACTTTTCTAAATGCAACAAAGACCGTGAAGGACGGGTTTCTTGAGAGAGTCAGAAAACACCAGCAAAAGTGTGATGTCACAGACAACAAAGGAAGAATTACCTCAGATGGAGCAAACAGTCAATAAGATTAAGTGGTGCTGAATGATCAAATAAGAATTTAAAGTGCCTGGCTGGATTGGGGGTCACCCCAAACTCATTAGGAAGAGCAATTTCAGTCTTATGGTCATGGTGGACACCAGACTCCAGTGCACTGAGGACAGAATGGGAAGTGAAGTAGTCAAAATGGCAGGTATAAGCATTCCAATGAGTTTGACAGTGGAAGATAAAAGGAAGTTGAAGGGCACAGTGGAATTCAGAGAGGTTTTCCTAAAAGTTGAGAAAGGCTCAATCACATTTAAATACTGAAGGGAAGAAGTTCGTTGAAATTTCAAGAAGAGGAATCGTGCAGTAGAACATGGTTCCTGAAGAGGCAAAAGTGTACGTGATCTTGAAGAAAGGTGGAGGGATTAGGCTTAGATGATGGAAGGAAGAGAGTAGATTCATCTTTCATAGCAGCAAGTGGGAAGGGGGAAAGGGTGGCTCCTTGGGCACTGAGTCAGTCACAGGAAGTTGAAAAAGTTCCCCTCTGATGACTTCCATTTTAATAAATAAAAGAAGTTGCTATGTCACCCATGCCTCTGACTCTCATAAATTAGATAGTATTTTTTCTTTTATCCATTTTTCATTTGCAAGAATAGAGGGACAAGAATGGTCAATAGTTAAATAATTATTTAAGATGGTCAACGGTTACATAATATTATTGGTGTATTCTTTTGATAATCCATGGTTCTTTTTTTTAAATCCATGAACCCACCATCTCACACACACACACCAATTTGTACACAAAACAAGGTCTAAGCTGTCCTGTGACTCATTAGTATGTTCTCAAATTGATAACATTTATACTTAAGTTACAAATCGGTACAGAATCCACTCAAATAATATGTGATCTTCGAGTTGAAGTGTTGAAGTAAATGTCTCCTGCAAAGACGTAGGGCTTTCTCATCAGGACACAGGGTACTGGAAAATCACCTGCTAAGAATGTGGGCATTATGTAGGTTTTGTGTGCAAAACAAAGGCAGATGAGACTGTACCTTGGCGGAGCTGCCTGACATGCCTCTGTCGCTGCCCAGGTGTTTCCCATGCCCTTGGCGGACTCGGGAGGTGGAGGAGCCTGCCAGACCAGTTGCAAAGTGCAGAACATGCCTCAGGGCCTCCATTCACAATCCAATTTGCCTCAGTGACTGTGCCCAGCCTTCGCACCACAAAGCTGACCTTTCAACACAGGTAAGTTCAGCAACAATCACTTGGCCTCAGTCATCGATTCTGCCTCATGCCAGAAATTCTGCAATCTCTTGGTGGCGGTGGCCACTTGGCAGCAGTTTTCAGGAGGTTTGCTCTGGCATAGAATAAGGCTGTGTGTGTGTGTGTGTGTGTGTGTGTGTGTGTGTCTTCTCCATAGTTAACAGGTGATGCTTGCAGGAAGGGAGGATGAGAAAAGATAGAGAAGGTTTGAATAGAAACAGCACCTCTGTTCTCTCTTTCTGGCCATTGTCACAGCACCCTAGCTATGTCCTGACTTCAACAGGGGTTTCTAAATACAAGGAAAAGGAAGGAAGGAGGGGGAAAGAAAAAAGGAAAAAAGAAGAGAGAGAATGCAAAAACTGGGAGGCAAGGGAGGGCTGAGAGGCTGAGTTAAAAATCACCCTGGAGGGGACTTCCCTGGCAGTCCAGTGGTTAGGACTGCACGTTTCCACTGCAGGGAGCCCGGCTTCGATCACTGGTCAGAGAACTAAGATTACACAAGCTACACGGTGTGGCCAAAAAAATAAATAAATAAAATCATCCTGGAATGTGCCTTTGGTTGGAACATCATTTCATCTTTTCTGCCTTTACTTTCTTCAATTCAAACTTTGAACTCACTGAAGTGGTTACAAAGAAACCTCTTTTTGTTATAACTTTCAAACCTTCCATATTTATGATATTTACATTCCTATAATAAATTTCCCTATATCAATGGAATAGCAAGGACTCTTTGTGGCGTTTTTGAAAATATTTTTTTACTCAGGTCAACACAACACAAGGATAACTCCTTGTTTAATATTACCAGTGTGGACAGATAACTGGATAACTTGGGCCAAAATCTTCCTTTGTCAGATGACCAAAAGTTCACTTAACACTGAGCTGGGAAAGAAACAGAGACAAATGCTTCAAACAGTCAAAAGCATCTCCTTTGTAAAGATGCTCCTTCCTCATATAATTTCCAAATGTGGTTCTACAGTAAAGAGTATATCCACTGTACTTAATTGAAACGATTTTCTTTTTGAAAACAAGCTCCTCTGTTCTTTTTTCACCTTAGGGAACTATACCTGCAACTGATTTCAAGAAGGAAGTGAATCAAGGTAACTCCCCCGACCCCTTGCTCTAACTTCAGCTGGGAGAGAACTCAACAGTAGCATCTAATGATGCTTTTAGTGCAGTCTCTGGCACAGAGTAAATGGTCACTAGCTGTTAGCTATTTTTATCCAACTGGAAGAAAAAGTCAACTGGTACTAAACAAAGCCAAAGGCTTGTGAATGTAGGGGGAAAAAGTAAAGGAACAAAGGAAAGGCCAGTGGCTATTTGTAAGTAATGGATATTTTTAAAAACACTGATGAAGCAGGGAAAATGGAATCCAAATTCCAGGGAATTAAAGAGCAGTTAACAGCAAGTGTACGGTAAGAAAATGGAGGCAAGGATAAGACTACTTTTGAGTTTGCCAGTACAGAGACATGAAAAGCTAGTATAATACACTAAAACACTCATACTATCTGGGCACAGAGTTCATCAGATGACCAAATGATTCCCCTTCAGAATGCAACATTTATTCTTATATCAACTGACCTTTTCTATATCAACTGACCTTTTCAACAAACATATCCCTCTATATGCATATGTAAATACATGTGTATTACTTATTAATAATATGTGGATACATGTGACAGATAAATGAAAGCTTAAAACCCCAGACCAACTAAAACATGATATGAATTCTCAAAAACCACAAGTTTTATTGCAATCATTGTTCTGTTTCCTGCCAAGGTCAACTCAAAGTTATCTGGCAATTTTTTGGATACTATTCCTCTCTCAAAGTTAGAATGGTGTAATATGAATGTTCCTTTCACAAGTGGCCACCAATTCAGCTCAACATTTTACAGCTTGCTTAAATAGCCTTCTATCTTCAATTCTTTGAATAGGCTCCTGCTCAGCCAAGTTCCCTTGGGACAATATCTGGCTTTAATCCAAGTCCTTAGTGTCGATAACCCTCCTCGCTACTCAGCACTCACCAAAATTCATAGATGATGTTGTGAGATTGTTCAAGCAGCTGAATGCAACTCAGGTAATTTGTTGTCCCTCATCTCTCCATTTGCCATGTTGCTGATTTTTTTTTTCACATCATGCTTCCACCATATATTTTAGCTGCTTTTTTTTTTTTTAATTTCCCCATTTAACTGATCACCAGATTTCAGTTATCTGCAGTGAATTTCAAAGCCATCTAGGTACCTGTTCATATTTGCCTAACATCCCACCAAAATGCTCTCCTCATCCTTATGTATTTCTTCATCCACCACTTTGTCATTAACTTTCAACTTGACCTTCTTTAATTTTCTTCTTCTCATAGCTCTATAATTTCCTCTATCTAAATTTCTCCCTATGGATTGGGAGTGAAGTTATTATATGCAGTAGGATTTATTTTTTAATTATAATTTGTATTATAAAGGTAATTAAAACACATTACAAATGATAAAAATTGGACAATCACCCCCAAACACACAATTACGTGTTTCCTTCAGATTTGTTTTCTTGTGCATAAATTTAACTTAGTTGTAACTCTGCTTCAAATATTTTAAACAATGTAAATAATAAGCATATAAAATTTATAATAATAGTATGTATGTAGTTTTCTATAAATTTTTTCACTTAACATTATGACATAAGCATTTTTTATTGAAGTATAGTTGAGTTATAATATTGTGTTAGTTTCACGTATATAGCAAAGTGATTCAGTTATATTTTTTCACATTATTTTCCATTACAGGTTATTACAATACATTAAATATTGGTCCCTGTGCTATACAGTAAGTCCTTGTTGCTTACCTATTTTATATATCGTAGGGTATATCTGCTAATCCCATACTCCTCATTTATCCCTTCCCTACCTCCCTTTTCCCTTTGGTAACCATAAGTTTGTCTTCTATGTCTGTGAGTCTGTTTCTGTTTTGTAAATAGCTTCATTTGTATTATTTATTAGATTCCACATATAAGTGATATAATATTTGTCTTTCTCTGCCTTAACTTCACTTAGTATGATAGTCTCTAGGTGCATCCATGTTGTTGCATATGGCATTATTTCATTCTTTTTTATGGCTAATATCCCATCACACACACACACACACACACACACACACACACACACACACATATATATATAAATACCACATCTTCTTTATCCATTCATCTGTTGATGGACACATAGGTTATTTCCATGTCTTGCCTATTGTAAATAGCGCTGCCATGAACATTGGGGTGCATGTATCTTTTCAAATTAGAGTTTTCATCTTTTCCAGATATATGCCCGGGAGCAGGGTTGCTGGATCATATGGTAGTTCTATTTTTAGTTTTTAAGGAACCTCCATACTGTTTTCCATAGTGGCTGTACCAATTTACACTTCTGCCAACAGTGTAGTAGAGTTTCCTTTTCTCCACACCCTCTCCAGCATTTATTATTTGCAGACTTTTTGATGATAGCCATTCTGACCAGTGTGAGGTGACCTCGTGGTTTTGATTTGCATTTCTCTGATAATTAGCAATGCTGTGCATCTTTTCATGTGCCTGTTGGCCATCTCTATGTCTTTTTTGAGAAAATGACATAAGCATTTTTCATGTTGATAAATACACTCCATAATTATGACTTTAATAGCTAGGTAACATGCTGTAATATCAGCTACCTTACTGTTGGACATTTAATTTATTTCCAATTACTTACTAGTATATAATAATGATGCTATGCATATATTAGTAGGTACAGCTTTTTCTCGCATATTTTGAACTATTTTCTTAAGATAATATCCCAGCAGTGGAATTAGTTGGGTGCAAACACATATTTCCAAGTTACCTTCCAAAAGTCATACCATCTTGCTACCATTATGTGAGGATACTAGTTTTGTTATATCCACATGAGCATAGACTGAATTAATGTCTAATGATGGTCTAATATATTCATATTGTACTCCATAGTTGTTTGAGCTAAATTTATCAATCTGATGCAATTTCAAAATTTTTCCATGTTAATTTCTTCACCTCACAAACCCATGTTCAGGATGTTGCCCTAACCAAGTAATGATGCCAGAGAAAAGAGATAAAGTCAAGTAAAGTGTTGTTGCTCTATTAAAATTTTTAAAAACTTAAAGATGTGGTCTTGCTTATCATCTATCTATAGAACAGGGAACTTGTTACTCATATTTTTCTCTTCTACGTGGCTATTATCAGGCGTAAAGCTCCATTAGGTCATTATTTCACATTTAAATAACCTGAGTAATTAGCTTTATCAGTTAGAGATGACAGATGTGGTATGTTTAGTATAAAGACACTATAAAATCCAATACCCCTAAGTCTATCATAATGTTTTATTACATGAAACACCTCAAGAGATGGACCAGATCTCTTAATTGTTCTTCAGGTACTTAAAGGTGATTAAATCACATAAATGTGATATTTCAAATTGTAGCTATTCATTAACCCTTCCAGTGGCCACTCACATGCCAGCAAAATGGCCAGTATTAGAAGGAACTAGCCCTCAATGGCATTCATGTTGTATCTGTAATCTCACAGCAATATCTGAATCAATGTACAGAAACCCATTTTCTGTATCTCCTTATGTATCTTCCCCCTCTTGAAAAAGGGGAAATGTGGACAAGTGACTTAATAGAAGTATATTAATGAGGTTTCCTTAAAAGTGACTGAGATGTTATGCAATTTTATCATGTACACTAACAAATCTGTTGAATTTCCTTGGATTGTGTCAAAGATGCTTCAGGGGAGAAGTCAAAGTTCTCTTTTGCTTGCAGTGTTGACAAATTATTGAGAACAAGTTGATGATGTTTACTGGCTCAGCAAAGAGTAACGATTTGTCTGAATTATGAAAGGTACAAATAATTGACAAAATTTGACTATAGGTCAAAGGCTGCCTCCACACAAGAAAGAGGACCCAAAGAATATACAACCCCTGTTCTGTGCAAGAGAGTCTACAAAATCTTTTCAGTTTTTCATAGATATTTTTTCTTTTTGTGGCTAATATTATACTTTTTGCTACGACTTCATAACCAACAAATTTATTCAAACTTTTTATGCATTTTCACTAATTGGTCTAATTATGGCCAAATTTTGAACTTTGGCAAAATAACAAACCTATGCATGATAAACAAAGATAGACTTCTAAGTAATTAGCTCCAGAACAACTATGAAACATGATCATGAAATAAATGCACATAGACTTATGGGTCCTTTGCCAATGAGGTACAAGAAGCCATACTTCTTGTAGAGGTTCAGCTATACTTCCTGTGTGGCAATTTCTCCAGATGACATTTTCAACCTTGTCTATTTTCTGGTCCGATTCCTAAGTACAGTGATGGAGATTCTCTGAAGATGTGTGGAGATAAAAAAAAAAAAAAATTGTCACAAAACCACAGTGTCCCATGTCCACTCATCATCTCTGGTGTTTTTCCTCTGGGTTTCACAGAAATACAAAGGCCCAAGAAAGCTAAAAGTGTATTAACTCTCTTTCTTCTAGACATGATCCTACTTAAATCATTCTAGAAAGGGTTATCCCATTCTCCAGGGGAATGAATTTCACACTGTACTTAGAAGAATATGACCCTCATATAAGTAACAAGATGAATTGACATAGGCCACTTTGGAGAGTATGAAATCCCTGACATTTCTTAAAGTTGAATCATTCTAGGGAAACAATTTGAATGAATTCATTGGCATTACCACTTTGAAGCACCTACATAATTTCAGTATTTGAATGACAACTACAATAGTTTAAGATTCCTGTAGTTTCCAGAGAGAAATAACATTTTTTGCACCTCATTAATCTCTTTATTTGTTTACACATGTCAGAGTCCTCAATTTAGCCAATACATTGCTTGGCAATCTCAACCAAGCATTGCTCCACTTCTTATGAAAGACTAAGGCTTTTTTTTTTTTTTTAGTTTTTGGAAGGAGAAGATTTCTTGACAACACATAATACCTATTGGATAGTTCACTTGGTCAACTGGGCTGATACCAGAGGTTCTTCCAGACCCAATTCTCTTTCATAGGCCTCAGTGTTAGGCAGAGAATATATAGCTCTTCTCTGGTGTTTTGTTCTCTAGAGAAAGAGTTACATAGAAATGCATAAATAAATAGAATTCTTACTCCCAATTTGACTGATACCTTCATTCTTACCCTGTCATTGGCTCTGCCATATTTCTTAGTAGTGTGTTTTGTGGTCAAGTGAGTTTAGTCTAAGACAAGTCCATAGGAATAGGAGAGCAAATACAGGAAACACTGACTTTTGTTGGCCAATTTGTTTCTGCAGCAAGGCCATCATCCAAGACTTTTAAAGTCCTCAACACATGTTCATAAATAGACCAGTGTATGAAATGAAAAGAGGCAAAATCCCTAACTTTGTGAACAGTGTCAGATCAGTTGATTTAATATTCCTTGGTAGTCAGGAAAGGGGAAAACTCCAAAAGAGCTCCTTCTCCTGGTAGAGAGATTTAGTTATCATATGCATATTTATTATATTCTCAAATCTTAGTAATAGAGCCAAGGATATCCCCATTTAAAGAGCTATAAACTGAAACTCAAAGAGATAGAGCCTCATATCCCATAGAAAGCCATCCGAGGGAACACATGGACCATGATTTCTTATTTTGCAACTCACTAGATTATTTTCCTTCCCATATGGCTGACTTGGTTGCTATCCAAATGAAGCAGGATCTTTTACCTAAAAAACAGCCTTTTCCAATTAACCAAATACGTAATAGAGAGAAGAGATTCTTTTAAAGAGTCAAGGACTGATCTCTCCTGGAGGCAAGCTACTGGATTTGAGGGACCAGAGGCCAAATGGGTAATGACAAATTCCAGGTTTTCATGTTTTGGTTCCTTGAGCGCCTGAAAGCATATGGAATGAGATTCTTTTCTGAGATGCTGCAGTGATGACAGAGAGAACAGAAATGTTCAAACTCACAGGATTTTAAGGAATGAAATGTATAGGGAGTTTTTGGGAGAACAATGGTAGAAAAAAAGTAATATAAGATCTGTCAGAAAATATCCTCAACTCTTACTATACAATTTGCCTTCTAAGAAAAACAGTCTTGACTCATGAAAGATGGTGTCATGGAAAAGAATAACCGGTGTGCAGTACCAATAAAGGAAAAATTGTAAACAAGTAAGCTAAAATGGAGGGGGAAATCAAGAGAAATAAAGAAGACAAGGCTTAAAAGAAGTTTATGGGTTTCCAAAATAGATTTGCTCTGTTTTCTGTGCATGGATTTTGGACAAATCACTTAATTTTCATTAGTCTCCTTCTACCCAATGTGAAAATTAGGTTATTTGGGGAGACGATAGGAGGTGATTTTGACAATCACTTAGCACAATGCTTACCATATAATGGCCAACAGATGTTAATTTCTCCAATGATGTGAATCTAATCTATAATCTCATTTAATGAAACATAGCTTATCTTATACACATTGTCCATTGAAGCATGTAGCTGAAATTTAAAATGCACTAAGAAACATGAGACAATATTTGAATAATTATGAGATCCACTAAATAGAGGATAAATTAATTCCAGGTTCTAGTTCTTACACTGAAAGCCTTGAAACATTGTAATATACTTATTTTAAATGAGAAAACATCTTCGGATACAATTCTGAATATCTCAGCACATTCTTTTCTTACATTACTGTAGGTATAGGAATGTGCCTACCTCAAAAGTAATCTTTGAAAAGTAATCAAACTGGACTTCCCTGGTGGCGCAGTGGTTAAGAATCTGCCTGCCAATGCAGGGGACATGGGTTCAAGCACTGGTGCAGGAAGATACCACATGCCGCGGAGGAACTAAGCCCGTGTGCCACAACTACTGAGCCTGCGCTCTAGAGCCCACAAGCCACAACTACTGAAGCCCGCATGCCTAGAGCACACGCTCCGCAACAAGAGAAGCCGCGTCAATGAGAAGCCCGCACACCGCAACGAAGAGTAGCCCCCGCTCACCGCAACTAGAGAAAGCCTGCGCACAGCAACAAAGACTCAATGCAGCCAAAAATAAATAAATAAATTTATTTTTTAAAAAGAAAAGTATTCACATTAATTCATTCGTTTAGAACTGACAGGTAACACAAATGAGACTAGCTGGAATTAGTCAGATGTCAATTCAAAACTACATTTGGCCAAGGGAATGTGGATCAATCATTTCTAGATTACTCAATTTTTTCAGAATAAGACAAAAATCATTGTTATTATGTAAAATCCACTGATTTAAATGTATTCTCAAAGATTTTTAACATTCCATGGTATGAAATACTCCTAACAGAGCCCTGAATGTAGTTGATAGGTCACTGCTTTGAAATCTATGATGTAATCGATTCAAGGAAGTTGTCGGGTATCACAGGGAAAATCTAAGATTCTGAATCATTACTATAGACAGGACATGAAGTAGTAGCAGCCTTTGAAAATGAAAGGTCACAAATGGTTTGGTTACTCTTGAAAGGAAATCTCAGTAACTTAGTTTCCTTTAGTAACTCAGCATTAGTTAATTATGTAAACCCTTCTTATTTCCAAGGATCCACCTAAGAACCTATGGTTTGTCTTAATCAGTTACACTTAAAACTGTTAAATTATTGAACTGTAGTTATTGCTCACAAGAGATACTTGGTGTATTTTAATATGAATCATATATTCATATGGGATATTTAAGAAAGTATTTTTAAACAAGAAATTGCTATAAAAATATTAAGTGTTCTTACCATGCTTTTCTTTTTTGAATTTTATTTTATTTTTTTATACTGCAGGTTCTTATTAGTTATCTATTTTATACATATTAATGTATATATGTCAATCCCAATCTCCCAATTCATCCCACCACCAACAACCCCCCAACATGCTTTCCCTGCTTGGTGTCTATACGTTTGTTCTCTACCTCTGTGTCTCTATTTCTGCCTTGCAAACCAGTTCATCTGTACCATTTTCTAGATTCCACATATATGCGTTAATATACGATATTTGTTTTTCTCTTTCTGGCTTACTTCACTCTGTATGACACTCCCTAGGTCCATCCACATCTCTACAAATGACCCAATTTCGTTCTTTTTTTATGGCTGAGTAATATTCCACTGTATATATGGACTATATTTTCTTTATCCATTCGTCTCTCGATGGGCATTTAGGTTGCTTCCATGACCTGCCTATTATAAATAGTGCTGCAATGAACATTGGGGTGCATGTGTCTTTTTGAATTATGGTTTTCTCTGGGTATATGCCCAGTAGTGGGATTGCTGGGTCATATGATAATTCTATTTTTAGTTTTTTAAGGAACCTCCATACTGTTCTCCATAGTGGCTGTACCAATTTACATTCCCACCAACAGTGCAAGAGGGTTCCCTTTTCTCCACACCCTCTCCAGCATTTGTTGTTTGTAGATTTTCTGATGATGCCCATCCTAACCAGAGTGAGGGGATACCTCATTGTAGTTTTGATTTGCATTTCTCTAATAATTAGTGATGTGGAGCAGCTTTTCATGTGCCTCTTGGCCATCTGTATGTCTTTTTGGAGAAATGTCTATTTAGGTCTTCCGCGCATTTTTGGATTGGGTTATTTGTTTTTTTTATATTGAGCTGTATGAGTTGTTTATATATTTTGGAGATTAATCCTTTGTCCGTTGATTCGTTTGCAGATATCCTCTCCCATTCTGAGGGTTGTCTTTTCATCTTGTTTATGGTTTCCTTTGCTGTGTAAAAGCTTTGAAGTTTCATTAGGTCCCATTTGTTTATTTTTGTTTTTATTTCCATTACTCTAGGAGGTGGGTCAAAAAAGATCTTGCTGTGATTTATGTCCAAGAGTGTTCTTCCTATATTTTCCTCTAAGAGTTTTATAGTGTCTGGTCTTACAGTTAGGTCTTTAATCCATTTTGAGTTTATTTTTGTGTACGGTGTTAGGGAGTGTTCTAATTTGATTCTTTTACATGTAGCTGTCCGGTTTTCCCAGCACCACTTATCGAAGACACTGTCTTTTCTCCATTGTATATCCTTGCCTCCTTTGTCATAGATTAGTTGACCATAGGTGCGTGGGTTTATCTCTGGGCTTTCTATCCTGTTCCATTGATCTGTATTTCTGCTTTTGTGCCAGTCCCATAATGTCTTTATTACTGTAGCTTTGTAGTATAGTCTGAAGTCAGGGAGTCTGATTCCTCCAGCTCTGTTTTTTTTCCCTCAAGATAGCTTTGGCTATTTGGGGTCTTGTGTGTCTCCATACAAATTTTAAGATTTTTTGTTCTAGCTCTGTAAAAAATGCCATTGGTAATTTGATAGGAATTGCACTGAATCTGTAAATTGCTTTGGGTAGTATAGTTATTTTCACAATGTTGATTCTACCAATCCAAGAACATGGTATATCTCTCCATCTGTTAGTGTCAGCTTTGATTTCTTTCATCAGTGTCTTATAGTTTTCTGAGTACAGGTCTTTTACCTCCTTAGGTAGATATATTCCTAGGTATTTTATTCTTTTTGTTGCAATGGTGAATGGGATTGTTTCCTTAATTTTTCTTTCTGATCTTTCGTTGTTAGTGTATAGGAACACCAGAGATTTCTGTGCGTTAATTTTGTATCCTGCAATTTTACCAAATTCAATGATTAGCTCTAGTAGTTTTCTGGTGGCATCTTTAGGATTCTCTATGCATAATATCATGTCATCCGCAAACAGTGACTGTTTTACTTCTTCTTTTCCAATTTGTATTCGTTTTATTTCCTTTTCTTCTCTGAATGCCATGGCTAGGACTTCCAAAACTATGTTGAATAAGAGTGGTGAGAGTGGCTATCCTTGCCTTCTTCCTGACTTAGAGAAAATGCTTTCAGTTTTTCACCACTGAGAATGATGTTTGCTGTGGGTTTGTCGTACATGGCCTTTATTATGTTGAGGTAGGTTCCCTCTATGCCCACTTTCTGGAGTGTTTTTATCATAAATGGGTGTTGAATTTTGTCAAAAGCTTTTTCTGCATCTATTGAGATGATCATATGGTTTTTATTCTTCAGTTTGTTAATATGGTGTATCACAATGATTGATTTGCATATATTGAAGAATCCTTGCATCCCTGAGATAAATCCCACTTGATCATGTGTATGATGCTTTTAATGTGTTGTTGATTCTGTCTGCTAGTATTTTGTTGAGGACTTTTTTTAATAAATTTATTTATTTATTCATTCAGTCATTCATCTATTTTTGGCCGTGTTGGGTCTTCGTTGCTGCATGCGGGCTTTCTCTAGTTGCGGTGAGCAGGGGCTACTCTTTGTTGCGCTGTGCAGGCTTCTCATTGTGGTGGCTTCTCTTGTTGTGGAGCACGAATTCTAGGCATGTGGACTTCAGTAGTTGTGGCATGTAGGCCTAGTAGTTGTGGCTCGCGAGTGCTAGAGGGCAGGCTCAGTAGTTGGCGTGCACGGGCTTAGTTGCTCCGCGGCATGTGGGATCTTCGCGGACCAGGGATTGAACCCCTGTCCCCTGCATTGGCAGGTGGATTCTTAACCACTGTGCCACCAGGGAAGTCCCTTGTTGAGGATTTTTGCATCTATATTCATCAGTGATATTGGTCTTTAATTTTCTTTTTTTGTGGTATCTTTGTCTGGTTTTGGTATCAAGGTAATGGTGGCCTCACAGAATGAGTTTGGGAGTGCTGCTTCCTCTGCAATTTTTTGGAAGAGCTTGAGAAGGATGGGTGTTAGCTCTTCTGTAAATGTTTGATAGAATTCACCTGTGAAGCCACCTGGTCCTGGACTTCGGTTTGTTGGAAGATTTTTAATCACAGTTTCAATTTCATTACTTGTGATTGGTCTGTTCAGATTTTCTATTTCTTTCTGGTTCAGTCTTGGAAGATTATACATTTCTAAGAATTTTCCATTTCTTCCAGGTTGTCCATTTTATTGGCATAGAGATGCTTGTAGTATTCTCTTATGATGCTTTGTATTTCTGCAGTGTCCACTGTAACTTCTTTTTATTGATTTGAGTCCTCTCCCTCTTTTTCTTAATGAGTCTGGTTAAAGGTTTATCAATTTTGTTAATCTTCTCAAAGAACCAGCTTTTAGTTTTATTGATCTTTGCTATTGTTTTCTTTGTTCCTATTTCATTTATTTCTGCGCTGATCTTTCTGATTTCTTTCCTTCTACTAACTTTGGGTTTTCTTTGTTCTTCTTTCCCTAGGTCCTTTAGGTGTACAGTTAGATTGTTTATTTGAGATTTTTCTTGTTTCTTGAGGTAGGACTGTATTGCTATAGACGTTCCTTTTAGAAATGCTTTTGCTGTATCCCATAGGTTTTGCATGGTCGTGTTCTCATTGTCATTTGTCTCTAGGTATTTTTTGATTTCCTCTTTGATTTCTTCAGTGATCTCTTGGTTATTTAGTAACATATTGTTTAACCTCCATGTGTCTGTGTTTTTTACATTTTTTCCCCTATAATTGATTTCTAATCTCATAGTGTTGTGATTGGAAAAGATGCTTGATATGATTTCAATTTTCTTAAATTTACTGAGGCTTGATTTGTGACCTAAGATGTGATCTATCCTGGAGAATGTTCCATGTGCACTTGAGAAGAAAGTGAAGTCTGCTGTTTTTGGATGGAATGTCCTATAAATATCAATTAAATCTATCTGGTCTATTGTGTCATTTAAAGCTTGTGTTTCCTTATTAATTTTCTGTCTGGATGATCTGTCCATTGGTGTAAGTGAGGTGTTAAAGTCCCCCACTCTTATTGTGTTACTGTCGATTTCCTCCTTTATAGCTGTTAGCATTTGCCTTATGTATTGAAGTGCTCCTATGTTGGGTGCATATATATTTATAATTGTTATATCTTCTTCTTGGATTGATCCCTTGATCATTAAGTAGTGTCCCTCCTTGTCTCTTGTAATATTCTTTATTTTAAAGTCTAATTTATGAGTATTGCTACTCCAGCTTTCTTTTGATTTCCGTTTGCATGGAATATCTTTTTCCACCCCCTCACTTTCAGTCTGTATGTGTCCCTAGGTCTGAAGTGGGTCTCTTGTAGACAGCATATAGATGGGTCTTCTTTTTGTATCCATTCAGCAAGCCTATGTCTTTTGGTTGGAGCATTTAATCCATTCATATTTAAGGTAATTATCAATACGTATGTTCCTATTACCATTTTCTTAATTGTTTTGTGTTTGTTTTTGTACGTCCTTTTCTTCTCTTGTGTTTCCCACTTAGAGAAGTTCCTTTAGCATTTGTGTAGAGCTAGTTTGGTGGTGCTGAATTCTTTTAGCTTTGGCTTGTCTGTAAAGCTTTTGATTTCCCTGTTGAATCTGAATGAGATCCTTGCTCGGTAGAGCAATGTTGGCTGTAGGTTCTTCCCTTTCAACACTTTAAATATATCAAGCCACTCCCTTCTGGCTTGTAAAGTTTCTGCTGAGAAATCAGCTGTTAACCTTATGGGAGTTCCCTTGTGTGTTGTCATTTTTCCCTTGTTGCTTTTAATAATTTTTCTTTCTCTTTAATTTTTGTCAATTTGATTACTATGTGTCTTGGCATGTTTCTCCTTGGGTTTATCCTGCCTGGGACTCTGTGCACTTCCTGGACTTAGGTGGTTATTTCCTTTCCCACGTTAGGGAAGTTTTTGACTATAATCTCTTCAAATATTTTCTCAGGTCTTTTCTCTTTCTCTTCTCCTTCTTGGACTCCTATAATGCGAAAGTTGGTTCATTTAAAGTCGTCCCAGAGGTCTCTGAGATTGTCTTCAATCCTTTTCATGCTTTTTTCTTTCTGCGGCAGTGAATTCGACCATCCTTTCTTCCAGGTCACTTATCCGTTCTTCTCCCTCAATTATTCCGCTATTGATTCCTTCTAGTGTATTTTTCATTTCAGTTATTGTATTGTTCATCTCTGTTTGTTTGTTCTTTCATTCTTCTAGGTGTTTGTTCTTTAATTCTTCTAGGTCTTTGTTAAACATTTCTTGCATCTTCTCAATCTTTGCCTCCATTCTTTTTCCAAGGTCCTGGATCATCTTCACTATCATTATTCTGAATTCTTTTTCTGGAAGGCTGCCTATCTCCACTTCATTTAGTTGTTTTTCTGGGGTTTTATCTTGTTCCTTCATCTGGTACATAGTCCTCTGCCTTTTCATTTTGTCTATCTTTCTGTGAATGTGGTTTTCATTCCACAGGCTGCAGGACTGTAGTTCTTCTTGCTTGTGCTGGCCACTCTCTGGTGGATGAGGCTATCTAAGAGGCTTGTGCAAGCTTCCTGATGAAAGGGACTGGTGGTGGATAGAGCTGGGTGTTGCTCTTTTGGGCAGAGCTCAGTAGAACTTTAATCCGCTTGCGTGCTGATGGGTGGGGCTGACTTCCCTCCCTGTTGGTTGTTTGGCCTGAGGCGACCCAGCACTGGAGCCTACAGGCCCTTTGCTGGGGCTAATGTCGGACTCTGGGAGGGCTCACGCCAAGGAGTACTTCCCAGAACTTCTGCTGTCAGTGTCCTTGACCCCGCGGTGAGCCACAGCCACCCCCCCCCACCCCGGCCTCTGCAGGAGATCCTCCAACACTAGCAGGTAGGTCTGGTTCAGTCTCCTATGGGGTCACTGCTCCTTCCCCCTGGGTCCTGATGCACACATACTTCGTGTGTGCCCTCCAAGAGTGGAGTCTCTGTTTCCCCCAGACCTGTTGAAGTCCTGCAGTCAAATCCTGCTAGCCTTCAAAGTCTGATTCTCTGGGAATTCCTCCTCCCGTTGGCAAACCCCAGCTTGGGAAGCCTGACGTGGGGCTCAGAACCTTCACTCCAGTAGGTGGACTTGTGTGGTATAATTTTTCTCCAGTTTGTGAGTCACCCACCCAGCAGTTATTGGATTTGATTTTATTGTGATTGCACCCCTCCTACCGTCTCACTGTGGCTTCTCCTTTGTCTTTGGATGTGGGGTATCTTTTTTGGTGAGTTCCAGTGTCTTCCTGTTGATGACTGTTCAGCAGTTAGCTGTGATTCCAGTGCTCTCGCAAAAGGGAGTGCAACTATGCTTTTATGGTTTCCTATGGCCACTCAAGAAGAATTATCCAAAGGATATCAGAGCACAGCTCCAATATGCTTACAAACTTTTCCACCCAGTTTTCCCTGGTAGAGCTTCATGTATATTGATATAACAGTCCTAGGGCAACTCAGCAAACATCAATCAGCCAAAAGCCCATTCACCAAAGATCAATGGGTTGAATGAACAATTTGCTAAATTTTTTATCTAGAGTAGGCATATTTTCCCCAATCCTCCTGTGAATATGAATAACAACCATAGAACATTATACATAAAAATAACTTAGTAAGACAGTGAAAGACAGAAGTAGGCAGAGTAGCTAGGGGCTTTGGAATTACATAGTAGTGAGCTCCCTATGCTTTCTTTTTGCCTCACATATCCAGATTTGCAACTGAAGAAGCTAACAATCCAGAAATACCAACAAGTGCAGAAAATTTATTAAAAAAAAAGCAAGCAAGTCTCAACAAAGCCAGTTGTCTCTCTAGGCAAAGGACCAGAAAGGGGCTGCCTAGAAAAAACATGTAACTTTTAGACAATAGTCTCTCTACTTCTGCCGAACACCACAGGGGGTAAAAAGAAAACTGTGCCCACATCCCCACCCAAGCCAGCAAAGGCCTAGCAGAGAGTCTCAGCTTCCACCCCCACCTGAGAGCAAGGAGGCACCCTGCCCCTTCCGCATTGGAGTGATGTCACAGGACAACTAGTAGAATCAGGACTTTCACCACCACCCAGTGGTAACGAGGGCACTGCCTGCCCCCTGCCCAGTGGTGTCAGTGGAAACCATGTGGCAAGCAATCATGAAGTACTCTGACTTTTGCCAGCCAGGGAGTTATCATGGAGGTCTACTGTGCAGCAGGAACTCCCAATCCCTTTCAGTAGTACCCAGGAGATTCCCTGTCCCTGCTCAAGTGTCAATGGAGGCCAGTGGAGAACCTGGACTTCTACCCTCACATTGCAGGAAAGAGGTGGCACCTCCTCCCTCTTCCCCTGCTGAGCAGAGTCAAAATAAGCCAGTTAAAACAGAAGGTTTAAATAAGATTCAGAGTCATATAATACCCAAAACGTCCAGATTTCAACCAAGGATCACACATCATATCAATAATCAGGAATATCTCAAATGGAACGAAAAAAGACAATCAATAGATGCCAACACTGAGGTAATAGGGATGTTAGAATTATCTGGAACAGATTTTTAAAGGAGCCATCATAGAAAGGCTCCAATGCACAATTATGAATACAGGCATACCTCAAAGATATTGTGTGTTAATCTTCAGACAACTGCAACGAAGTGAGTCATATGAATTTTTTGGTTTCCCAGTGCATATAAAAGTTCTACTCACACTATACTGTAGTCTATTAAGTGTGCAATAGTGTTGTGTCTAAAAAATGTATATACCTTAATTTAAAAAATTTTCTTGCTAAAAAATGCTAACACTCATCCAAGCCTTCAGCAAGTCATAGTAGTAACATCAAAAATTACTGACTACAGATCACCATAACAAATATAATAATAACAAAAATGTTTGAAACATTGTGAAGATCACAAAAATGTGACACAGAGACACAAAGTGAGCAAATGTTGTTGGAAAAATGGCACTGATAGACTTTCTTAACCCAGGGTTGCCACAAACCTTCAATTTGTAAAAAACACAATATCTGAAAAGCACAATAAAGCAAAGCACATTAAAACGAGTTATACTCGTAAACTTGAAACAGATAAAAACTGGAAGATCTCAGCAAAGAAACAGTTGATATGAATAAAACCAAATGGAAGTTTAAGTACTGAAAATTATAAGAACCAAAATCAAAAACTGAATAGATGAACTCAAGAGCAGAATGGAAGAGATAAAGATAATAATCACTGAATTAGAAGACAGAAATTACCCAATCTGAAAAACAGAGAAGATAGACTGAAAAAAATTAACAGAGTCTGAAGGAACTGTGGGACTATAACAAAAGATGTAACATTTACGTCATCAGAGACCCAGAAGAAAATGAGAAAGAGGGCAGGGCTAAAAACAACTCAAAGAAATAATGGCTGAAAACTCCCCAAATATGGCAAAAAGACACAAATCTACAAATTCAAGAAGCTAAATGAATCTTAAACAGGATAAAGCCCAATAAATTCACATCAAGACACATCATAGTCAAATTTATGAAAACTAAAAACAAAGAATAAATCTTAAAAGCAAGGAAAGAGAAATACCTTACCAATAATTGGAGGGGGAGAGGAATCTAACAACAGCAAATTTCTCATTAGAAGCCCTGGAGACCAAAAGGAAGTCACCAAAAAGTTTTCAACTGATGAATTAAAAGAACTATCGTCCCAGAATCCTATACTCAGTGAAAAATCTACTCTGGAAAATAGTTTCTTTTTTTTTTTTAAACCAAATGTCTTAGATGTATTATTTATTTATTTATTTATTTATTTTTGGCTGCGTTGAGTCTTAGTTTCTGTGCGAGGGCTTTCTCTAGTTGCGGCGAGCGGGGGCCACTCTTCATCGCGGTGCACAGGCCTCTCACTATCGTGGCCTCTCTTGTTGTGGAGCACAGGCTCCAGATGCGCAGGCTCAGTAGTTGTGGCTCATGGGCCCAGTTGCTCCGCGGCATGTGGGATCTTCCCAGACCAGGGCTCAAACCCATGTCCCCTGCATTGGCAGGTGGATTCTCAACCACTGCACCACCAGGGAAGCCCTGGAAAATAGTTTCTTAAAGAATAAAACATGTAACTATAATATAACCCAGCTGTTGTGCTCCTTAGCACTTATCCCAAAACAATGAAAACTATGTACACACAAAAACCTGTACACAAATTTCACAGCAGCCTTATCTGTACTAGCTCAGATTTAGAAACAACCCATATATTCTTCAATTGTGAACAGTTAAACCATAGTATATTCATGCCATGGAATACTATACAGCAATAAAAAGGAACAAAATATTGACACATACAACAACCTGGATGTATCTCCTGAGAAGTGTACTGAGTGAAAAAGGCCAGTCTCAAAAGGTTATGTACTAAATGTTTCCATTTATATGTCATTCATGATATGAAAAAAAATTACAGAAATGGACAGCAGATTAATGGTTGCTAGGAGTTCAGAAGCTGGTGGGGACAGGAGGGAGTGAATGTGGTTATAAAAGGGCAACATAGGAGATATCGGTGGTGACAGAAATGTTCTCTGTTTTGACTGTATCACTATCAATATCTTGGTTGTGATAATGTACTATAGTTTTGCAAGATGTTACCACTGAGGGGAACTAGGTGAAGGGTACACAAGACCTCACTGAATTATTTCTTAGAAATACATGTGAATCATATTAAAATAGTTTAATTAAAAAAAATAAATCTGATAGGTTAAGACTCTCATTCTTCTTCAGATGACTTTTCCTGGTTTTTCCTAATACATTTTACTGTCACCAAGTCCATGACACTTCACACAAGGGCTTGGCAGACAGTGGTTGTAGATAAATACAAGTTAGAGCAGGAGGGAAAATAAAAAATAAGCAGGAACCAAGTGATAACTACAGCTGACAGACTGGTTTACGAGGACATATGGGCCAACCCTATGGGGACCCCTAAAAATAACTGGGAAACACTCTGACCACAGACTCTTTGGACTAGTAAGGACTCACTTGATCATTAAAAGTAATTGTGACTTTGTTTTAAAACCATAGGCTAGTAAAAATTGAAACATTTATGTTTTAACAATTCCCCCCAAACTTGACCAGCAGATTCACCTAGTGCTTATTTCATTTTTCTAGTTAAATAAATAAAATACTTCAAGGAGAACATTTCCCAGAGAAGGCTAATATTGTAAATTCTCCAAGGTACAGATTAGCAATTTCATTATGATCCCCACAAGCATTCACCAGTTCTTCTCTGCATGTGGTATAAAGCCAGGTGTTATACAAAGGAAGTAAAGAAAGGGGGTTGGAGCCTTTGAGAATTACAACGAAAAACTGAAAAGACACAGGAAAGAAACAGTCAACCACCTGAACACTAAACTGTGCTCTTACATGCACACAGCACTACCAACGCCACCAGTAGCCCGTGAAACTATACCCCCCATCTCTCCACGTTTATGTTGGGCTTAGTTGTTTCCATTCCTCCCCAAGCCACCTGGGCCTCACACCTATCTGGACTGCATACCTGAAGCAGCAGTAAGGGGTAGTCATTTGTCCACACAACAAAGATTTACTCAGGGCTTACCATGTGTCATATTCCATGGTAATTATTAGGGTTATAAAGAAGCATGAAATACGGCCTTAGCTCTCAAGCCTTGGTGTAAAGTAGACATGTCAACAAATAATGCAAATCAGAGTGATTAGTACAACCGTACACATATGGGCAGGGTTGACTAGAAGCATGAAAAAGAGAGGGAGCGATTCTGCCACACAAGGAACATCCAGTGTATGAGCATTATCACCTGTACTTAGGCCAATCTCTTTCCTTGAAGCAATGAGGCAAAATGGGGCTGTCACTGGTATGACATCAGGGCACCTGCCTACTTCCTGGGGAGGTTATGAAGTTCAAGTGTATAATCTATACAGGGGCTGAGATATATGTCCAATTGGCACAAATTTATCTGTAATGTTAAGCAAGTCCCATAGCTTTTCTGAATCTCATTTCCCTCATATGTAAAACAAGAGAGTGTACTAGGCTCTAAAAGACAATCTCAGCTAGAAGTCACTGCTTAATCACCATCTAGTATTTATAAAGGGCAATCAGAACAATCCCCGCTCCTCTAATTTCTAGCTATGTGAACTTGGGTAAGTCACTATCTCTCAATGCCTCAGTTTTCTCATCTCCAAAGTGGGCACAATAATAAGACATCTCATAGGACTGTCAGAAAGATTCAATGTGTTCATATATGTAAAGTGCTTAGAAGAGCACCTAGCTCATACTAAGTGTTATATAAATATTACCTATTGCTATTGTAATAGTTTTTTATTATAGATTACCAATGATATTTAATTATTACATTTAAAGCATTGAAATACTTGATTGTAAATGTACAAACTGTTTGCATATTCTTTCCAACAGTCACCATTAGGAATTCATAAATTAATACATTAACGAGTCAGATTCTGCCAAAAGCACACTTAAAAAATACAACAGGTTTTTTGGGAAACCCATAACTTAGAGGGTGTTACTATATTATTTAATCATATTTAAAATAATTCCCTCCTAACCACAAAAAAAAAAAAATGCATACATACTTCCAAAGCTGTCTAACCGCAAAATGCCCTGAACACTTAATTTAGGATCCACCAGGTCCTTGCTAGTCACGTGTAGTCGGCAGGCCAGCAGCACTGCAGCTGATGCAGTCGGTCTTATTTGGGGCTTAGGATTCTGCATTTGTACTAAAAGCTTCAAGGGCTGCCAGCGCTGCTGGTCCACAAACAATACTTGGAGTAGCAAGACACTAAGCTGGGGCAATCAGAAACAGACTCCAAAATGACTGAAATGATTGAATTAGGTTCGCCAAAGTTCCGTTAATTGACCAAATCTGGAAAATGTCTTACTCGACACATTGTACAATCACAACCATGTTTATAAAGTATCTCAGAACTTACATGGAACTCTGACAGGAGTACATATATAAACATAAGAGGTTCCATATTGGCAGACATGTTGCTTGTGATTTAATTTTTATAATAAAATTTTCACAGTTACAGAAATGAGCTGACATAGTCTTCATAAGTGGGCACACATGACAGGGGGAAATATACCAATATTAATTTGGATATCTGTCAGAAGATCTTTATTGAAAGACATATCACAATTATTGTGAAAGTGGGATTTCAATATAAGCATGGTGTTAAAAAGAGATTGTGGTATAATTTCTGCTTTTAAGATTATTAGTAAGGCTTGTGTTTTTCCTATGAACAGAGTGAATCTGACCCTCAGAGCTGAGTCTGTCAGAATCTCAATAGTTAGCTATACAGTGTCTAGAGATTTAAATTAAAATTATATGTATCTCGTCAAAAAGAGTGGCCAGATTCCCAGCAGCTGGAACAGAGTACTGAAGAGGCCTTACTTTTTGGGCGGACTTGAAATGAGAACTAAGACTTTTTCGTAAAACACATGAAAATAGAATTTTGTTGAAGACAGACTGCAATGGTACAAAAGGGGGGTTAGGAAGATGTGAAAAGCAAACTATTTGATAGCTGCAGCTCTTTACAAACAGCTCAGAGAAAGAGACCAAATAGTTATCTGCTTACTACAAAAGATGCAGCAAAGTTACTGCTCTCCAAGTTGCTGAGTACAGACGGTGCTTGGATGAATGCTCCTCCGAACCTTGGAAGATGTATGACTTTGGGATTTCAGGGGTTTCCAAAAATACACGAAATGCAGAAAAACTTCCCTCCTTTGCCAAAACACATCAGCCCTTTGTTTACATTACATTTTCCCCTTCTATATGTTGGAAATAATAAGACCCCTCATAGCATTGATAAGATTGAACATAGGGGAAGGCAAGTGGGAGGCAGCTCAGTCGATTCTGTCTTGAAATCTTCTTTCACACCTCTCTCTGAAATGTAAATATGGACTCGGTCCAGCTCTCCCAGTCCCAATGACTTTGGCTGAGGGCGGTCGGTATGGAAGTCATTTCCCTTCTAGGTGCAGTAGCTGCTTTCCACAGACTCAACAAAGACACAAAATATCATTAACATCTGATTCTGAAAAGGTTGACAACCACTTCTTTGTTGTACCCAGCAGTCTGGGGAAAGCTGCTGCGTATTACTCTATCTTGAGCAAAATTATACCTATTAGGCTCTGATATGAGTATCGGAATATTTCTCCCATTCGTGCACAGCGTTGCAGCTTGAATATGCCTATTGTTTTCACAGTATCCATTACATATTTTAAATGGCATGGAATGATCATATATGTAAACATTACTTCAGCTGAGGCTGAGTGATGCTTGGCAAAGCAAAAGAGGCTGTCTGACCTCCTTGGGCCTTGGTTTCAAGGAAAGAGGTGCCAAGGGACTTTGGGGGGTGGTCAGTGGTTACTGAAAGGAGTGAAGTGGATTGACCAATGGGTGCTGCCATATTAAAGAAGTCTGGATCCCTTCCTTTGACACACACAAAAAGCTGCAGGCCTCCAACTAGCTTGTCTATTTCGTGGCATACAGAAGGAGGATGAAAGGCTTGCCTGAGGGTCTGAAATAGCAAGAGGGAAGAGTCTGGAAGAAAGGGGAGAAGATTTACTGGGTGCAGCTTCAGGATACATGAATAAGAAAAGAGGGGAAACATGCCTCCAAATATAAAAGCACTTCTAAAAGAGCCATTAATAATCACAGTCTCTAAGATAAAAGCAAGAATCCTAAGCTGTTTTTTTAAGCACTGATGTTTTTCTTTCGGTCTTCAGAATAGGAAATGGAATTAGCCTAAAAACATGAAATCAACTGATTAAGAATTCTTGAAACTTCCTCGGGTCGGGAGGCACACTGGATCGTAGCAGTCGCTTCACTGCAGGTAGACTAGTGAGCAGAAGTTATTTCTGCACACAGGACATTAATGCTTAGAACAACCTGTAATCTTCATCATTTATAGAGCTGAGTGCAAGCTTTCACCCCAAGATCTAAGTCCTGGAGCCCTGGATTCACGTTGGAATGTTTATTGATATTTTTCTAAGAGACACTCTCAAAATTATCCTTGCATTTTACTCACCATTAGTCTACATTTAGAGTACATTTTTCTGCCTTTTTAGATTAGATTTAGATTTCCTTGATAACCAGGAACATAAACACAGGGAATAAGGAATAAGTCATTATTTGAAGAATTTGGGCCATACAAATAGACAAAAAATTTCCTCCAGGCCAAATGTACACCCAAATGTTTATTGTGCTCAATACTTCTGTTTCCTTGATAGATGGCTCACACTCACTTTTAGGCTGAAAACTGGGCCTTAGGCAACCTTACAATTACAAACTAATGGCTGTTTACTGCTGTGGAAAGGAGCAAAATTGCTTCTGTAACTACTGAAGTTGTTCACCAGTAGTGAAGTCAACAAACATTTTTTTAGCACCTACCCTGTTTAAGTTACTATGCTAAGCAAACACAGATGCATGAGAGTCTTATCCCCAACTAGATTGTGAGTTACTTACCAGCAAAGACAAAGTCAAACTGTGACAAAAAATTTAAATGATGAGCAAAAATCAAATCAAAACAAGATGAGAAAAAAAAAAAAAAAAAACAAGATGAGATTCACTGACGAGTGAGAGATACAGACAACAGAGTCCCCTGGACATCAGCAAGAGAAGAGATCCCATCAAGGAGACAGGGGAGGCTTTATCAAGGAAGGGAGATTTGCCCACCAATGAAATCACTGCTACTTATCAGAATTAAAAGATTAGCAAAAGGTAGTGATGTTCTCCAAAATAATATTTTAAATCGTTTTCTTTCAGTCTGTCTGGCTTCTTTCCCTGTTTCAATTTTTTAAAAAAATACCCATTCTGCTTGTCAGTAGGCTGTCTCTTTTTAAAAAGAGAGGCATCTTAATGATCGATCAATCCAGTGACACTGAAAAAGATAGGCCACAGGACTAGCCATCTGGGGAAACTCAGCTATGCTGTCTCCCGCCTATTATGTTGAAATGAGCTGGAGACAAGCTGTCCTCACTACAACCAAATACACCCCCATGCACGTCTGCACCTCCAGGTTCCAGACCTTCCATGCTTTGTTTTCTCTTTACAGAACTACATGCTCATTCACAGCCATACACGTGTGCACACACACATACACACAAGAACACACACTGCATAATCCTGCTCAAGAGGTATTGTAACTATAGCCCTTAAGCGTAAATAGATGCTTTCTTCTATTAGCAATAGAAGAAAGTTTCCATTTCTTTTTTTGTGTGTGTGACACCTTCTATTTCTTTTTTATTTACTTGTTTGTTTGTTTGTCTGTTTGTTTTTGGCTGCATTGGGTCTTCATAGCTGCATGCAGTCTTTCTCTAGTTGCGGCGAGCTGGGGCTACTCTTCGTTGCAGTGCGCGGGCTTCTCACTGTGGTGGCTTCTCTTGTTGCAGAGCACGGGCTCTAGGTGCGCGGGCTTCAGTAGTTGTGGCACGCAGGCTAAATAGTTGTGGCTCGCGGGCTCTAGAACGCAGGCTCAGTAGTTGTGGCACACGGGCTTAGTTGCTCCGCGGCATGTGGGATCTTGCCGGACCAGGGCTCGAACCCATGTCCCCTGCATTGGCAGGCGATTCTTAACCACTGTGCCACCAGGGGAGTCATTTCTCTCCTTTTTAAATGCAGACATTATTGAGTACATGCAAGAGTCCAATGGGCAAGCATCATACTTTCTAAAGATGTTATGAATTTATTAGTCTCAAATTAAGGGGTATTGCACAGTAACTCTACCATTAGCTCAAACCACCCAAAGGACAATGGTGGCAGTGTTTCCCAAGAACTGATGAGAATTCCAGCTGTTCTGAACTCGGGTGATTATTCTCACAACTCTAGCAACTAGTCAAGTGTAAAGAATTTGTAATGTCCAAGGCAGGGCAGTATCTAAATTATTTGAAAAGTGTTTTTCAAAGAAAATAGCTGCAATTTGTTAACTCTTAACAGGTGTGAAACAGAGCAGTGCAAAATCACCAATTTATTATTCAACCCAGCATGCCCTAAACTGGAAGAACTGTACAAAAATCTACTGAAGTTCAGAGGAAATAACTCAAGGAGTTTGTAAATCTTCACTAGTTCTTAAGCAATCTAGTCACATTTAGGAGATCATAACACTCACTGATTTCTTTTCCATGAAATGAAATCTGAGCTAAATTCCATTAACACCTCTTCCCTAAGTCAACATTTCTCTGCCCCTTGGCCCTCCCCTCTTTGGAGCTCTTTCTCAAACTTCGGGTAGGAAGAACACAACTGGGGAGCAAAGATGATACAAGATTCAACTAGGAAGAGGATTTCGCCCAGGTTTGCTCCTCAGAAAAAGCTGCTTTCACAAGTCCAGTTGAGTGATTTCTTTGTCACTCTGGATGAAAAGATCTCTTAGAATCTCTGCGATGCTAACATTATGTGTCTCCATACTTCTCTGAAAAGTATTCTATCTCCTCTCATCAACCTTTTCCCCATTCTTCTTGTAATCTCCAGACATCAGAATGGAGCTATCTTAGATATCATCTATGGCACCTGGGAAGCCAAACTGAACTTTTCTCAATCTCCCACCTTCACTAGGTGCTCAAGTCTGAAATAAAATGCACAGATTCAAAAGGTCAAGCTAGTACCAAAATTATAAACTCACCCAGTGCAATTAGTATACAGAAGAGCAATAATTAAAGATAAAGGGTAGTTTGTAATGTTTTAAACTGACTAAAGAGGAAATGCATGTGAACTTCTGAAGACAAGTTATAACAAGGATTTGATATATTACATTAGGATCAAGTAGAGTCTCATGTATTTAGCAGCCAGTAGTTATATACCAGAAAGGAAGTTAGAACCCAAAGCCCTCTAATGCAGGAGGAGGGTACATACTTAGTTTATTTTCTCAGATTAAATATCCAGCCCTAGAGTGATGCAATCATAATTGACATTTTCATAACAATCCAGACAGAATACCTTTTGCACGTTGGATAATATACAGTTATTTGATACCATGGGTAATAAAATTGTATTTAAAATACCACAGACGCCAAAGAAAAAGAAGGCTTCTCCTTAAAAGTAAACCTCAACCAGGGTAAAAGAACCTCTAATTTTTTCCATAAGAGGCTCTCATATTTTAAACCCAGTGAAGGGATGATAAGACACTTTCTTATCTAATTACAATGCAATTTTCTATTTGCCTTATATTGATTTAGGTACAAGCTTTCTAGAACTTTCCATATATAATAGAGGAAGGCACATACACACATAAAAAGCCATGATTACCCATCCCAGAAGCTTTGGAAAAGGGAAAGAAAATGGTCTCATACAGAGAGAGAAGAGAAGAAAAAATTATCATCAACATCTTTTATTCAAATACCTAATACGTATGAAGCACCTTCACTGAATGTCTGTAGAATTCAGATTCAAATGCAGTGGTGATGGTTGTAATAGTGGTAATAATTTACAACTGCAAGATGGTCACAGTTTATGAAATATTCTCACCTGATCAGCAAAACAGAGAAGGCAATCTTCTCCCCATTTTAAAGATGATTAAAAGGCTCAGGTAGCCTAGCAATTTCTCAGGCCTCCGTGAATAGTCAATGATGCAGCTGAGACTGTCATCCTGACCTCCTAACTCCTGGTGCAGTCCAGTGCTCTCTCCACCACACCTTGCTGTACCCTCTCCATAAAAATGAAAAATGCATTCCAGGATTCCCAGTCTCTGCCATTACAGCAGCTCCTAAGAAGCTTTTAAAGAACTGGGCAATTCCCACCCTATGTCATTTTACTTCTCACCTGTCCAGAGCCTGTCAAGGGTCCGCTCTGCAGGAGTTATTGCTCTGTGGAGCTCTACCCTAGGCAAGCTCAAGTTCCCCTTGAAGCCCATTTCCCAAAATAAGAGTAAGTAATATACAGCTCTTAGTTTTTCCTGCATGCCAGGACACCACAGCCACCCTCCCCTCCAAAAAAATAATAAGTCCACATGACATTTGGAACTTTGGCTCCTTTTGCCTACTATTTGTATTTTCCTGTCTTACTATTTGTGCAGTGGCAGATGATGCAAAAAAGCAGTCACTTCTCAGAGAACCCTATGGTATCTTCAGGTATAGTCAATTTATACAAACCAACCTCTAAACATTTAACTTGTGCCTTG
The DNA here is from genome assembly GCF_009873245.2 of Balaenoptera musculus. NCBI lineage: Eukaryota > Metazoa > Chordata > Mammalia > Artiodactyla > Balaenopteridae > Balaenoptera > Balaenoptera musculus. Next base: position 22,460,265 of record NC_045801.1, on the reverse strand, counting down.
TATTGGCACCCCTGATCCACCACCACCATCACAAAAAAAAAAAAAATTCCTCCTCTCTTACCCCCCACCTACCACTAGATCCATCCAATCAGGAACCTCAGTCACACCTAAGCCTCCCTCAGCCTCACTCCCCCACCTCTGTCTGCCCCATCTAATCAGCTTCCAGGGTTTTGTTTTGTTTTTTTATTGACAATTCTCCATAAATTTCATTGATTCAGCCCTTCCTCTCCATTTCCGTGTGGAGAAACAATCCTGCATGGATTTCCCACATTCGTACACCGTAGGTCTTCTGAGAAAAGGACATGTTTAAATAGCTGACGGCCTAGGAAGCTAGAGATAGTGCATCCCTCTGGAGAGACTTAAGAGATGTATCTCTCCAGAGGCATTTATTTACATCCCAGGGTATAAACCTAGAGATGCCTTTCCTCTCTCTCCTGATAATGAATAATCTCTCTCTCTGGAGGGGAGATGAGAAGATTTGCTAGGGACCTTATAAAAGTTCAGAGTGTACCCAAACGTGGGGTCCTCTCCTGTGGTGCACCCCATTACGCACATAGGTAACACCGCCTGGTCTAGTCACCCAGTGGGGATTGGGGCGTGGGGAACTCATGCAGGCTGCTCTGGCTGCCGTTTTTGCTGTAATAAAGCATTTGTCACTAATCCTGGGTCTTCTCTGTTCTGTCGGTATTTGTATGTGAAACTGTGGCAGACGAACTTGTTAGCTTGCAAGTGAAATACAATTCAGATCCTTCACATTTTTTGACTTAACACCTATTGCTAATGCCTTAGCTTAGGTCACTATCGCCTTTCCTGATTTCCTCTAATTCTCCTCAATGGTCTCCCATCTTCACTCACTCTCCTCTGTTGAATATGTCCTCCTTTCAGTCATCAGAGTGATCTTCTAAAACTCTCCTCTAATGCTGACTCTTCCCTGCTTCCCTCCCTTTTGGAGGATCACTCACTTTGGGAGAAAAAATAATAAATAAACTTCTTAGCATGGCCTTGTACCACCTGAGCCCTCTCTGACGTTTTCATCAGTGCTCTCCCAAGCTCCCTCCTCCTCTCCACCTGGAATGCCCTCCACCACCAGTCTCCCCAACCCATCACCATTTCTACACCATGAATGCCTACTCATATCTCAATACCCAACTCAAACACTACCTGCCCTGGAAAGCTTTCCCAAACTCTCCAGGGTATGAGCATCTCTCTTTTCTCGGCTCACCTGGAACACTGCGTGTATGGTTCATGTGACACACCAATTAATACTCTTTGTTCACAGGTCTGTCTGATCCACTGGATTGTGACTTCTCTCATTTAAACACGTATCCCATCCCCACTCCCGCCGTAACACAGAATATGCCTTCAGTTAACATTTGTTGAATAAATGAATAAGCGAAAGAATAATCGTTGAAATGTTTTCAAAGACCTTAGTTCTCATCCTTTTCCTCATCTACATGGGCTTCCATCCCCCTCCAAAATCTTGTGATGATTTCCAGTGAAGCCACACACATTGTCTTCACAGGCTCTGTGGACACGTGGAGAAGAATGACAAGAGAGGCTATCGTGCTTTTCATTACAAAGTGCACTTCACATTACATACTTTTGCCACCACTTCAACCACAGGTATCCCTCTATCACCAAAACTAAAGCGATCTCAGAGATTTGGAAAACAGCTCCCGGAATAACTGTTAAGTTAGATAACTGAGTCATGTCTGAAACATTTAAGGCTTTTGTTTATTAACATTTTATTTACAAAGACATAACGACTTCCTCTTTCATTCAGTCAAGAAAATGAAGCTATTTCATCCAGAAATTAATCCGATCTTCTAGACTTCAAATCTGAAGTGTCAGTGAGTTTGATGAACCTGATTTTTAAGCAAGAAGATCAGCCTGTTTGGTTTTGTTCCTGGCTGCCAAAGGAAGAATAATTTTCACTGGGAAAATGATGAATGAGGCCACCAATCACGAAGGTAAAAACAGAGCAAAGACTGAAAAACTGAAAATAAGCGGAGGGTATCAGGTAACATTTTCATTGGGACTGAAACTTTAATTGGGAGGATGTGTTCATTACAGACTTTGTCCCTGGAATACTTTGGCTAAGAGATTCCAGTGAGTGTTAAAATCATTACGGAATGGCCTCAATCTAAACAAACACCCACCTTTTCCATTTCACACTGAGATGAAATTACTTCGCTGTGTACAAGTGAAAAAAACCTGGGGTTGTCAGCTTCTCCTTTCCCAGAGGGGTTGTGAAAGCTTTTTCTCTTTCTCCTTATCCCTCTGCTTTTCAAATTTAGATGTCAGTCTCCTGAAAAAGTTTTCTATCAAGCACTTAGACTAGTACCTGACTTAAGTGACACCAGCATTTCTGCCCAGTGCAGAGCTGATTTTCCATATGAGCACACACAGGGCCATGCCATCTGAGCAGAGGAAGCTCTGACAAGCACCTTACTGGGGGAAACACAAGCACAGGGCTTTCTATAACATGAGTCATCATGGAGGAGCAGCCAGTTTAGCTGGAGGGAACAAAGCAGCAGGAATTGACAAAGAGGATGATACCCAAAATGCAGGAAAGGAGTGATTACATGGGGAGAGATGTCCCTCCTATATTTCCAATCACTCTGGTTGTCTGTGGCTCGTTCCTAATTAACAGATCAGGAAATGCAAAGGCTTTCTCCAGTCAGCCAGGATCATTAGCATGCAGGAACCTGAGGCTGTGTGCCTAGAGCAACTGTTTATTATAAAGAAGATAAAAATGATGTATTATATATTATATTCCGTCAGCAGAGATCATGAAGATCATAATACATGAAATACAGCCTTGCCTCACCCCACCTATCAATAGATAGATTGCGCGGTGCAGTTCAAAGGTTACAGCTTGCCTTCCTTTTGATTTTATTTTTCAAGAAATGCACATAATGAAACCTGTAAAGCAAATCACTCAAAAGAGTGATGGAAACAAATTAAAATGAGTAGTGTTTAAATAACACCTGCCAAATGAAGAAGAAGGGCCTTATTGCTGATATTAAATCACATCCTTTCACGTCTGAAACAGATGACAGTAAGTAATTCCAAACAGTCAAGACAGGATGCTAATTTTTAGTTCTTGGAAAGTGGAATGAGTTTCAATAAAGCTGACCCAAAAACGCCCAAAATTTAAAAAGTCTCATTTTGATTTAGTTAACTCTACTGCAGAAAGCTGGGCTTACATTAAACTTTTTTGGAGGGGTTTAATATACTATAAATGAACAGCTTTAAGTCCTGGTTTAAAATATATTCATTATTCAGTGAGCTAATGATGTATGTTCCACCTGGTTGCTGTGGAGTCTTGTACGTAAAAAATTGAGGGTAAAGTCTTGTTACCAAGAAAAAATATTAGCCTTGCCAAGTTTCCAGTCGATAAATATAACTCACAATAGCGCTGCCAGATAGGCAAATAAGGATGCCCCCTGCCTGCCTGCCCACCCACCAGCAGGAGGATACCGAAAGAGGAGTATTATTCCAGTTTGGACCAAAACTAAAAATTTTAGCACTGAGCAAATAATCCTTAACTCTATTAATGCATGAAGAAGAAAAAGACATAACATGGTGGGGTTTAAAGAGTAACTACTGAAAACTCCAGCAGCTTGAGTGACAGTCTTCACGGCCAAGGGCTCCTTTCCAACTCAGCCCCTTGGGATGCAAGAGTTGGGGTCTGCAGTGAAGTCCTCAGCTCAGAATTTCATCACTTTGCCTAACCCTGCCTCCAAACTAGGCAACGGTGAGACTGTGGTCATGTCTCATTTCTCATTCTGCTTTGTGGAGGGCGATGAGGGAAACAGAAGATGGTGGTCATGTTTACTCCCCTTCATATTAATGGTATCATTTATTTTAATTAGAGTTAATGTTGCAACCACCTGCCTGTAAATCAACAAAGTTCTTTGACAACTCAGATGCTTCATATTTAAAACACGTTTGAAACATAACCCTTCTGCACCTTCTATGGTCCACTTCAAGTATCTCAGCTATTTGACAGGTTTGTTTGATTGTTTGTTTCTCCCCAAGCTATACTGGGACATTGTCTCCAACAAGACTTACCTGCTTATAGAAATCTCAGCCTTGTAAGGATCAAGACAATGACATGAGAAGACATGAGCTTGTTTTGCTGCTCTTCTCCCAAACACAGCTTCATTACTAGAACATTAGAACAACTTTTGAGAAAAGTTATCTTCTGATCTAAAAGCATGTTCCCCAGAAAATGAGTTGGTGCCGGCTATCATATGATCAGAAGTGTTTGGTAATCTAATTGCTCTGGGAAAAAAAATATGACAAGAGCGCCCTCCTTTTTTTCTTCTTCTTTTGTAAAACCAAAGCTCTTTAAACAGTAACGTTTAACCATTTAGAGATTGTGTTCTTGGCACGCAGACCACAGAACCCAAGGAAACGCTTCTAGCTGAAGGTTCCTGGTTGACCACAGAGTCTGAAGAGTTTACTTAACCCCCCAAAAAACCCAAGCATGCCTTTTTTCGTCCTATCAAGACAGGTTCACAAACACTATAAACATTGCTAGTATCACCTACTGGCAAAAACAAACAAACAAAACAAAACAAAACAATGAACCAACCTAATGATTCTTACTCAAGAGTAAGCAGTAAGTGGTACCTAAAGATAGGCACGCTCGATGCATGGTTCATCTAATTCCACAAAAATATGTTTTTTAATATAATCCTATCTTTATGAAAGGCTCCTAAAACCCTAGTACTCCCAAGCTAGCCTTCATTTTCTTTCACTTTCACTTTAATAAATGCATCATTATTCATCATACACTGTAAATCGATACCCATAGTCGAACCTGAGATTTTACTTTGGGACTTTTATCAAAAAGCACAAGGTATTTGAAGTTATGAAATATGGGTTTTCCATCCTCACCACAAAACTCACAAATTACATAATGTCTGCAATGACTTAGTTTTTCTCACGTGTAAAGTGGGTACAATTATGTCTGTGTTATCCACATCAACGTTATAAGGTTACAATCACAAACTTGGAAATAGAAAAATAAATTTTAAAAGTAAGAGAGAAAGAAGGATGGGGGAGAGGGAAAGAGAAGGAAAGGGAAAAGAGGAGGGTAGGTAAGGGAAAGAAAAAGAGAGGGAAAGGAGGGAGGGGAGAGACCTCTCCACACATCCATCCAGTACACTGTATCTGAACAGCATGCTTCAGCAAATTAGAAATGGTGGCAATTTGGATTAAATGAAACCAATTAAAACTAGCATGAGGGTCATTCTCATATTGATATAATTTCAGTTTCCAATATGGAAATTTGTAATTTTCAAGTTTCATGTTTGCGATTCCAAAGACGGCAAGCTCTAGAGTAGACAGGATGCAATGAGATGCCATCCCACTTAATTTATTGTATTGCTGACTAATTATTCCATGAGAGTTAGTCCTGCCAGTCTGCTCTTTTAGAGGGCAGAGAGTTGGCATTGTTACAGTTTTCTATTTAGCCCCAGAAAGTCTAAGACAAGTTCAGCCATGAGGAGAGAAGACCTGCTACTTCTGCTTTCTTTATTAATAGCTTCAGATGAGTTGCTTCTTCCACGCTGCTCTTCTTATGTTCAACCTTCATATTCCATCTTTTCCCCTCATTCCATCCAGGTTAACTCATGGTGCAGAACAGTAGTTAAAGCTTTGCAATCACACAGACTGGATTCAAATACCAGTTTTGTCACTTGTTAGCTGTATGACTTACAGAAATTACTCCATTCCTTCACTAGACAAATATTTATTGTGTATCTACTGTGACCAAGCATTGCTCCAGGAAAATTCAAGGGTGAAAAGAGATAAAATTGCTGCCCTTGTGGAGCTCACAGACTAGTATATTCCGATCACTACCAAAAACAAAAATGAGTTTTAAAAGAAGAAAATCTGGGTCATTTACTTAGCTAGGTGTTGGAACATAGCAAGAGCTCAATCAATGGCAGTTTAAAAAATTATGTCACCATGGATGACAGGGAAGCTGTTTCTTTCCTCTTCTCTCTCTGAAGAGCATCAAGAGTTATATAACCATGACTTTCATTTAAGTGACCGAGTCAGTCATACATCCAAAAGAACAACCTCAGCTGGTCAGTTCAAACAAAAGGCCCAGCCTGGGGTATAATATAGTAGCTTTGCCATCACATAAACCACAGCTCTTGTCATCAAGCATATATGGACACAGGTCTTTTCAGATAACAATCCTCCAGAGACATCTAGTAAGAGAGATTACAGCATAGTGGAACCAGCCAAGCATATTTAGGCTTCATTATTAGCTTTATGAGTTTAGCCAAATTTCTTATTTTCCTTTAAACACACCAACTGCATGCCATTTTCTGTTTACTCTGCCTGAAATCTCTTTCCCCAAATATCTGTTTGCCTTTCTCCTACACTGTTGACATGCCTGCTCATCTTAGAGAACTTCCTTGATCAACTATATAAACCAGCAGCCCCTCACGTCCCACTCATCCTCTATTCCCTTATCACCTTTCATTTATCTTCACAGCACGAAATCTCACATGCTGATATAGACTTGTGTTTTTGTCTGCTGCTGCTTGCCTCTCCACTCTAGAAGGTTAGCAAAGATTTTGTCTTTCCAGTCACTGCTAAAACCCCAGCATCTAGAACAGGTCTTGACACAAACTGCTGCTCTGTAAATATTGGTATTTGTTCAAAAAGTGAATAAATATACTACAAATTGCCTACAATGTTACTGGGATCATAGATCTATTGAATTCTACCTATTGGATGTCTTGGTGGTTAGGGGAGTCCCTTGAACCCAAATTACAACTCTCTGCCTGAATTCTGGCTTGTCTGTCTAACATCCCAAATGGTAGACAATTCACTCTAGCATAACAAATATTGCTTTTGGGTTTTTTGGTGGAGATCCTTCCAAATATGGAAAGGCCTATAGCCCCCAATACCTTAATTAAAAGACTCTAAAAATACAAGAAAGCCAGTGTTGAAATGTTTCCTTTGTTCTCTAAACCAGTAGGTCTCCAACTTTAGCCGCATCAGGACCACCTGGTGGAAATGCAGATGGTTGGGTCCCTACTTCCAGAGTTTCTGGCTCAGTAGCTCTAGGGTGAGGTCCACGAATTTGCATTTCTAACAAGTTCCCACCTAATGCTGACACTGCTGCTCAGGAGCTCCTTTTTGAGAATCGCAGCTGATGCAAAAAACAAAAACAAAAAACTCTGGTATAGCCCTTCACACTTTCACCCTAACTTTGCCTCAGTTGATTTTATCAGAAAAGTAATGATTGCATTTACTCCCTGATTTTACAAACTTGAAAATTATGTTCTGGGAGTGTGGGCAAGTTTTATGTTTTAGTTCCATAATGAAATCTAGGCTTCAGCATCATTAACCAATCTCCTTCATGATGAAAATTAATTATTATGGTCATTAGACTAAATGGCTTCTGTCATCTGCAAAGACATAATTGGTATAGAAAATTGTTTCACAAGTATGAAATAATCAATCAGCAAAGGCTGGCTGTACCCATGATTTTTTTTTCTCTGCTAGTTTCAAATGGACCTGCCCACCCTGGTGATCCAGTGGTAAAGAATCTGCCTTCCAATTCAGGGGACACAGGTTCGATCCCTGGTCGGGAAACTAAGCCCGTGTGCCACAACTACTGAGCCCATGCGCCCTGGAGCCTGCAGGCCACAACTAGAGAGAAGCCCACACACCACAATAAAGAGCCCACGCGCCGCAATGAAAGATCCCGCATGCTTCAATGAAGATCCTGCATCTCGCAACTAAGACCCAATGCAGCCAAAAATAAATTAAATAAATAATAAATAAGTCTTTGAAAAAATAAAGTTATTATAAAATATTGAAAAAAAATGGACCTGCCCAGAAGTCACGTAGAATGGGAAGGGGGTGGGGGGAAGGCGTGGGTTTTTCTAACAAGGAATGGAAGATGTATGGCCTATGCATTCTAAACTATACAAATTCACCTTTAGAGTGCACTTTTCATAATTCCAGGGGAAAGACAAAACCATAGGGAGACCTCTGAGACGGGGCTGGAGGAAAACGCTTTCTCACCAAGGCACACTCTACAAAAATGACACCCTTTCCACAGATTTAAAGTAATATGAGAATGTGACAGTAGAAAAGATAGTGATGAAAAGTCAACAGAGGATGCAATGCTTAATTGAAAAATGCATAATTGAAATGTCAGAAGTAAAACCATGAGATGCTTAGGAGAAAGAGTCTTGGGAGAACACCTATTCTATGGCCTCACCAAGGGAGGTCCCACCTCCTCCACTCATGCTGCTAAACTTGCTTCTTCTGATGACTACACCTCTGCTAGAAACAGTCATCAATCCTGGGGAATACCAGAGGAACCTTGCTTGGCAACCAAAATCCTTCAAAGGTTCACTTTTATTGGTTTCTAAAACTCAACCTACTTGGAACTAGGCTATACCTCTAAGGCTATTTACCTACTTGTCTGAATATACAAATCTACCAAGTCATCTAACAAACATTTATTTAGCACCTATTTCTGCAGGGTGCAAAATTTTAAAAGCATTTACTGATGACTGGGATAGGGAAAAGAGACAAGGTTATAAAAAAATAGAAATTTTGTTCTCTACCCTTAAGTCTTCAAAATCTGGTTGGAGAGACAAAAACAAAAGTAATTACATCAGAACAATACAAATTAACATATCTCCTAGTAAGAATATAAAAGCAATTTAATTAGAGAGAACATTTTTCTTTATGGATTAGCATGAGGCGATATCAACTGCACACTCAGATGCATCTGTGGGTACAGATAAATATTCCTATGAATGAGAAGCTGATTTTGACCCCAATATATTCACAAAACAAATGGATGTTGACATATGCAAAGATGACTGGGATCATTTAAGCTGATAAATAAATTACTAAATTAAGCAGCCTCAATCAAGCATTATTTGTGGGGGTACCATGCTACCAAAGTTTATCATGTTTGCTTTGAAGGAAAGTTCTTCATGCAGAAATGTGGCTAATTGTACATTGTTCTAAATAATATCAGATGTAGAAGGTAGCAATTTAGGGAAGATTGCTCCTAGGATAACAATATTGAACAAACATGTAATAATAATGGCCCAGCAGGAATCCAAAAATAGGGTCAGCCATTCTACACATGCTTCCCTCCCTCCCATGAGGGACTAAGGGAGGAGGTACTGAACCCAAGACAAACTGAGCCATGCGCTTTCCATTTTGAGCCCACTTCTTGCCCTGCTTGCAGTGTAAGCATTTGACTTTTTATGAGTTGCTTCATCAGTACCAACCAGAAAAGGACTTTAATATAGAGAGCCCTGAGAACATGCAAAGTCAAAGAGTCTTCATTAAAATGAAGAAACTGATGCATCCATCTATCTCAGTGGGAGTTAGTTGCTTACACATATCTGAGAGATTTGGCTGAGTACAACTTTCTTTTTTCCAATTCCCATTGTTTATAACAAGTCTTTTATCATCTTGAAGTCTTAATTCTGTCTCTACCAGTTCAGTTGCTTTTCCATTTGGCAAACTCTAGGTTTCTCCTGTTGTCTTCCCTTTGGGGCATGAATTAGCATAGTTCTGCAATGTTTATTGTTTGTTATTCCTTTATTTTTTGATGTCATCCTTGAAGATGCCAAATCTTCTTCCCTGAGTTGTACTGGAAAAGCCAAAGATTTCCATGAAGGGGGAGTTTGGGAACATGGAATATTCAATAGGAGCCTGGGGTTCTGCTGGTAAAGCTGTTTTATTTTAAGCATATTCAGCAGGCTGTACTCTCAGGGGCTATTTCAGTAGACTCCCCTCCAACCCCCGACCTGCCACACATACACACACACACGTGTGCACGCACACACACACACTCCATTGTTCCAACTGTAGAGTCAGTACAGCAGGTGCAGATCAGGGAGTTCCACGTTAGGGAGGCAGTAAGCAATGTAGTTAGAAGGTCCATCTCTGGAATGAAACATCCCCTGCACTCAAATCCCAGCACTGTCTCTTACCAGCTGAGAACTTGGACCTCTTACTCAACCACTCAAACGGAGTGTGAGTTTTTCACTCTCTGAAATAAGGGAAAAAATACCACCCAGAAATATCATGAGGAATAAATAAAATAGTATATATAAAATGTTAGCAGAATACCTGCTGAGCACACTGCTAAGATACACAAAGATCAATATAGCTTCTTAATGATTACGATAAGACTTTAGGACTCAGTATCAATGTTTGACAATCAAGGCGTAGATTTTTCTGTTTGTAGATTATTCAGTAGGCAGATTCCTTATCCATACAACCCCGCATTGCTCTATTCATACAAACCATCTCATTTCTTATTCTGACAGCCTTCCCTAGACTGTCAAAGGGACAGGAAGGAAAATCATTTCTATTAGTATTTCATAGCTCTAATACAAGTGGATTAGGGAAGCAGTTGAATCAAAAAATGGGACATTAGCTATTAAAGATTCAATTACCTCTTTTCTTCCTTCCCCCACTTGAGGAAAAGTCAGAAGTAAGGGGAAAAAAGACTGCATTATAGTGCTTTAGGTATGTCTTGGGGAAATCTAAATGCAAGGTATCATTATATTATTATCAGTCTGCATTCATTTAATAAGAGATTAAAGTGTTCCACTTCACAGCAACTAAACTTGCTTCAAACTTTCCCATGGTTTCTTTGATATTCTTTATTTGAAGGAAGCTCCCATTTAGGACAACTGCTGCAATCTGTTGGTTTTAAACTAAAGCCCTCTTGGAGATCGGAAGTACCTTTAACCCAATCATAAAATTCACTGCTCACTTGTTTTCTCAGATTCATTTCTTCCCAAGCTAAGGCAACCTCACCTCATCCTATTAGGCCAGTAACAATTGGGACATAATTGCAGCTCCTTACTCCACTATATTCTAGGATACATTCCCTGACCCCCTTCTCCTTCTAGAACTCCAGGGGGAAAGAGAGCTTGAGCAATCCCAGAAATGCTGAGAGTTCTGAAAACTCTCCAGGGAAATGTGTTACACGTTGGCTTCTCCAAAAGCATACACTAAGAAGGAGTTTGGGGTACAAGATTTTTCTTAGAAATCACACTTAGGAAGGGAAAAAGAAGAAACAGGATGGGGCAGAGGAGGAAATCAAATTGCATGATAGATCCCACAAAGCCTTGGTCAACCTAGCAGAGCGCTCTAGAGCAAGAATTTTTCCACCAGAGTATCTCCCGTGGTGCAAAATGTCTCAATTTTTTGTATCCACATCATACTCAGTCATTCCAGATGACTGAGGACTGAGGCAGCAAGTCCTTCTTTGAAGGAGATCTGGGTCCCTCATCCCCATGCTCCCCCTCCCAATCCTGGCCTCCTTCCCCCAATGTGTAAGGCTCAAGAGGAAGGAATGTATCACTAAGTGGCCACATGTTTTTATGAGAGTTCAAGGCTGTATCCCTTCTAGTTAAATACTCTGCCAGTAGGAAGAAGAATGACTATGAAGGAGTAGAGATAAAGGAGCAATGACCATTCCTGGAATCATCACCTCTCTTTTTTTCTAAACTTATTCCTTTTCCATTAATCTTTATTTGCCAAACAGGAGGTGGTACACCTCCTGCCCAGTAGTCCAAGGTAGAAATTTCAGAGGCATCCTTCACCTCCTCTTTCTCCATCACCCAACAGTCAGTCAGTCATAAGTCTTACAGAGCCTATCTTCCTAATATTTCTCTTATCCTCCTCCCTTCATCTCTTCATCCACTAATACAACCTAAGATCAGGTTGTATCACTTCTAATTACACCTACTTATCCTTCAAAATTCAAAAAGGGCTGCCTCTTCCAAGAAGCCTTCCCTAACTCCCAACCTCTGGAGCTCTCTAGAAGAGCTCTTGCCATCCCTTATACAATTGCTGATTTACTTGCCCATCTCTCTACTGGAGTTTAGGTTTGCAGAGACCCCGAGCAACATCTTGTTTGAATTTGTATCCCAGCATCTAACTTGGTGCTTCACACTCAAAAAAATCCTAAATATTTGTGTGCTGAATGCATTTATTGTCCACTTGTGCAAACTTGAGCTTTGGGGCCACAAACAGTCTCCATCCTCCAGGACCTTAACCAAATTCAATCACATCAAAGGGAAGAAGGAAAGAAAAGCAAGCCTCAAGACACCAAAAAGGAAATCAAAATGGTACCAAACAATGACATCTTTATCGGAGTATAATTGCTTTACATTGTTGTGTTAGTTTCTGCTGTATAACAAAGTGAATCAGCTATACGTATACATATATCCCCATATCCCCTCCCTCTAGCGTCTCCCTATCCCACCCCTCTAGGTGGTCACAAAGCACCGAGCTGATCTCCCTGTGCTATGCGGCTGCTTCCCACTAGCTATCTATTTTACATTTGGTAGTGTATATATGTCAATACCACTCTGTTACTTCATGCCAGCTTACCTTTCCCCCTCCCTGTGTCCTTAAGTCTATTCTCTATGTCTGAGTCTTTATTCCTGTCCTGCTCCTAGGTTCTTCAGAACCATTTTTTTTTTTAGATTCCATATATATGTGTTAGCAAACGGTATTTGTTTTTCTCTTTCTGACTTACTTCACTCTGTATAACAGATTCTAGGTCCATCCACCTCACTACAAATAACTCAATTTCGTTTCTTTTTATGGCTGAGTAATATTCCATTGCATATATGTGCCACATCTTCTTTATCCATTCATCTGTCGATGGACACAGGTTGCTTCCATGTCCTGGCTATTGTAAATAGTGCTGCAATGAATATTGTGGTACATGACTCTTTTTGCGTTATGGTTTTCTCAGGGTATATGCCCAGTAGTGGGATATACAAGCAGCTCATGCAGCTCAATACCAAAAAAACAAACAACCCAATCCAAAAATGGGCAGAAGACCTAAATAGACATTTCTCCAAAGAAGATATACAGATTTCCAACAAACACATGAAAGGATGCTCAACATCACTAATCATTAGAGAAATGCAAATCAAAACTACAATGAGGTATCACCTCACACCAGTCAGAATAGCCATAATCAAAAAATCTACAAACAATAAATGCTGGAGAGGGTGTGGAGAAAAGGGAACCCTCTTGCACTGTTGGTGGGAATGTAAATTGATACAGCCACTATGGAGAAGAGTATGGAGGTTCCTTAAAAAACTAAAAATAGAAAAAAATAATAATAATAAAAATAAAACTAGAACAATTTTTTTAAATGAGACATTTGAAAATGAAACAAATACATGAAAATGGGAAAAACATAAAATTAGAGCTAAATAGATAGAGAAGGGAAGGGAGTGCTGTAAAGACTCGTTTCTCAAACTATCAGATGAGTGATGTCAAGCTGATGTGAAAGAAAGCCAGAGAAAACTGTGGCCTAATCTAGCCATATTTAAAATGGACAGAGACAAGAGTAAATGAATGAACAAATATGTTAATTAATTAACTAATGTTAAATAAAAATTTAAACATCCAGAAAATACTAATCAATCATTTTCAAATTTTTACCTCATCTCTTATTATAGTTTGTACTAAGTATGACAGGACATAATAGAGTGAGTGATAAGGACATGCTTCAGTTTGGAAAATAAATTAAAAGTACCATTTAAAATTTAGCAAAAACCTATTCACAGTTCAATTTCATATTTCATGAGACAAGATCATAAGGCATAATATAAAATTTTACTGGGTAGAAGCAACAACAGGAGAAGGCCCCAGCCCTGCAAGAGCTGACAGCCATATTTTTAACAAAATGAAACTCATACAACTAATTAAGGAAAAAAAAATCATACAACTCATTAAGGAAAAAAATGAAATAGGCTGTGACTCCTTGCTGATATTAGATACAAACAAAATGGACAAGGAAATGAAGTATCATATTTTACATCAGATTGTGACTTTTCTTGATCTTGTTCATCTATATAACCCCACATCAACTCAAAGACAGGCATATAATATGAAGCCAAGTGATGAAAACCTCTTAGGAGAGACAGCTCCTATGGCATAAAAAACTGGTATATGCGTACAAGGAGAGGGAAGCTGTTGTATTCCTAGAAGATAAGTGAGATATGGATTATCATATCAAGAACATTAAAAATATAAGGGATATAAGAGTACCTTGAAATGTTTAAACAAAAATAACTATTATCATTAGAATACTCTGTTTCTTCTTCAAACTCCTTATTTCTTCTCCATTTCCTCTAGTATATTTTCCCATCTCGATTCCTAACCTCAGACATTATTCAGTTCTCAGGCCTTAGCTCTCCTTTCTCTTTCACCAACCATAAATTACCTTTAAAATAATCCTGAAATTCTTATATTTGCTGCAGTGTAGCTTTTCCAAAAACACAAGAATGTCATATCGAGTCTATTCATATGAAAGTCACATCTAGTGATATCTTTTAAACCCATTTCTACTTTTTTGTTTCCACAATCATGATCTAATCCAGACGGATAGCATCTTTCCTATGGATTACCGCAAGTATGATCCGTCCCAGACACCGCTGCTAAGTCACTCTGCTTAAAGGACCCTCTTTCTCAAGGTTGCCCCCTACTCAAATGCTTTTATCCTTCACCCTCATCTACAAACTTAGATTCCAACTTGGACTCTAAAACTGGACCCTAGACGACAAACTTCTCACAGGTACTCAAGATCTTCCACTATCTGGTTCCACCTACCAGTCCCACATTGTTAGTTGCTCCTGAAACAAAGCCTTCATCCTAACCGCTCACCAAGTCTCTGTCCATCCAGTAGCTACGAAGCACTCAAGTCACACTGCTAACACCGTGAATGGTAAGTACAGAAGCTTAAAGATGTTAGGCTGCTTAATCAAGGACATGCTGCGAAAAAAGTGGGATTCAAACTCAAGTTTTTCTCACTCCAAAGTTACCCTCTTAACCACTGTTTACTCAAATCGTTTTCACCCAAAAGCTGGTACTCTTAATCACTCTGGCTGGCTGTCTTATGAACCAAAACAAGTATAAATTTTACACACACACAAAAAAAGAGTCTAGCTCTGTTTAATGATGACATTAGCCAAGACTTTTACAATGTGCAAATTTCAAAGTGTATAATAAAAGACTGATGCCTTACTTAAATATATATGATAAAAAAGATGAAAGTGTATTTGACTGATCCTAGTTCCTTGATATAAAACTAAAAATGTATAAATTGTAGGTCTCTGTGAAATTAGAAAGTATTTCTATGAGCTAATGAAGACTTTTTAAAGATAGCTCCTGGGAGAAAAAAAAAACAACTAAATAGATACATAATTCCACATTTCTCTCCTCACTAAGACAATGAACAAGAGTTTGATCTCTCATGCAAATAAATGTACTTCTGAGTTTGTCAGTTTCATTCTGTTTTCATACTAAAATCAAAGCATATGAACAGCAATTTCTCCTTCTTGGTGGCAATGAAGTCCCAAGAGCAGGGATCTATCCAAAGCCTATAATACTATGTTTGTCAGAGGTTGCAAAGTGGTGGCCTGAAGACTCAATCTGGCCTGCACGTGTGTGCCACTGGCCCATGCGATGTTTTTCCTTTAATTGAATTAGTCTCCAGCATTCAAAATTCAAGAAATTTCACATAAAAAATCCAGATTTCCAGATTTTCTTGGAAAAGACAGATCTGGGAACACCAGGCTCACATTCCTCCCAAATCACTGTTGCTTCCTCTAGAGGGGGGTTGGCTCTGGAACTCACCACACTTGGCCTGTCCTCACTCATGGCTTCTGTCTCATCTTGTAGGCATGTCATTCTACATCCTGAGGATTTAAAGGTGAGTTTTGGAAAGCATTTGTGGAGGGGCAAAGTACAACAAAGAACATGGGAAGAACAGAAATAGGAAATCAGAACATCATTCTAGGTTTTTTGTTTTGTTTGTGTGTGTGTTTGAAATTATTCATTGAAATGCTCTTCTGTGAAGATGATAAGTGCCTCAAAATTCCTTCCACGCCTCCTGCTCCCTTTTCCATTTCATCTACTACTCCTAAAATACAAACTTTTTTTTAAATAACAAAAACTAAAGAGATAAGAGAACCATTTAAGTTTCTTTCTCCCAAGAGTATATGTGTGTGTGTGTGTGTGTGTGTGTGTGTGTGTATGTGTGTGTGTGTGTATATATATATATATATATATATATATATATATATAACTGAATCACATTGCTGTACACCAGAAACTAATACAGCATTGTAAATCAACTATGCTTTGATAAAAAAATAATAAAATAAGGTCATTTAATGTTTGGGTGCAATCGTAAATGTGATCTTCTTTAAATTTTTTTTTAATTCTTTTTCCCACAACTCCCACCTCTGCTGCCCTCACCCCCAATCCTCAATTTGGGAGACAATTATAGTTATGAGGTGATCAAATCTTATAGTCATATTTAGAAAAGTTTGATATTTTAATAGTAACTTACAGAACAAACTAGAAGAAAACGACACAATAGTCTGAGGAAGATACAGATTAGAGACATGAAAAGTAACCAAAAAAAAAAACCAAAAAAAAAAACACCTGGTAACCAAGCAGAACACTGGGGATTGAGGAGGGGGTTATTCTTAAAACTAAATTACACACGACTATATTTAAAATAGATAACCAATAAGGACCTACTGTATAGCACAGGGAACTCTGCTCAATATTCTGTAATAACCTAAATGGGAAAAGGATTTGAAAAAGAATAGATACATGTATATGTATAACTGAATCCCTTAGCCGTACACCTGAAACTAACGCAACACTGTTAATCAACTATGCGCCAGTATAAAATAAAAAAATTTTTTATTAAAAAAAAAAACTAAATCAAGCAACAGAGTTGAGATCTTTGGTTTCAAAGATGTCTTTAGGAAGGATATTTTATTTTATACATATATTTTAAAATAAGCAGTCTCAGCAATTTCCAAAGGGTTATTATGTCATTCCTTTCTATACTGCTGAATAAAAGTAACCTGTGATTAAGCAGCAATTCATGATTTAGGGAATAGAAATCACTGAACATTTTATAAGAGCATTTCTAGTGGCTTCTCACCTCTGAGGAGCTAGTTTCGATTTACACACTGTAATTAATCAGATATCCAGAGCCAGAGAGAATTCATCAAAGAAAATGGAAACTTGGGCTTCCCTGGTGGCGCAGTGGTTGAGAATCTGCCTGCCAATGCAGGGGACACGGGTTCGAGCCCTGGTCTGGGAAGATCCCACATGCCACGGAGCAACTGGGCCCGTGAGCCACAATTACTGAGCCTGCGCGTCTGGAGCCTGTGCTCCACAACAAGAGAGGCCGCGATGGTGAGAGGCCCGCGCACCGCGATGAAGAGTGGTCCCCACTTGCCACAACTAGAGAAAGCCCTCGCACAGAAACGAAGACTCAACACAGTCATAAATAAATAAATAAATAAATAAATAAATAAATAAATAAATAAATAAATAAATAAAAGAACATGAATTTCTTAAAAAAAAAAAATCAACTGACATTTATAAAAAAAAAAAAAAAAAGAAAATGGAAACTTATTTTAGGGTAATTAGCTACTCTGGTGATTGATCAGTTAGTTACTTCTTTATTTTTTCTGGTCACTGCCAATTCCAGCTATATATTTTATCTTATTATCTAAGAATCTCCAAGTGAAAAATGTCTAATAATTTCTCAAGCTCTGCTTAAGTGTCAGTGAAAAGGGTAATAGGAGAAGAGCTCTATCTTTGCAGAACAGGTTTTCCACACCTTATGTGTGAGCGCCTTTGAAATACTGGAGTTCTATCCTGACATTCCTATGGAAGTGGCTCTGTCCGAAAATGTAAGGATAGAACAGCAGAATAAGTAATGAAGAAAGGACTTATTAGATAATCAGGATATTAAAGAGAAAAGTGGATTTTCTGGCTTGAGGTTAGGACAATCCATTTAAAATCTTCTGGAGAAGAACAAAGAGGAAACTTACTAATTTGAAAATTGCCATTCTTTTTTTTTTTTTTTCCAGAGCTACTACTAATTCATTAATGCCCCTTTTGAAAATCTCTTAAATTCTTCATTTGGCAAACAGATTTTCTTCATTGCTTCATACTGATGGGGGGTAAGGGGGAGTGGTGTCTTCTTATGTATAAAGTAAACCATATGAATGTGTAAATTTAGACAAATGGGAAAATAAATGGACGGTTATTATGCAAATAGCAAAAGCCAAATGGATCTGTAAAATATCGTAGACCACAGTGGCGCCTTCTCAAAGAAATGTTCTCTTTGCTCTTGCCTTTGAGCTCCACAACCCTTAAGAACCAAAATCAACTCAAGAGATCTAGCTTTCAGCCTTTAGCTTATATTTATGTCTGTTTCTTCTTTGTCTAAACTAGATTGGACAGTCCCACTATATATAGGCAGCTATAGGGAACATAAAAGAATTAAGAAATAGAATTTTGCTATAAAGTTTACCGAACACGGATGAAACCACTGGTAGAAAAGTCCCTTGTACCTTCAGATAACGTTTACACTCAGCACCTCCTAGCATGCAAAGTACTTTTCAGCTATGGAATCATCTTCTTGGAAATTGAGAGGTCTTAACAAGTAAGTTGGAGCAATACTTTTCAATGGACATATTTTACAGGAATTATATCCTTCAGGGCTGGCAACCACTAAGTTTAAATTCTAGAAACTCGAAAGTTTTCTAAAACTCTCATTTCCCTTTTTAAATTGTAAACTAAACTGCCCTCTCCTCTCCTGGGCCATCTTGTCAGGTGGACTTTGCTCAGGATTCTGGTGTGTGCAATCCAATGAAAGCGTTCCTAGGTCTGTGGGCCCAGGAGCCTGCATTTCCTCCCCTCTCTCTTTAAACCATGTAAGCCTAGCTTTTTTCCTTTGAGTCCATTGAAATTGTACTACATTGATGATCACTATCAAACTTTTAATAACCAAATCCAGAAGGCTTTCCCAGTCATCATGATGCTATAAGTGTCTCTGCTCCAAATCACTGGTCTCCCCTACCTTCCAGCCCCTCTGGTAATATCTGAGGTTTCAATATATCAATATATATTATAATATATATATCACAGCATATATTAATATTTGACATTTCCCCTCCCTGACCATTAGATTAATTTTTTCCAATCTCATCCACTTGTTGTTTACACGAGAAATGATTTACTCTTTTAATCAGTGGGTACTTGTTATAACCCTCTACACCTAGGATGAAAGTGAGTCTTAACCTCAGGTTCAGGAGACACCCCACCCCCGGCAAAGCCTCCCTTGTTCTCCCACTCCTCTCCCCTCTGCCCAGGATTTACAAGTTTTGCCTCTCTTCTCCCAAGTATATCAATAGAAGGGAAATCAGAGACTAAGACCTACTGCTGACATTTGGATCTGTGGTCCCAGACCCCAACCATTCAACCAACTTCTTGTGTGGATAGGATCAATTTTACACCTTTTGTGGACTAAGAGACACCCCAAATACCCCTGAACCCTCATTCATCAGAGCATGTGACAAAATTGTCCCTCCAAACGTTTGGCAGCAGTCAAGGGGGTTGGTAGAGTCAGCTATTGTCCGCCATGACTACCTGGGGCCCTGGGCAGTAACAGGGAGTTAGGATTAAAAGTATCATTGCAGAATAAGAGGAGAGATGAGGGCCAAAGTTCTTAAAAATGCCTGTACCACTCTTCAAGGTCTCTTTTGTTTGTCCCTTCCGATTTACTCTTCATTTTTCTCCAGTCAGGAGGCTAACCAGTATGGACCACTTCAACAGGGCTTCAGTGCTCCCTGTTTTCTGATTGGGTTTGATCAATGGGGCTCCTGCCAGAAGATTAAGAGAGGGAAAAAGTAAAGTCAGTGTATTACTACCCCGGCTCCCTTCCTACAAACTTGCTTCAGAGGGATGGTTCTCTCAACACCACAGAAATCTAGGGGGATTTCTCTACCAACTCCCTCCTTCTGGATTCTAGTGCCCCTCTTCTCCCCTCACCCTTTCAGGCCTAGTGGTAGCAGATCTTCTGCTGCTCGTCCTGGGTTCCTGCATTATTCCTTAAGGCTCACCTACACCCCACCCACATTTTTCTACAATTTAGTGCTCCCATAAATAAAACTCTGTGAGGTGGGGGCTTCCCTGGTGGCGCAGTGGTTGAGAATCTGCCTGCTAATGCAGGGGACACGGGTTCGAGCCCTGGTCTGGGAAGATCCCACATGCCGCGGAGCAACTGGGCCCGTGAGCCACAATTACTGAGCCTGCGCGTCTGGAGCCTGTGCTCTGCAACAAGAGAGGCCGCGATAGTGAGAGGCCCGCACACCGCGATGAAGAGTGGCCCTCGCTTGCCACAATTGGAGGAAGCCCTCGCACAGAAACGAAGACCCAACACAGCCATAAATAAATAAATTTAAAAAATAAATAAAATTAAAAAAAAAAACAACAAAAAACTCTGTGAGGTGAAGTAAGTCAGAAAGAGAAAAACAAATACAGTATGCTAACACATATATATGGAATCTAAGGAAAAAAAAAAAAAAGGACATGAAGAACCTAGTGGCAAGATGGGAATAAAGACACAGACCTACTAGAGAATGGACTCGAGGATATGGGGAGGGGGAGGGGTGAGATGTGACAGGGTGAGAGTGTCATAGACATATATACACTACCAAATGTAAAATAGATAGCTAGTGGGAAGCAGCCGCATAGCACAGGGAGATCAGCTCGGTGCTTTGTGACCACCCAGAGGGGTGGGATAGGGAGGGTGGGAGGGAGGGAGATGCAAGAGGGAAGAGATATGAGAACATATGTATATGTATAACTGATTCACTTTGTTTTAAAGCAGAAACTAACACACCATTGTAAAGCAATTATACTTCAATAAAGACGTTAAAAAAAAAAAAAAACTCTGTGAGTTGTTCTAATTTTAGTGTGCTTATTTCCACTGGAAACTTGACTTACATTGCCAAAAAATCACCTACAGGCATACCTCGTTCTACTGCATTTTACTTTACTGTGCTTCACAGATACTGTGTTTTCTACAAATTGAAGGTTTTGGTAACCCTGTGTCGAGCAGTTCTAGCATTTTTCCAACAGCATTTGCTCACTTCATGTCTCTGTGTCACATTTTGGTAATTCGAGCAATATTTCAAACTTTTTCATTATTATTGTATTTGTTACAGAGATCTGTGTTCAGTGACCTTTGATGTTACTACTACTGCTCACTGAAGGCTTAGATGATGGTTAGCATTTTTTAGCAATAAAGTGTTTTTTAATTAAGGTATGTACATTTTTAAATATATGCACACTTAATAGACTATAGTGTAAACATAACTTTCACATGCACCAGGAAATCAAAAACTTTGTGTGATTTGCTTTATTGCAATATTCACTTTATTGCAGTGATCTGGAACCAAACCCACAATATCTCTGAGGTATGTCTGTATAGGATTTTCAAAGAATACATATAAAGGACCTCAACCCAGACCTACTAAATCAGAACCTTTAGAGATGAATGAAGCCTGAAAAACCATTTTCAACAAGCTTTCTCATTGATTTTTACTCAGTGATTGTGCAGCACTAGTCTAAAGCACGGGTTGACAAACAAGGCCCATAGGCCAAATCCAACCTGCCCTCTGTTTCGGTAGAGCCTGTGAGCTGATAACATTTTTTACATTTTTAAATGGTTAACAGAAATCTAAAGAATGTGATGATCTGAAAATTATATGAAATTCTGTCCATAAATAAAGTGTTATTTGAACACAGCCATGTTCATTAGTTTAGATTTGGCCATGGCTACTATGGTGCTACAACAGCAGAAATGAACAGGCAACAGAGACCATGTGGCCCACAAAGCATAAAATACCTACTGTCTGTTCCTTTTACAGAAAATGTTGCCCATTCCTGGTCTTGAGAAGGATACAATCTCCTTCTTGATCTCTCACTGAGACGACGCCCTATTATCTATTTGGACTGAAGACTAAGATCATTTCCCAAGTCATACAGACAACTTAACGATGCAAAGTTAATGCTGTCTTATGCACTCAGAATGCGCTGAGAATGCGCTCAGAATGACAATTCCAACTTTAATGTGGTTGTTGATATATTTAATCATATGGATATTTACATGCATACATATTATGTGTTTTAAGTATTTAAACCAGAGCTAATGGATACTACAATTGGATACATTTAAGCATCCAGACTCAGAATACTTGTTCTATTACTTATTTGTTGGGTGACTTTGGGAAGTTGCTGTTTTCATATTTATATCATTTAATTCCCGCTCTCTAAATAGTTGTGAGAAAGAAAAGAGAAAATTTTTATGAGAGTATAGCACAAGACATGTAATCAGATAGTCCACAGCTATTAATTCCTTTCCTCTACCCCATCCTACCTCACTACCATTTTCGTTCCTTCACACACTAAAAAGTCAAGGGATAAGGATATATCTTTCACTGGGGACTTTCTCCAAAGAACTGAACATTTCCAGGTTATTTGGGAAGGCAAAACAGGCCTTAGAAATGCACTAATGAGAAAATGAGCATCACAGAGGTTTTTATCTTGTTAAATACAATAGCCCACACCCTGTGGGCACTCCATAAACACTAAATGAATTGGACTTCATTATGCTGTTAGACCACATCCAATTCCTTTGCTGCCTCCATCATCAGAAAAGCTGGCTTACAGTATACGCAAATAAACAATTTACCCATTGGTCCACGCTTTGAAAGGAAAACTTGCATGTCGCAGTTGAGACATTACGCTTTGATAGATTCTACCCTTGGGGTCTGTTTTTGAAGTGTAGCTTTAGTTTCTCTTTTATCAGTATACCAAAGTTTTCTAAGAAACATGGAGACTTTAAGACCTGCCGAATCCCCACAGTCCTACCCACTGAAATTGGCTTGAAGACAAATGAAGCCTTGCCACAGCCTTAGAAGGGAAGATCAGAAACAAGAGGTAAATCTATCACTGAAGTCTACTTTTCCACATATGCTGAAAAATTAAGAAACTATATGTATAGTTCCAAAGCTGTAAAATACCTTGGAGACGACTTCTTCAGAGGGTTTTTTACACTGGAGCCCTGGGGGCCTTTGGCAATAACTTAGGAGGCAGGGAGAGCCAAATTGGGTGGATCCTTTCAACCCTAACCACTTCCTCAACCACAGAAACTTTGGTTTGTCTATTTTATATATTAGAGTGAAAAATGGGTCTCACAAGTTTAAAACAGGTTGAAAGCTAATGACCCATCTCTCTTACATTGTAGATCAGGGATCAGCAAACTTTTTCCATAAAAAGTCAGAGAGCAAATACTTTCGGCTTTGCCCTATGGTCTCTGTCACAACTACTCACCTTGGCCATTGTAGGTGAAAGCAGACACAAATGTTATGTAAATGAATGAGAGCAGCTGTGTTCCAATAAAACTTTATTTACAAAATAGGTGGCAGGCTGGATCTGGCCTGGGAGCCACAGTTCATTGACTCTTGTTGTAAATGATAAATATAAGTTCTGAATAAGTTAAAATGACTAATCCAAATCATCAACCAGGTAATAGCTATGAGACCAGGATTCTTTCCACTACATTGCTAATAGATCAGAAAAGACAAAATGTACAAGATATCTTATCTTTTGAAAGGTGGTGGATAGTATTGGAAAAGGTTCTATTTAATAAGTATTTCATAAATGCCTAGCCTGTGGCTAGTACTGCACCCTGCTATAATCCCAATCAATACTTTTTTATAATAATTTGTCTATTACTGTACCTAAAATTAAATGCCTCAAGGTGAAAAAGAAAATTTGTAACATTCTTATGTAATCTGACTCATTTGGTTTTGCCAATGTCGTTCAGTAAAAGGATTTATCACTTAATTAACTATTGATTTGATCAGTTTATCTATAACAAAATGGCATCTAAAGTGTTGTAAGCAAAAATGTATTTGATGTCTGCAACTCAGTGAATATATCATGATGTGGTCATTAAGCCTAAAGCACTCCCTAAATGGGAATGAATTAACTCTCTGTCTCCCTTTCCATCTTGATACACCTCTGGCTGTGATGTCAATATAACAGACTCTGATCCTCTGCATTAAGGTACTTTTCCTAACAATGGGGAGACTCCCCACTGTGTCATCCAAGTCCCCTCACGAAGGCTCAATGAGGGAGATTTAGCCACTGCTCTTGGGATCCTGATCCCCATACTCTTGCCTCTGCAGCTTTTATCCAAACATAGGGGAAGAGAAGGCTCAGAGAGCAGTGGCAATTAATGCAACTCTGTCATCGATTCTTTCTGACACTCCTTCTTTATCCCAGATTCAGTACTGTTTTGACCTTTCCCACATCATGAGTTTCAGTTTCTTGTTACACCCTCCTCATTCATCGGTTAGTAAAAACCCAACTGGAAGGAGCAGTAAATCAAATCAGAGCATATGGGAAATACCACACACCCCTGTAATTCACAGAACATATGAAGCAATAAGGAATAGGAAAAACTAAAATTGCTATGATGTACATCTATTTTTTTTGTTTGTTTGTTTGTTAAAAATATTTTTAGATTTATTTATTGATCTATTGATTGATTGCTATGTTGGGTCTTCGTTTTCTGTGCGAGGGCTTCCTCTACTTGTGGCAAGCGGGGGCCACTCTTCATCGCGGTGCGCGGGCCTCTCACTATCGCGGCCTTTCTTGTTGCAGAGCACAGGCTCCAGACGCGCAGGCTCAGTAATTGTGGCTCACGGGCCTAGTTGCTCCGCGGCATGTGGGATCCTCCCAGGCCAGGGCTCGAACCCGTGTCCCCTGCATTAGCAGGCAGATTCTCAACCACTGCGCCACCAGGGAAGCCCTGTACAACTATTCTTATGGCAGTTGTAATGAAAATGGAAAATAGTTTTAGCATAGCATTCCAGTTAAGTCTCAAGATGGTTGCTTTGTGGTTTTCGTCGGCTGATCTGCCCGCAGACAATAGAGACCTGAAATTTCTTTAGGAAATAATTACACAAGATTCACAACTCCAAATGTCCGTGAAACATGCATCAGAATTTTAAGACAATTTAAAGGGACAATTCTTATAAGTGGATTCCCAACACCATAAACAATGGAAACTAGGACTACCTCCTAAGTCTCTAGCCAAAAACCATAGAAAAATATTTCCCAAAAGAAAACCAAACATTTGCATTTTGTTTACTATTTAGAATGATGGGGTCTTGAAGCTAGAAAGGATCTTAAAAAGCAGCCACTCAAATACCTTGATTTTATTCACAAGGAAACAGAGATGCAAGAAGATTAATAAGTGTCTCCCAAGATCACAGTGCTGGTTGGCAGCAAACTCAGGTCTTGGACTCGGGTTCTCTAATCCCCATTCAGAAGTTCTATCTGCTACACCATTTGACCTCTTCCATTCTAGTTCTATTTACCATGGTTATAGTGTTAAATCTTTTTTTCCTTAAGCTTCTTTTGCTTTTAGAATCAAGCAATCAGTAAATACTTCCCATCTCTTTTCACAGAGGAATGATTGGCACAAGAAGAACCTGGTGAAAATTGTTCAAGACTGCTCAAGAAGTTTACAGAAATATGGTTTTGTTTGTGTTTGTGTTTAGTTTTGCTTTCTTTTTAATTTTCTGCCTATGTCTCGGGCCAAGCAATCACCCCTTCTAAATGAAGTGGTTGCTGGTTTCCATGAATTCGTTTGTGTTTCGCTCATGACTATGAATACAGGTAAATCACCAGAGCCTTCCCTCATTTGCCTTTCCAACCCACTCCAGCAGATTGGCGTTAACTCTCATATACATGAACCTCTGTTTCTTTTAATGACCTTTTCAATGTAGGGCTTCTTAAAGATTCTGTTTCCCCTGAAACATAATTAAAAGTTCTTCATTATCACATTTCCACATTCTCTCCTCTTAGCTGTAGCCCTTTGTTAGCACCTAGTTAGTGCTTCATTACTTCTCTCTGCCCACCTCCCCCCTAACTGCAGTTACTTGGCCTCAGAAAGAATCTGCTCACAGGAAATACTGAATGGTCCAATCAGGCAACCAGAGAATGTGTGGTTGCCTGGGGGCAGGGACAGAAGTGAGCTAAAGCAGGATCCCATTTCAACTGAACTAATGTAGAGGATTCTTTTACTCTCTAGAAATGGAAGATTATTAATCCTCATCCCCCTGCCTATTGTGTTTGGTTTTTGAGTTTTATTCTAATGAAGCATAAAACCTATGTGGCCTCTTCAACTGCCAAACCCAATATTGTGTTTTTAATGAAAAGGTGCTCTGGCTTCCAGAAAGAAATTGAGTCATACTCAGGAGTTAGTTAACTCAGAAGAGAGGTTGTTGAGATAGTGGTCATAGCAAGAGCATTGGAATTACCCATAAGCAACATAGATTAAAATTTATTTTAATACATTCAGTGCTTATTATGTGAAAAGTACTCTCTTCATAAAAATTGCTGGTGAGGACGTGGAGCAACTAAACTCTGATATCCTGATGGGAGGGAAAATGGCAAAGCCACTCGAGAAAACAGTTCCTATACAGTTAAACATACACTTAGCATATGAGCCCAAAATACAACTAGTATAAATACCAGTTATTTATACAAGTGAAATTAAATCCTACGATCAGACACAGACCTGTACATAAATGCTTATAAGCAGCTTTACTCATAATTTCCAAAACCTAGAAACAACCCAAATACTCTTCAACTGGTAAGTGGGTAAACAAACACAATGGAATACTGCTCACCAAACAAAAGGAACAAACTAGTGATACATGCAACAACATAGCTGAACCTCAAATGCATTATGCTAAGTGAAAGAAGCCAGTCTCAAAAGGCTATGTGCTTTATGATTGTATTTATATGACATTCTGGAAAAGGCAAGAGTATAGAACAGAGAACAGATCAGTGTTGTCAGAGGCTGGGTGTCGGGAGGGGTTCACTAGAAAGGATGACAAAGAAATTTGGTGGGGAGGGAGATGATGGAAGCATTCTATTCCTTGATGCGATGGTAATTACATGATATACAGTCGTCCGAACTCATAAAATTGCATGCTAAAACGGGTAAATTTTACTCTGTGTAAATTATACCGTTAAAACAAAAAGCTCTGTCTTTGACACCAACAAAAAACATTATCTCTGTCCTCAAACATGGAAAAATTCATTTAAGAAGACTGAGAATTTCTCTAAAAAGATGAACCAAATTCCCAAATAGATAGCAGACTTAATTTTAACATCATTTAGGGCTCAAGTTAAAAAGTTGTACTTTCGGGCTTCCCTGGTGGTGCAGTGGTTGAGAATCTGCCTGCCAATGCAGGGGACACGGGTTCGAGCCATGGTCTGGTAAGATCCCACATGCCGCGGAGCAACTAGGCCCGTGAGCCACAACTACTAAGCCCGCGCGTCTGGAGCTTGTGCTCCGCAACAAGAGAGGCCGAGATAGTGAGAGGCCTGCGCACCGCGATGAAGAGTGGCCCCCGCTTGCCGCAACTAGAGAAAGCCCTTGCACAGAAACGAAGACCCAACACAGCCAAAAATAAATAAATAAATAAATAAATAATTTTTTTAAAAAAGGAATTCCTTTAAAAAAAAAAAAGTTGTACTTTCAGTAAAATTAAATAGAGAAAATATATATGTACATATTGGGTGGCCCATCAGAGTTTGGTTTGAGGCCACAGATGCCTAGACAGTAAGTGAAGAGGAATTCAGAAACAAAGCAGGTACAATAACAGTGGTTCATATTTAGTAAATCCCTGCTATATGCCTGGCACTGCCCATGTGCTTCACATATCTTATCTCATTTAATCTCTACAATGTTAGGATGTGATGATTATTCACCATTATTTTGCAGATAATGAAACGGAGGCCCAGTGAGGTCAGTCCGTTGGATCACATGCCAAGCAATGGAATTAGGATCACTGTGGGCTGTGGGTTGGGATGTTTGAAGAAAAGGGAACTTCAGCTCTACAGAGGTGTGACTAAAGTTCAGAGGTGTGCCCACTGTGGCATAAAAGGGAAAATGAGCAAACTTATTTCTCAACTGGAACAGGAGATTTTCTCTAAGAAAATAATAGAGGATATCATTAACAAGTTAGGAAAAGAGTAGCTTGTAGAGGACACTGAATGGCAGTCTGATAAACTTGAAATTTGTTCTGTGGTTCCTTGACCTTACACCTTAGGAGATGTTTGCAAAAAAGGCAACAGAGTTGACTTAAAGAGACAGGTGAAATTATCCTTTTAGAAGATTAACCAGACAGTGGTGTCAGGGATTCTACTTAGGTTTCCTGGCTGCAGGAAGAAACCATCATCTGTAGGTGCTATAGTAGCTGCATTCTGTGTATTATCTCACTTCAAGTCCACTTCAATTATTATCCTCGTTTTATGAATGAGATGACTGAAGCTGAAAAAGGGTAAATGATCTGCATTAAAGTCAACTGCCAGCTCAAGGCAGATCTGAGACTGAAGTCCAAGTACACATGACACTTATGTACAGTTATCCCTCAGTATGCACAGGGCATTGGCTCCAGGATACCAAAATCCAAGTATACTCAAGTCCCTAGTATAAAATGGCATTGTATCTGCATATAACTTACATGTGTCCTCCTGTATACTTTAAATTAGCTCTAGATTACTGATAATACCTAATATAATATAAATGTTAAGTAAATAGCTGTAAATACAATGTAAATGCTACGTAAATAGTTGCCCATGCACAGCAAATTCAAGTTTTGTTTTTTGAAACTTTCTGGAATTTTTTTCCAAATATTTTTGATCAAAGATGAATTGGGAGATTGGGATTGACATATATACACTAATATGTATAAAATAGATAACTAATGAGAACCTGCTGTATAGCACAGGAAACTCCACTTTGCTGTACAGTAGAAACTAACACAACATTGTAAAACAACTATACCCCAATAAAAAAAATTTTTTTTTTAATTACAAGCAAAAAAAAAAAAAAAAGATCAGTTGAATCTGGGGATGCAGAACCCAAGGATATAGAGAACCGTCTGTACACGTGGATGAAAGCCCTTGGAGGTAAGGAAACCCATCAGGGTTATTCATAGTAGTCAGGGTGCTTAAGTAATGTTTCCTAAAACAGAAGGAAAGATCTTAACAGGTAAATGACAAAAGAACTGGTTGTACTCCTTGACTAGTTGGATACGGGAGAAAGGAAGAATCAAAGGTATCCAATGGGCCTGGGGAATCAGGAGTCTTATTGACAGAAACATGCACTGGGATGCCACACAAATAAACCTTGACATAACCTGAAACTCATGAACAGATTATTTTTAAGTACTGAATTACTACTGATGTTGCAAATGTGGAACGGCCTCACCTATGTATCCAGAGTTTTCATCTCCTCTTTGCCATCCCTAGTGTCTCTGCCTAAACAAGGATGCTAAGAAAGTGCAAGCCATTTTAGACAAACACACTTGGCCATCTGCAGACTAGTGTGCAGAGGGAGGGGCTATACCAGGTCAAGTCAGCTACCCAAGTCCTCAGATCCAAGGTCATTAGATCAGAGAAGGCTGACCTTAATGACTTCTTAGACCAAAGCCACCTCCACTCCAGGAACTTAGCTTATCAACATTGTTAACAAGCTTAATAAAGAAACACTTTCAGATGTCGTTCAAATACTGTAGAAATGAAAAACATTCAGAAATGACAATATGCCCCTTCCCTTCAATTGTAATTACCCATTCGTTCAACAATAATTGACTGAGCATTTACTACAGATCAGGCACTGTGCCTGTGTTAGCCAAAAAAAAAAAAAAAAAATAGCTCACCATTCTTGCCTTCAGAGCATGCAGTTTGGTTGTCAAAAAGGATTATAAATAGAGCCTTTGAAAAACCAAAATCTAAGTCTTCCAGAATTCTTCTAACCTTCCCTTATATTAAGAGGCCAGTTTGTTAATGGTGATAATGGAGCATCTAATTTTATTCCTAATGTGCCTGCATTTTGCCAAGAATATTTGCTGTTATTTTTGTTTACTCCTTACTCTTGAAGAAGTGGGAAATGAATGTTGTACAAATCCACGGTGACTGTGAAAGTGCACCCTCAGACCTCCTGCTGTGGGGAACCTAACTGGCTGGCTGGTTGCAGCTGCTGTGCTCTGAATCCCTCTCCACATTCATGCTGGGGCCGTGCTTCCCACAGGCCGCTCCCAGCCACTCGCTGAGCCCAGCAGGGTTACAAACACAGACCCTATCCTGTGAGATAGAGGACCCCTCTATGGGAGATTCTGGCTTGAGGGCTCCCAGTCAGCCTGAATGCAAACTTCCTTACAACTGGGCTGCAGTCTGAGACTCTTCCTGTCTACCCATCAATCCACCTTCCTTCTCTCCTTCCCAGGCATCACACCTCCGTCATGATCTGAAGGCTCTCCCCACCTCCTCCAGCTCCCTGCCTGCACTTTTGCCCTCCCAGGCATTTCCCTAACAAATTTCTTATACGTCTAACCCTATCTATCTTGGTGTCTGCTTCTCAGAGGATTCAAACACAATATGCTCAAGCAGTAATTTCCAAACTTGTCTTCTACAGTAAACTCTCCCTCATGAATATTCCCTAAAGGTGTACCCTTAAAATTTTAAGTACCCTATTCATAGTTGCTGTTCTACTGCTTTATAAGTATTTTTGAGGCAGTTTCAAGAGTATATACTTTGCCTATGCAATAAGAACCCTTTTTAGAGAAAATCACCTTATTCCTTGGGTTCTGGTCCGAAGCAGAGTGGAGGAGCACTGTGGTTATTGGGCAGCTGTGGACTCTGACCTCACACTCTCTAATCCTAGTTTTTCCTCTTACTAATCATGTGACCTCAGACAAGCCATTTAACCCCTCTGAACTCGTTTCCTCTCTAATATAAAGATAATAATATCCTCCTTGCTGACATCAAAGGACTATTTTAAGGATCAAATGATATAATTATGTGAAAGTGCCTTGTAAACTAGAGCACTACATAAAAGTAGATATTATAATTATTGTCTTCTAAATAGTAAATGCAATTAACCAACTTCATTCATATTTCCTGAGGGACATACACTGAATGTAAAATATACACACCTCAATAGCAATGTGGGAAAAGTCAGAAAACCGTGGAAGCATTGCACAGCAAGTTCTGTAAGCCAATCTCACAACATTGAAGTAAGCTATAAAATTACAAACCAAAAGCACTACTGAAATTACCTTAACTTCTGCAGATGAGAGTGAATACAAAGTGCTGGTTTAAATGGAAAAAAAATTAAAAATTCAAGTTTAAGGTGATTTCCAAACCAGTGTGATTTGGATGGATCTTGAAATAAAATATAATCTTTCCAACCTACTTGACTTTGGGTAATAATAATAAATCTCACTGCACTGGTAACTTGAGGTTTTCCTTGGTTTGGTTATAAATCACTTTTCATAGGTATAAAACAAGAAAAACATTTTCAAGGGTCCTTGGGTATATGTGAATTTATATCTGTTTTTACCCCCTACATTGCAGTTAAATTCAGGTGTTTCTGTGTGTGATGAAGTTGGCATTAAAAAGGAAACAGCACAAACCAACAGGGTTAATCTTTTGTGTAAGTATAAGTCATCACAAATTTTATAAAACTAAAGCCTGTGAGACATTTCTTTGCAATATGCTTAATCCTGAAAGCAGTAGCTTCCATTTAAATTACAAGCCCTCAATCAAAAAAGCTTCAGAAAAATTTTCTTCTTCCTGGTTAATTATAAAATGAACAGATATCCTGAGGGAGAAAGAGGCCGCCTTCTCTGTTGACTGCCTGAAATGAAGGCAATAGTTGGGTGGCATTTGGGACTGTGCTAAACTAACCGTTTCCTTCCCTCGGTGTTTGCTTTGGGTTTCCTATTTCATTACCTATGTCAAATCTCTCCACAGAAGAAGCCTGTGAGGTATATACTCATCCATTAAATAAAGATACCATGCAATGTTGTTGGATATGAGAAACAGAAATTGACTTCTTCTTGTTCTTTTTATTTTATTTTTCAACTCTTCCACCAACAAAGGAAATACCTGTAACCTAACAAACTAAGAGCAGGCTGCCTCACTCTTGGATGGAGGCAACTTTGCAACGAAGCAAAACAGAACCTCTTGTTCCATCCACCACATTCATGACATTGTTTTAGAAAATCAGGAAAAAAATCAGCCCAGTTTTTTTGAGGTAGCATAAAGTTACCTTGATGGATTGGCAATAGCTAAATTTCACCTGAAGGAGCGTGACAGCTATTCCTTGTTAGTAATCTGAGCATGTCAGTCCTTGCAAACGCCCCTCAAACATATCCCACCAACCATCAGTAAACTCCCTTCAAACATACTCTACCTAACCACCAGAAAACTTTCCTTAAACACCAAAGGCCTATATAACCAGTCCATAAAAATCAAGACAAAAGAACTGAAGAGGCCTGGGAGAATGTTCTGGAACAGGAACAAAAAGAGGTCACAGGGTGATTAAAGGTTACATGTTTTCATTCAAAATGCAGTCTTCAAGGGAGATCTAGCTTTCATCAGTTTTTCCAAGCTTCCATGTCCTAGATCACCCCCATGTGCCCATCCAAACATAGCTCCTAAATAAATACAAACAAATGCATTCTTAGTAGGGTTGCACTCCCAAATTAAACACTCTGACTTGCTTATGTGCATGCAAATAAAATGTCATGCTCATCAGGGGAGCATACTTTGGCCTTAAGTTGTATACAGTAAATGGCACAGAATCTGATTGAGGGAAAACATCTCTATGCCCGAGGAGAGTCAATTTGGCTGGATCTGCTTGTGATGGAATTGACGTGTCACAGATGCCAGAAGCAGAGACAACCTTACCCTTTCACATGCAATGACACACATACCTTTCTCCACCACCGAAGTCAGCCCTGCTTATTTTTTTTATCCATTCATTCATCCGTTAAATATATTCCAAGTACCTACTACATACCAGGCACTATCAACATCACCATAAGTGTATAAAACACTGTTTCTGCCCTCTAGGAGTTCAAAGTCTGTTAAGAATTACACAATCTGTACAAAGAAGCAACTAAAAGCAAAAATGCCCACAATGCAAGGGAATCTACATAGCACAAAGTCTGCCAAACAGTAGGTGCTCAATAGATGTTAGGTGACTATGAATCTGAATAATTATTCACAAAGAGACGGGCAGAGTGCTGGAGTATACAAAGCTAGAATCACTCCTAGCATATAATAGGTACACAATGAATATTTTTGACTGAATGAATGAAATAATAAATGCTATGAACACATAGAAGAAAAATGACCTAACAGAGGCAATGACTTCCCCATGAAGGCAACATTTAAGCTAGATGAACAAGGTGTGAAAGAAAATGCTAGGCAAGGAGAATAATGGTAATTGGCCTGTTAGTCAATATAAGTCACATGAGCTGAAGTATTAACTTCAGAATGTGGCTGCACTTACTTCATGCTGCTGATTTATATGACTGCCCAATGCTCTGAATCACGACCAGGTAGCTAGTTTCACTGAGGGCAAGAAGAGAACCCAAGACTACACCTTCAGGAAAGGGTGACGATCAATATACCTGTGACACGTTCCTTATCGTGAAGGTCCATTTGTTAATGGTGAAATGCAAAGTATATCAAAAGAAACAGAGTTATGAATTTCCCAGAAAAAAATAAAAGCCCACTAACTCACCAAGGAGGTAGGAGGTAGAAAGAAGACATGGACAATGAAAGGCAAGAAAGAACTGAAGGAAGATGTTTGTCTTGAGTGGTTCTGTGAACTATATAGAAAAGCAGAAAAAAAATAGAGACTCTAATACTGAACCAAAATATTTGACAGCATATAATCATTTTATGACGCTTCAAATATTTCAATTTAAGGACGTGCTTCTGTCAAGAGAAAGCACTACAAAAAGAAAACTGGTTTCATGAAATTAATGCTCAGATTTTCAAAAAAAATATTTAAGTTGGAATAATAACCATGTATTATTCCAGATTTCACGGGATGAATGTTATACGAGAGGTATGGGCCATGTGTGGTCAGGGAAGGCTCTTTGGCAAGCAAAGTTTTAGACTGTGATGTGACTACTATACATGCTGAGGATTTATCTCCAAATATGTAATGGAACCAAATGGAAAAATGGAATCCAACTTACCAAAATTTGCTTTACAGACAACCATTCAGGTAAGTATTAATTATTCCACAAAGTCAAACTTGCTGTGTTTCTTTTCTCAACAGAATAGCAATTCTCAGTAGTTGTCTCAGCTATCTCGCATGTTGACCTATTAAAGCATCCCCCAGGTCACGTGACTGCCCACCCCTCGGTGACATCCTTTCTTCACAATAATTCAGTCTCTGAAAGATTTACTGATGAAATAGAGAGCAGATCTATATTAATACAAAAGCAATAATTTTGCCTTAATTCAAAAGGAACAGTGCTCATTAAGCATATTTTTCCTGGACTTCCTGTTTACCAGGCAATTTGAAATGGTTATCAGTCTTTCTGGAATCAGCTCATCTGTGTTAATGATATTTGTTTCCTTTTGTGCTGTCCCATCATGACTATACCACTTCACTAGAGTTAACACCAATAAAATCAAATGAGGAAACAAACAAAAACAATCTTAAAACCCACCATCATTAGTAACAAGTAGAAGCTTTCATAATTTCTATAATATCAAAAAATAATGGAAAAATAATATTTTCTGCTTTACAGTTTTAAAATAATTTATCTACCACTGTCTCTTTTAAACTTCATTAAATATGCCCCCACTAGGTACTGACAGTTAAAAGAAAAATAATAAAAAGTACTATTTAACTCCCATTTCCAGGAAGATGGAGTTAATATACTTTTCTCAATTTCCCACTAAGCACAGTTAAAAGCCCTAGACTTTATATACAAAATGAGCATAAAAGACTCTGAAATACAGAAAGAATAAAGCAGACCAACTAGGGACCTCAGAACACAAGGAAGGACACAGTGGTGAGTTACTTGGGTTTTCATTTTCTCTCATATACCCCAGACTTACAACTGAAGCAGCCAGCAATCTGGGAGTACCAGCAGTCTCAGAAAAAAATGAAAACATCAAAAACCTTCCCTGTCTAGTCAAAAGGCATCCTAACAAAACAGAAAATTCTTAGACAATAACCAGTCTACTCCAGCCAAACATGGGCAAAAAAATAAAAAAATAAAAGTGGTCCCACCTCCACCAATGGCAACAAAGGTCAATACAGGAAACCTAGACTTCTACCCTTACCTGGCTGTAACAAGGCACCCCACCCCTCACAAACAACTCTCTCACCAAGGTAGTATGAAGGACGGCAGAGTAGAGGGCCAGGAATTTCATCCCCATTAGATCTCTGCCAAGTGTCAGTGGAAACCAAGTGGGGAGCTTGGACTTCCATCCCCCCCTGGGGAGTCATGACAGAGAAAGAAAACAAAATTTAGCAATCTCAAGAATGAAAAAAAAAAAAAAAGGTCCTAATTACAGAATCTGCAGACATCAAAAGGATAATGAGGAAATACTATAAATTCTAAACACATAAACTTGACAACTTATATAAAATGAACCAATTCCTTGAAAAATACAAACTACCACAATACACTCACATAAAATATTTTGAATAGCTCTATAACTACTAAGGAAATCAAATTCGTAATTTAAAGTCTCCAAAAAAGAAATCCCCAAGCCCAGAAGTTTTCACTGGAAAATACTCCAAACATTAAAAAAGATTTAACCAAGTTCAACAAAATTGCTTCTAGAAAATAGAAGAGGAGGGAATACTTCCCAATTCATTTTATGAAGCTAATATTATCCTGATATCAAAACCAGTCAAAAATAGTAAAAATATTCCTAATGAATATAGATGCAAAAATTCTTTAAAAACATGTTAGCAAGCAAATTCAGCAATATATAAAAAGACTTATACACCACAATCAAATGGAGTTTATTCCAAGATACAAGACTATTTCGATATTTGAAAATCTGTCAATGACATCCACCCTGTTAACCGGCTAAAGAGGAAAAATTACATCATCATATCAATTGATGCAGAAAAAGTATTTGATAAAATTCAACATTAGATCATGACAAAACTCTCAGAAACACAGAAGCAGAGGAAAAATTTTCTCAACTTGATAAAATGCATCTATAAAAAACCTACAGCTAACATCATATTTAATAGTAACATTCTGAATGCTTTCCCCCTAAGATAAAGAACAAGGCAATGATGTCTATTCTCACTACCTTTATTCAATATGCTGCTGTTAAGTTCTAGCCGATACAATAAGACAAGAAAAGGAAATAGAATGCATAGAAATCAGAAGAGAAAAGGTAAACCTGCCCTTACCTGCAGATTGCATAATTGTCTACATAGAAAATCCCAAGAAATCTACCCCAAAAACCTCATATAAACTAATAAGTAATTTCAGCAAGATAGGAAGATACAACATAAACACAAAAACATTAATTTTATTTCTATATACTAGCAACAAAGACATGGAGACTGAAATTAAAAAAAATAATACAGTCACTCAAAAAATGAAATTCTCAGGTGTAAATCTAACATAACATTTACAGGATTTATATGCTAAAAACTATAATATGCTAATGAAATAAACCAAGGAAGATCTAAATAAATGGAGATACAACTATATTCCTGTACTGGAAGACTCAATGTAGTAAAAATATAGTTCTCTCTAAAAGATACACAGGTTTGACACAATTCCTGTTAATATCCCAGCAAGATACTGTGTAGATATGGACAAGATTATTCTAAAATTTACTTGGAAAGGCAAATAAATTAGAATTGTTAACATTTTTGAAAAATAAAAATAAAGTGAAATGAAACCATCTACCCAATATCAAGACCTATCATATGGCTACAATAATCAAGATTCTGTGGTATTGTCAGAAGATTAGACACACAGATCAATAAAACAGAATAGATAAGCTAGAAATAAACTCACACAAATATGCCTAGTATACAGAATACAGAACCCAGAAACAGACCCACACAAATATGCCCAAGTGATTTCTGACAAAGGTGCAAAAGCAACTGAATGAGAGAAAATATTTTCAACAAATGAAAAGACATTTGTTGGAGCAACTGAATATCCACAGGCAAAAACTTAACCTCAAACTAAGTCTCACACTTTGTAAATTGATTGAGAATGTATAACAGACTTAACCATAAAGTGTAAAATTATAAAACATTTTTTAAAATATAGGAGAAAATCTTCAGGATATATAGGGCTAGGAAAAATGTTCTTAGACTTGACCAAAAAAAAAGCACAAATCATGAAAGAAAAAAATTGGTAAACTAGACTTCATCAAAATGTAAAACTTTTACTCTTTGAAACACCCTGTGAAGAAGATGAAAAGACAAGCTGAAGTCTGAGAAAAGACTAGTATCTAAACTATGTAAAGAACTCTCAAAGCTCAACATTAAGTAAATAATCTGAATAGAAAAATGGGCAAAAGACATGAAGAGACATTTTACTAAAAAAATACACAGATGACAAATAGCACATGAAATGACATTCAACATCATGACACATTGGGGAAAAGAAAATTAAAACAATAATGATATATCACTACACACTTATCAGCATAGTTAAAATAAAAAACAGTGAGAATACCAAATGCTGGCAAGGATGAGGAGAAAATGGATCATTTATACATTGCTGGCAAGAATGTAAAATGCTATACCCGCTCTCAAAAATAGTTTGGCAGTTTCTTAAAATAATAAACACGCAACTACCATAATACCCAGCAACAGTCTTGAGCATTTATCCCAAAGAAATGAAGAGTTATACTCAAGTTATACTTGAGTTATACTCCAGTTATACTCAAAATCCTGCACATGAATGTTTACATCAATTCTATTCGCAATAGCCCAAAGCTGGAAACAACTCAGATGTCCTTCTGTAGGTGAATAAATAAACTCTAGGACATTCATATCATGACATACTACTCAGCAATAAAAAACAAAAAGTATTTATACACACAGCAACCTGGACGACTCTCCAGAAAATTGTACTGAGTGAAAAAATGCCAGTGCCAAAAGGTTATGTACTTCATGCTTCCATTTATACATCATTCTTGAAATGACAACATTATAGAAATGGAGAACAGATCCATGGTCACCAGGAAGTGAAGAAGGGGTTAGGGTGGAAGTGTTGTCATTATTGCTGTAAAAAGGCAACATGAGGGATCCTTGTAGTAATGGAAATATTCTGTATCTTGGCTGTCCTTCTCAATATCATGGTTGTAATTTGGTACTATCGTAAGATACTACCTTTGAGAGAAAGGGTAAAGGGCACATGGGATCTTTCTGTATTATTTCTTACAACAACATTTGAATTTATAATTATCCCAAAGTTTTCAAGTTTAATTAAAATACGACCCATACATCTTTCAAGTGGAGGAAACAGAAGTGCAAAGAAATAAATGTGCTATAAATATGTGCAATAATTGACATGGGGATGGAATTCCTTTAGCAGAACAGTATGGTCACAGTGGGAGTTACCAAAGTTCTCCCAAAGGAGCTGAGACTTGAGCTGAATTTTGAAAGATGGGAGCAGTTTACCAGCTTTCCTTTAATTCTTGCAATTTTATGAGAAAAATGTTATTATAATATCTCCTTTAGAGGAGGTTCAGAAATGTTAAATCAATGGCTCAATGTAACAGTTGGTTTCCAACTGCAATTTCATTCTCTCCCCATTTTTACCATAGGTTTAATTTTCAAAATACGACATAATAAGAGCAAAATGCTAAAATTTCAAAATATTTTTTTAAGAAAAGGGCATTCATCTATTTGGGCATTTAGTGAGTATTTGATGATATTCCTAGGTATGTGTTAAAGATCAGACAAAATCACAGACCTCAAAAAGAGAAAAGAGAATTATTTAGTACTATATTTTAGAGCCAATGGTTCTCAAACTGTTTTCTGGCTGCATGCTAATTTTTGCACAAGAAACTCCTATTTATAACATCTCTTAATGCATGTGATGATTTGGGAGAGTGAGAAAGAGGTAAGAAGACAAATTCAGGACCATGTAGGGAAAGTGAAAGCACATGTGTAGTTTATGAAAGCACTTCCAATAATTTGGAGAGTCCTCTCAAAAGAGAATTGTAGCCTCCCCACAGAAAATAGACACTGTGCAAACAATTTTACATTCTTTATGATAATATTATTAGGGTAATAAAGGTTTTCTCAACTTCAACCCTGTTGACACTGTGGGCCAGATAATACTCTGTAATCAGGGGTTGTCCTGTGCATTATGTGACATTTAATAGCATCCATGGCCTCTACATACCAGATGGCCAGTGGCATCCCTCACTCTGTGTTGGGATAATCAAAAATGTCTCCAGGCATTACCAAATGTCCCCTGGGGATTGCAAAAATTGTTTTCCTTTGAGAACCTCTGGCCTAGTGATGTTATTGCCATTTTGTAAATGAAATCCAATGTTTGGAGAAGTTCAAAATTCATACAATTAATCGGTAGAGCCAGGAATAGAGCATAGGTATCCTTGATTCCTAAGGAATTGAAGTTTTTCCACTATTCTTAGCTTCTGTAAAGAGCTATATCCTCATAAAGAGCTCATGGAGGGGCTTCCCTGGTGGCGCAGTGGTTGAGAGTCTGCCTGCTAATGCAGGGGACACGGGTTCGAGCCCTGGTCTGGGAAGATCCCACATGCCGCGGAGCAACTGGGCCCGTGAGCCACAACTACTGAGCCTGCGCGTCTGGAGCCTGTGCTCCGCAACAAGAGAGGCCGCGATAGTGAAGAGGCCCGCGCACCGCGATGAAGAGTGGCCCCCGCTTGCCGCAACTAGAGGAAGCCCTCACACAGAAAGACCCAACACAGCCCAAAAAAATAAATATAAATAAATTAATTAATTAATTAAAAAGAGCTCATGGAAAGACAGAGCCATAACCCAACATTACAAAATAAGGTGATTGGTGCTCTAAGGAGTGACCAGAAGGCTATGGGAGCTAAAAGGATGTATCAGTTAGTTCTGTGTGGAATAGACAAGGAAGAGTAAGCATGTTAGTTTTCTATTGCTGCAGAACAAACTTAGTAGCTAAAAACAACACAAATTTATTATCTCACAGATTGCTTGGGTCAGGAGTCTGGGTACAGGTTTAGCCTGGTCCAGAGGGTCTCAGGAGGGTGAAATCCAGGTGTTTCCCAGGGCTGTGATTTAATCTGAGAGTCAGGATTCTCTTAGAAGCTTACTGGCTGTTGGCAGAACTCATTTCCTTGTAGTTGTATGACCAAGGTCCCCATTTTCTTGCTGGCTGTTGGCCAGAGACTGCTCAGGTTCCTAGAGGCCATGCACAGGTTCTTGACATGTGGCTCGCTCATCTCAAAAGATGATGCCCTACTTCTTCAAGGCCAGGTGGATTCAGCTGCTGCTTTTGGGAGCATACCTGGTTAGGTTGCACCCACCCAGAATATGCTCCCTTTTGATCAATTCAAAGTCAACTGCTCAGTTGACCTTAATTATGTCTGCAAAAATCCCTTTTGCCATACAATATAATTATAGGAAAGAAATCCTATCATATTTGCAAATCACACCCAAACTCAAGGGGAAGGAATTATACAAGGGCATGTGTCAATGGAGGATTATCTTAGAATTCTGCCTACATAGTAAGTAATATTGGGTTGGCCAAATGGTTCGTTTGGTTTTTTCCGTAAGCTAGCTCTAGTAGCACTTAGATGTCTTTAACTTCATTCAAGACAATTTTGTTAGATTGTATGTGACAGCTGTCATATCAGCACGCATTTAAAAAAAAGGATCAAAATTGTTGAATTTTTGTGTAGCCATTTTAATACTGAAGATGGAAGAAGAAAAGCAACATTTGTGGCATATTATGCTTTATTATTTCAAGAAAGGTAAAAACACAACTGAAACGCAAAAAAAGATTTGTGCAGTGTATGGAGAAGGTGCTGTGACTGATCAAACATGTCAAAAGTGGCTTGCGAAGTTTCGTGCTAGAGATTTCTACCCCATGGTCAGGCAGACCAGTTGAAGTTGATAGTGGTCAAATCAAGACATTAACTGAGAACAATCAACGTTATACCACGCACGAGATAGCAGACATACTCAAAATATCTAAATCAAGCATTGAAAATCATTTGCACCAGCTTGGTTATGTTCATTGCTTTGATGTTTGGGTTCCACATAAGTTAAGTGAAAAAAACCTTCTTGACCGTATTTCCACATGTGATTCTCTAATGAAACATAATGAAAACATTCCATTTTTAAAACAATTTGTGACTGGCGATGAAAAGTGGATACTGTACAATAATGTGGACTGGAAGAGATCGTGAGGCAAGTGAAATGACCCACCACCAACCACACCACAGGCCGGTTTTCATCCAAAGAAGGTGATGTTGTGTATATGGTGGGATTGGAAGGGAGTCCTGTATTATGAGCTCCTTCTGGAAAACCAAACGATTAATTCCAACAAGTACTGCTCCCAGTCAGACCAAATGAAAGCAGCACTCGATGAAAAGCGTCCCAAATTAGTCAACAGAAAACACATAATCTTCCATCAGGATAACGCAAGACCACATGTTTCTCTGACGACCAGGCAAAAACTGTTAAAGCTTGGCTGGGAAGTTCTGATTCATCCGCCATATTCACCAGACATTGCACCTTCAGATTTCCATTTATTTAGGTCTTTACAAAATTCTCTTAATGGAAAAAATTCCAGTTCCCTGGAAGACTGTAAAAGGCACCTGGAACAGTTCTTTGCTCAAAAAGATAAAAAGTTTTGGGAAGATGAAATTATGAAGGTGCCTGAAAAATGGCAGAAGGCAGTGGAACAAAAGGGTGAATACATTGTTCAATAAAGTTCTTGGTGAAACTGAAAATTGTGTCTTTTATTTTTACTTAAAAACCAAAGGCATGTTTTGGCCAACCCAATACATAATACAGAAGATCATCCTCTTCCTGGATTCCTGGCCAGCCTTGGTAGTGCCTGACTTGGCGCCTGCCCTAACCATCATATGCCTGGCTGCCCCCACGTAGCCTTCCTAGTCCCCTTATGCGATGGCTCCATCCTGCTTACCTTCTTTGCACACAGTGTTGCCTCCTGGATCCTGGACAACTGATACGTGAATCTTACTTTAAACCTTGACTTTCCTCTAAGTTCTTCCTCTAACTCTTAGGCAGTTAGCAATTCCAGTATACTGTGAACCCTGACATTTAAGTAAATAATCATAATGTTAGAGACGTTTACATGAGTTATTTTAACTCACATGTGGTCTTATATTATGATAACCTAATAAAGTATGTCCTATCCCCATTTTTTAATAAGAAAATTTAGCATCAGCATGATTAAGCAGCCTTTCCAACTGGAAAGGTCCTCCAGTTTTGTTCCAAAAAGTGACAGAGTCACAAATTCATGGAGCTCCAAGTTCACACTTTTTCCAGTGCCCAAATTGTTCTCATTTTATGGAGGACAGTGGAGGAGCAGTAATTGAGGAATTTACAATTCTTTTGCCCTGTTACCAAGTAGCATCTCTTCTATTCAGCATTTCCCACCTCCATTGTCACAACCATTTAATAAATGCCATTTTGACTCTTTCTAATTGACACTTCTATTAAAATCTCATCTTTTCAACCTTCCAAAATCTTTTGGGGCAGGAACCATGTTCTTTTATAGTCCCACTGGTGCCTATCCAGGTTTTCATAAATGACAGCACTTGAAAATTACTAGTATACATGACAAATGAATTCCCTTATCACCCAGAGAAATACCACAATTCAGAAAAGATCTATAAACTGGGAAGAGGAAAGGAATGTGTGCATAAAGCATCCTTTCCACTGGGCCTGCTTTCCCAGCACTTCCTCCACCTGCTTATTCTCTATAAGAAGCTATATATCAGCGCTGCTCCACTTCCACTACCTGCAGACTAGAGAAGGAACTTCATGCTCCAATATCTTTTAATAATATTTCATTCAATCAAAATAACCTAACTTCCCGGTGGCATTTTTATAAAGGAAGCTTTCCTATGCCCAGCACAGATGCAGATGTATAGATAAACCTATATCAAGGTCTGGAGTTTAGTTGTAGGGAGAGGGAGCAGAAGATTTAAAATCATTTACTTATTTAACAGATATTTTCTGAAAACTGAATATGTACCACTCTGCTGGGTCCTGGAACAATTCCCTGCTCTGAGGAGTTTACAGTCAGCAGGTGATGTGGACCAGGGAACAGGCATTAGGATACACCTAAGAAGGTCCTGTGCAGAAACTGAGTGCAAGGTGCAGGGGCAGACTCACTAACTCAGTCCTGGCTTGGAGTCTGAGGTGCCAGTCAGGGTAGGAAATTATAATTTGCAGAGGAAATTATATCGTAGCTGAGCCCCAAAACAGGAATGGGTTTTAGCCAAGACAGAAAGCTGAAGAGTCTGTTCTATCCAAAAGGAACAGCATAGACCAGGATGCAAGGTGGTGAGGGATATACTAGGACAGCGGTCCCCAACCTTTTTGGCACAAGGGACCAGTTTCGTGGAAGACAATTTTTCCATGGATGGTGGGGGGATGGTTCAGGCAGGAATGCGAGCGATGGGGAGCAATGGGGAGCGGCAGATGAAGCTTTGCTCGCTCACCGGCTGCTCACCTCCTGCTGTGTGGCCTGGTTCCTAACAGGCCGTGGACTGGTACCCGCCCTTGGCCCAGGGGTTGGGGACCCCCATCTAGGAGACTCTCTGAGATCTGAGAAGAATCTTAAAGGCCAGATAAAAGAATTTGGACCTTATTTATCCAGGAGGCAGCAGAAACTCATAAAAACTCTTTAAGAAAGGGAGTAGTTTAAAGAGTTCATCATGGCTACAGAACAGAAAAGGATAAGAGTGAGGCAGCTTATAAGTCAGAAAGGAAATCAGGAGACTTGTAGTGATTATCCAAGCAAGAGATGAGAACAAAGCAGTGCTAGACAGATGTGAGCAACTTTAAGATTAACCAGTCTTGGGGCTCCATTGGATATGGAGATGGAGATGGAAATGAAGGAGAGAAATGATTTAAGAATGACACCAGAGCTCTGGCACTGCCACCTGAGTGGATGCTGGTGCCATTCACTGAACTCGGAAACCAAGAGGAGAGACAGATTTGGGAGCTCTGAAGTTCAGTGTTAAACATATGTTTCAGGAGCTGATTCTGAGTTACTGCCAGCACATAACCCAAGATGATGGTGATAACAACAGGCCAGGAGTCCTTCTTTCTCCTTGTCAGGTGTCCCAGGACAGACTTTATAGCCAGAGTGCCATCTCCACTTCCAAGGCCCATTTGCCTAATTGTTTGATGTGACTTAACATTAAACGTATTCGAGTTCAAAAATCTTACCTCTCAACCAAAATGTGAAATCAAAGCGCTGCATGAGTTAAGTGTGTCTGTCTGCACAGATGTTGTGCCCACCACATCAAAGGCGTTTTGCACTTGCCATAGGGGATGGCTTCGTGACCTTGGAAATAAATTTGAAATGTATGGGCTCCCTGAAACCACAGAGTTGACTGAATACGACTTGAATTACGGCAATGCGTTATATTTGCCAAGGGGGACACCCAGTGCAAACTGCTGAATTTGAGGGTTTTTAACAAAAATAAGAGACCCACAACCAAAATTACTGGATGACAAAGTAGACCATTTTTCAAATCCTCAGATGGCAAAGCATATCTCTATACATATGCTGGTCTATAAAAATGTCCACTCAAACCATACCTTTTTTACTAGCTTTCCTCACATTTACCAATCCCAGCCCCACTTCTTTATCATACCCACATTTTCCTACTGGAATAACGGTTGTGAAAAATGCTTTGGCACTATACTACACTGAATCAAACTAAGTTTACCTATAACATTAACCCAAGACCACACTTACTTGCTGGTAATGAAAATAGTAAGTTTTCTTTAAAAAAAAAAAAACTACCTGGTCTCACCTCACCTTAATATATATATTACTCAGTTAACCATGTATAATGTTCACTTTTGCTTTTCTTTCTGT
This sequence comes from Balaenoptera musculus, assembly GCF_009873245.2. Lineage (NCBI taxonomy): Eukaryota > Metazoa > Chordata > Mammalia > Artiodactyla > Balaenopteridae > Balaenoptera > Balaenoptera musculus. The sequence continues at coordinate 22,415,368 of NC_045801.1, read as the reverse complement.
CTTGGTTTTGGGAGCTATGAAATGTATTGTAACACTAAGTGAATAATCCCATCCAGTCATGAAAATGACCCGAAAGATCCCATTGCCTACACAGAAGTTATATCCATTCTTCAAACCACCTTGTAAGAACTGTTTGGATATTTACATGATTTCCCTATATGAAATAACCCTATGAATATTTCTTCCCTCTGATCAAATTATAGTTTCAGGCCCCATATAACTTTTTTAATAACAAACACTATTATGTAGACTGTACCATGCCAAGCATTTATACGTAGTATCTCGTTTAATCCTTAAACAATTCTGTAGTAGATATTGCTTTTATTTCCTAGATGAGGAACGCTGAGGCTCACAGAGGCTTAGTCTAAGGCCACACAGCTGGAAGAAAAAAAGCCACGAATCAAGCCCAGCTTTGTATAACTCCAAAGCCCTGATCTCAATAACATTATTGCCCGCCTTGACTTGTTGCTCTTTAGGATAAACATGCAATTCTCAAAATAAATAAATTTAGGAGGACCTTCAAGATGGCAAAGGAGTAAGACGTGGAGATCACCTTCCTCCCCACAAATACATCAAAAATACATCTACATGTGGAACAACTCCTACAGAACACTTACTGAATGCTGGGAGAAGACCAAGACCTCAGACTTCCCAAAAGGCAAGTAACTCCCCACGTACCTGGGTAGGGCAAAAGAAAAAAGAAAAAAAAGAGGCAAAAGAAGAGGGATGGGACCTGCACCCTGGGGAGGGAGCAGTGAAGGAGGAAAAGTTTCCACACACTAGAAGCCCCTTCACTGGTGGAGATGAGGGGTGGTGGGGGGAAGCTTCGGAGCCACAGAGGACAGCACGGCAACAGGGGTGCAGACAGCAAAGCGGAGAGATTCCCGCACAGAGGATCGCTGCTGACCAGCACTCACCAGCCCGAGAGGCTTGTCTGCTCACCCGCCGGGGCAGGCAGGGTCTGGGAGCTGAGGCTCGGGCTTCGGTCGGATCCCAGGGAAAGGACTGGGGTTGGCTGCGAGAACACAGCCTGAAGGGGGCTAGTGCACCACGGCTAGCCAGGAGGGAGTCCGGGAAAAAGTCTGGAGCTGCCGAAGACTCAAGAGACCATTGTTTCAGGGTGCGCAAGGAGAGGGGATTCAGAGCACCGCCTAAAGGAGCTCCAGAGACGGGTGAGAGCCGCGGCTACCAGCGTGCACACCAGAGACGGGCATGAAACTCAAAGGCTGCTGTTGTAGCCACCAAGAAGCCTGTGTGCGAGCACAGGTCACTACCCACACCTCCGCTCCCGGGAGCCTGTGCAGCCCGCCACTGCCAGGGTCCCGTGATCCAGGGACAACTTCCCTGGGAAAACGCACGGCGCACCTCAGGCTGGTGCAACGTCACACCGGCCTCTGAGGCCGCAGGTTCGCCCCGCGTTCTATACCCCTCCCTCCCCCTGGCCTGAGTGAGCCAGAGCCCCCTAATCAGCCGTTCCTTTAACCCCCTCCTGTCTGGGTGAAGAACAGATGCCAGAGGGCAACCTACATGCAGAGGCAGGGCCAAATCCAAACCTGAAACACAGGAGTTGTGTGAATAAAGAAGAGAAAGAGAAATTTCTCCCAGCAGCCTCAGGAGCAGCAGATTAAATCTCCACAATGAACTTGATGTACCCTGCATCTGTGGAATACCTGAATAGACAACGAATCATCCCAAAATTGAGACAGTGGACTTTGGGAGCAACTGTAGACTTGGGGTTTGCTGTATGCGACTGACCAGTTTCTAATTTTTATGTTTATCTTCGTTTTTAGCGCTTGTTATCATTGGTGGATTTGTTTATTGGTTTGGTTGCTCTCTTTTTTTTCTCTTTTTTAGTTACTTTTTTATTTTTTTATTTTAATAATATATTTTTTAATTTTTTATTGTAATAACTTTATTTTATTTTATTTTTCTTTCTTCTTTTCTCTCCCTTTTCTTCTGAGCCATGTGGTTGACAGGGTCTTGGTGGCTGGCCGGCTGTCAGGCTTGAGCCTCTGAGGTAGGACAGCCAACTTCAGGACGTTGGACCGCCAGAGACCTCCCGGCCCCACATAATATCAATCGGCAGGAGCTCTCCCAGAGATCGCATCTCAACGCTAAGACCCAGCTCCACTAATGACCAGCAAGCTCCGGTGCCAGACACCCCATGCCAAACTACCAAGACAGGAACACAACCCCACCCACTAGCAGAGAGGCTGCCTAAAATCATAATAAGGTCACAGACACCCCAAAAGACACCAGTGGACATGGTCCTGCCCACCAGAAAGACAAGATCCAGCCTCATCCACCAGAACACAGGCACCAGTCCCCTCCAACAGGAAGCCTATAAAACCCACTGAACTAACCTTGCCCACTGGGGGCAGACACCAAAAACAACGGGAATTACAAACCTGCAGCCTGTGAATAGGAGATCCAAACCACAGTAAGTTAAACAAAATGATACGACAGAGAAATACACAGCAGATGAAGGAGCAAGGTAAAAACCCATCAGACCAAACAAATGAAGAGGAAATACGCAGTCTACCTGAAAAAGAATTCAGAGTAATGATAGTAAAGATGATCCAAAATCTTGGAAATAGAATGGAGACAATACAAGAAACAATAAGGACCTAGAAGAACTAAAGAGCAAACAAACAATGATGAACAACACAATAAATGAAACTAAAAATTCTCTAGAAGGAATCAATAGCAGAATAACTGAGGCAGGAGGAACGGATAAGTGACCTGGAAGATAAAATAATGGAAATAACTACCACAGAGCAGAATAAAGAAAAAAGAATAAAAAGAATTGAGGACAGTCTCAGAGACCTCTGGGACAAAATTAAACACACCAACATTCAAATTATAGGGGTCCCAGGAAAAGAAGAGAAAAAGAAAGGGACTGAGAAAATATTTGAAGAGATTACAGTTGAAAACTTCCCTAATATGGGAAAAGAAATGGTCAGTCAAGTCCAGGAAGTGCAGAGAGTCCCATACAGGATAAATCCAAGGAGAAACACGCCAAGACACATATTAACCAAACTATCAAAAATTAAATACAAAGAAAAAATATTCAAAGCAGCAAGGGAAAAGCAACAAATAACAAACAAGGGAATCCCCGTAAAGTTAACAGCTAATCTTTCAACAGAAACTCTGCAAGCCAGAAGGGAGTGGCAGGATATATTTACAGTGATGAAAGGGAAAAACCTACAACCAAGATTACTCTACCCAGCAAGGATCTCATTCAGATTCGACGGAGAAATTAAAAGCTTTACAGAGAAGCAAAAGCTAAGAGAATTCAGCACCACCAAACCAGCTCTAAAACAAAGGCTAAAGGAATTTCTCTAGGCAGGAAACACAAGAGAAGGAAAAGACCTACAACAACAAACCCAAAACAATTGAGAAAATGGTAATAGGAACATACATATCAATAACTACCTTAAATGTAAATGGATTAAATGTTGTCCAACCAAAAGACATAGACTGGCTGAATGGATACAAAAACAAGACCCATATATATGCTGTCTACAAGAGACCCACTTCAGACCTAGGGACACATACAGACTGAAAGTGATGAGATGGAAAAAGATATTTCATGCAAATGGAAATCAAAAGAAAGCTGTGGTAGCAATTCTCATATCAGACAAAATAGACTTCAAAAAAAAGACTATTAAAAGAGACAAAGAAGGACACTACATAATGATCAAGGGATCAATCCAAGAAGAAGATATAAGAATTGTAAATATTTATGCACCCAACATAAGAGCACCTCAATACATAACGCAAATGATAAGAGCCATAAAAGGGGAAATCGACAGTAACACAATAATAATAGGGGACTTTAGCACCCCACTTTCACCAATTGGCAGATTAACCAAAATGAAAATAAATAAGGAAACACAAGCTTTAAATGACACATTAAACAAGATGGATTTAATTGATATTTATAGGACAGTCCATCCAAAAACAAGAGAACACACTTTCTTCTCAACTGTTCATGGAACATTCTCCAGGATAGATCATATCTTGGGTCACAAATCACGCCTTGGTAAATATAAGAAAACTGAAATCATATCAAGTATCTTTTCTGACCACAACGCTATGAGACTAGGTATCAATTACAGGAAAAAATCTGTAAAAAATACAGACACATGGAGGCTATACAATATACTACTAAAAAACCAAGAGATCACTGAAGAAATCAAAGATGAAATCAAAAAATACTTAGAAACAAATGACAATGAAAACACAATGACCCAAAACCTATGGGATGCACCAAAAACAGTTCTAAGAGGGAAGTTAATAGCAATACAATCCTACCTCAAGAAACAAGAAAAATCTCAAATAAACAACCTAACCTTATACCTAAAGCAATCAGAAAAAGAAGAACCAAAAAACCCCAAAGTCAGCAGAAGGAAAGAAATCATAAAGATCACATCAGAAATCAATGAAAAAGAAATGAAGGAAAGATAGCAAAGATCAATAAAACTAAAAGCTGGTTCTTTGAGGAGATAAACAAAATTGATAAATTATTACCAGTTCATCAAGAAAAAAAGGGAGAAGACTCAGATCAACAGAATTAAAATGAAAAAGGAGAAGTAACAACTGACACTGCAAAACTACAAAGGCTCATGAGAGATTACTACAGGCAACTATACGCCAATAAAATGGACAACCTGGAAGAAATGGACAAATTCTTAGAAAAGCACAACTTTCCGAGGCTGAACCAGAAAAAAATAGAAAATAAAAACAGACTAAACACAAGCACTGAAATTGAAACTGTGATTAAAAATCTTCCAACAAACAAAAGCCCAGGGCCAGATGGCTTCACAGGCGAATTCTATCAACCATTTAGAGAAGAGCTAACACCTATCCTTCTCAAACTCTTCCAAAATATAGCAGAGGGAGGAACATTCCCAAACTCATTCTATGAGGCCACCATCACCCTGATACCAAAACCAGACAAGGATGTCACAAAAAAAGACAACTACAGGCCAATATCACTGATGAACATAGATGCAAAAATCCTCAACAAAATACTAGCAAACAGAATCCAACAGCACATTAAAAGGATCATACACCATGATCAAGTGGGGTTTATTCCAAGAAGGCAAGGATTCTTCAATGTACGCAAATCAATCAATGTGATACACCATATTAACAAATTGAAGGATAAAAATCATATGATCATCTCAATAGATTCAGAAAAAGCTTTCAACAAAATTCAACACCCATTTATGATAAAAACTCTCCAGAGAGTAGGCATAGACGGAACTTACCTCAACATAATAAAGGCCATATATGACAAACCCACAGCCAACATCATTCTCAATGGTGAAAAAAATGAAACCATTTCCACTAAGATCAGGAACAAGACAAGGTTGCCCACTCTCACCACTATTATTCAACATAGTTTTGGAAGTTTTAGCCATAGCAATCAGAGAAGAAAAAGAAATAAAAGGAATCCAAATCGGAAAAGAAGAAGTAAAACTGTCACTGTTTGCAGATGACATGACACTATACATAGAGAATCCTAAAGATGCTATCAGAAAACTACTAGAACTAATCAATGAATTTAGTAAAGTAACAGGATACAAAATTAATGCACAGAAATCTCTTGCATTCCTATACACTAATGATGAAAAATCTGAAAGAGAAATTAAGGAAATACTCCCATTTACCATTGCAACAAAAAGAATAAAATACCTAGGAATAAACATACCTAAGGAGACAAAAGAACTCTATGCAGAAAACTATAAGACACTGATGAAAGAAATTAAAGATGATACAAACAGATGGAGAGATATACCATGTTCTTGGATTAGAAGAATCAACATTGTGAAAATGACTATACTACACAAAGCAATCTACAGATTCAATGGAATCCCTATCAAACTACCAATGGCATTTTTCAGAGAACTAGCACAGAAAATTTCACAATTTGTATGGAAACACAAAAGACCCCGAAGAGCCAAAGCAATCTTGAGAAAGAAAAAACGGAGCTGGAGGAATCAGGCTCTCAGACTTAGGACTATACTACAAAGCTACAGTAATCAAGACAGTATGGTAATGGCACAAAAACAGAAATAAAGATCAATGGAACAGGATAGAAAGCCCAGAGGTAAACCCACGCACATATGGTCACCTTATCTTTTATAAAGGAGGTGAGAATATACAATAGAGAAAAGACAGCCTCTTCAATAAGTGGTGCTGGGAAAACTGGGCAGCTACATGTAAAAGAATGAAATTAGAACACTCCCTAACACCATACACAAAAATAAACTCAAAATGCATTAAAGACCTAAATGTAAAGGCAGACACTATCAAACTCTTAGAGGAAAACATAGGCAGAACACTCTATGACATAAATCACAGCAAGATCTTTTTTGACTCACCTCCTAGAGTAATGGAAATAAAAATAAAAACAAACAAATGGGACTTAATTAAATTTAAAAGTTTTTGCACAGCAAAGGAAACCATAAACAAGATGAAAAGACAACCCTCAGAATGGGAGAAAATATTTGCAAACGAAGCAACTGACAAGGGATTAATCTTCAAAATATACAAGCAGCTCGTGCAGCTCAATATCAAAAAAACAAACAACCCAATCCAAAAATGGGCAGAAGACCTAAATAGACATTTCTCCAAAGAAGATATACAGATTACCAACAAACACATAAAAGGATGCTCAACATCACTAATCATTAGAGAAATGCAAATCAAAACTACAATGAGGTATCACCTCACACTGGTCAGAATGGCCATCATCAAAAAATCTGCAAACAATAAATGCTGGAGAGGGTGTGGAGAAAAGGGAACCCTCCTACACTGTTGGTGGGAATGTAAATTGATACAGCCACTATGGAGAACAGTACGGAGGTTCCTTAAAAAACTAAAAATAGAACTACCATATGACCCAGGAATCCCAGTACTGGGCATATACCCTGAGAAAACCATAATTCAAAAAAAGTCATGTACCGCAAAGTTCATTGCAGCACTATTTACAATAGCCAGGACATGGAAGCAACCTAAGTGTCCATCGAGAGATGAATCGATAAAGAAGATGTGGCACATGTATACAATGGAATATTACTCAGCCACAAAAAGAAACAAAATTGAGTTATTTGTAGTGAGGTGGATGGACCTAGAATCTGTCATGCAGAGTGAAGTATGTCAGAAAGAGAAAAACAAATACCGTATACTAACACATATTTATGGAATCTAAGAAAAAAATTGTTCTGAAGAACCTAGAGGCAGGACAGGAATAAAGGTGCAGATATAGAGAATGGACTTAAGGACACGGGGAGGCGGAAGGGTAAGTTGGGATGAAGTGAAAGAGTGGCATGGACATATATACACTACCAAATGTAAAATAGATAGCTAGTGGGAAGCAGCCACATAGCACAGGGAGATCAGCTCGGTGCTTTGTGACCACCTAGAGGGGTGGGATAGGGAGGGTGGGAGGGAGACGCAAGAGGGAGGGGATTTGGGGATATAAGTATACGTATAGCTGATTCACTTTGTTATACAGCAGCAACTAACACAACAATGTAAAGCAATTATACTCCAATAAAGATGTTAAAAAATAATAATAAAATTAAATTAAAATAAATAAATAAATAAATTTATTTTGTGTGCGTGTATGACTACTTAAAGCTAACATTGGATATAAAACGACATTTAAATATTTTATATTTTAATATCTGATATTTAGTAAATAATATTTTAATAAATAAAGGTGAAATATACTTGTATTTTCCATCGGATTGGGAGAATTTTACAGCTTAGTTTGTTAAAAATTTTTAAAAGTGCTACCTTTGGAAAGATGAGTCAACTCACTATACACACAAATAACCCACTGTCAGAGTCAAATCAAACATGCACAAAAGTTAAATATGTAAAACAGCATAGTAAACTCACTATATTTGCTTTAACCTCTGAGTTAATTAATAATTAATTTCAAAAGATTAATTAATTTCAAAAGATTCATATCATGTATAAGATTAAATAATAATGATGATGATAATAATATCAGTCTTCCTTTACAGAGTGCCTTGTTATATGAAGGGTACTATGCTAAATACTTCACTCATATTGTAATTTCTAATCTTTATGAGGCCCTGTAATAAAAGTATTACTACCCCATTCTAAAGATAAGAAAAGTTGGGCTCAGTACAATTATGTTGGTAGCATAAGGTCACTCAATCAATTAGAAATGGCCCTCAGACTTGAAGCTAGAAATTTCTGATTCCATGGACTGTGCTCATGCAACCCGATACCATAGTACGCCCCCAAAAAACATTTTATAAAGCTCAGGTGCTTCCCTGAGACATTGCTGAAAACCCGAGGTAGCTGAAAGTCCATTTCATGCCTTCCATGTGTTAGCAACACTATAAAAGTTAAATTCATCGGCATCTGTAATATAAGAACTAATGGGATCAGTATTCTTTGAAAATTATGCTTTTTTTCCAAATGTCACCTTATGTTCCACACATATTTTCAAAAATGAATGTTCAGGTTTTAAACAGGGACTGAACAAAATTGACAATGTAATTTTATCCAGGTACAAAAAAAAAAAAAAAAAAAAACACATTCTCTTACCTTATGGGTTACTCTACCAGTCAGGCCGTGATAATAATTTACTATTCTGGAATATAGTTATTCTTCCAATTTTGACATAACTGCCATGTTATTTCACTCACATATTCCTCTGTCTATCCCAGTAGCCAGAGGCCATTTTTCATGCTGTTCACTTGCAACAGAAATTACAGGTTTTGATACCACTGCCACATCCTGTGTTTTAACTTTGAAATATATTGTAGCTAACCTCTAATGTGGCTAATCTAGCTCATGATTCAATCTGACTGCAGTTCTGGTTCCCTGAAAGGGCTGCTGCTGACAATAATGCTGCCCTGCGCTTATGCTGAGGAGCTCCTTGGGCTCACATCTCCCCGGCTCAGGTTGAAAGAGCTCCCTAAGTAAATAGCCGTCTGAGGCTCTTCCTATCCCGGTCACCAATTTATTCTATGACCTTGGCACTGCTGAACCTCCTCTCCAAGCATTTTTTTTTACCTAACCATAAATTAGAAAGGCACGGGCATGGTTTTCTTAATTTCTTTCTCCTTTCTGCCATTCATACTCCCACAGACGTGAAGAGACCTTTCCCTGGGCTCAGAGAAGAGCAGGCATCTCACCATCAGCTCCAACTCAGGACCAGGGCTTTCCTTCGGTGCTCACAGAGCACATCTCCGTCATCCAAGATGAGGGGGAGGATGGGGGATAGAAGCAGAAACTGCCCAAGATGGGAAGACACATAGGGTGGGAGATTGGAAGGAACTTAAAGAGCACTGGTCTACTGCTCATTTTCCAGAGGCACCAAGAGCTCAAGTTATTTGCTCAAGGTCACTCAATGCGTCCCCAACTAGTTCATTCATACATTCTTTCATCCACCAAGTATCTATTGAGTACCTAATGTGTCCTAGACCCTGTACAGAATTCTGGGGATCTAGAGATAAAGAAGACATGGTCCTGCCCTGGAGAGAGCACATTCTGATGGGAAAGTTAGACAGGTGACTACAGAAGTGTAATAAAGTGTCAGAGGCAGGGTGGCCACACATCCTGGTTGGTCTATGAAAATCCCAGTCAATATCTGTTGTTCCAATTTAACTGTTAGTAGCACTGCCTTTCACTCTCAAAAGTGCCTCTGTTTGGATACTTGGATGATAATTAAATAAGCATTTTCTTAGGTTAATTCTCTACTAAATCTTGCATAAGTGTTGTTTCATGGAGGGGAATGAGTCCGTCATTCTCAGTGAGTCTTTACAGTTGTCTTTGAGAACAAAGGAGAAAAGCATCTTTAAGGAGACTTCAGAGGAAAGAGCTTCCTGAACTGGCTGGGCCCAATTTGATACTTGGATTTGGCTGTTGTCCACAGTCACACAGCTGGTTTGTGACAGAGCCAGGGAGTCAATCTAGCTGTCCTGACTCCCTGTCCAGTGCTCCTGCTATTATGCTTCATCCACCTGACTGCGGAGGATGGGTTCTGGGGACTGAGTAGACCTCACCTAGTAAGACTCCCTGCAGCCTCTACCCAATGGTTCTCATGAGCAGCTCTGCCACCGGCTCCTTGCCAGTCTCACCAACACTCCTTCCCAAACATGGCATAAAACATAAGTACATAAAGATAACTCACTTTAACAGACTCCATCCTGCCAGCCATCTCATTGGTTTCCAGTGTCTCGTTGGTGCTGTAGGTAAAATGAAAATAGTCTTGAGGGGTACACTCTAGTCAAGAAATACCTAAGGGCACCAATCAAGATGGCAGAGTTGAAGGACATGGAATTCACCCCCTCCCACAAATACATCAAAACTACAACTACAAATGGAACAATTCTCACAGAACACCTACTGAACACTAGCAGAAAACCTCAAACACCTGAAAGGACAAGAAAGATCTCCACGTAACCAGGTAGGATGAAAGGGGGAAAAAAAAGTAAATCACCTAAATAAGCCAGTACACAGATTTAAAAAAAAAATCAAAAAATTCCTATGAAAGTTATGATAACCATAATGAATAGTAAGAGGATAAACATGAAGATGTAAAAGAGGACATCAAACTCACAAAATGTGGGGGAGGAGAGTAATAAAATGTAGTTTTTTTTCTAGAAAGTGTTTGAGCCTATATGACTACCAATCTAAAGCAAGTAGATATAAGAAGGGGTTAACATACTTGATAAACAGGGTAACCACAAATCAAAAACATAAAATAGATTCACAAAAACCAAAAAGAAGAGAACATTAGCATAATACAAAGGAAAATCATCAAACCACAAAAGGAAAAACAAAAAGAAAGAGGAAATATAAAGGAAATACCTAGAAACTCTTGCAAACGCTCCAGTCTTCCAGGGACAAAATGCCACACCCGTTTCCCACCAGATATTGACTCCTCAGCTCCTGGGGCAGCTGGGCTGCAGCCTCAGTTGTTCAGTTCTGCGTGCAAATCAAATATCATTTTCTCGGGGTACCATGATATAAAAAAAGTCAGGAGGCACTGTGTGAAGGACCAAGCCAAGGGGAAAAAGTTTTATGCAAGGCTGCTGCATGCTTATTTGCACATGTTAGGTCTTTATTAGTTATCTGCATTTTTAAGGGAGAACATAAGGATTTATTACTCACTTACTTCTTGTCAGGCACACTTAATTTTATCTTTTTTCACTCCTCAGGGTGTGCACAGAAATACTCCAAGCAGCATCCTGTGGATTTGCTTGTATCTGAAATCCCTAAGATGCATTTCCACCTTGATTTGAGAAAATTACAGCTCACAGCTATCCTCCCTCTACACCTTCTGTTTTCTTCCTCTTCCTATTCTGTAGAGCAGAGGTTCTTAACCCTGGCTGCACATTAAAATTATCTGGATGGCTTTTTAAAATGTCTGGTGTCCGGGTGTCACCCAAAATTTTGATTGTAAGGTTTGGGGTTTGGCATAAGCATCAATGTTTTTCCAAAAGTCAGCCCCACCTCCCAGGTGGTTCTAATGTACAGCCAGGGTTGGAACCTCTGCAAAAAGACTCTACCTCCTTCCAGAGTGTATACAATCAATTTCTCCACAAAGGTTGATTATTTGAGACAGTACCTGTTTGAGACCCAGAGGAATGCCTGAACAGAGAGGCCACTTTGCAATATAAGAAGACAGCCGCCACCATTAATTCTCCTGAGAATCTTTGCAAGTACTCAAATGGAGACTTAGAAAATCTATATTCCTCCCCCAACCCCCAACACACACACCATTACCAAACGCAGGAGTATGCAGTATAGCCACAGCTTACATGCCTCTAAGTAATAATGTATTGATTTATAGTTTGCACAAATTGTAATAAATGGCATTTTCTGTTATGTGGAGGGTAACAGATTGTTCTGGAGTGAGTACAAGTCCATAACTCATTCGAGGGCTATGCTGATGCTATAAACTAAAGTTCACTATTTAGGCAGTTAATCCCCGGTAGTTTAATCCTGAAAATAGGTTTCAGACTGGTATTCAATTTGGTAACCATCTATTATTTTAGTTGAAGCGTGATTAACCTGACAGATATAAGAAGAAGCAAGAGAAATATTTTCAGAGACTCTTCTCCTTTTTCCTCCCTTCCTAACCTCTCGCTGCTCCTCCATGTTGCTCTCCAGGATGGTCATTTCCTGCTCGAGAGGCAGACTGGGAACAAGGAAAGGTTGCTTCAGAAAAAAACTGGCACCGTGTCATTTCCATTGCTGAGCCATGAGTTAAGTGGAACGGCCTGGAGACTGCTGTATTTGCCACATACCATTAGATCATCAGTCTATCAGAAGCACAATGGAAGTGAGTGACTAAAACTTAAGGCTGCCCCGGAAAGAAAAAAAAAACCTTTCTTAGGTTTGGTTTCCCTCACTTCACAGAGAGATATTTTCTCTTTCCTAGAAACTCTGCCTGTCTTCTCAGGCAGAGATGCAGGAAAACCAAAGGAGAAAAACCCTTGGACAAGGATCCTGGGAGTAGTCTTCATCCACTCAGAATCTGTAAAATGAAACTTAAGTCTTTCAAAATCAGATAATTCCTACCCTACAGTTTTTGAGAAAAAGCAGTAGCCCATTTGTCCTAACAAATGTCTGTGACTTCACTGTACTAAAAGATTCTCAATGACAAGCTCTTCTAACTTTTCTATATTTAAGACATAGCCAAGCAGGTGCTACTGGCTCAACTAACATTAAAAGAGTCAAGACCTTTACAAATTAGCTTTACAGAAAGAGCATAACATAATCAGGACTAAGTCTACATTCCAGAATCCATGATGCCCTAGACATTCTTCTCAGATTCCATATACAGATGAAAAAATTAAGTTAAACCATGCACCTACAGAGACATTACATAATGATAAATGTGTTAGTTCATCAAGAAGACATAACAATTTTAAAATGTGTATGTGTCTAGCAACAGAACTTCAAAGTACATGAAGCAAAAACTGGCAGAACGAAAAGGAGAAATAGGAAAATCCACAATTATACCTGGAGACTTTGACACTCTTCTTTCTGTAGATAGAACTAGCAGGTAGAAGATCAGCAAGGATATAGAACTGAACTACACCATCAACCAACTGGATCTAGTTGTGTGTAGAACTCCACCCAATAGCAGCTGATAATCTATCCAAAAATGTCTTCAAAAATAGACTTTTTTCCCCCAAGTTCGCAGGGAACATTCACCAAGATAGAAAACACTCTGGGTGTTTTTACATCCCTTAATGATAAAATCTCTCGACAAACTAGGAACAGAAGGGAACTTCCTTAACCTGATAACAGGATGTATAAGAAACTGAGAGCTAACATTATACTTAATGATGAAAGATTGAGTACTTTTCTTCTTAGATCAGGAACAAGAACAAGAGAAGGATGTGCACTCTTATTGTTCCTATTCAACACTATCCTGGAAGTCCCAGCCAGTGCAGTAATGCAAGAAAAAGAAATAAAGGGCATACAGATTGGAAAGAGAGAAATAAAACTCTTTCTAGTCACAGATGAAATACATAATTATCCAAATAGAAAATCTCAAGGAATCAACAGAAACTCCTAAAATTAATAAGTGAATTTATCAAGGTCACAGGCTGCAAGATTAATACTCAAAAACTGATCCTATTTCTGTATACTACCAATGTAAAATTGGAAAACAAAAAAATTTAAATACCATTTATAACAACTACAAAAAATAAAATACTTAGGAATAAATTTAACAAAACACTTAAGGTGTCTTTACACTAGAAACTACAAAATGATGATAAGACAAATCAGAGAAGACCAAAATAAATAGTCATACCATGTTCATGGATTGAAAGACTCAACATAGAAAGATGTCAATTCTCCTCAGATTAAATCATAGATTTAAGTCAATTCTAATCAAAATCTCAGCAGGATTTTTTTTTACATATAGACAAGTTGACTTTAAAAATCTATATAGTAAGGCAAAGGAATTAGAATAGCTAAAACAATTTTGAAAAAGAAGAATAAAGAAAGAGGAATATGTTACACAGATCTTATGATTCACTATAAAGCCACGATAAGCAACAGAGTATGGTATTGGTAAAAGGATTAAAGGATTATATCAATGGGAAAAAATGGAGAGTTCAGAAATAGACTCACACAAATATGGTCTGTTCTAACAAAGGTGCAGAAACATTTCAATGAAAAAATAAAAAGTCTTTTCAACAAATGATCTTGGAACAATTGAGCATCTATGAGCAAAAAATTTAAAAACACAAGTTTATTCACATGTTATCCAAAAATTAACTCAAAATAGATTATAGATCTAAATAAAATGTAAATCTATAAAACTTCCAGGAGAAACTCTTTATGGCCTGGACATAGGCAAAGAGCCCTAAAGTATGACACCAAAAGCACTATGCATTTTTTTTTAATGATAAATTTGTTTTCATCAAAATTAAAATATTTTCTTTGTGAAAGACACTTTTAAGAGGATAAAAGACAAATAACAGACTGGAAGAAAATATTTATAAGTCATATATATCTGACAAGGGACTTGTATCCTGAATACATAAAGAATTCTCAAAACTTACTAAGAAAACAATTCATTTTTTTAAAATAGGCAAAATGAACAGACATTTCACCAAAATGAACAGAAGATATAAAAATGGCAAATGAGCATACAAAAAAGATGCTCAACATCATTAGCCATTAGGAAAATTCAAATTAAAACCATAATTTAATTCAAATTAAAACTCACTTATTAGAATCGTTAAAATAAAAAATACTGACAATATCCAGAGCTGATTAGGATACAGAATAACTAGAACACTCATGTTACTGGCAGGAGTGCAAATTGTGCAGTTTGACAGTTTCTTATAAAGTTAGTACACTCATCCTGGGCATTTACCCTAGAGAAACGAGAGCTATATTCACACAACAACCTGTGCAGAAAAGTTGAGAGCAGTATAACTACCAAAAACTGGAAAGAACACAAGTGTCCATCAACCGGTAAATAGATAAACTGTTGGTACATCTGTACAATGAAATAGAAAAACAAAAAGGAATAATAAAAGGATCAATAAAAAGAAACATGCAATAACTTGGATGAATTGCAAAGGGAGTATGCTACATTAAAGAAACCAGTTTTAAAAGATTACATACTGTAAAATTCCATTTTATGACATTTTCAAAAAGACAAAAATTATAGAGATGGATAACAAATCAATGGTTGCCAGGTTACAGGTGGGAGGAGGATGTCATTTTTAAGGGATAACACAAGCAAGTTGTCTGGGGTAATGGATCTCCACCCTGTCCTAACTGTGGCAATGCTTACATGCATCTATACATGTGTTAAAAATCAAAGAATTGTACACCAAGAAAAGTCAATGTTCTTTGTCAATTTAAAATTAATTTAAAAGCTTGCACCTATGAATGGCAATGTATATATTAAATGCCACATACAGAATGTCTTAAACTTTCCTTCTTGAAAGGCAACACAAGCAACTGAAGAACAACAATTATGTTAGTGTCACCCACAAAACCTGAATTCCATAAGCCATTGAGCTTTTTTCTAACTCCTTGCTAACAGTCAAATTTGGCTACAGAGAAGAGAGGCTGTGTGTCAGACTTTGCTTTTTGGTGGAAAGCCCCAAGTGGTCTAAATGCTGAGTTGCTAGGCCTTACCATGCAGGCCTAGGTTAAGAGGCTGCATAGAGGCTGGCACAGTCAAGACCCAAACGCCTCTTTTGAAATCATAAAGCTCTAAAAGAGATATTCACAAACTTTTAACAGTGAATCATGACTAGGTCTGAATCAGCTTATGATGCATTTCTCTTGGGGCAACTAAATAAATGAGAGTTAGAAAAACGGGAAAGACCAGGAAAAGATAATTATGAAGCATTGAGTATTCAGGAAAGCAGAGATGAGTAGAATTCTGCAGCCAAAATAATCAGACAGTAGGAAGAAAAAATGGGCAGAAGACTTGAACAAACGCTTCACAAAAAATTCAAACGGCCAAGACATACGTGAAATAGTACTAAACCTCATCAGTCATCAGGGAAATGCAGATTAAAACCGCAAAGAGATACCACTGCACGCTCCCAAATTTTTCAAAATGAAAAAAGCAAACTCCAAGTGTTGGCAAAGGTGTAAAGTAACCAGAACTCTCCTCACTTCTAGTGGGGAGTATATATTGGTATAATCACTTCGGAAACACATTTGACATTATCGACTAAAGCTGAAACACGCACATCCTGTGACTTGGCAATCTCCTTCCTGGGCATATACACCCAACAATAATGTGCTCGTATGTTCACCAAAATACATGTACTAGAATGTTCGTAGTGATTCTACCCATAATAGCCCTGTATTCATTTCCTATTACTTCCGTAACAAATTACCATGAATTTCATGGGTTAAAACACCACCAATATACTATCTACTTCTAGGGCAGAAGTCTACAGAGGTCTTCTGGCGTAAAAAAATCAAGGCGTCAAGCTCTGGAGAAGTTAAGGGTAAGTCTGTTGCCTTGCCTTTTCCAGCTTCCAGAGGCCAACTGCCATCCTTAGATTGCACCTTCGAAACACATCTTCAAAATGTATCCCAGGCGTGACCACGGAGGCCTGGCGGGCCGCAGCAAGCTGAGAATATGAAGCTCCAGGCGCGAGGCACCTGCCGCCCAGTGACCGCGGTGGCTGCCGGGAAGCGCCACAGCGTAGGGTCGCGCGGGGCGCCGCTCTGACTGACCTTTCACCTGCGCCCGGCGGAGGAGGGCGGGGGCGGGGGCGGGGGCGGGGGCGGGGCAGGAGGGGGCGGGGACAAGGGCGGAAGCCAGGGCGGAGGCAGCAGCGGCTGCAGCGGGCGGGCGGGGCGCAGGCAAAGCCTCAGCTCCGGCTCTGTTAAAAAGAAAGAAATGCGTCCCACTCCGACCTTCGCTTCCATCTTTGCGTCTCCTCTCTGATATGCCTCCCCTGCCTCCCGCTTATAAAGGACCTTTGTGCTTACATTGGGCCCACCTGGATAACCCAGGACACGTCCCCCTCTCAAGTTCTTTAACTTAATCACCTCTGCGAAGTCCCTTTCGCCACGACAAGCAGCATACCCTCAGGGATTAGGATGTGGACATCTTTGGGGGAATCATTATTCTGTGTACTACCAAAGCCACACAGGAAAGTTCTCAATTTCCCAGCAACAAAGGAGTGGGTAATAGTGGTGTGATTGCACAATGGAATACTACACAGCAATGAGAACAAACAATTGTCAATGACTTGTAATCTTGTGCGTGAATCTCACAATGTTGAGGGAAAGAAGCCAGAATCAGAAGACTACATGAGTCCATGTGTATGAAGTAGAGAGAGGCGAAATCTCTCTATGATGAAGTCAGGATAGTGATTACTCTGGATATGGGGGTTCCCAACTGGGCTGGGATGTGAGTGGACTTTGGGGGATGCTGGTGATCCTTCGTGTCTTGATCTGGGAGGTAATTCACGGATGTGTCAGTCTGTGAAAAATCCATTAAACTATACCCGTAAGGTACATGTGCACTTTTCTGGGGGTATATTTTACTTCAATGAAAAGTACAACGTTTTTATTGACAAAGGAGGAAGGATAGGGTCCTATGGGCATAAAAGGAGGACCCAAACTGCTGTAACTTGGTATAGTAGGGAAAGTTGAAGCTTTAGGCTCAGGTAGGCAAGACCTACAATCCCAGCTCTTTTACTGATTCTCTGCTCTTCTACAAATTATTTGATCTTTTTGGTTTGGGGATTCCTCCCCTAGAAAATGGGAATAATACTACTTGCTGCCTCACTGGATATGTTACATATGTGAAATAACATGTGAAAACAAGTAGAACATAACAAGGGCTGAGGAAATACAGCTCCTTCTCTCAGTTTTGTTCTTAAGTCTTTCTTTCAACAGAACAAATACACAACAGAACAAAAAAGAAAAGAAAAGAAATAACCCTCTCAGAAGCTGCATTTTTTTCATTTTCAGTGCCATGTTTAAAAATATTTGCCAAACATTGTATGAGAAGTTGCTCCACATCCTGTAAAACTGGTAAAAAAGTAGTTCTTTGTTTCTTTATCCACACTGCCTATTTCTTTATAAAACTGCCAGTTTCACTATGAGAATTCTTTTACAAAGGTGAGCCACTTGAGATCATGAAAACATCAGGTATCATTTCCACGAGTCATAACTTCTGCAGGAAAAATTCAAGGGGCATGGTGGAAATGCCACTCCAGACTTCTACCTACGAAGCAAACACAGCCTAGAACATTCCACATCTATCCTTGTGACTAGAAGGAATATCTAGAGACCAAACCAAACTCACCCTTCACTAGGCATATCTAGTCTTCATTGCACTGCAGTAGGGCACAAGGAACAAAGATGAAAATAAACATAGGTAGAAAGTGGTTTCCCGTGAAACACAAGAACATGGCATAGTTGAGATCTGGAGCCTGAGGGACCTTTTAAACAGTTTTGGGCTCTTAGAATTACTGTGCTTGGTCAAGGTCACTCAGACCCACACACAGTCTGGTTTACAATCCTCTTCCCAAGGGTTTTTAAGTCATGGTTTACATTTCCCATTCCCAGCTATAATCTTTTATTTGCAAAGTTTAATTCTTTATTTGTATTTTTTACCCCCATTTTTATTGCCACTGGTGTTATTTCAACATCATTTAAATTTTGATCCCTATCTTGCGCCCTCCACTCTTCTGACTCTTTGCTCCCCAATTTCTCCATTCTATCTCTCCTCACTGCCTTTCCACTCCCACCCCTCCATGATAGGGTTACTCCTCCAAGTACAGCCCAGTCAGCACCTCCACCAGGATACTTGCCCTGTTTCTTGTGTCTGTATCAGTTCATCACACCTGCAGGGAAACCTGGATCACTGCACTTATCACCATAAACTATTGATATTTATCTATCTGTCTCATGCCCTACATCATGCACTCATTCAGCACAAGAACTGTGTTGTTCACTCCTGCCTTCCAAGTGTTTACTCTAGAAAGTGTTCCATAAATGTTTGTTGAACGAATGAAATGGATGTCTGTCTGGTGGCCACCAGCTAGAGGCAGCAGTTGAAGTCCTCTTCCGTTTTTTGGTATCTTTAGATTGACAGTCTCATGTTATAAGTGATATCAAATTTCATTTTTAGCATCCCAGTGCTTTATTTACCCAAAGAACTACTACCAGTAACTGTTCTTAGCCCTTTGCTCTTTCTTGCCTCTCCCCTCACTTAGAGCACATTTTTATTCTACAACAATCTCCCTGATACATTTAGACCTCTCTTACCTATCAAATCAGTGATTTTAAACCATGTGTAGGAAAGAAATGCTTGTAAGACCTGCAGGTAACCAGTGAAGTAAGATTGCCTCATCCTTACCATAAAGTCTACGGAAAATTGCTTTCCCACAGACTGAAGTGACCATCCCATTCTGTTTGTACAGAGATTTTTAATAGAAAAGGCTGAAGAGCTGTGAATGGTAACCAACCATTATGCACAGATATTTTTCACTATGCATGGTAGTTGTTCTTCTTCTTTTCCTCATTTCCAATTAAAATAAAAATCTAAATTTAAAAAATGTGTTTCTCCTTAACAATATACATGCTTGATTTTATAGGAAAGACAAGTCTTTTTATCAGACAGGAGCTCAAATTTGAAAATAAAATCAAACAATTTATCTCTCCAGGTAGAGCTCCTGTAAACTGCAGAGCAATATAAATTGGTGCTTGAAAAGGCAGTATGAAAGGAATGATCACTTTTTCCCAGTCAACAGCACAGTAGTGATAAGGCCAGTCTTCCTCTCATTGGGATTGAACCCAGGCAGTCTGATTCCAAAACTCCTGCTGCCCCCCGCCCCTGGGAAAACAAGAGCAGCCCAAATGATCAATGCAAAGGAACCCATAAGAACAGGCGGCTCTTTTCAGAAATTTAGCAATCCCAGGAAGAGAGAGAGGTGGGGAAGTCGTGTGAAAGAAAAGCAGGGCCAAGGAAAAGTATTTTCAGGGAAGGAGAATTTTGAGCCTGATTTCAGCTTAACAGGAAAGAGCTAAGGGAGGAGGAGCGATTAAGACAGCAGGCAAGAGGTAGGGGTGGGGTGGCAGGTGGCAGAAAATCCCCTGCTGCCCTCCGCCCCCTGCCAGAGGGCTGTAATGCATGGAATCCGGAGAGGGATGGATGGACTTGCCTGTGAAAGGTGATGAGACTGAAACAAGGAAGAGGAATGAGCAGAAAATGGGTGAAAATAAAAACAAATTTTTAGTCAGAGAGGAAGTAGGTTGAGAGTTCACCGAAGGATCTCTGTGAAATAGGAAGTAACTTCTTCTGTTGAGAGCGAAGGAAGTAGAGGGCTGGGGTTTGCACAGTGGAAAAAGGGCTTAGAACACCTGATCTGAGGCACAAGGTATGAAGGTAAAAGAGATAAGTCATGAAGAACCTAGGGGCAGGATGGGAATAAAGACGCAGACCTACTAGAGAATGGACTTGAGGACACGGGGAGGGGAGAGGGGAAGCTGGGACAAAGTGAGAGAGTGGCATGGACATATATACACTACCAAATGTAAAACCGATAGCTAGTGGGAAGCAGCCGCATAGCACAGGGAGATCAGCTCGGTGCTTTGTGACCACCTAGAGGGATGGGATAGGGAGGGTGGGAGGGAGACGCAAGAGGGAAGAGATATGAGGATATATGTATACGTATAGCTGATTCACTTCGTTATAAAGCAGAAACTAACACACCATTGTAAAGCAATTATACTCCAATAAAGATGTTTTTTAAAAAAAGAAAAAAAAAAGAGATAAGTCTGAAGCTTGCTGAAATTTACTGGAGACTGCAGTTCAGGAGCAATCTTACGCTTTGGTGAGCAAGGGCTTGAGGAAAAGGAGTTTGGTGCTTTACACTTTATTTTTTTTACATAATTACTGCTTGATATGAGGGAGTTTGTTAAAGCTCTCTTGCTTCATTTCCCCTATAAAACAAGTTAATACTCTTTGCCCCCTTCCTAACCCCATAGGACTTTAATAAGCATTAATTATTATCTTCAGTGTCCCAAGTGCCTTGGGAACGTCCTGTGTAAGGGCTTTTTCATCGTTTTTATTATTCCTGCAATTGCATTTCCTCACCCTCTGTTTAGATATGAGTTGAAATATAATCTTAACAACTTCCTTCACTCAATTCTGAAATGCGTTTGCTAAGCCTACCTGAAATCGGTCATGGAGGCATCAGATGCAAAAAAAGAACAAACTCCAAAATGTCATCCAGGTGCTTCTAGACCAAAAAGGAGAATTTTTCAAAGTTAAATCACAAACAGAATTTGCAGTCTTTTTAGAACAAATTGATCTATCCCATATAGTGAACTCAAGGAAAGGATTTCAAACTGACCCTTCCTTCAAAATACCAAGTGAAGAATAGAATGCAATAATGCATTATTGCATTCTATTCTTCTAGTTCATTATTTAACATAATCTAGTCAATTATTTAACATAATCCCAATTCCTTCCTTCCTTCATTTCATTATTCAACGAATGTATATTGATCCTCTATAGGTGCAGGCACTGTGTGAGTCCTGAGACCATGCTAGCACCCACCTAGCCACACACACCTTTCCCCTTTGGATAGTGGTTCTTCCATTATCTAAAATGTTGTAGTACCTCTATTTTCATTTATTTTTTATTGAAGCATAAGATAAATAAAACTGAAATTCTATGCCATCTCCACATTGGCTGAGTTGACTGTATTTATTGGTATTAAGGCATAGAAAGGACTGAGCAATATCTCTGGTATCAAAGATTTGCTGACCTCCATCCAAATAACTGTTATCAAGTGCTAATTAGCCCATGGGTATCATGGGCCATGAAATCACTTGTATGAGACCCCCACTTAGAAGTTAAGGTTATTTTGCAGGTTCATTTCGGGTAACATCAGCTACTTGTTATAAGATATGGTTGCTATGGTGATGTAGGAACAATGAAAATTCTTTACATAAACTTTTGTCAAAGTTTGCTTCTTTGAACTTAACTTGAGACTGTACGTGATCTAACTGATTCTCATGATACAGCGCTGAGTTTTGAAGTCAGCAGCTTCTTCAGATTCTATAAGACAGACTTATCTTTTATTCTTCTACATTATCTGAGGACCCTAGAGAGGCTATAGGTGACAGGATATAGGGATTGGAGTTGGGGAGGAAGAGGGAGTCCCAGGACAAAGAACAAAAGGAATTTCTCAATGCTAAAGTCATAGAGCTGTCAATTTCTAGTTGACAGGTTTAACATGGCCCTGAAATAGGTTTTGTGAAGCAGAGCTTGACTTGAACCCCCAAAATAATGTGGTGAGAGATCAAGATTCTTGTGGCCATTCCACACCTAGGAATACCTGGAAGGTTGCATGCATGACTGTGTGCATGCTCACAATTTCTTTGACAATTCCTCACATTTGTATCATCTGAAACTACCAAAAACTCAGTGCCTTACATTTGAGTTTTTGTGCTGTTATATTTGGGTCTAATTCTACAACCACTTTAACCCTGTTGGAAATCAAGTTCAAATTTTTTCCCAAAATGCCTCACAAAATAAAATTATCACCAGTGTCCAGGAATTTTGCCCTAAGATAATGATAGGGAAGCAAAGGTGAGGGTACAGTGAGAGTTCAGGGAAGCAAATGTGAGAACCAATCCAAGAAACCCAGAGAGCAAAGTCAATTATAGTCAATACAGTTTACATATGGAGAGGGCAAGGATTTCCCAAGTCCCAAATCATGGCTGACTATTTTCCTATGACAGTAGCGACAATATTTCCCATTGCACATGCTTTCCTACAACTTTACCAGTCTCCCATCAAGAGGTGAAGTCTGTCACAGACATAGAGAACAGACTTGTGGTTGCCAAGGGGGAGGTGAGGGTGGGGCAGGGTTGGATTGGAAGTTTGGGATTCGCAGACACAAACTATTATATACAGAATGGATAAACAACAAGGGCCCACTGTATAGCACAGGGAACTATATTCAGTATTCTGTAATAAACCATAATGGAAAAGAATATGAAAAAGAATGTATATATATACATGTATAACTGAATCACTTTGCTGTACAACAGAAATTAATACAACATTGTAAATCAACTATACTTCAATAAAATAGGTTTAAAAATAAAGGAGGTGAGTCTATGTTCCATTGCTTTGAGCCTGGGCAGGTCTTTGTGACTACATTGACCAATGGAGTGTGTCAGAAAAGGTACTGTATGACTTCTGAGGCTAAGTCAAAAAATGTCACACACTTCCACCTTATTCTCTCAGGATGCTCACAGAACCCAGACACCACGTTCTGAAGAAGCCTGGGTAAGTCCATGTGGAAAAAGACTGAGTTGCTTGTCCGCATCCTTACTCTCCTCCTATATTTTTATACATTAAATTCCCATTCTATTCTAATGATCTATTAGTCTTTTTGCTTTAATCATCACTGCTTTAGAAAATGTTTTAAAATCTGCTAAGGTGGGGGCTTCCCTGGTGGCGCAGTGGTTAAGAATCCACCTGCCAATGCAGGGAACACAGGTTCGAGCCCTGGTCCGGGAAGATCCCACATGCGGCGGAGCAACTAAGCCTGTGCACTGCAACTACTGAGCCTGCACTCTAGAGCCCGCGAGCCACAACTACTGAAGCCCACGCATCTAGAGCCCGTGCTCTGCAACAAGAGAAGCCACGACAATGAGAAGCCCACGCATCGCAAGGAAGAGTAGTCCCCACTCGCCACAACTAGAGAAAACCTGCGTGCAGCAACAAAGACCCAATGCAGCCAAAAGTTAAACAAATGATTTATTTAAAAAAAAAAAATCTGTTAAGGCAAAGTACCACTCAAGCTTCCTCATCAAATTATATTAGCTAGTTTTAGCACTTCAATATGCAAATCAACCATTAAAAATATTATAATTATATACATACATATATTTAAATACATAGTGTTAGCTTCCTAGGGCTGTTGTAAACAAAGTTATGTCTTTTGGGAGGACACAAGTCAATCCATAACATATATATGTACACACACATGCTTTCTCGGAAATTGCTCTGTATAAGGGCTGAGAATCTCAATTAACTTTTTTTTCTAAATGACAAAGCAATTTCCTCCCAACAATACTTTAATTAAATGATTCTCTTCCCCATAATTTGGGTTTTCTGCTTTATCACATATTAAGTCTTCAAATATTCTGTAATTTGGATTCAAACATTCCATTGTAATCTATTTTTCTGTCTACCATATTGCTTTACTTATTATAGTTTTATAATATGTTTTGTTAACTTTCAGAATAACTATCCCTCATTACTCTTGTTTTTCAAAACTGCCTTAGCTATTCTTACCTGTTCACTATTCCAGGTATTTTCAGAGACTTTTCTTAATTCCATCAAAGATCAGAATTATATTAAAGTATTGCATTAAACTAATAATCGAGGGAAGGTATAAATTCTCATTTAACCTGAAAAGACTGCCCAGGCAGGTAGGGCTGAGCAGCTGGGCCTGAATTTCTCTGTCCCTTTAAACACTAGAAACCTGCCTCTCATCCCCTGCCCAGACTCTTTTTGGATTAACATGTGGCACTGACAGCTCCTGTCTGCAGTTCACGCAGGACTGAGGGAGCCTATAGGGCAAACTCTTCACCCTTGGCCTTTGTGCCTGGGTGCCCTGACACTTCAAACTCATTACAGTGCTCCCCTGACCTGAGGTCATCTTATATCCTCCTTACATGGGCCTGGTTTCCTGGTGGCCAAACCAACCCACCCAGCTTTCTTCTTGCTGCATCCTTGCATCTCCACAAGAATGCCTGAGACCACCTGACCCTGAGACAGTTCATTGTGTGGGCTGACTCCAAAGGGAGTAAGAGTCAGGCTCTAGGGAAACACAGAGGTGCAATAATTTGTGTAGACTCAAAGGTCTCAGGGCACATGACACACAAGGCTTACCTTGGCATCCTTTTTTTTTTTAAACTATTTAGGTATAATTGACATATAAAAAGCTGTACATATTGAATGTACACAACTTGATGAGTTTGGGGATAAGTACACACCTACGAAACCATCACCATCATCAAGGTTATAAGTGCATCCATCCCCTCCCAAATTTCCTTCCCGCTGTCCCCCCCTTGAGATCTTCTCTCTTAGCAGATTTTAAGTATACAGTACAGTATTGTTGGCTATAGGCTCATGCTATAGAGTACATCTCCAGAACTCATTTAACTCACATAACTGAAATTGTATCCTTTAACCATCATTTCCCCATTTCCTCCTCCCTCTAGACCCTGGCAACCATCATTCTATCCTCCATTTCTATGAGTTTGACTATTTTAGAGTCTACACATAAGTGAAATCATACAGTGCATTTTTCTGTGTCTGGCTTATTTCACTTAGCAATGCTACTCAGGTCCATCCATGTTGTCACAAATGGCAAGATTTCCTTTTTTTAAAAGGCTGAACAATATTGCTTTGTATCTGTATATCACATTTTCTTTATCTAATCATCCATCAATGGACATTTAAGTTGTTTCCATATCTTGGCTATTGTAAATAATGCTGCAGTGAACATGGAAGTCCAGATATTTCTTCAAGATCCTGATTTCAATTCCTTTGGATAAATATCCAGAAATGGGATTGCTGGATCATATGGTAGGTCTTTTTTTAATTTTGTGAGAAACCTCCATACTGCTTTCCATCATAGCTGTACCAATCTACATTCTCACCAATGGTGCACAAGGGTTCCCTTTCCTCCACATCCTTATCAACACTAGCTATCTTTTTTTTCTTAATAATAGTCAACCTAACAGGTAAGAGGTGATAGCTCATTGTGGCTTTGATTTTAATTTCCTTGATAATTAGTAACGTTAAGCACCTTTTCATGCATTTGTATGTCTTCTTTGGAGAAATGTTTATTCAGATCCTTTGCTTGCTTTTTAATCAGGTTATTTGTTTTTTTGCTATTGAGTTGTATTCCTTATATATTTTAGATATTAACCCCTTATCAGATGTATGGTTTACAATTTTTTTTCCATTCCATAGGTTGCCTTTCCATTTTGTTAATTGTGTCTGTTGTTGTACAGAAACTTTTTAGTTTAATGTAATCCTATTTGTTTACTTTTGCTTTTGTTGCCTGTGGTTTTGGTGTCATATCTGAGACATCATTGCCAAGACCAATGTCAAGCAGCTTTTTCCCAGAGTTTTACAGTTTCAGGTCTTAAGTTCAAGTCTTTAATCCATTTTGAGTTGATTTTTGTTTATGGTGTGAAGAATCCAATTTCATTCTTTTGCATGTAGGTATTCCGTTTTCTCAACATCATTTTTAAAGATATTGTTCTTTTCTCATTGTGCATTCTTGCTGCTTTTGTTGAAGATTAATTGACGATATATGCACGGATTTATTTCTGGACTCTCTATTCTGTTTCATTGCTCTGTATGTCTGTTCTTATGCCAGTACCATACTACTTTGAATACTATAGCTTTGTAATATACTTTGAAATCCAGAAGTGTGGTGTCTTCAGCTTTGTTCTTCTTGCTAAAGATTACTTTGGCAGCTTGGGGTCTTTTGCAGTTCCAAATGAATTTTAGAATTATGTTTACTATTTCTGTAAAATACCCAAGACATCCTTTCTTAACCACTTGATGACACAGGATTTCTGGGTACCACTACAAAGTGCCTGTCACTTCACCATTCCTGTTATTGCTAAAAAGGAAAGAAAATAATGGAAAGGAAAGGAAAGGAAGAAATTGGTATCCTATCAGTCTCCAAACCATTTCCCCCCTCTTTCAAAGTCAGTTTCTTTATCCCAGAAAAACACTATATGGACAACTAATGAGTTGTTTATTTGCTTTTCAGGCTCTGCTACAACTGCTATGACCTGTGAAGGGATATATCTTTCCAACAGCCTGACTGCTTTGTTGCAAAAGGCTGAAGACCACATATTCTCCTGCCTATATACTAAGCCAGACAACTGATCACCCAGACAAGATATTTTTCTTTTTCATTTCTTTCTTTTGCCTTCCCCTTCTCCTTTGTTCTTTTGATTTAGAGTTCTGTGATGCTTAATGAACAATACACTTCCTAGCAGCCATAAAGCAAGAAAAATTCAGTTAGGATTATAATCACAATTTCAATTATTTACACATGTTAGAAAATATTGCCATTGGGTTCTCAGAGTTATTTACTCTGGTGTTTTCTTCTATTTGGAAGTGCTAAAATATTAGCTCTATTCATTACAAACTGATTGTGTTTTAACATGTTTCTTCCCCCTCCCCTGACCCTGTCTGAAATCCAATTTACAGCCTGCTAAAGGCCTCATAAGTTTTTTATGGATTATGTCCTGGGGTCACATTAATCTGGCTCCTTGTTACTTTGCACTGATTTCACTTTGCCACAGTAAAGTAATGAGACTTGATCTCCCGGGAATTAATCCATAGAGACCTCTTAATGAGGCAAAGCCAGAATGGAGTGCATCTACTGTAGTTAATTCCCCCAAGCACAATGGAGAAGAAGGAAGAGGTCGTCCTGCCCTTATGGGCAGTGTAACTTGGGGCCCAAATCTGGGGAGAGAGCAGAGAGGGGAGCAAAGAAGATGCACAGTGAGACCAGCCAGAAGCTGAGTATAGCCAAGGCTCAGCACATCCTTCCACCTTCAGGGGACTAGAGCCAGGACCAGTGCCCATGTAAACCCACTGGAGGAGAGGGAGAGAGGGCAAAGAAACAGCAAAGGAGCTAGATGGGAGGGGAGAGATTTCTTTGCTTTCACTGAGCATATGCTGACACACAGGACATGACTTCTCTCCTTCAATCATCTCACTCCCGAAGCCCACTTCTTATACCCCTTACAGGCACTTTTGTCTTCAGTGGAAACCTTAGTGATGAGAAGACTTAAGGCAAGATTCTGCCCCCATTTTCTCTTGTGGAGGAGGTCTGAGGTGTTAAGATTTCCTTTTCCAAGAAGTAAAAGCAACAAACTCTTGGAAAGCTTTGCAAGGAGTTAAAGCGAAAACTTAACATTTATTTGAGAAGAAGTAGTCCTCTCAAGTTGTAAACTGAGAATAAGAATAACTTGCAGTTATAATTTTTATGGTGAATTGATACAGAAAATAGAAAAAACATTTAAAGAGAATATGTGTTAAGAGAATGTGGAGAGAATGCATGTCAAGCCCCTAGCACAGTGGCTTGATATGAAAAGGCATATATAAAGGGTAGCTGATATTATTTACATTGCTATTACATTCTTCAAGCAGATTTTTGTCATTTAGCAACAACTGGCCACCGGAAACACATTTAGGAATAACTTACTTTTTAAAAAGCACATTCATATGTGTTATCATACTGAATTTTTGTATCAATCAGATAAGATGAGCAGGTAGTATTGTCCTGTTTCACAGATAAGGAAACAGTCTATGGAGGATAAGTAACCAATGGTAATTAGTAGCTCTGGGATGAAAACTAAGGCATGCTTCTCTTAGCCCTTTCCTATCTCCTCTCTTCCTAATTATCTTCCTACCAAATGTAAGAAGCTACAATTCGGGGAAGACCTGAATTTTTCCTGCTGTGTCAGAGACTGAAGGGGAAGTGGACGTAGTTTGTCTGTTCAGGGCTGATCTATTGGCAAACTCCCTTGGCCAAGGCATACAGGTCACATACTCCAACTTACTTTATCAGTAAAAGAGCTGACACAATCCATTGATCTCCATCTATCTTGCTACCAGATCTAACTCTCCAACTGGAAAGATAAGAAAAGTGTGTTATATCCTGACACCTTGCTCTTCCCATCAAAAATAAATAAATAAATAAAAAACATATAAAGTATCAGTGAAAATAAGCATCACTAAAGAACTGTTCTCTGTTACATAGATGAAGAAAATTACAATATGAAGCCAGCATACAAGCTGGGAAAATTGCATTACCCCAATTGTTCTCTTAGAATATAATTTCATTTTGTAGAGACATTAAAAAGGGAAAATATAATTTCTGGACTTATGGAAGAGATAGTTAAATTGTGTGTTACAGATATGATCAAAATCTATCAGGAGTTCAAATCATTGTGTAGCAAAAATTTAGTGACTGACCCTAATATGATAGTAAATTTAAAAGTCATTATAACGATGATAATTTCATATACAGCAAAATCAAGGGCAGTTTTGAGTAATGGTAATTCAGTGACTTGTTCTACATCAGTAAATCCACTAACCCTCAGACAAGATTTAGGCCAGTGCTTAAATTGTGAAACTACAGTTAGTAAAGTTCCCAGTTGCCCTCAGTTCATTCATCAGTTCTTCCCAAAAGCCTTCAATAGCAGAGCATTCATTAATCACTCTCTAACATGTTGGATGCATTACATGATATATTTTCATCTCCCTTTCATTTAGACTTAGTTACCAAAATACTTTCAGAACCAAAATTAATTAAAAGAAATCAAGTTCAGTGATTAGGCATTGTTCCTGGCATTTGATCTTGAGTGGTAAATTGATGGGAAGAAAAACCAATAACTGATGCATTTTTTCTACCCGTAAGTATTTCAAACTAAAACAAAAACCTCTCTAAGAAGACTTCAAGGCATAAAAGTCCTTCATCTGAAAGGAGATCCCCATTTGCTAGACAGAGAGACCACGGGAAATTAGGCATGAGAAATTGTCCCATAAATCTATCCAAACTACAGTAGGAACAAAAGTTTTCACTGTGGAGGCCTCTGGGACAGAGAAAAAGCAATAGAAAGGAGAGAATGGGTAGTGCCTACACAGGAAAGAAGAAATATAAACAATACATGTTTGGGGAAAATTCAGGCTCACTAGTAGTCAGAGAAATAAAAATCAAACCAAAGTTTCCGTTTCAGATTTTTTAAAATGAAATATTGCCCAAATTCTGCCCACAGCAAATGATCCAGGGCTTTCTAATTCAGAATTAAACAGATTGAAGGTGGCGAGTAGAAGGATATACGCTCACTCCCTCTTGTGAGAGCACCAGAATCACAACAAACTGCTGAACAATCATTGACAGGAAGAAACTGGAACTCACAATAAAAGATACCCCACATCCAAAGACAAAGGAGAAGCCGCAGTGAGACAGTAGGAGGGGCGCAATCACAATAAAATCAAATCCAATAACCACTGGGTGGGTGACTCACAAACTGGAGAACATTTAAACCACAAAAGTCCACCCACTGGAGTGAAGGTTCTAAGCCCCACGTCAGGCTTCCCAACCTGGGGGTCTGGCAACGGGAGGAGGAATTCCTAGAGAATCAGACTTTGAAGGGTAGCAGGATTTGACTGCAGGACTTCAACAGGTCTGGAGGAAACAGACTCCACTCTTGAAGGGCAAACAAAAAGTAGTGTGTGCATCAGGACCCAGGGGGAAGGAGCAGTGACCCCCATAGGAGACTGAACCAGACCTACCTGCTAGTGTTAGAGGATCTCCTGCAGAGGCGGGGGGTGGCTGTGGCTCACCACAGGGACAAGGACACTGTCTGTAGAGGTTCTGGGAAGTACTCCTTGCCATCAGCCCTCCCAGAGTCCGCCATTAGCCCCAGCAAAGGGCCTGTAGGCTCCAGTGCTGGGTCGCCTCAGGCCAAACAACCAACAGGGAGGGAAGTCAGCCCCACCCATCAGCACACAAGCGGATTAAAGTTTTACTGAGCTCTGCCCAAAAGAGCAACACCCAGTTCTATCCACCACCAGTCCCTTTCATCAGGAAGCTTGCACAAGCCTCTTAGATAGCCTCATCCACCAGGGAGCGGCCAGCACAAGCAAGAAGAACTACAATCCTGCAGCCTGTGGAACGAAAACCACATTCACAGAAAGATAGACAAAATGAAAAGGCAGAGGACTATGTACCAGATGAAGGAAGAAGATAAAAACCCAGAAAAACAACTAAAAGAAGTGGAGATAGGCAATCTTCCAGAAAAAGAATTCAGAATAATGATAGGGAAGATGATCCAGGACCTCGTAAAAAGAATGGAGGCAAAGGTTGAGAAAATGCAAGAAATGTTTAACAAAGACCTAGAAGAATTAAAGCACAAACACCTAGAAGAGTGAAAGAACAAACAAACAGAGATGAACAATACAATAACTGAAATGAAAAATACACTAGAAGGAATCAATAGCAGAATGACTGAGGCAGAAGAATGGATAAGTGACCTGGAAGACAGAGTGGTGGAATTCACTGCCACAGAACAGAATAAAGGAAAAAGAATGAAAAGAAATTAAGACAGCCTAACAGACCTCTGGGACAACATCAAATGCACCAATAATCACATTATAGGGGTCCCAGATGGAGAAGAGAGAGAGAGAAAGGACCCGAGAAAATATGTGAAGAGATTATAGTCAAAAACTTCACTAACATGGGAAAGGAAATAGCCACCCAAGTCCAGGGAGTGCAGAGAGTCCCAAGCAGGATAAACCCAAGGAGAAACACATCGAGACACATAGTAATCAAACTGACAAAAATTAAAGTCAAAGAAAAATTATTAAAAGCAACAAGGGAAAAACAACAAATAACATACAAGGGAACTCCCATAAGGTTAACAGCTGATTTCTCAGCAGAAACTCTACAAGCCAGAAAGGAGTGGCTTGATATATTTAAAGTGATGAAAGGGAAGAAACTGCAACCAAGATTACTCTACACAGCAAGGATCCCATTCAGATTTGATGGAGAAATCAAAAGCTTTACAGACAAGCAAAAACTAAGAGAATTCAGCACCACCAAACCAGCTCTACAACAAATGCTAAAGGAACTTCTCTAAGTGGGAAACACAAGAGAAGAAAATGACCTACTAAAACAATTAAGAAAATGGTAATAGGAACATACATATCGATAACTACTTTAAATGTAAATGGATTAAATGCTCCAAAAAAAGACACAGGCTCACTGAATGGATACAAAAACAAGACCCGTACATATGCTGTCTACAAGAGGCCCAGTTCAGACTTAGGGACACATACAGACTGAAAGTGAGGGAATGGAAAAAGATATTCTATGCAAATGGAAATCAAAAGAAAGCTGGAGTAGCAATACTCATATCAGATAAAATAGACTTTAAAATAAAAAATGTTACAAGAGACAAGGAAGGTCACTACATAATGATCAAGGGATCAATCCAAGAAGAAGATATAACAATTATAAACATATATGCACCTAACATAGGAGCACTTTGATACATAAGGCAAATGCTAACAGCTATAAAAGAGGAAACTGACAGTAACACAATAATAGTGGGGGACTTTAACACCTCACTTACACCAATGGACAGATCATCCAGACAGAAAATTAATAAGGAAACACAAGCTTTAAATGACACAATAGACCAGATAGATTTAATTGATATTTATAGGACATTCCATTCAAAAACAGCAGATTACACTTTCTTCTCAAGTGCACATGGAATGTTCTCCCAGATCACATCTTGTGTCACAAATCAAGCCTCGGTAAATTTAAGAAAATTGAAATCATATCAAGCATCTTTTCCAACCACAACACTATGAGATTAGAAATCAATTACAGGGGGAAAAAAAGTAAAAAACTCAAACATATGGAGGCTAAACAATATGTTACTAAATAACCAACAGATCACTGAAGAAATCAAAGAGGAAATCAAAAAATACCTAGAGACAATTGACAACGGAAACACGATGATCCAAAACCTATGGGATGCAGCAAAAGCAGTTTTAAGAGGAAGTTTATAGCAATACAATCCTACCTCAAGAAACAAGAAAAATCTCAAATAAACAATCTAACCATACACCTAAAGGAACTAGAGAAAGAAGAACAAACAAAACCCAAAGTTAGTAGAAGGAAAGAAATCATAAAGATCAGAGCAGAAGTAAATGAAATAGAAACAAAGAACACAATAGCAAAGATCAATAAAACTAAAAGCTGGTTCTTTGAGAAGATAAACAAAATTGATAAACCTTTAGCCAGACTCATCAACAAAAGGAGGGAGAGGACTCAAATCAATAAAATTAGAAATGGAAAAGGAGAAGTTACAACAGACACCGCAGAAATACAAAGCATCCTAAGAGACTACTACAAGCAACTCTATGCCAATAAAATGGACAACCTGGAAGAAATGGACAAATTCTTAGAAAGGTATAAACTTCCAAGGCTGAACCAGGAAGAAATAGAAAATATGAACACACCAATCACAAGTAATGAAATTAAAACTGTGATTAAAAATCTTCCAACAAACAAAAGTCCAGGACCAGATGGCTTCACAGGTGAATTTTATCAAACATTTAGAGAAGAGCTAACACTCATTCTTCTCAAAATCTTCCAAAAAACTACAGAGGAAGGAATACTCCCAAACTCATTCTACGAGGCCACCATCACCCTGATCCCAAAAAAAAAACCCAAAGATACTACAAAAAAAGAAAATTACAGATCAATATCACTGATGAATATAGATGCAAAAATCCTCAATAAAATACTAGCAAACAGAATCCAACAGCACATTAAAAGGATCATACACTATAATCAAGTGGGATTTATCCCAGGGATGCCAGGACTCTTCAATATACGCAAATCAATCAATCTGTGATACACCATATTACAAACTGAAGAATAAAAACCATATGATCATTTCAATAGATGTAGACAAATTTTTTGACAAAATTCAACACCCATTTATGATAAAAACTTTCCAGAAAGTGGACATAGAGGGAACCTACCTCAACATAATAAAGGCCATATATGACAAGCCCAAAGCAAACATCATTCCCAATGGTGAAAAACTGAAAGCATTTCCTCTAAGATCAGGAAGGAGACAATGATATCCACTCTCACCACTATTATTCAACATAGTTTTGGAAGTCCTAACCACAGAAATCAGAGAAGAAAAGGAAATAAAAGGAATACAAATTGGAAAAGAAGTAAAACAGTCACTGTTTGCAGATGACATGATACTATACATAGAGAATCCTAAAGATGCTACCAGAAAACTACTAGAGCTAATCAATGAATTTGGTAAAGTTTCAGGATACAAAATTAATGCACAGAAATCTCTGTCATTCCTATACACCAGCAACGAAAGATCAGAAAGAGAAATTAAGGAGACAATCACATTCACCACTGCAACTAAAAGAATAAAATACCTAGGAATAAACTTACCTAAGGAGGTAAAAGACCTCTACTCAGAAAACTGTAAGACACTGATGAACGTAATCAAAGATGATACAGACAGATGGAGAGATATACCATGTTCTTGGATTGTTAGAATCAATACTGTGAAAATGACTACACTACCCAAAGCAATCTATAAATTCAATGCAATCCCTATCAAATTACCAATGGCATATTTTACAGAACTAGAACAAAAAATCTTAAAATTTGTACAGAGACACAAAAGACCCCGAATAGCCAAAGCAATCTTGAGGGAAAAAAAACAGAACTGGAGGAATCAGACTCCCTGACTTCAGACTATACTACAAAGCTACAGTAATCAAGACAATATGGTACTGGCAGAAAAACAGAAATATAGATCAATGGAACAGGATAGAAAACCCAGAGATAAGCTCACACACCTATGGTCAACTAATCTATGACAAGGAAGCAAAGATATACAATGGAGAAAAGTGGTGCTGGGAAAACTGGACAGCTACATGTAAAAGAATGAAATTAGAACACTCTCTAACACCATACACAAAAATAAACTCAAAGTGGATTAAAGACCTAAATGTAAGGCCAGACACTATAAAACTCTTAGAGGAAAACATAGGCAGAACACTCTATGACATAAATCACAGCAAGATCCTTTTTGACCAACCTCCTAGAGAAATGGAAATTAAAAAAAAAAAAAGGGACCTAATTAAACTTAAAAGCTTTTGCACAGCAAAGGAAACCATAAACAAGATGAAAAGACAACCCTCAGAATGGGAGAAAATATTTGCAAATGAAGCAACTGACAAGGATTAATCTCCAAAATATACAAGCAGCTCATGCAGCTCAATTTCAACAAAACAAACAACCCAATCCAAAAATGGGCAGAAGACCTAAATAGACATTTCTCCAAAGAAGATATACAGATTACCAACAAACACATGAAAGGATGCTCAACATCATTAATCATTAGAAAAATGCAAATGAAAACTACAGTTAGGTATCACCTCACACCAATCAAAATGGCCATCATCAAAAAATCTACAAATAAATGCTGGAGAGGGTGTGGAGAAAAGGGAACCCTCCTACACTGTTGGTGGGAATATAAATTGATACAGCCACTATGGAGAGCAGAATGGAGGTTCCTTAAAAAACTAAAAATAGAACTACCATATGACCCAGCAATCCCACTACTGGGCATATACCCTGAGAAAACCATAACTCAGAAAGAGTCATGTACCACAGTGTTCATTGCAGCACTATTTACAATAGCCGGGACATGGAAGCAACCTAAGTGTCCATCGACAGATGAATGGATAAAGATGTGGCACATCTATACAATGGAATATTACTCAGCCATAAAAAGAAACAAAACTGAGTTATTTGTAGTGAGGTGGATGGACCCAGAATCTGTCATACAGAGTGAAGTAAGTCAGAAAGAGAAAAACAAGTACTGTATGCTAACACATATAGATGGAATCTAAAAAAAAAATGGTTCTGCAGAACCTAAGGGCAGGACAGGATTAAAGATGCAGATGTAGAGAATGGACTTAAGGACACGGGGCGGGGGAAGGGTAAGCTGGGACGAAGTGAGAGAGTGACATGGACTTATATATACTACCAAATGTAAAATTGATAGCTAGTGGGAAGCAGCCACATAGCACAGGGAGATCAGCTCGGTGCTTTGTGACCACCTAGAGGGGTGGGATAGGGAGGGTGGGAGGGAGACACAAGAGGGAGGAGATATGGGGATATATGTATATGTATAACTGATTCACTTTGTAATAAAGCAGAAACTAACACACCATTGTAAAGCAATTATACTCCAATAAAGATGTTTAAAAAAAAAAACGAATGAAATTAGAACACTCCCTAACACCATATACAAAAGTAAACTGAAAAAAATTAAAGACCTATATGTAAGACAGGACACTATAAAAGTCTTAGAGGAAAACATAGGAAGAACACTCTTTGACATAAATCACAGCAAGATCTTTTTTGACCCACCTCCTAGAGAAATGGAAATTAAAAAAAATAAACAAATGGGACCTAATGAAATCTAAAAGGTTTTGCACAGCAAAGAAAACTGTAAACAGGATTAAAAGACAACCATCAGAGTGAGAGAAATATTTGCAAACGAATCAATGGACAAAGGATTAATCTCCGAAATATATAAACAGCTCATGCATCTCAATATTAAAACAACAAACAACGCAATCAAATAATGGGCAGAAGATCTAAATAGACATTTCTCCAAAGAAGACATACAGATGGCCAAGAGGCACATGAAAAGCTGCTCCACATCAATAATTATTAGAGAAATGCAAATCAAAACTACAATGAGGTATCACCTTACATCAGTTAGAATGGGCATCATCAGAAAATCTACAAACAACAATTGCTGGAGAGGGTGTGGAGAAAAGGGAACCTTCTTGCACTGTTGGTGGGAATGTAAATTGATACAGCCACTATGGAGAACAGTATGGGGGTTCCTTAAAAAACTGAAAGTAGAATTACCATATGACCCAGCAATTCCACTACTGGGCATATACCCAGAGAAAACCATAATTGAAAAAGACACATGCACCCCGATGTTCATTGCAGCACTATTTACAATAGCCAGGTCATGGAAGCAACCTAAATGCCCATCAACAGACGAATGGATAAAGAAGACATGGTACATATATACAATGGAATATTACTCAGACATAAAAGGAATGAAGTTGGGTCTTTTGTAGAGACATGGATGGGCCTAGAGACTGTCAAACAGAGTGAAGTAAGTCAGAAAGAGAATAACAAATACCGTACGTTAATGCATATATGTTGAATGTATAATAATGGTACAGATGAACCAGTTTGCAAGGCAGAAATAGAGACACAGATGTAGAGAACAAACGTATGGACACCAAGGGGGGAAAGTGGGGGTGGGGTGGTGGTGAGATGAACTGGGAGATTGGGATTGACATATATACACTAATATGTATAAAATAGATAACTAATAAGAATCTGTTGTATAAAAAATTAAATTAAATAAAATAAATAAATAAATAAAATAAAAGACAAAAAAATTAAACAGCTTAAACAACTAAAATGTCAGATAAAATAGGAGAATCAACAGTTTTCAGAAACTGGACAACTGGTATTGTAGGATACTCATGTCTGAGAGAAGTGAAACAAACAAGATAAGCCCTACAAGCGACCCAGCTTAATATCTGGGGAGCACATACTGGCCACAGCATAGAGACTGGGGACCCAGACAGAGCTGAGCAGTCTCCCTGTGTTGAATAGATAGAGTTTGGGATTCAGAGAGCCCAAGGTGGATAATATTCTGGATACAGAGTACTGGGGAGGGGAAAGCTTCACTCAGAAAGCTCTGGACAGTGGCAGAGAGTGACCCTGGAGTCTTTGGCTAACTATTGATTAGCACATACATGTGAGAAAACTATAAAGGCCAAAGAAAGAAAGGGAGCATTTAAAACAATCTTCAGGGAAAATACAGTGTGAAAAAGAGTTACTACTTTCACCAGCCAGAATAGAAAGTACTCCTAACACACACGGCATTAAATAGAGTCCTTAGAGAATATTTTCTCAGGAGTAGGGTCAAATTAACCCTAGACTAAAGGCTGCTCTAGGTTTCCCTTAACAAAACTGTCAACAAATAACTGTGCCCTAGAAAGAAGTCCCAAATTATTTAAAGGGATAAAAAAAAAATCCAGCAGCTAACAATATAAAATTCACAAAATCTACTAATCAAAAATTACTAGGCATGCAAAGAAACAGAAAAATATGACTCATAATGAGGTATATCGATCAATATAAACAGACCCAGAAATGACAAATGATAGACTTAGTAAAAATCAAGGAGGCTAATCAGCTATAATAAATGGACTTCTTATATTTAAAAAAGTAGAGAAAATTTAAGTATGATCAGGATGGTGTGAAAAGTATGAAAAGATACAAATCAAACTTATAGAAATAAAAAACAGCAATATCTGAGATGAAAAATACCCCAGGTGGGATTAACAGCAGATTAGATATGGCAGAAGTAGAGGATATAAAATAGAGCCCTAAAACTATACAACATGAAATAAAAGAGAAAAGATACCATGGGGGAAAGGAATGAACAGAGAACTGTGATATAATATTAAGTGAACTAACATATGTATAATTGGAATCTCAGAAGGGGGAGGCAGTAAAAATATTTGAAGAAATAATGGCAGACTTTGATGAAAACTATAAACCCACAGATCCAAGCAACTGAGTGACTTCAAGCAAAAGAAACATAAAGAAAGCCACATCAAGGCAAATGATAATTAAATCTCTGAAAATGAATACCAAAGAGAAAATCACAGAAGCATAAAATTATATTGGGAGGAAGAAAATTAAAAATAACAGACTTCTCATCGGAAATAATACAATCCAGAAAACAGTGTAGTTTTATCTATAAAATATTGGAAAAAAAACTGTCAACCTAGAGCTCCATAATCAGTGAAACTATCTTTCAAAATGAAAGTGAAATAAAGACTTGAAGGAAAAGAGAAAAAAAATAAATGTATCATCTGTCATGAGTCAATAGGTTAGAACATGAGACAAAGAATAGTCTGATGAAAGTGGGGGGAAAGGATGCTCACTTATATAAGTTGTTCAGGAAAAGACCCCCCCCCCCAAAGAGGTGACATTTGAACAGAATCCTGAGGGAGGCAGTCATGAAAATGTCTTTGTGACAGACAGAAAAGCAAGTGCAAAGGCCCTGGGGCAGAATTGTGCTTTTTTGTGTTCAAGGAACAGCAAGGAGGCCAGTATGGTTTTATATCAGAGTGAATGGGAAGAGAAATAACAAAAGGTGAAGGTGCAAAACAGGTTGTACAAAGCAAAACCATTTAAGAAGCAGTTGCAGTTGTCCAGGAGAGAGATGATGGGCTTGGAGCAGACTGGTAGGTGTCGTAGGTAGAATAACACCCAAATGTATCACATCCTAATCTCAGGAACCTGTGAATATGTCACCTTACATGGCAAAGTTATCTTTCCAGATGTTATTAAGTTAAAGACCTTGAGGTGGAAGATTATCTGGATTAACTGGATGGGTCAATCTGATCATATAGATCCTTAAAAACAGAGATCCTTTCCCAGCTCTGGGCAGAGGGAGATGGGAACATGAAAGCATGGCCAGAGAGATGCAACATTGCCGGCTCTGAAGATGCAAGAAGGGATTATGAGCCAAAGAATATGCACTAGAAGCTGGAAAGGGCAAAGAAATGGATTCTCCCCTAGAGCTTCCAGAAAGGAACATAGCCCAGCAAACACCGTGATTTTAGCCCATTGAGACTCATGTCAGACTTCTGACCTACAAACCTGTGAGAGAATAAATTTGTGTTCTCTTAAACCACTGAGTCTGTGGTAATTTGTTACAGCAGCAATAAATAATGAACACAGTAAGGATGAAAGTAGAAATGTCACTATGGCTGCAGTAGAGAGAACTGGCCAGGGAACAGGGCAAAACTGAAGGCAGGGAAGCAGTTATGATCAACTCTTTGTTTTCTGTGTCCAGGTTTCAGCTCTTGCATTTAGCCCTTAGTTAAAAAGAGGTATACTAATGTGCCTCTACTAATGCCAAACATAAAAAGAGAAATTTTCACCATCCTTATCCATTTAGAAGAAGAAAATATGCTTATCAAAACAAAAATGTAGTATATATATACAATGGAATATTACTCAGCCGCAAGAAAGAATGAAATAATGCCATTTGCAGCAATGTGGATGGACCTAGAAAATATTATGCTTAGTGAAATGTCAAAGACAAATACTGTATATTATCATTTATATGTGGAATCTAAAGAGTAATACAAATGAATATATATGCAAAACAGAAACAGAATTACAGATATAGAAAAAAACTTGTGTTTACCAAAGGGGAGAAGGAAGGGGGAGGGGCAAATTAGGGGTATGGGATAAACAGATACAAACTACTATATATAAAATAGATAAGCAACCAGGGTATACCATATAGCGCAGAGAATTATAGTCATTATTTTGTAATAACCTATAATGGAGTATAATCTGCCAAACACTGAATCACTATGCTATATACCTGAAACTAACAAAATATCGTAAATCAACTATAGTTCAATTACACAAATAAAGTAGTCATATTTTTTAAAAAGCATGGAATGGAAGGCTGAGCAGTGTAGTGAAATTCCAGCTAGAAAAGGGGCCATACAGGCTGATTAAAGAGAAAGTGATGATAGGAAGAATCACTATAGTTAAGATCACATCAAAATCGCCTTTAATAACACCAAATAAAAGTCGCTAGAGATGATTCCTGCAAAGGCAGAAATCGCAGATCACCTCCCATTGAAGTGCCCTCAGTGTTTCCTGCTGAGCCCTCTTCTATGTTAGGTGTGGGGCGAGGCATGTGAAGTAGACATGTATCCCCAGAGCAGGGCTGTCAGCTCCAGAAACCCTTCTGCTCAACTGGGAGGACTGTCAAGACGACCCCTCGAGTCCCAGCCTCCTACCCCCATGTTTCCAGAGCCCTGAAGTCACTCTTAATAATCGGAGTGAGATCAGTCACTATCCTGCATGCCCACATGGATGAAAGTCATGGCACAAGTCACTGAGCCCAGCGTGTCTCTACAGAGTTGCAGCATCTGGCCCACATCTGGGCGGCTCAGGAGAGTGTCGCTGATTGCCAGAATGCTTTTCTTCTCGGAGCCACCTTCTCCAGTCCGTAAACTTCCAGTGTCTCCAGTTCTTGCATCTCTTTGTGGAAACAGATTTATTTTCCTGTGGCAGCAAGATGCTGAGGAGATTCAGAAAAAAAAATTCCTTTTCACTTTCAAATAGGACATCACCAGCACGGCAGAGGACATGGACTTAACGCCACCAACAATCCATCAGTGCCTCTTCTTAGACAAAGCAGGGTCACCGAGAACAATACCTGCTACCAATTTTTGAGCACTTACTGTGCTCCAAGCACTGCGTACGTATAGGATTTAATCCTCACAGCACCACCTTGAAGCAGGTACTATTACCGCCTCTTTAAAGATGAAGAAATTAAGACTGGAAGAACGATAATTTGCCAAAGTTCTCGCGGCTTACATGTACCAGAGTGAGGATTCGAACCCATGTCTATCTGACTCCACTAGGCTGAAGCCTTCTGACAGATAATGAAGAAAACTCCTGGACCCCTTGACATCTCTCTCACACACATTCAAACACTTAAATGTAAGGTTAAACCATGTATAGTCTGTAATGGAACTCAGGTGCCTTAAACAACAACTACAGCCTCCAGGGGTCTCATCCAGAAAAGTATTCAGCGCATGTTTGCTACCTGAAGCTGGGGGTTACAATGAGAGCCAGATTATCTCGAAGCAAAGGACTCAGATTTGACTGGAGACGTTCATTTGTAACCGCACGGGCACATTTGCACTTCCGTAAAGCTGGTGGCTTCCTCTCATTTATCCACACCTGATGGGAGCCCAACCTTTTGGTCTGTGCAACTGACGAGTCTTCCCATTTGAGTCACTTTTAGTGCTGGAAATCCTTCCAGATCACTATCAGGAATCTAAACCCTAATCCTACTGGCAGTACAGAACGGCAGATAAGAATGAGTGATTTGGTGGAGAACAGACTTGGGTTCAAATCCCAGCTGGGCCACTGA
Organism: Balaenoptera musculus; assembly: GCF_009873245.2. Classification (NCBI taxonomy): domain Eukaryota; kingdom Metazoa; phylum Chordata; class Mammalia; order Artiodactyla; family Balaenopteridae; genus Balaenoptera; species Balaenoptera musculus. The sequence continues at coordinate 22,373,620 of NC_045801.1, read as the reverse complement.
TTAGACATACCCCTGTGGGTAAGTCACAGCTTTCCACACCTCAGTTTTCCCATTTGTGAAACGAGGATAGCAAAACTTCACAGGGTTGTAACAAGATCAATGAGGTAATGTGCGTAAATCTCTTCGCACAGTGGCACATCGTAAGCAGTCAACAAATGTTAGCTATTAGTGCTATTACCACATAGCTCAGGACACAAGTGGCAATTAAAGCCAAGGACAAACAACACAGAGCAGGGCAATGAGCCCTTCACTCCCTGTGAACCTCCAGAGAGATCTTAGCAGAAACCGAGCTGAAGCTGGGCAGCACAGAGAGGAAAGCTCGCCGTCAGCACGTCTGAAATGTTTCCAGACACTCCCCAGGTGTCGTACTCCAACTAGCCATGGCCTGTCACACTGGGCTCTTCTCCTGTCCTGTCCCCCGACTCCATTTCAGTGGTCCCTCCAGCGGGAGCAGACAGAGATGATCCATGAAGATGATTCACTGGGGTGGAAAAAGAAAATATTACGACTTTCATTTATATTTTTATGTTTTTTTAAACTTATATGATACTATGTATAAAATAGACAACTGAGGGGAACACACTGTATAGCACAGGGAACTCTACTTAATGCACTGTGGTGTCCTAAATGGGAGGGAAATCCAAAAGGGAGGGGATATATGTATATGTATGGCTGATTCATTTTGCTGTGCAGTAGAAACTAATGCAACATTGTAAAGCAACTATACTCCAATAAAAATTAATTTTAAAAAATAGATATATTCATATTTATACTGAATCCAAAGATACACATATAAATATATTTGGGATACATGCTCATTGTTTTTAACTAATTGGGAGTGAAATCTGAAAAAAAAAAATGTGAAGATGAGCGTTCTATCCAGTTCTTAAAGAGATACAAGGTTATAAGGTCAAGTACCGGGCAGGCATCATTCAGTCCACAAGGGTCAGGTCGGTAAGCACCACCTCAGTGCTATCAGCTGATCAGTCACTGGTCCTTACTAATGTGTTACCTTTAGAAGTCAGCGCAGAGCCCGAACCCAGATTATCGAGGCAGCTTGCATGGGGCTCTGGACTGGGAGGCAGAATATTTGGATTCAAATCCTGGCTCTGCCCTTTACTCGTGTGACATCACTGGGTAAGTCATTTAACTCTGAGAATCAGTTTCCTCCTCTCTTTCTAGATGAATAATACATACCTCAAAGGGTTGTTGTGACCTCTGAGATGATGTCTACCGAAGGGCTTCAGTGACAGTTGAATCTAACTCATTCATCTCTTGGCAGCTGAGCTGAGAATAGTGATGACTGATGGCTTAACACCAGTTGATTGTCTGCTCTGTGGAAAAGAAGAACTGTTCTGTGTCATGCTAGATGAGAAGATCAATACAGGGAAGAATTTTTGGAACAGAACTAAAAATCTGCACTGTCTTGCCAAATATTGGATTCCCCATCACAGACATGTTCAAGCCGAGGCCCTATGTCTAGAGATTTTGTAAAGCAGACTCATTTTGAGTGAGAAGTTTGGTGTAGACAACTTTTACTGAAGTTTTAGCACTCTTAAGCCAAATAAAATGAGAATTACTTAAAGAGTAACATGATCGCTAGCAATATTAGGCCCTCTGGAAGATCAAGGGGAAAAAGATGGGTATTTGGGCTCAGGGGTAGCTTTTGATATACTTGAAACCATACTTCTCCTAATTCATCCACACTAGACCTACCTCCCAACAGTCCTTCAAATCCCTACCATATAAAATAAGTTGTTCAACAATTCACTTAGCCTGGTGTCCAAAGCCATTTGATTTCTCCCTACTTACAGAGATGTTGTTCTGGAAAGACGCTGAAGAGGAATAAATCACATCAGTGTCAAAACTATAAACAACTCATTCACAAATATTTTATCTCCAGCCCAGACCTTGTCTTTGAGGGCCAGACCCATATAGTCAACCTATAACTTACCATCTAACTTCAATACTTCCTAAAATAAACTTATCATGTTGCCTTTACCCCCACCATCTAGCTTTCCTTGTCTTGATGAATGATACCACCATCCATCCATTTGCCCCACTCAGTAGCCTAGGGTCATCCTTGCCCCCGCTTACTCCCTCCCTCCCCATATCTTATCATCTTTACATTCTAAATACCTCTTGAATGCATCTACTCCTTTCCCCTCTCTTCCACCACTCACTACTTTAGACCAAGCTTCTGTTACCTGTTGCCTGGACTACTGCAGTAGCCCCCAGTGGTCTTCCTCATCCAGTCTTACCCTCCTCCCATTGCTCACTACTTGGGTTTCCCAATACTCCTAAAACAAAGCTCAAAATGAGCCACAATGCACTGTGATGTCTGGCTCTGACTCAGAGCTCAGCCCATCTCCTTCCTGCTCTCCCTCCCTCTTCACTTCAGCCACGTTGACCCTCTATCTGGTTCTCATACTCTCATGTTTCCATCCATCGTAGGGTCTTTTCTCAACCTTCCCTCTGCCAGGAAGACCCTTCCTTTATATGCCTCCTTAGGTCCTACTCATCCTTCTTAAGGGTCGCTTAAGAAGCATCATCATTTCTTCAAGGAAACCTTCTGTTACCTCTTGGACCAGCTCAAATGTGCCTATTTTAGGCTCTTAGGGCAATAATTAGCACTTGTCACAGAAGAAGATGTATATTTGTGTGTGATTATTCTTATTTCTGTACATTTCCCCCAGTAAACTATGAAATACATGAGGACAAGAACAGTGACATTTTTGCTCACCACTGGGTCCTAGAATGTTGCACAGTGCCTGGGATATAATAGATCCTCAATAAGTATCTGGTTAATAACTAAACAAATCAATAATGATGAATGAAACTAAGAATAAATGTTCTATGTGTTTGTGCAAGTCTCTTCATCTCCCCTGCTCTGATTTTAACTCTATGAAATTGGGAGGCAGGAGAAGCAGGTAAGAAATAAACGGGAGAGGGAATTACACAGCACGTAGAATCGCCAACGACTCAAATTCTTTTGTTCCAAAATGTGAAATTTCAAAAATTCTAATGGAATCAAAGATCCAAAAAGAAAGTTGTGCTCCTGCCGAGCTCACAAATACTTTTTTTTTTTCCCCCCCCATAAATAGAACAAACAGATGCTATCTGCAAGGCTCACAGCACATCTGTGCAGATAAAGCAGCAGCACTGGGGTGTCCTGGGAAAGAACTGATTTGCATGTTTGCTCTCTGGTGTGCACATGCTCACACATTCCTTCCAGAGAGCTCTGAAATGGCCACTTTCAGAGAATCTAGGTTGTGGTTTTGCATGTATTCTTCAAGTTCACCTTCAGTCCCTGTATTTGAGGGATATTTAAAATATTCATGTTTAAAAAAAAATAAAGTTTTAAAGAAAGCTTTGCTGGCTGGAGGGCTTCTTTCCTCCCGGCCAACCTCCCTTTCTCAAGCTCTCACATTTGAGTGTCGTCAAGTTATCATGCTTTAACTAATCAAAACAAAGGTAATATGAGAAACGACTAAAAGTTTTATGCCAAGTATGAAAATCGCCTGAAGAAGATGGTGGCACCAGCCAGTCAAAAGACTCAACTTTCTTTCTGAGAAAATAGGACTTTGATTTACTTACAGTATTTTCTCCTAAGGATCTCAAAATCTTTTTCTTTCTTTTTAAATATTTAAGAGGTTACCTGGTAAGGAGTTTTCTTAAGCAAGGTGGAAAAACTGAGGCCTGTGATGTCCTTTTTTAAAACAGGCAGTAGCTGAAATAAATTGAAACTGATTTCTTAATTCCCACAGGAGACAATGCTAAAAAAAAGAGGTGGGAATGGGAATTCTTTGCTCTGGGAGCCCAGGCCGAAGAGCAGCTTAATCTAATTTGCATAGGAGGCTGGGAGTTCCTGGAATTGCACTCCCATGTGGCCCTTACAATCCCACCCCTATTTCCACCACTGACCATGTGCTGCTTTTTTATGGTAACTGGACATTAAGCTTCATAAAAGCAGCAAAGTTCAGCTAATCACTTAGAAAACCAGGCGAATGAATACACTACTCTAAAATGGTGACATCGTCAAGAACCTTTGGTAGTTACTGAAACAAACAAGGGAATACTGTATCTACTGACAGTTAAGCCAAAAAAGAAAAAAAGTTCATGTTTCCTACTCAATATATTTTTCTTCGTTCAGACTTCAGACAACTTCACCCTACCACACCCAGCTACTTGTGACTGGTTCCAAAGAGTGACACCAGCTGATGAAAGACGACATTCTTGCAACTCTTTCCCGCCAAAGACTCATGGTGAGGTGGCCCTTCTCCAGCAGACTATACACTTCAGCATCTGTGTCTGTCCTTCTGTCCCCAGAGAGACAAGCTCCAAGGGGAAATCACCCTTCCGAGGCAGCTCTGGATCAAACCTTGGGAATTGAAACCAGGGATGTGCAGATCAGCTCGGACTGCTGGCCACCCCCTCGGAAGCTGAGTCACTGACCTGGCCGGTTCATTTAATCGCTTGGAAAGTGGTTAAACTGAACAGGAGATGTAGTGATTAGTAATTCAGACTGGTCTCAGAGCTTCATGTTTTTCACTTTTAGACGCCAACTGCAGCCTTTCTCTTGGAGTCAACAGGAAGTGAGAATTGCAAGCCAAATTTGACACCACTTGACGTAACCAGGGATGGACTTGGGCCCTTATTTCTCCACCCAATAACACAGAGATTTTGAAAGTGAGTCCTTCTAGTTAAACACATCAGCCTAGTACCAGGGGTAGAATAAGGAATTAAGAATTGAAGAAAACTTATTTTGATAACTCAGACTTAACCCTTTCTTCTTATCTGGCTTTCATTGAATAAAAAAGTAAATTAGAAATTAAATTTTCTGTCTCAGATATAGATCTGAAGATGGTAAGAATAAAAAGAAATAATATTTAGGTTGCTTCCATGTCCTGGCTATTGTAAATAGAGCTGCAATGAACATTTTGGTACATGACTCTTTTTGACCTATGGTTTTCTCAGGGTATATGCCCAGTAGTGGGATTGCTGGGTCGTATGGTAGTTCTATTTGTAGTTTTTTAAGGAACCTCCATACTGTTCTCCATAGTGGCTGTATCAATTTATATTTCCACCAACAGTGTAGGAGGGTTCACTTTTCTCCACACCCTCTCCAGCATTTATTGTTTGTAGATTTTTTGATGATGGCCATTTTGATTGGTGTGAGGTGATACCTAACTGTAGTTTTGATTTGCATTTCTCTAATGATTAATGATGTTGAGCATCCTTTCATGTGTTTGTTGGTAATCTGTATATCTTCTTTGGAGAAATGTCTATTTAGGTCTTCTGCCCATTTTTGGATTGGGTTGTTTGTTTTTTTGGTATTGAGCTGAATGAGCTGCTTGTATATCCCACTACTGGGCATATACCCTGAGAAAACCATAACGCAAAAAGAGTCATGTACCACAATATTCATTGCAGCACTATTTACAATAGCCAGGACATGGAAGCAACCTGTGTCCATCGACAGATGAATGGATAAAGAAGATGTGGCACATATATACAATGGAATATTACTCAGCCATAAAAAGAAATGAAATGGAGGTATTTGTAATGAGGTGGATGGAGTTAGAGTCTGTCATACAGAGTGAAGTAAGTCAGAAAGAGAAAAACAAATACAGTATGCTAACACATATATACGGAATCTAAGGGAAAAAAAAAAAAAGGCCATGAAGAACCTAGTGGCAAGACGGGAATAAAGACACAGACCTACTAGAGAATGGACTTGAGGATATGGGGAGGGGGTGGGGTGAGATGTGACAGGGTAAGAGAGTGTCATGGACATATATACACTACCAAATGTAAAATAGATAAATAGTGGGAAGCAGCCGCATAGCACAGGGAGATCAGCTTGGTGCTTTGTGACCACCTAGAGGGGTGGGATGGGGAGGGTGGGAGGGAGGGAGATGCAAGAGGGAAGAGAAATGGGAACATATTGTATATGTATAACTGATTCACTTTGTTATAAAGCAGAAGCTAACACACCATTGTAAGGCAATTATACTTCAATAAAGATGTTTAAAAAAAAAAAAAAAGAAATAATATTTATTAAATAAGCTACTCCTCACACTAATTAGAAAATGATTGTGATTGAGGCAAACACAAAATCTACTTTCCCGATTAATTTTTTTCATCATGACGCATTTGTGAAATATCCTAAACTGGGCACAGTAAGACATGGCCACGTAGTCAAAAGTGAAACAGATAGACTTTTTATGAAACGTTTCCTATTTCTGGTTACAATTACTGTTGTGATGATTGATTCATGTTCAGCCATTTCCAACTACAGTTGTGGTACTAGCAATGAGATTTAAAATTTGATCATTTTACATGGACTGTTTGGTGAAGGAAAGTAATATGTGTATGTCTTTGCACTCACTCCTGTTCTTTCCCTATTTTCTGTCTTTCCTCTCCAATCCATCCCATACCTAGTCCCCAGATTACTTTTCCTAAAATATCACTGCTGTGCATTTATTCGCTTGAAATTGGTTGAAACCTGACCACACGTCAGTGGTCACTTAGCTAAAAACTGACAAGAAAAGGTAAACATGATGGTTTTACCCTTGAAATGTTCATAGTCAGTGATACTTCTCTAGTCAAAAGTCCTGGTTCTTTCCAGGACTGTGAGATCCAGTTCAAACTTTAACCTGATAGTTCTGAACTCCTAAATTCAGGCCTTACCAGAATTATCTTCTCCCAAAGTGCCCACACTCAAGCCCATACCCCTGCCTCTCCACCACATAGTCTAAAATGCCCCTTCCTTTACATATCCAAATTCCCTCAGAACCTAACTCACTTACCTGTCACAAGACCGTGTCTGATCACTCAGCCTTTTCCCTTTTCCTAAATTCCAAAAGCCCAGATTATCTTTATCAACTTTCAGCTTAACACTATGCCACATACCCTGTCCTGACCAAAATTCAACTGTAAATATGTAAATACATACATACATTTGAACCTACGTATATACATACCTGTATATTAAAGAAAAGAGAGCTGGACTTGGGACATTCATTCTGTAATGAAAACTGGGGCAAATGCTCCATTGGCATAATGAGGTTGGGATTATCATTTTACAAAAACAGGCAGGGGGAGGGGTTCCAAGCTATGTTATTAGGAGGAATATAAATTTCTCATGTAACTCAGATAGGATGCTCTTTAGAAGAAAATTAATTATTATTACAGGAAGCTTTGTTTATTTCAGACTCTTTAGGAGAAAACAGTAGCTCCCTGATACAGAAGCCTTTGCTCTTTCCCCACATCCCTCTGCCAGGCTTCAGAGTTTCTCCTTCCTGCTCCCCTCCCTGACCCTCCACCACTCACACCCCCAGCTCACCCCAAGGACACACCAAACATTAGCACCTACCCTTTCTTAGAGTCAACAAAGATTGAGTGGAAGGAACAGTCCAGCGCACCTTCCTTTTCTGTAGGGATGATGGGGTATCTATCCTAAGAAAAGAGGACATCAAAATGTGGACGAATAATAGAAGAGGTCTTCTTGGAGTAAAGGAAAGGGAGAGAAGGAGCTTGGGGCATGTCCATGTGGAAAACCCTTGGAATCTAGGCAATATGGTCCCATCCTTCGTGTGGGACAAAGGATTAAGTTGGTTCACCCAGTTCCTGATTCTCCCCTCTCCACCTCATGATGTATGACTCTGAGGCAGTTAGTTACCTAAACTCTTCAGGAGGAAAAAAAAAAAGAAAGAAAAATCAGTAATCACAAATGTGGAACGAACCATCAGGGTTTATCCCAATACTTCACTGCATATTATAAACTATTGGGAAAGACATTCCTGAGGATGACTAGGAATCTAGGAAATTATAAAGCTGAATACCACCCTGCTCCCCAGCCCCACTCCCAGCTTCCACCATCCCCAGCAGATATCCTGAGGGCCCAAGTATACCCAGCACTGAAGGAGCAAAGACCTCCTTTGATTGGGGGAAAACTAGGACATTAAGAAGAAGACTTCCTTTGACTGCCTTCTTTCTGTGTCTCTCCACTTGACCACGGATGTTTCAGTCACAAGTTAAGCACTGTTTTCATTTGATGAGTCAGCTTCAGTCTTATGAATTATTGTGTCAAAAGAGTTTCTTACAATATGTTCAGAATAAGTGTCATGTCGGGAAAAAGTGCTCATGGGCAGCTACTCAATTCCAGCTACATTTCTACCTGTGGATCACACAGAAGGCTGGCCTGACCTTGCAATAATTTTAATTTCTTCTTTCTAGGTTCCCCACAACTTTGAAGCCAACTGTTATTCATCTTGTTTACACAAACCCAAGAGTATCAAGCATGGTGTACATCAATACTTACAGCCTTTGTCATGTATGTCTGCTACAGTCATTTAACGTATGTGCCAGGATTCATTGTGTCCTTAATCACTTTCTTTATCTGTAAAACAAATAGTTTCCAGCAACATGGATGGACCTAGAGATTGTCATACTGAGTGAAGTAAGTCAGACAGAGAAAGACAAATATCATACAATATCACTTATATGTGGAATCTAAAAAGGGTACAATTGAACTTATCTACAAAACAGAAATAGAGTTACAGATGTAGACAACACACTTATGGTTACCAGGGGGTAAGGTGGGGAGGCACAAATTTGGAGATTGGGATTGACATATACACACTGCTATATATAAAATAGAGAACTAATAAGGACCTACTGTATAGCACAGGGAACTCTATTCAGTAGTCTGTAATGACCTATATGGGAAAAGAATCTAAAAAAAGAGTGGATATATGTATATGTATAACTGATTCACTTCGCTATACACCTGAAACTAACACAACATTGTAAATCAACTAAACTCCAATAAAAATTTTAAATTAAAAAAAAATTGTAATAACACATACCCACAACCATAGATTTGTAAAGATTAAGTGAGTTAGTATGACCTATATGTGCTTAGACCAGGCATTGGAAAACTTTTCTGTAAAGGACCCTATAGAAATATTTTTAAGTTTTACAAGTCAGGCAGTCTGTCTCAATACTCACCTCTGTCACTGTGGAGCAAAATCAGTCCCAGACAAATGAGCATGGCTGTGTTCCAATAAAACTTTATTTACAAAGAGAGGTGGTAAACTGGATTTGGCCCATAGGCAGGTGGTAAACTTTGATGGCCCCTAGATGAAAGGATAAGTGTTTGATAAATTTGGTATGATCACACTTATTACCTAATCAATGCTGGCAGTTCTTCATGTGCATATTGTGTTTCTCTTTCTTAGTAACATCTGGAATTGAATTCTGGATATCTTAACTTACCTATCATCCCTGTGGCCACTGATGCAGAAAGGAAAGGTAGGAGTGTTTTCATCTTGCTTATACGTGCATATCATCTAGTGGTAGAAAAGTGTAATTGCAAGATTTTTTTTTTTTTTTTAATGTCCTGGGCCTTGATCAAGCACATCCTGGTAAGAGGGTCGTTTCCTCAGTCTGCCCACAGTGGGCATCTACAACTGTACTAAAGAACCAGTCCGATCCACCTGGTTTCAAGGAACTTTCTAACAGGCCTTTGACAGGCGTTCTTATAACTCAAGAGTTTGATGTCAACAACCAAAAGTGTTCGCTGAGGAGATAAAAAGAAACTATTTAAGAAATAAATATTATTTATTAGGCAATTAACTGTTTATATATGTGTGTTTAATAATACTAACAAATCCTTCAGAGAAACAATACAGTATAGGTATGTTTTTATCTTAAAAATTAGCCTTCACTATGAGCCCTTAGCATAAGGTGGTGGCAACTCTTTGAGTCCAGGTCCTATTTCTCTTTATATCCTTCACGGATGCTGCCTACTGGTCACCACCTCCTTCCTGTCTATCTTCTGTGCTGACCCACGCTGCGTTTGTACTTCCCCAGATCATTGCCAAGAACACTAACTGCTGAGAATTCTCAGTCTTTCTGTAACTATGCAGAGGTTAGAACTTAAGTAAACAGGATCTTCATAAAAACCACAGTTCTAGAACTCAGGCTCTTCATTATTAATATTTTTTGTGGAGAGCCTCTCCACCAGCATATTCTCTGAAAAAAATTTTGATACATGGATGCCTGCAGATTATTATTATTATTATTATATATTAAGATTGTTTGTTATTATGGTGAAGCAACTATATCAGAAGACACATTTTTTTTTTTTTAAGGTAAGAAGTGGATTTATTTTGAGAGATACACACTCCATAGACAGAATGTGGGCCATCTGAGAAGGCGAGAGCAGCCCCAGGGTATGGGCTTGTCAGTTTTTATAGGGGTGGGTAATTTCATAGGCTAATGAGTGGGAGGAGTTTTCCAGCTATTTCAGGAAGGGGGGGATTTCCAGGAATTGGGCCACCACCCACTTTTTGATCCTTATGTTCGGCCTTGGAACTAGAAGACACATTTTTAAAATGCCATGTATCAATATTAATAGTGAGAAAAAAGGAAGTCTTCCAGCTCTATACTTCCTTGATGTGTCTCCCTCACTGAATAGAATTCATTTATGGACCTTTGAGGAGTTACTTTATAATAAAAAGAATTCTGACCTCTAACAACTTGATTTCTTTTTCCTCCCCTGTAATCAGTAAGACATCATTGGGTTTGTATCCCATAAGCAAGTTCATATCCCAGTTCATATCCCATCAGTGACATGACTGATGGCTGGAGTTTGGGATGCTTTGTCAGCATCAGAGGAAGCCTCCTGCTTCCACACCCCACCCCACCCCCAGATGAAGTACCCCCTGCTTCCACACCCCACCACACCCCCACCCTCTGTCTGTCCCCCTTCTTCCTGAGATTCATAAGTACCCAGAGTTTCTCAAATGCTCTTTCACCACTACCACCATCACTGCAACCACCACCTGCCTTCCAGAGCAGCTGGCTGGCCTGGGACCTGCTTCCCCATCTTTTTTCCTGGACTCCCTTCCTGGGTATCTGGGTCCCCTCCCCTTCATTCCTACTGCCTTGACTTAGAAGGATCTCCCTCCTCTGCTTTTGAGGAAATTCTCAACTCCATTCTACATTTCCAAACAAAAATCCCTATTTTGTTTCCCCCAAATCATGAAGCTGACCAGAAAAACTGGATTGAATTGGCCACAGCGCCGTTTGGACTCTCTTTGTGATTTTTGGCTACTCGCTCTTCCCAGTAGTTTACACTGACATGTCAGATTTTCCACAGTGGTCATGTAACATACCCATTCCTCCTTACGCCTACCTTGGGACTCACCCAGCAAAATTTAGGATGCTCTTGGGATCATGTATAAAGAGAGTGCTGGGCGTTAAAAATGACATGGACAAAGTTCTTACAAGACCATAATTCTGCCCCTGGTTATGATAGAAATTAGCTGAGTGATCACTGGACATCAATTGCCTCACAAAATAGGAGGTTGGCTTCAATGTGCAATCAAGTCCCTCTCAGCTCAAATAATCTATCGTTCTGGATGTATCTTTGCTTATTATTTAAAGAGGACACGTGAGTTCTAATTACAACCCATTGGTCCTCATTTTAGTTAAAGTTGCCAGAAAAGGACTTTGTGATGCTTGGTCCTGTCAACCTTCCATCCTCTGTTACCAGTATCTTGAAACTTTAAAGTTTTTACTGTCATTATTGGGTAAATTCTTCGCTTTGGGCACTGCTTAACATTTCTTCCAGAAATGCCTTTGCCACTGAAGTATCATCCAACATGGATTTGAAATTGTCCAGTTATAAATCCTGGACCTGCTTCCGGTCAGAGTTGTCTTCCCTCCCAATCAAATCCCTCAGGGCCTGGATTTAGCATGGACTTCACTGCCCTTCATCTTAGAAAGGATCTCGGGATCCTTCTGGATACTATGTAGGTTTCCTTCAATTTCAGAATGTCTGTTTCCAAGTTCTACAAGAAAGAGATATTTTTGAATTTTTATTTATGGCCTGTATCCTGCTTATGCCAGCAGATGCGTCAAAGATACCGCAACTAAAATAGGATTTTTATAGGAAAACAGAATTGAGGCCTTAATTAATTGCTGACATCATATGTACTCCCTCAGAAAACCAGCTATTCAGAAATGACTCCGCTCCCTTCTGGCATAATTTACCCCCTACTTCTTCATTATTATTAAGGACATATGTACAGAAACAGGATCTGCGCCTTGCTGGACTTCTTCCATGCCAGCCACTCATAGCCCAACTGATGTTATAATCCTTCCTTTTTCACATTACAATTGGTTATTGTGCAAATGAATATGTTCTCCCAGGAACAGATTGTGACTTTACGTGGAGCTAGAACAGGCATTGGAAGCAGATGAACTCTCAGCAAGCCAGGATTGGGACCTCACCCCAAATGCCCTCGATAGGACACAAGGGAAGAAATAAATCAACACAAAGAAAGAAAAAGAACAGAATAAAAGGTGAGGTAAATTATTTTAAAAGAAATTTGGAGCCAAGTTATTTAAGAGATGTCAGCTATTTTATAGCATGTTCATAAATTTTCTGAATTTTCATTCTCAAGGCTGAATCTCTAAGGAGGATCCTTGTAGCCTCAGCTTCAATTTTGAGGTCTGTTCCTCTACTTTTCCTGTAAATACAACTTGGGTTCCAACAAAACAACTATTTTACTACTTTTCGTTCCTACATATATTTCTATACCATTACTTATTTTAATCTGACCACCTGGAATGCCTATTCTCAGCCATAAGACATTCCATGCATTCTTCAAGTTCTTTCTCAAATATCATCCTCCTCATCATGTCTTAAAATGTGAGGAAGAATGATGAGTAAGCCGTGGAGAGATCAGATGTGATGCTGCAGATGGACTGAGCCTGGTCATTTTTGTGGTGGTTTTAATTTTGGAAGCAGAGACACAATGGACAGCAGAATGGACTTATCGGTAAAAGAGACTTGACGAGCCTATTAGAGAACTTTCTAGAACTGTGTCGTTCCTTGCTGGTGATTTAGTAACTGCTCCGTAAAACACATTTTATATTGTTTGTCCAAAGTCATGCCCTTCTCATCATCAGCCAGGGTGATGGTCTCTCTATGTACCTGGGAAGAAGGTGTAATGGGAAGGCCGAATATACATGAAGAAAAATTAAAGGGAATTACAAATTCAATATCTCAACAGGAAGAGCAACATTTCATTGACATTTCCTATGTTCAGGCAGTTTGTTAAGCACTTTACACAACACCTAATACACTGAGTCTTCGTTCAAAACAAAAACACAAACAAAAAACCCTATGAGGTGAGCAGGAGAATCTTCACTTTACAGGGGGTTCGGGAATTTGTCCAAGGTTCCACAGTTAGTGTATGAAATCCACGTCAATCCACTTCTAGAGCCTCCTCAAAGGCCTGTCCATCACTTTCCAGAAGCAGAGCACTACGGTCTCATCCACCTAGCGTGTTCTGTCCACCACGGCACACCCAAGTGTAGCTGCAAATTTATGAATCTAAAAGTCAGCCCTGAGGCAAGAATGGTTTAGAAATGCTAGACTCCAACAGATAAAGCTCAACAGACAGTTGGGAGCCCTCAAGTTCCTTCCCTATCTCTTCCTATGTTTCCTGTGTAGCCTTTAGCCGAACATTTAATTCTCACCTTCAAAAAGTGCACGTCCTCCTCCCGTTGCCTGAATCCTTCGTGGAGAATGGCTACTCCCCTCTCCTTCCTCTGTGAGCCTTTCTGCCTTGCCAGGCACAATTCCTTCTTCTGAATTCATCTGAAACATCCTTTTATACATACCTCTTTTAGCTACAGCAGTTCACAATCCTTTAATTTCTTGTTCCCATCTCATGTCTCCCACCAGCCTGGGAGCTCTTCAGAAGCTAAGTACTCTGTCTTATTTATCTCAGTGCATCAACGCTTTAGAACATGCACTGAATACAGAAACCCATTAAAAGACAGAATGTTTTAGGGCTTCCCTGGTGGCGCAGTTGTTAAGAATCCGCCTGCCAATATAGGGGACACAGGTTCGAGCCCTGGTCCCGGAAGATCCCACATGCTGCAGAGCAACTCAGCCAGTGCGCTACAGCTACTGAGCCTGTGCTCTACAGCCTGTGAGCCACAACTACTGAAGCCTGTGCGCCTAGAGCCCGTGCTCCGCAACAAGAGAAGCCACCGCAATGAGAGGCCCGCGCACGTCAACAAAGAGTAGCCCCCGCACACCGCAGCTAGGGAAAACACGTGCACAGCAGTGAGGACCCAATGCAGCCAAAAATAAATAAAATAAATAATTTTTTTTTAAAATTAAGAAATGCTTTTAAAAAATGGGTGTTTTACATACATACAAACATATGCTGTTCAGAGTGTTGTGTCAGAAAAAAAATCCAAATCCAATGCATAATTTTTAAAAATTTGTAATCTGTGTTTAACAGGTTTTTAAAAAAATATGGCTCCAAAAAATGAGGTAAACTCAAGTATCTCCATCCTCTTATTTGAGAAACATGGTTCTCACCACTCTCATGGGAGACACAATCAGAAATGAAGGGTAAGAAAGCAGTTGAATAAGTATTTATTGAATTGAATTGTTTGTAATTGAACTGAATTAAACTGAAAGAGCCTTAGCTTCCACTGATGGAGATCACAGAGCTCTTTGGGTGGAGAGTGGACCCAGAGGACAGAAAAGGGCTGTCTGTGGGCTCAAGAGCTCTGGGGCATGATTTCTCAACCCTGGTTGCAAATTACAATCACCTGGGGAGCTCAAAAAAAAATTTGGATGCATGATTCCCACCCTTAGGGCATCTAATTTAATAGGATTGAAGTGGGGCCTTGGCATCAGTATTTTTAAAGCTCCCTAGATGATTTTAATGTGCAACAAGCCATGAGACGATTCCTCCAGAGAAAAGGTTACTCTGGCATAGCTGTGCATTTCTGTGTCTGAAGGGCCAAAAATAGAAAATTTGATCTCTGGTACTGGGTCCACTGGCATCTCATTTCAGACTCAGCAAGCCAAGATTTTCCACCTTCCCGTCACCGGTGCAGCAGGAAAGCTTGCCTGCAGCCTGTCCCTCCAGAACTGGAAGATGGGAGGCGGACAGGGAAGGTCCCTTGCATTTCTAAGCAAATCAGACCCACGCTGTGCTCCAGAAAGGAGCCAGGAGAAAACTCAGCGTTGTGACTGGGATTCGATTGCTATCAAGCAGCTCTCTTCTACTTCCGTTGTACAGGGTTGGCACCAGGTAAAGAGATCCAAAGGAAGCACTTGGGAAATACTGTGACACAGCGGCAGCTGTGCCTCCACCGGGGGGGGGGAAATAAAACCTGCCTGAGGCTTTCCCTTCTCTTTAAGGCTTCTTCCCCACTTTGTTTTCCTGTTGAAAAGTTTCAAGACGCTTTACTACAGTTACACAATCTCTCCACCCCCATCCACAGCCTGCAAAACGTCAGCCCCTAATCTTCCAGCCAGGGCCACCGCGTTCCCCAGAAGGTCACTCTCCCCCTAAAGCTGCTGCTTTGCAGGAAACTCGAAAACCACTTGGCTTCTCCACTTAAGCAATGTGTTTTTCTGCTGTGTTTCCAAAAGGCTCTTGGAGATTTCATGTTTGTATTTTCCCCTTTTCTGGCTCCACGTTCTCCTATGTAAATGAAGAAAGCTCTTCCAGTAGGGATGAAGGCGCAGTTGGAGCTTTGGCTGATTTCATCCACATTTGCTCTCACTTAAAGTAACTTTTCATGTACTGCTTAACGGGAATTCAGAAGAATTTAAGAAAAAGCCCTTTAAAAATCGATTCCAAATAAAAATGGAGCCATACAAATTCATCTGAGAACTAAATATTGCAGCCTTATTGCTGAGTGTTGTTAAAATTTTTATTTATTTCAGCCTTTTGTTATTCAATTATTAACTATGCAACATGTCCTGCTAAATCTTTTCTCCTACACACAGTTCAGATTTGACTTCTTACATTTATGACTTTGTTTATGCATTTAGCTTTTAGTACTTAACCTGAAACCCATACCATCTCCCCCGACCCCATATAGTTAAAAAAAAAATCAAGGGGTGAAAATCAGGGAAGTCATGTCCAAGGAGATTTCCCTTTGGTTCTGTCTGCTCCAGGGCCAAGATTAGACAAGAGGAGTGAGGCAACAAATTAACGCCTTTCAGAGGCAAAAGGAAAATCAAGAATACTGAAACGGTCTTGATTTAGAATTCTGATATTTTGTTTTTTATGAAATGTTTGCATTAATTTTGATTTTTCAAACTATAGCATTAAGATACTATTTACCCTGATGACTGAGTTTGTTGGGTGCCACTTCCATTTTGTGCCCAAGTCCCTGCTACAGTCCTCCTTGAAGGACTGGGCACCAGTCACATAGATTGACATAACAGAGACTTCAAGGAACAATGTAATGAGACTCTTTACATTGGGGTATTGAGAGCCTCAAGTCTAGGTAGCTCTTGTGTATTGGCAGTGAAGTTATTCTAAACAAGAAGCTTAGTGTGATTAATTCCTCAGGGATCTTAGGAGCCACTGAAAATTGTATTTGAGTCTGCAGATTATGGTTAGAAGCAGAACCTCAACCCAGGGTGCCTGCACTCCTCTGCCTTGGGAAGCAAGCTGTTATTCAATTCAATTCAAGGAGATATTTGCTGAGCCCCTCCAGGGGTCAGACACTGTACTAGGTGCTATATACAACTCTGAATGAGATAGCCTCAACCCTGCTCCCGTAGACTTCAGAGCCTAGTACAACATTCGAAACAGATTTTTAAAAAGTAAAAAGCAATAATATCAGTGTTCTAACAAAAGTAGTAAGAGAAGAGTCTTAGCACAGAGGCAAGGACTCCTGATCTTGTGAAGATCCCCCAAGTGAAGGCATAGAAAGGAAGGAATTAATACATGTGAGATTCTAAGACTCTGAAAGTGTGTGTCTGTGTGTGTGTGTGTGTGTGTGTGTGTGTGTGTGTGCATGTGGCTCAGACCTCCTGCAAAGCACAACTTGAAAACACACCTCAGAACATCTGCATCCTGATTGCGCTGCCTGCGTTCTCCACACCCCGTCAATAGGACACGTGCTTGGAGTTGTTTGAAGAGTAGTCATTGAGGCTCACACTCAGCTATCTATACCCCCTAGTTGGGTTCCACTGGTAACCAAGGACACACATTTGTTAAATAGCCGGACAAGGGCAAGGGCGCCAAGGCTTGTAATAATAAAACAACTTACCTCTATTTAAAGCTAAAGCATGCTAAAATTGAACCTTCATCCTTAACTTCATGATCAACGGTGTGATTGCTAATACCATCCCATCAGTTCCTTTAGGCTGAAGACTTTGAAGCAGTTTATTTAAGATTCATTGTTGGGGTCATAAACTGAAAGTAGTTAGGGAAAGATGGAAGAGGGAATGATTGAAGGAAGGTTCTTTACTTAATTCCATCTTTGTAAGTACGTGGGACTTGATGTTACCAGGACTCTCTGGACTTAGAAGAAAAGAATGAGATCATTGATACAAACCAATTTAACCTACAAGTAAAGTGAAACGCCTCAGTCTGAATCTGTCACCATAAACTGTGTCTTCACAGAGTAAAACCTGGGTCACTTATTTCTTGAACTCAATAGATACTGAGGTAGACAGTCCCGTCAGAGGAGCACCCATTCC
Organism: Balaenoptera musculus; assembly: GCF_009873245.2. Classification (NCBI taxonomy): domain Eukaryota; kingdom Metazoa; phylum Chordata; class Mammalia; order Artiodactyla; family Balaenopteridae; genus Balaenoptera; species Balaenoptera musculus. The sequence goes on along the minus strand of NC_045801.1, from coordinate 22,356,066 downwards.
CATTCCTGATGTTTCCTTCCAGGTAGAGGGCGATCATCAGTATGATGGTCCTGGCTCCGCTCCACACCTCAGCCCCTTCCCCTTGACTGGCGAGTCTGAGATGAGCATGAAGACCCCAGACATCTCCTCTTGAGAGCAGGCTGTCAGGTTCTTTGCTCCTCTAGAGTGAGGTCAGTGCCCCGGGCCAGTTGAAAAGATAAACCTAGTTCCTTCTAGGGTTCTCCATGAGGAAACCATAGACACATGCCCGGTCTTCACTCTCATAAAAGCGATATTTTGGTCTCCATCTCCCTTACTCCTTGGTCTCCTCTCTCCGTTGGTTCAGATCTTGAGCAGAGGAAAGCGGTACTCTTTATTGCCCTTATGCTCCTGTGCCCCCAAAATTCTCTCTTAGTGTCTAATTGTTTAGCTTGAATCAACCAGATAACCAAGTTTAGCAAGGTCACAAGGAAATGCTAGAACTGAAAGAGAATCTCCAAAAGCCTTGAAATCAACTCTTGCCTTTTGAAGGCTGGACATCCAAATGACTCACTCACATGGCTGGCCTGACAACCAGGAGCTCAGCTGGGGCTGTCAACCTGAGCTCCTATCAATGGCCTTTCTATGTGGCTTGAGCTTCTCACAGCATGCAGCTGATTTTCCCCAGAGCAAGCATTCCAAGACACCCAGAAAAAAGCTGCTAGGCTTCTTATTACTCAGCCTTAGAAGTCCCAGAATGTCCCTTTTGCCACATTCTGATGGCTAATCAAGTCACTGAGGCCAACCCAGATACCAGGACGGGGAATGAGACTCCAACTCATCCTGGGTAATACAACACTCTGGGTAATAGTCCCTACAATAGGGTAACATAACAATAGAACTAACTGGTCACTTAACACGTTCTCCTTTGCTCAGCAATGTTTTAACATGCATTCGCTCTTGTATGCCACTCTACAGCCAATAAATAGGTACTATCATTAGCTCCATTTTACAGACAAGGCAAGTTTTCAAAACTGACCCAGGTTATATAGCTAGTGGTGGAATCAGAATTTAAAGTCAGGTCTGTTCAAATCCAGAGGCCCCTGGATTAACCTAGATGCTAGTCCTTACCATCCCACTAGATGGATGGCCACATTCTGTTTAAAGATCAAAGACAATAGTTGACTCAAGGAGCATTAGAAAACAAAGTTCACATCAACATATTTGAAAATACAACAGTAACTAGATTCAAAGTAAGTCTTGCCTAGCCTGTGCATGACACCAGAACCCCAAAACTTGTCAGTACACAGCATTTTTCCAGCAGTAAATGGAGGAAAAACACAAGCTCTGCTGGGCAGATTGACGAGGAAAATGTGGTGCTTCTATCAGAAGTTTGTAGTTTTAAGATTCCCTTGTGTTTTAGTGGCACCAACACACAAAGGGAATTAAGCCATTTTGATCTCCAATAATGAGAAACATGGCTGACGTTCAGACCTGAAACCATTTAATGCAAGTTAATCCTTGAAACAAATCTGGAATGAAATGAGGGAGAAAAAAATCTTATTATGGTAGACATCAACTAATGGGTTACATTTCTTTCTTCTCAATTAGAAATGGCAGCGGGGTTTTAATTATTTTTCCTTAGCAAGCACATCAAAACATATCTACACAAAAACACAGCAAATATGTTGTAAACTGATTTAAGCCAAAGAGCTCGTCAACACTGTTTGCAATTATGAAATCATTTGGGGATATGGTACTTTTTTGGGAGGAATTGTTTTTCTCTTAGATGCAAACCACATCATAGTCCATCAGACATAAATCTTTTATTGTATCTTCAAGAGCAAAAGTGGAAATTGTACAACAAAGGCGCCACTGATAAAATGCAATGAAGCACTCCCCAGAATCACTGGGATGATCTCACTAGTTAGGAGAGGTAACAGGGAATGTCATGGTTTCAAAAATGCTCTTTGGGGGAAAAATTTTGTTGAAATTCAGTGGTGCTCAAGGAGTTCCAAAAAGGAATTATTGGGAACTTTCATCCCCTGTCTCCATTTACCATATACATTAAAGAAAATGGAAGATTTTTGGAGACTTCTTTGTCACTCAGTGAGCAATGGCAGGTACAGCAGAGATGGAAATGAACAATGTAATGTGCTTGATGAGAGCACGGCTCCAGGAGTGAGACTGCCTGCATAGCCTTTCTGGCTCAGCCACTTAACAGCTGTATAACTCTAACCTCAGTTTCTTTATTTAAAGCTTGGAATAAAAATAGGACTTACTTCAGATGTTTGCTGTGAATGTAAAGCATATATTGATAATATGTACCCTATAGATATTTAGTAGTAGTAGTAGCAGGACCACCATAATTATTATCATTATATCAGTTTTCAATAGGAATACATGATAGAATATTAAACTAGGACATAGTCTAGATGTGGTACAGGGTCAGGCCAGAGAGTCAGGGAGTTTACACATTCAAAAACCAGAGCCATAAAACCAAAAATAAGGGTCAAATGAGCTAGCAACCCAAAGAGCAATTTGAGTAATGAAGAAAAATTCAAGGAAAACAACTTGCAGGGATGGTGCCAGTGGTTCAATTACTTTGTTTCTGGTTCAATTTTATCACACCGGAGATGCCACACCAAATCAGACATTCTGCCTTTGCATCTTCATCTAATCAATTACCTGCCCCTTACTTTATTCTGGGTGCAGAATTCCATACCTTAAGTGAGTACAGAGAACGTGAACCTAGTCGTAATGGACTGGGATCCAGTGCCAAGTTCCCAGTTTCTGAGAGGTGTGTGTTGCGGGGGGAGTAGTTACAAGACAAGGGTCAACATTGGGGCGAAAGGCAAGTATTTTCTCACAAGGAAGAAATAAGAGCCCAGAATCTGAATCCAGGAAGATGATCACTGCTGAACCCATAGCAAGTTTACTTTCGTGGAAAATCACTGAGCTGACAATCTAAGGGTTCTTATATTTACCCTAGCTCTATGCTTCTCAAAAATATTACCTGGGGATTATTATTTTAGAAAGTCAACTCTGAGGCTCGATATAAATCAGAATCCTTGGGGGATGAAGTCTAGGAATCTGCAAAATGTCCCCAGGAGATTCTTATGAGCACTAAACTTTGACAATTAGACTAGAAGCTGAGCTAGCTTAGGACACAGGTCTCAACTATGGCAACAGAAAATGTAGAAGGGTAGAAAGCCAGTCGAAAGCCTCCAGAGTACCCCAATGCAACCTCTACTAGATTTAAAATTTTCAGCCATTCACCATCCAATGAAGGCTATTAGAAACTGTGGAGGCCCAAAAAATAACTTGGTGACATAACTCTGCTTCCCTCATTGAAGAATGAAAATTTCAGTGTAATGGTATATTGGAATCAACTGGGGTGATTGTCAAATGTTGAAGGCTTGTCCCCTTTGGAATCTGTCATTATCTAAGGGCTACAGAATAAGACTAAAGCACTGGAAGATGCATCCCTGCATCAGGGGAATTGCAGCAGAGTTAGGAAGCTAATACAAACACAGTACATTCAGTGAGTATTTGCTGAATCGAATTGAGTGAGCGCCATCTCTAAGAACTTGAAAGCCTGGCTAGTGGAATAAGAAAGAGTCAAATGAACTAAATAAATAAAAATAAATAAAATAAAAATAAATAAAACAAATTTATTGAGCACTTATATACCAAACTAAGTGTGGGTACCAGACAGGACTCTACACTCTGTTATCGCCATGTCTGCGGGCCCTCTACAGAAGGTAAACTGAAAGACGTGCAGTCTCTGATGAGGTACACCCATGGCATACTCTTAAAATGGGACATTCTATCATGTGACACTTGGTCCTTGAGCACAACAGGGCACCTGATACAAAGACAGGCAAACTATCTCCCATCCAGTGAGTGGCCTATGAGGTCACTTGCTTCAAAAGTTTTACCCCTAAAGTAATAGCGTCTAACCAAATCACTTAGATTCCCTTGGGAATTTGTACTAGAGCTGTGAGCCTTTCCTTTAATTCTTACTTTGACCCTATAGTATTAGAGATGCTCTTGTTCATCTTAATAACAGGCAAACTCGAACTGAGCAAGGATAAACAATATTCCAGTCAGGAGGATATCAACCCAGATCTCGGTGATGTCAAAGCTTCTACTTCTACAGAAGACAGACCTAGAATTGCTAAAATGATGTTACAAAAAAAAAAAAAAAAGAAAATCAATAAAAAGGAAGAGTTCTCTAACAATTGGAGCAATGCCGAGGTGAGCCATTACAAGATCAGTGGAAGTTTCTCTACAAAGGTTGAATAACCTCTGCTTGGGGAGACCAATCTGGGAAAGAAAACCTGAACAAGATGGCTGCTACAATCTCTTCCAAACTAAAATGCTATAATTTATTGGCAAACAGCTGGGCACCACATTAAGTTAATTCCTTTTTTGTCCTGGCAAAAGTAAAATGTATTCTTGCAGAAACGTCTATTGGCAGTGTGATTGCCTTGTAAAAGCAGAAAAGAAGCTGGGAAAACTGTTTATTTTCTTCTCAGGATTTTCAGATAGCTTAGGTCGAGCAGGATTATAGGGCTATGCAAAGTATAGCACAGTGGTTAAACACACTGGTAAAAGTGGCTTTGTATCCTGGCTCTGCCTCTGTGAGCTGTGTGACTTTAGGCGTGTAGTTTAACCTTGCAGAAATGCATCTTCCTCATCTGAAACAACCTACCTCACAAGGTTGTTGCAAGAATAAAATGATGCATGGAAAGCACTTCACACAAAGCATATATCAAACTGTCAATAAATTGTAATTATTAGCTATTATATAGTAAAGCTGGTTAATGGAACATCCATGTGTTTTTGAACTGCTTCATTACCCTGGTGTTTGACGAGAGGCACTTTCTGAAAATTCCTGAGGGGAAAAAAATGAATGAAATAGAGTTCAATATGTGAGGAAGAGAAAAGACATTTTTTTAAACTTAAGTTCTTTTTTCTTACAAGACACAGAGACCGGGCTTTGGATTTCAACAGACCTGGTTTTTCTTCCCTGCTCAATATCAGTAAGATCTTGAATAAATGATTTGGCCTCCTACACCTCAGTGACATAACCTGTAAAATGGGAATATATAATTAGGATGCTTTGGGCTGCAAGTAACAGATTACCTGACTACAACTGGCTCAAATAATTGTGGCTTATTTGTCTAATATACCACACAGTCCAAAGATGGTAAGCTCCAGGGTTGATTCTGCAGCTAAAGTATTCAGAAATTGAGTTGGTCTCTGCAATTGCCTTGGCTTCCTCCTCATGATCTCAAGACGGCTAAAGTGGTTCCAAGAATTATATTTTCATATGAAAATGTCCAAAGCTGGAACAAGGTGAGAAGCACTTCCCTTATGCAGCTTTGCCTTTCCACCAAGAGGAAAATATTACCTAGAAGCCCCCAGGAGATGTCAATTCAGGTCCCACTGGCCAGAAGTGAGTTGTATGTCCACCTCTAAACTAATCACTGGTAAAGAGACATGGCACTATGGCTGTATCATTGTTCATCCCCAATGGCTAGGAAAGGGATCTACTCCACCACACATCTGAACAAATCAGAGTATTGTTAGTAATGAGGAGTGTAGAGGTAGGTAGGCAAACAGTAATGACTGCTCCTTATATCTGTCAAGAATGCTGAAAAGCTTGAATGATACTGTGATTCATCTAACACATTTTAAGTGCTTGATACATATTTGTTCCTCCTTAGTGATTAAAAGATCTTAAAGCCATAATCTTCTCAGATTAAACTATCCCAAAACAGGAGATATTGATTTATATAGATATATTAGGAATGCTATTTAATACAAAAAAAGCCTTTTCTTAAATGTTCCAACTGCATATTTATGTAAACATGGGGTCTCCAATTCATTTAAGCTGCATTTCAATGAACACAAATTAAACAAAATACACATATCAATTTTTTGATGCACTTTTGCTACATCCAATACACCCATATTAAATTAAATATATCTTCATAATCTTTACCATCAATCTTTATCATCATCATCATTGATACCTACAGAAATCATGTTTGGGGATGGAAATAAAGTGTCATAAATAAACAATCATTCAGTTCAAAAGTTTATAGGACCAAAATGGAATGTGGGTATTGGTTTATAGCAAGAGGTATGAGCATCAGGTTGACCCAAAACAGAGTTTTGAGAAACTCTTATTGTATATTTATTTGTTGGGGACCCTTTACATAGTGTTTAAATACCACATAACTTTCCATGCATCCATGCCTTCTACAGTTTCTTCTACCTTTTAGCAAGCTTGTTCCCATCTTGTGAAATCCAACTCAATTTTTTTCTCCCCTGCAAAGACTTTCTGGAGTTCCCTCAGGCAATTACTTCCTCATCTGGTCTCCCCAAGCTACACCTCTTTTGTCCCACTTAACGTTGTAATTATTTACTCACGTGTCTTTTTCCTTCACTAGACTCGGGGGTAAAGGACTGTGTTGTATTCATGCTGACAGCCCCATTGCCTAGTGCATTGCTCAGCATGTATTATAGTAGTACAGGCAATAAATCTTTATTGAACAAGTGGTTTTTATGTTTTATGCACCTACTATGTGCCAGGGACTGTAAGAGAAGCTTCATATACAACATCTTATTGCGTCTCCCAACAATCTTAGGAATGAAGAGAGTGAATCTCAAAGAGATTAAGTAGTTTTCCTAAGTGGAAGCCGAATCTCCATTTGAATCTATCCCTGTTCTTCTCCAAAGACTGGATATTCTCCAATATGTTGTGAGGTCTTCATGGAGGCTTCATGGCTAGAGCAATCTCAACAACAGTAGTCAAAAGTACCATTTATATATCTACTTTGACTTCTCTTGTTCTCTTTTTTACAATATGCAACTAGAAGCCATACCCTTCATTCGTTAGAAAAAAATAATCAAAGCAAATGAATTATTATTTTCATTTCTTTCTTCTAGACAAACTCAGTCCTACAGTGCTATAATGAAAAGCTTCAGTAAATGTGTGATTTATCTATAAATAAGCCATCTCAAGCTGGTATTAATGCAGAGTGAAGCTTGGTGGCCTAATGCTGGGGTTTTAGCGTGATAATCACATCTCTTTTCCTCCTATATCTGTAGAGTAGATATACGAGTCAAACAGAAGACAATACAGATGTTTATTTCTACTAAAGCTAAACTTACAAACAGAGCTTGCTACCACACCCAGATCCCATTCAGGGCCCAGTGCACCCACCCTCAGCTGCTGTGAGTGTTGCATAGATGCCCCCCTAATCTGAAGAGCTGTCCTCAGTTGATGGGGTCACTTCACCTGGGAAGTTACAAGCCCACCACTCCGTCCTCCCTCCCCACCCCAGCGGCCCTTCCACCCCTTTGTCTCAAGGAGAAGTAGCTCTGCAGTGGTCTCTGTGTGCTGGGGTCTTCCCCTGTGGATCAGGTAAACTTGACCCGAGGCCACATTCTTCCTCGCTCAAGTCTTCCCCGTTGCCTATGCTGCTTCCCTTGCTCCCTGATGGGTTTTCCTGGAGAACACTTCCTCAGTAAACCACATGCACTCACATCCCTCCTAGGCTCTTCTTCTGGAGAACCCAACCTAAGACACTTTGCTTAGATGTGAGGCCACAATTAGGCTTTCTAATTCCACCACCCGTACACACACCCCCAATTTAACTTCATCACCACCTCCCCCATCACAGGAACAGCCGGACACCAGCAAGGATGTACTAAAATGTCTTTTACAGAGAAATGGAGGCCAGAAAGGGACCCAAAATGTTGTTCCCATCCGTTTCCCTCCCAGGAAAGCAGAGCAAGAGTTCCTTTCTAATCAGCACTGACCTATACAGATCCTATGTGTGAAGCTGGAGAAGGCCCACCCCCGATGGTAGAGCCCACACCAGGGTGGACACGACTTGGTGACCTGAGAACAGCACAGTTTCAGCTGCTCTCAACCTCTTGTCCTGCTTCCTTTGTGCAGGACCAACTTGCAGAGCAGCAATGGAGGCCCTACACTATGGAGAATGACTGAGGAGAAGCTCCCCTCCTCAACACCCACATTGGGGAGGACCAACCACAACCAACAGACAAATATCTAACCCTGGGGTTCAAATCCTGGGTGGTCCATGTATTATCAGTGGGACCCTTGGCAAACTACTTCACCTCTCTTTGGCTTCATCTTCTCATCTTTAATGTAGGGATAATAAAAGTACATTCCTCGGGCTTCCCTGGTGGCGCAGTGGTTGAGAGTCTGCCTGCCAATGCAGGGGACACGGGTTCGAGCCCTGGTCTGGGAGGATCCCACATGCCGCGGAGCAACTAGGCCCGTGAGCCACAACTACTGAGCCTGCGCGTCTGGAGCCTGTGCTCCGCAACAAGAGAGGCCGCGATAGTGAGAGGCCCGCGCACCGCGATGAAGAGTGGCCCCCACTTGCCGCAACTAGAGAAAGCCCTCGCACAGAAACGAAGACCCAACACAGCCATAAATAAATAAATAAACAAACAAACAAACAAAAAAGTACATTCCTCATTTGGTTGTGGTGAAGATTAAATGAGTTAAGACGTGCAAGTTGTCTAGAGTAACTTTTGACACATAATAAGCCCTAAATAATTGTAAGATATCATTACTCATCATAAATGCACATGAGAAACTACAAAGACTTCACCCCACTTGATTTGGGGGACAGGGTCAGAAAAAAATGCCACTTTCTGGAATTGAAGCAAGTGAAAGAACCCCTCATAGAAGAGATTGCCTATCAGAGAAATAGCCTCATCTTAAGGAGATGGTTTGTAAGCTGTTTGCTAATGAGAAAAAGCAGATTCCCAAACGTCTACCTAGGAAATCCAGTTACCAACCAAAGCAAAGCACCAAAGAGATGTGCTCAGAAGAACATAATTGACATCTAATAATTATTAAAGAAAGTTATGATCATCTTAATTACACTGTAATGTAACGAGGAAGTAGAGTCTCTCAATAATATTATATTTGATGGCGGATATAGGAAAGGTATTGGTTAATAAGAGTTTGTTGGTGCTTGGAGAACAGTATGGAGGTTCCTTAAAAAACTAAAAATAGAACTACCATATAATCCAGCACTCCCACTATTGGGCATATACCCTGAGAAAACCATAATTCAAAAAGAGTCAGGTACCACAATGTTCATTGCAGCACTATTTACAATAGCCAGGACATGGAAGCAACCTGTGTCCATTGACAGATGAATGGATAAAGAAGATGTGGCACACGTATACAATCTAATATTACTCAGCCATAAAAAGAAACGAAATTGAGTTATTTGTAATGAGGTAGATGGATCTAGAGTCTGTCATACAGAGTGAAGTAAGTCAGAAAGAGAAAAACAAATACTGTATGCTAACACATATATATGGAATCTAAAAAAAAAGAAAATGGTTCTGAAGAACCTAGGGGCAGGACGGGAATAAAGACACAGACATAGAGAATGGACTTGAGGACACGGGGAGTGGGAAGGGCAAGCTGGGACGAAGTGAGAGAGTAGCATTGACATATATACACTACCAAATGTAAAATAGATAGCTAGTGGGAAGCAGCTGCATAGCACAGGGAGATCAGCTTGGTGTTTTGTGATCACCTAGAGGGGTGGGATAGGGAGGGTGGGAGGGAGACGCAAGAGGGAAGAGATATGGGGATATAGGTATACATATAGCTGATTCACTTTGTTATACAGCAGAAATTAACACAACATTGTAAAGCAATTATACTCCAATAAAGATGTTGAAAAAAGAAAAAAGAGTTTGTTGGTGCTTATCAAGTATCATCTGAGGTGAGAAATAGTTACATTTGGTGGACACAAGTATCCTAGTCATTGGGGAGTTATACTCGATGACAAAGGAGGCATAAGTCACAAAGCTGTAATACAACTTGAGCAACACATTACTGCTGTAAAATAGTAGTCCTTAATATGGACCTCCAGAGCACAGTATCAACACCACCTGGGAACTTGTCAGAAATGCAAATTCTTGGGCTCCATTCCCAACCTACTAAATCAGAAACTCTGGGGATGAGGTCCATTGATCTGTGTTTTACAAGCCCTCTAGGTGATTCTCAGATACACTAAAATGTAAGAACCACAGTTTATGCTGGATGTTTTACATGCATGAAAGTTAAGAGTACATCCTTAAAGTTCTCATCACAAGGAAAACATTTTCTTCTATTTCTTTAATTTTGTATCTATATGAGATGATGGATGTTTGTGAAACTTATTACGGTAATCATTTTATAATGTATGTAAGTGAAATCATTATGCTGTACTTCAACTTACCCAGTGCTGTATGTCAATTATATCTCAATAAAACTGGAAGAAGAAAAAGCAAAAATATTAAAAACAGAACCATAGTAGACCATCCATATTTCTGTGCTCTGATTCTGTGCTCAGAAGTAACCTTGAGATGACTGATTTGATTTGACAGGTGCCATGATCCTGGAAAGGGGTGGCATGGCTAGTATTCAAGAGAAATCTGCTTACTAGAAAACTATATCTCACTCCTTAAATAATTGGCATTTTGGCACACCATAATTTCTTGAAATCTTTATTATTGTAGGAAAAATTCTAAGAGCTTGACAACCCTAGCTGTAATGACAAGCTTCCTTCTCAACCTACTAAACCTCTTGATGACACCTCTCTCAGTTCAGCCTCTTAGCCACAACATCTTCTCTGTAGAAATGCAAAAAACAAGAAAAACATCAACCAAGGGAGCAGACATAAAGACTAAAAGATCTACATCTCACCACCACTGGCACCACCCACACACACCCATCCCCCAGAAGAAAGTTTTTATGACTTTGACCAAGAAGAACAGAAACCAACTGTACCCCCTACACCTGTTTCCAAACCCACAGCGCACAATAAATTCAGTGGGAAAGGATTCAGCTTGGCTGAGAACGCCCCTATGATCCAACGTGGAAACTACATTTAAATTGGGCATAAATGGCACTTCCCTAAATTAGAGCGAGATCTAGAAGTTGCTTCTCTCCCAAGTGAAAGTCTGAAAGTTTGCATGTGTGTGCACAGGTATGTGCTTGACAAGATACTATTTCAGGGAAGCAACATTCCTTCCTAATATACCTAACAAGGACACAGTTGCAGGATCATGGAAATAATAAATAAATAATTAGTAACTTCTTTGTAATACACCATTTTCCACTGATGAGAAGGAAATGGGAAGGGATGGTGGAGGACGATGAAAAGGCACTATTTTAACTAAATCTATTACATCACATTGGTTTACCTCCTTTGAACTGTGTTTTAATCAAAGCAGGTTGATTTCCACTCCATGAAAATGTTTCATTTCAAGCCACTGGAGTTTTATAAGTTTTTCTACCACATTTACTGGAGCCTTGTAAATCTTATGAAATTCTGGAATGTCTAGACCATAAAAATCTGTCATTTGAACAAGTTTTCTGTGGAGATGTTTCTCCCCTATGCAGATTCACAAGCTTTGTAAAGATTTGTGGAGGGAAAAAAAAACCCAAAAAAACCTTTAAGATATGTCCCACAGTAGCTGAGTTAAAAGATCACCTTTTCACTTGACTGGAATTTCACCTGTCACAGAAAAACCCTTTACAGAACTATCTAAAAGACTGAAGCCATTCACAGTAATCATGATTTTAAAAGTCTATCACCCTTACTCTGTATGCCTCTTGCATTCAATCCTGCTAAAGACACGTATATAGTACAAAATGCACCTCTTACGAGAATTCTAAAGCCAGTGATGGATGTCATGAATGAGCATTCATCACCATCATTAAAGGAGTTAAGTGTTCCAGTAACAGAATCGGCTTCCAAGAATGCTGAAAAGAGGTCCCCCAAGATACAAACAAATATTACGACAAGGGAAAAGTGTTACACAACTTTGATGAAACAGCACCAAACTCTTGAACGTTATTAAATAAATCCGTTCTTCCTTCTTATGAAGTTTATCAGTTTGGTCTCAAAGTAAACAGAAGCAAATTGGCATTATTTTCTATTTGTCTAAAACATTGAGGACAGCTAATCATGCATGAGAGTTTCTGTATTGTGATCCTTAAAGCTTTCTGCGTCAAATCCCTAGGTCGCCTGCATAAACAGTTTCAATGCATGGGTGAACTTTCATGGACGAAGCCAAATATTTATTTCAGGCTAATTTTATGAATTCTATGTAAAACCACTTTTCTATCCTACATATGAAGAGAAAGGTGCTAGCACTGCTTACACTGTCTTTAGATAATTGGTGTCTGGGTTTAGGAAAGCCTTTGATACCAGGAATTGATTCTCAGGAAGTAGTTACAACAGCTAAGAGTGGATCAGGGTGTCTAGGTTAATATATCTGGGAAGTTGTTTTAGTCTCTAAAGAAACAACCTTACATGTGGGACACTTGTGAGTCCCCCACCCTGGGAATAGGTGTAAAATGCCTGAATGTGAACATGTTAATTGAGTTGCCTCTGAACCAGGATACATGAGTACCGTGTGCTTTCCAGATCCATGCTATTCCCACCAGTTTGGAATCAGAAGACCTAAGTTTGTTTGTTTTCTCTCACTTAACTTGCTCTGTGACTTCAAATCATTCACCACTTCTCTGAGCTTGGTTTCTTCATTTCAACTAAAATATGGATGACAGTTTTTAAGGCATTAGTCAACTAATTAATTAGCTCACTGAATGGCCTCTCTGATCCCTTTCAGCCAATGATCAAAAGCTCTGGAGTGACGTTTGAACTTGGAGTGATGCAATGAATTATTCTGCGATTAACATAAAAATTGTTAATTCCATAACTCTTATAAATCGACCCCGTAAATAATATACAATATGAATGCAACAATAATATTAAATGACTTTTGTATGGCACATTCCAAAGTATTTTACATATTGTATCAAATCCTCACAGATACTCACTGTGGTATTATATCCAAAGAGGAAAACAAGCTCAGAAAAGTTATGAAAACTGCTCAAGGTCACAGGAGATCACAGACTACAGTTCCTCAGATCTCCACTATATCAAAACCAAAGGAAGGGAGAGGAGAAATTAAGAAGCACTTAATCTTAAGACTAGAAAAGCAAGGTTAAAACCCTTGTAGAAGATAAGCATGTACATACTTAGCGCAATATGAAATGTGAGCCCAAAAATGCATGTTACATTTTTATGAAAGAAGGAGTCAGATAATGGGTAATCTTGATTTCACAGTTCTCCATAAGATTCACTTATTTTTACCTATACGTAAGTACAGTAACTCTCAGAAAAACACAATGTGGTATTTTGCAAAAAGAATGCATTTTGGAGTTAAAAGATCCAGCTTGACATGATTACCCTGCCATTTGCTAGTCATCTCTCACTTAACGTCATTTCCCAATCTGCTGAATGGAAATAATAACATCATAGGCAGACGCAATTGCAAGCTATATCTTACACATAAATGTTGGTGATTATTATTAGTAATGATCAACACTAATAAAATATATGGAGTAATAATATAATAATAATATCTTTTAACATATATGTGTCTGTTATCAAAGCATATATAAAATAAATTACATTAACTCAAATGAAGGGGAAAAAAGGAAAGGAACCATGTATGAACTAGAAAGTTCCAAATTATAAAGTACTTTTAGAAAAATTAACTTATTTTTAAATACTTCTGCAAGTCTGGAAACGGCTGAAGAATTACCGTTGCTCAACTTTCAAAGAATCAAAATAAATGAAGTTCTACTGAATGTTTTAAAAAGTATGGCCCCCCAAAATGCATAAAATAACCCTAAAATGGATTTGGGCATGAGAGAAAGAAAGTATCTTGACATAGTAAAGTAAATAAAGCATCTTTAATACAGTATTAAACTAGGTTATGAAAAATACAGGAAACAAGTTACCAAAGCAACTTCTCTGACTGTGCAATAAGCCTTTTTGTAACACATGACCTGTAGTCATTATAGATCCAAAGGAAGGTGTGTGCCAAGGTTGGTGTCAGAAAGGAACAAATATCTGACACCACTGAGAACGAAAACACACATACGAGGAACTGGAGGCACAAGAGCATGGCAATGGCAATGTGAGGTGGGGTGGGCAATGGAGAGCTGGAAAAGGGATGCTGAATTTCAGTCTGTTACTGATATTAAAAAAAATAGTCTGGCCCAGTGTAAAATAATTAGAAATATATATATTGGTCTCTTTCCCCCACCACTGCCCCCACTCTGGTTCCTGACACAAAGCAACTAAAACCTTTCTAAATAGTGGTGCTAGAGAACTCTTGTGTTCCAACATTTAATCTTTGACTCTGGTTCCTGAGACAGAGCTCCTAAATCCCCTGGAATTTCCTGGGTGATAGCAGTGTGTTTTGTTCTAATGAGGTGGGGACTCTTGGTGGGCTCTTGGATGGGGGCTAGTCACCAGAAAGACCAAGCCATAACTGGAAGCTTGGAGTTTTCGGCCCTACACCCCCATTCTCCAGAGAGGGAAGAGGAGTGGGAATTGAGATAATAATCCATCTCACCTATGTGATGAAGCCTCCATAAATATCCCAACAGTATGGGGCACAAGGAGCTTCCAGACTGGTGAACACACCCACTGATGGCATACCCCAACTCCATGGAGACAGAAGCTCCTGCGCTGGGATCCTTCCGGACCTCGCCTGGGGTATCTGCTCATCCAGCTGTTCATCTCTGTCCTTTATCATAGCCTTTATTATACAATAAACTGGTGAAAATAAGTGTTTCTCTGAGTTCTACGAGCTGTTCTAGCAAATACAGTTGGCCCTTTTGATCCACGGGTTCTGCATCCATGGGCTCAGCATCCACGGATTCAACCAGCTACTGATCAAAAGTACTCAAGGAAAAAAAAATTCCAAAGTTCAAAAAAGCAAAACTTCAATTTGCCACATGCTGGCAACTATTTACATTGTATTTACAACTATTTACATAGTATTTACATTGAGAAGTAATCTAGAGACAATTTAAAGTATAGGAGAGGATGTGCCTAGATTATATGAAAATACCAGGCCATTTTATGTAAGCGTCTTGAGCATCCACAGATTTTGGTATCCACAGGGGGTCCTAGAACCAATCCCTTGCAGAAGTTGAGGGAAGATTGTGATCAAATTCAAGGAGGTGGGTCATAGGCACCTCAAACTTGTAGCCAAGTTGAACAAAAGTGGTGGGTAACCTGGGGACCTACAATTTGCGATTGGTGTCTGAAGTGGGGGGCAGTCTCATGGGGCTGAGCCCTTCACCTGTGGGGTCTGCACTAACTCCAGTCAATGTCAGAATTGAACTGACTTGGAGGACACCAGCTGCTATCAGAGAGAATTTCTCGGTGTGGGAAAAAAACCCTACACATCTGGTGTTAGAAAGGTTGTGAGTTTGGTCGTAGCAGGAGAGGAAGGGAGAAACACAGGAAGGTGTAGTTCCCCACACACCCAACCTCTTAGAAAATGCGAATCGGAAAGTAAGACACAATGGGTCTATTTTTTAGCTCCTGCAAGAGAAGTGGGAACTCCATGCCAGACTCTGGTTCTTTGACATTTCTCTATAGTGGAGAAAAACCATTTGTTAGGCTTTCTACACCTGCTGAAGAAAATGCTTAGAAACATCCAGCTGACTTGGAATCACCATATTCATCCAACACTCTCTGTAACTATAATAATAAAGAAATATAGTTTTAACAATTATTATCAACTTTTGTTGAGTACTCCCTCTGTCAGGCAAAAATATCCACCAAGATCATCTCACTTTTATCTTCCCAATTACTCTATGAGTTGGACATTATCCACATTCTACAGATGAGGAAACCGAGACAAACAGAGTTGAAGGAACATGCTCAACTAGTAAATAATGGAACTGAAATTCAAACTCAGACAGTTTTACCCTGGACTCCTCACTCTTCTTCACCGTATCATTCCACGTCTCATACTGAAATTTGACCCAACATCATACCGAGCTGAACCAAACTTCAACAAGAGAGAAAACTCTCCATAAAACATTCTCAAGTTACATCATCACATCGTCAGTCATGAATTAAAACATCTTCTTATATTTGTTCTGGTCACCAAAGTTTTCCTCCCTAAATATACGGCCTGCATTGCCTCATTGGCCCAAGATCTAATCATATTTTACAAAGTGATATTTGGGTTCCTGGGTCTGGATGTCCTCTGCCAAATACAACAGGGCATCCTCATCTAAATAGCCTCCCTCAGGAACCAGGGATGGAACCCATGGCTCCTGCAGTGGAAGTGCAGAGTCTTAACCACTGGACCACAGGGGAAGTCCCACTAATATCATTCTTAGTGTTGAAACACCGATAGCTTTTTCCCTAAGATCAGGAACAAGACAAACATGCCCAGTTTTACCACTTCCATTCAGCACAGTATTGGAAGTTTCAGCCAGAGCACTTAGGTAAGAAAAAGACACAAGAGACATCCAATTTGGAAAGAAAGGAGTAAAAAATTTTTTGTTCATGTGTGACGTATTCCTATACATAGAAAACCCTAAAGGTTCCACAAAAAATCCTGTGAAATTAATAACTAAATTAAGCAACATTAAAGGGCACAAAATCAACACTCAAAAACCAGTTGTGTTTCTATAACTATGAATAATCCAAAAACCCCAAAAATATCATGTATATGAATGTTCATAGCAGCTTTACTTTTAACGGCCAAAGATGAGAAATAATCCAAACGTCCACTCCTGCATTAAAAAAAAACAAACAAATCTTTCTGAAATAGAAGCTCGATCTAATATTAAGGAATCATTCATGATTTTGTGACTGTTTTGTAGATTCTCTTACTGATACTTTTCAGATGCATGGGAAAGAAATGTATCCAAGAATCAATTTCTTACTTTGCTTTATATAAAACTTCTTTCATTGCTTTGGATCCCAAAACAAATATTATATTTAGCTCCAAGTTTTCCTTCCCAATTGCACTTTTAGGTGCGTAAATTTTTTCTTTCCTCCTTGTTATAATAAATTTATTCTCCTTAATAACATAAAAAAATAGCCTCCCTCAGTATGCAGAGCCAACTAATTTAATTAATAAATACATAACTAATTAATATTTAGAGAAGTATAGTTAATATCTACCAGAAGCATGATTATACTTTAGGAAGGACAATAGTAAGGAAATCACACTAACCAAAATGTTTCACTCTATTACCAGGAAATAGCGTACCCAGCAAATAAGGGCCTGCCGTGAACTTGGTTCTCAGATAAACCTGAACTCAAAGCCCATTTCTGCTTCTTCCTGGCTGTGTGATCTTAAACCTCTTAGAGCTGCAATATTCACACTGATGTAGATTAAAAATACCCACCTCTGAGATAATACAGCTAAAGTCCTTTTTGGTACCAGTAACTGGTACAAAAAATATCTGTCGTTTGGTATTATTATTATTATAAATGTACTCCTTCTATATGACCTCTTAAATATTCTCGCAGAAAAAGTTTATAAAAAGAGGTTAGAAGTAGCCTCAATGAATTGCAGAAAGATCTTTACCATAACTATCTTTTCATACTTCATGAGATTAGTCAAAAGAAAAATACTCTGCAAAGAGACTGATTATTTTGTTTCTCAAAAAAGATTAGTAATTTAAATTACTCTCCTCCTACCTTACATGTTCCACTAAGTAAATATACTCAGGCCAGAACTGTTTGATATAATTTAGGTATCCAATACTGCCACAGATTTTGCAACCCTTGAGACATACGGTATACTGCATTTCCATAAAATAAGGCAGGAAAATATTGCATCTTGACAAACCTGGCCTCATATCCATTGGCTATTGACATTTCTAGTGTGAGCAGTGTCTCCTTAAATAAGTTTTGAATTTAAACAGAGCTCACCAGATATGACAGTGCCTGGAGTTCACCAGTTTGCCTCTGAATGTCAAGACAAGGCTTTTCAAATCAGGTAAGACACAAATTGTATTTTTCCCTCACAGGCACATGTCCAATAGTTGGTTTCCTCGTGGGCCGCAGAAAGGGCTTAAGTTGCTGACATTCACTATACCAGTTAGAACCAGACAATGGGGTCTCTCATTTCCTTCAAAGCATAGAAAATATAGAAGAGGAGTCCAAGATCCACACCAAGAAAAACAAAAACAAAGAAAGACCTTAACTGAGATCAAAGTTTACATGTTTCAAGAACACTATTGTAAGAGTTAAGGTTTTTTAAAAAAAAGCATTCGATTGGTTAGAAAATATTTACTGAGCATCTATTATATATATTCTATATATGTGTGTGTACGTGTATATGTGTGTGTGTTTGTGTATGGGTGTGTGTGTGTGTGTATACACATATATATGACTCTATTCCACACTCTGAGAATGTAGCAGTGAATAAGATAGGCAGTAAGTGCTCCTGGTTCAAAGCATTCCTTCTATTTAAATGGCTTCTAGGTTTGAGCCCCAGCCTTGTGAATTAGCTGCTGCAAATTAGACTGAGCCAAGGAGGTAAAAATAATGGCAATGGTAAGACATGGACTTTGGAGTCTCAGTAACCAGGGTTTGGTTCCTGGAATCCCTATATTGTAATGTTAGCCAAGTTGCTTGACCTCTCTGAGCTTGAATTCCCTGCGTTGTCAAATGAGGACACTGAGAGTGCCTGCCTTATTGGACTGCTGTGAGGATTAGCTGATTCAGGCCATTGAAAGTACATGGAACTGGATGCCACTCAACAAAAAGCAATTTCTTCCCTCCCCTGGTTCAAGTCCAAGTATCCTCAATGGATAATGGAAACATGTAAAGACAAGACACTGACGTGATCATTTTGATTTGTCCCTGAAATCAAAGTGGGGTTCTCTTTAAATTAGGTGCTCCACTTATGTTTGAGTCTTCTACCAGCGATGTGGAAGAATGCAAAAGATAACTAGCAAAGTGCCTCCTTGTATCATCCTTTAAATCATTTTAATCAGTGATGCTCTCAGAAGCATAAAGTAGAAATTAAAAAGTCACAAAACTGTGAGATACCTGAATCTATAAATGCCCACCAAAAAAATAATAATAAACTGCCATCATCCTCTACTAGAAACCCACATGAGAACCTGGTTACAGCTTTCTTCCCACAAACCTTTCTCGGTTTTGAAAATAAAGCTCGAACACTTTGCTTCCATTCAGCTCAGCAGAGGTAGCAGCTTAGACATAAAAGTGCAAACGCTGCGAAGGAAAAAAAAAAAAAAACACCCGTGGCTGGCTGCCAGCTCTTGGCCAATCAGTCCTCACAAGGAAGGTTGCGTCAGAAGCTTGCAGCCTGCTGGAACCTCTGCAGCTGCCTGAAGCACAAGCCTGGACCACCCAGGCCGAAGTGGACTGGCATCTGGAGAAACGCGCAAACAATGGAGAACGTTAGAGCCTGCATTTCCGCGCCAGAGATTCCGTCACTCACCTTAGCCTGGACTTTGAGAAAGTCCTGGGCAAAGAAGAGATCCGGGATATGCTCAATGGCTCTACTATTAAATCACTGTCTCAGGTCAAAAGCATAACCCCCAGAATGGAAAAATATTCTCTCAGTGGAAAATCACCCGTCTTAGTGTTCACGGATCTAGTTTTCAACTGGTGTTGGGCTCTCACCCAGCGTAATTAACGTCTTACCTGTGGGTGGCTGGTAGAATTGCTTTACACCTCTCTCATCATCCCAACACCTAAGGCTTCCTGAAATGCTTTATACAAACAAATAGGAAATGATGTTTTTAAAGATAGACTGTTCAGTCCAGGGCTCTCTGGTAGCCCCTCCATTCTGCTCTCGGCAAATTAATTTTTCTAATTTAAATGTCAGAAAACAGGCCTACATCACTCATGGGCTTGCTCAAACACAAGCCATGCCAACTTCTTGTAATTACAAGGAGATACAATAGCGGACGTGGGGGAAGCCTAATTAAAGAGTTGGACCTCGCATCCCAGATGGGAAGCCAAGTACGTGGCCTTCTATCAGATCTGAATGGAAATCCTGCTCCGCGATGATGGATGTCTCTGGGAAACACACACCCTCCTAGCACCCAAAGGACAGATACTCAGGAAGGCAGAGGAGAGAAACATCCTGCTAAGACTGAAATTGGAACTAAAACCTGGGGAAAAACACTGATCACCAATCCAGACACTTGGATTTAATTGGTCCAGGCTGCATCAAGATTCTTTTTATTTGCAAGGTGAAACTAACAACAGCCAAGGTTGAAAAACCCTATAAAAGATTCCTGAGATAATACTCACCCCTGTAATGGAAAATTTAACTAGGAAGTCAGGGTACTGCAGCATGGTCAAGTAACTTACTAGATCAATCAGAACAAAACATAGCAATAATTTACTACAGTGCACTATAAAAGCTGACTTTGTTTCCCAAACTGACTGAAAGCTTCAAGAGGGTGTTTTATCTCCAGCTCTTAGGACAGAGCTCTAGACATAGTAAATGTAATGAAGCATTTGCTCAGTCATTAGAAAGATGCTCAGAAAACATCACACTGTCTGTATGTTTAAGCAGAAAGACTCAGACTTTATAGAAACATAAGTTTTCTACAATCCTATAAAGCATTATTCTCAAATTTTTTGTGTGCATGAGAAGCGTATTAAATATGTAGGTACCTATGCCTCCCCAGACCCAGGAAATTTCAGTTTGATTCAGCAGTAACTTTACACAAATTCCTCCAGTGCCTGGTACAACCCAGGAACAAAATAACAAAATGGCCCAATCTGTATATCTGAGATGAGTATCCACAAACAGCCAGTTAAATGCAGGTAAGAAAAGGGTCCTTTCATCTGAGTTTTGAAGCCAAAGTTGCATCACAGGTTAAAGGTACCACGGACATACATGAGTTGTGTGTTTCACTACAATTCAACATACAAAGAGAGTCACTCTTACAGATTTAAGATACATAGTGGAGAGTAGGGTGAATGGAATATTCCGGATTCTGTGTGGGATCCTTGGCAGTTAGAGGCAGTGTTTCTGGCTGAAAGCTACACTTTCTACTCAGTGAAGGGAATCCAGATGAGTTCCCTTCTAGAATGCATTGCAGAGCTCGAATTGAAGCTGCATTTCTTGTTACCTTAGAAGGCTCTGCAGGAGCTATGTTTTAGGGAAAACAAGAAAGTAAGCAAGCTTATGCTAGCAGAAGAGATTGGATAATAAACCATGGCGTAGAGTTCCAATATCTCTGCAAAACAGAAAGGTTCCTGCTTGTAGTTCTCCTTCCAAAGCTAGTATGACCCCAGGATTTAAAAGGGTTTTTCTTCTTCAAGTCACAGGCTTAGAATTAAACGGTGCCATTATACAGCCTCCATTCAAATCCTGGTTTAGTCATACTTGCTGTGTGACCTTGAGCAAGTTATTTAATTTCTCTGAATCTCAGTCTCCTCATTTTTGTCATTGAGAAGGTATTGGTAAACTCATAGAGTTATTGTGAGGATCAAATGTAATTTACCGAGTGCAGTGCTGGTACATGTTAACTGATAATAATAATTATTATTAAATTTATAAATATATTAAATAATTATATTAAATTATATATTTTATTATCATCATCATTATCATTATTTCATCTTCCTCACCTCCCTCTGGTCCTAGGCAAAGTTCTTTAGGCCCAATTGTCCAGGTACAATCCCTGTACTTGCCCTATAGTTATTTTATTTGAAGGTCTGATCTGTTTTCTCTGTTCTTGTTTGTACAGGAGACCACCCAGAATTGGCCCAGATGAAAGCACTAGGTTAGCTTCTGTAACAAATAAAACCCCGTATTTTAACAGCTTAACACTTTAAAAGCTGATTTCTCACATAATAGTCCAGAGCTGGTGTTCCTGATGGGCAGGTAGTTTAGTGATTAAGGTGATTAAGGGACCTGCTCCCTCCACCTGTAGCTCACCATCCTCTGGGCCTTGAAGGTTTTTGCGCTCAATTGGCAGACAGGGAAATGGAGAACGGAAGAAGCCCAGGCTGTATCTTAAAAAGCCCTGACCCCGAAGTGAGCACCATCCCTTCCAGTCTCCTTCCATTGGTGAGAAGTGTCATACGGCCACACCTAGAATGGAAATGGGAAATAGAGCCTCTGGCTGGGCACCTTTCTGCCAACAATCGCTCCCTACTCTGCAAGGAGAACACTAACTTTTGGTGGGTTGTCATCCATCTCTACTAAAGAGCTTTTAGCTAATTTGCAGGAAGGTTGAGGCCCTGGAAACCTTCAATTAAAAGGAAAGTTAGAGATCTTCTACAGCAACAAGCCACAATGCAGACCTGCCTCAAACATCCTAGAACAGTGCCAGATCACCATGAGAAACTTCTGAGCCATCTGTTGTAACACAGAATAAGTGTATGCACATACCTCATCAGACCTCAAACTCAATACATGTAGCTGACTGCAGCTCTCCTTTTTTCGCACTAAATGCACACAGCTCTTCAAACGTTCTTAATATGCCATGATTTTCAGACTCTTCACCATTTCAGACTCTTCTCTCCACTGAAAGCGCACCATTTGTCATGGTCCCAGAAGTATTTGACCTCTGTCAGATGAATATGATATTCCAGACACATGACTGGAGATCCCACTGAGTGTCATCTTTCCTAAATTATGCTAACCAGACTCCCAGTTCTTCCTTCACCTCTGGTTTCCTCTTTGTCCTACATTTTAATGTCTTTATTCACACTTTCTAAACCAAAGGACAGCTTTAGCCTCAATTTGTCTGCTCCCAGTGTCATCGACATTCCTGCCAGTCACTTTCTGGTCGATCACCAAATTAGCATTCTTGCATCAAATGCACAAGGGCTGTTCAGAAAGTAAATTTACAAAGTGTTTTTATGAAACTGATTTTAAGAGATGGCAAGTAATCCCTACAAGTATTTAAACAGCAGCTGATTGCTACTTTCCCACATAATCCAACAGATTCACACATTTGTCATACCACAGGATCAACTTTTTTTATGCCAGCTGAGTAAATTGCAGGGTCCTTGGTTGTTAAATCAACTTCATATCCCATCACTGAACACAAACTTTATTGAGTTCCAGGCTTGTTGCAAATAATGTCTTCAAGAGACAGAATGAATTTTGCTGGAAACTGGGGCACAGTGACTTTTGCACATCTTCAAGTATTGATTTGCTCAGTAATTTGTCCTCTGTGTGTTTCCAGGTCCTCGGGTTACACCCTTTTGCTCCCCTCTGCTCCATTTCCTCTCCAGGACTGGGCATGTCATTCTGATACACTTTCAATTAAAAATGTTCTGGCCATAAATTTAAACAAGTTGACCATGAAATCTTGCAGCAGAAACCACTCTTTTTTCTCATTAAAAAAATGGAAACACATGTTATAAAAGAACATTTAATGACATGGAAAAATATTCAAGATATATTGGTAAAGGAAAAAAGCAAATTTCTAAAATGCAAATGCAATATGATTTCATATTGAAAAACAGAAGGCATAGTGTGTGTGTGTACGTGTGTGTGTGTGTATGTGCACATGTATGCTTGCATAGGAAAATCCTAGAAAGATATTCACCAAAGTGTTAGCAGTTACTCTCTTTGGGTGGTGAGTTTTCTGGAGATAATTTTTTTCTTCTTTTTTCTTAACTATATTTTCAAAATCTTCTCTAATGGACATTAGAACTTTACTAAAGATAAAACTTAATGTTATTTCTCTTAAAATTTAATAAAAGTAGAAATACAACTCTAAACAATTAAACATCACACCACATGTCCAGAAAAGTAAAATTTTTGTATTCAGGGTCTGCATCACTATCTCTTTCCTCTGTGCCTTTGGTGCCTAAAGAAACATTGTTTTGAACTGAATGCTTTCATCCCCCCCAAAATTTATATGTTGATGCTCCAACCCACAATGTGTCTGTATTTGGAGTTGGGCCTTTCTGAAGGTAATTAGGGTTAAAGGAGATCATAACAGTGGGGCCCTGATCGGATAGGATTAGTGTCCTTATTTTTTAAAAAAAGAGAGAGACATGAGAATTTCCCTTGTGAGCTTGCTCTCTCGCGTGCTCACGTGCGCGCTCTCTCTCTCTCTCTCTCTTTTTCTCTCTCTCTCTTCCCCTTCTGTCATATGAGAACATAGCAAGAAGGCAGCCAGCTACAAACCAGGAGGAGAGGACTCACCAGACACTGAATCTGCCCGCACTTTGATTTTGGACTTCCCAGCCTCCAGAACTATGAGAAAATTAATTTCTGCTGTTTAAGCCACTCAGTCTATGGTATTTTGTTATGGCAGCCCGAGCTGACTAATACAAACATCGTGGTGCAACAAAATCATTTTTATTATCGTGCATAAGTATTTAACCTCGTAGTTAATTTTTTGAGCAATCACATCATTTTGGTAACCTTCACCCATGGTTATCGAGACATGGAAGAGGCGGCAGTGCTCTTCCCCACACACACAAGTGAATTCCAAATGTTCCTGAACCACTTTTTCTTCTAGGCCTTTTGATTCTTCTCCATACCCAGCTGATGGACATTTCATGCTCATCGTTGGGACCCTGGTGGTTCACACACAGTCAGTTAAGAATTCAATAGGCATGTAGCAAACGTGGACAGAGCTGAGGACACACAGATGGTGGGGATAGCAGGGGAGATTTTTTATTGACTAATTGATGTAGAGGTAGAAATCAAAAAGGCAGGTGGAAATAAAAAGAGTGTGGAAGGTCCTTGATGAGCACATCCTGGTTAATGAAACTCAAACGTATTTGCTGTAGGGCAGAATGTAAATTCAAATTAAATCAAGCCCAACAGCTCAAAGCAAAACTCTTCCTAAAGGATCTCCCAGTGACTTCAAAGGTAGAGTTGGGCCATAGGGAAGAGAGGCAAAGAGGTCACGGAATGTGCCTCAAGTTTGCGTGGAGGCTATGGATGTACTTCTTGAACTTGAACTTGAACTGTGGAAGCTGCCAACCACACCTTCTGGGTCTCTGCTGTCCCAGAGCACAGGGTGGACAGTCCTTCCCGCTCCCACACATTCGCATCCCTCTGAAGGCTCATTGTAACTAGAGTCACTGGGTGCATTCCTCCAGGCCGAGGGCGCTCCGGATGCATAAGTGGAAACAAACCTCCTACAGAGCCTCCCTCTCTCCCTCTAGGTTTGGGAACATATTTCAACATGTCACTTTATTAGCAGCTAAACAACAGGGATGAGGGAGCGTGGCATAAACATGTCATCCCCACCTATTGTTCTGCAGAGTCAAAATTCTCCTATGATTGATTATAAAAGGCAGTTATAGGGGAAACTGTGTGAGTCTGCTGAATTAAAAACAAACAGTGAGGCATTCAATGGCGAACAGATCTGATGGATTAAAACGCACTGAAGAAAGACAGCTCAGGCGATGCCTGAATAGACCAAGTCGGAATGAGAGGAAATTCGGCCTGCAATTTCCAGTCAGGAGAAAACTGGCAAAGCAACAGAATTTAAGGCTCCCTCAGATTTACACTTTATCTGCTAATTAGCATTAACATGCGTGGTAGAGGTATCTCACCAGCTTGTGGCACAATAAAAAAACGGAAGGTGTTATCACCACAGAATGTGTAATTACTTTAAGCACTGGCTGAAAATTGCAGGGTACTTCATTTCAGAATTTGTATATATTTAGTGTTAGAGATAAACTTGTTAAAGTATATCTAATCTAATTTTATGTTATAATTCCTGTTTAAGATAATTTTAGTGTCAGCAAGCCAAGGGCTGAAGTAAATACTGCCATAAATTGTAATACATTAAAATACCGGAGCAATACATCCATTCAGCCGTGACTTGACTCGCTTATTGTTTAAAGACAAAAAAAAGAAAAAAATCTCCGATTACATGAAAATAAGAAAGATACCCTGTTGGGTTGCTTCTACCATGTCAGGTCCTACAGCTAATGGAGTCTGCCAACAAGAGACTCCGTCCTTCAGCTCCTTGGAAATGTGAATCCCTTTTTAAAAGAACTGTGGAAAAAAACCAAAAAAATAGAAAAAAGAAACCCCAAAAAACTGTAGATTTCCATTTCCCTTAGGTAGAATTTATTATTTTTGTAAGATCTCTTTAAATTGCCCTGTACCTCCCCACAAGGGAAATGCATTAAGACAGATTATTTGGCTTTAAATCATAACTAGGTTAATATTTGTTTTAACTTTTTGAGTTAAGACCTAGTTTAAATTCCTGCTTAAATTGTTAAACAAGACAATTTGGGGCTATGAAAAGGAAACTATACCATGTTTTTCAGTAATATGATACTATGGCAGAGGCTACCAAATCATGCAAAAGCGATTTCTTATTTTCCTACTAAATGGGGAATTACAGCTAGAGCATTGCCTGCATACAGACATTTTTTAGCAGCATTCTGTCAAGCCAACAAAACTTGGAAAGATATGGAGATAACACTGCCTCTGAGAAGGGAAAGCTGGATCTAACACTATTTCTGTTCGATAACTAGCAATTTCTCTGCCTTTTTATGCCCTTGTCTCTCCAGAAGAGGAACAAAAAAGGATATACAGGATGGTATGTTTCCTAATATTGATGCTACTATTCATATAGTTTGTGTTTATAAGACCTAAAAACCTTTGCAAATTTTCTCTCACTTGTCTGCCTCCTGTTTCCTTGATAAAGGATCCCAGGATCCCAGAGGATGTATCTTACTATGATTCTTTTGGAAAGAGCCTTAGGATTTTAATGTCTGCCCACTGGCCTCCCTGTTGTGTGAAAAATGGTAGAAGCTAATGAGGCCTTGCCTGACTCGGGCCATCTCGTAACACTGATGGATTGGGTCTCCAAGAGCCTCCCTACATGTTGCAATAATTAAACCATATAGATCGAAAGTCTTGAAACCTTGAAATTCTTTGCCTGGGGAAGCAACCTCACTCAGCACATCCAAAATACAACTGGATTTTCCTTTTCATGGCTGCCTTTAAACTTGGGAAATTGATATTTTATATTTAATGATTCCTAGTGAGAGCTTTGCACAGAGCTCAGCATATAAACAAAACGCAGGCCACCCTATGATGTGATGGGAGTGGCCAGACTTGAGGTCTTCCTTGATGCTGAGGAACAGGGACGGGGAAGCAGAAGTTTGTGGGGTTTACTCCAGTGGCCAAAAGCATTGAACAGAGGTGTGGGCCCTGCTGCTCTGGCCAAGGACCAGTTAAGTATTTATAAGATGCTGTATTTATCTGATTCTTTCTACAGCTCCAGAAGGTTTGGGAAGGAGGGGACTTTTCTTTCCCGACCTCATTTCTCTCCAGTTGAGCAGTGCTGTGATCTGTGACGTGCCCTCAAACAGCCATCCTTGGTTCTGAAGTTGTTTCACCTCAAAAAACCTGTGTGTCCCCCATTCTCTTGTTGTATGGGGAAAGCATTTGGAATCTTGCTGAATGAAAGCAACTGAAGACAATTTGAAGTCACCATTGTCCACCCCATGTGAAAACGAACCCTCTTCTCCAGCCGGCAGCTTCAACGAAGAATGAACTTGACTGTGTTGACCTGATGCTGAGATGTAATTTTAAGGCCTTTTCTAGGGATGCATTTAGGTGAAAAAATATTTCCAGGGGCTTCCCTGGTGGTGCAGTGGTTGAGAATCTGCCTGCCAATGCAGGGGACACGGGTTCGAGCCCTGGTCTGGGAAGATCCCACATGCCACGGAGCAACCGGGCCCGTGAGCCACAATTACTGAGCCTGCGCGTCTGGAGCCCGTGCTCCACAACAAGAGAGGCCGCGATGGTGAGAGGCCGCGCACCGCGATGAAGAGTGGTCCCCACTTGCCGCAACTGGAGAAAGCCCTTGCACAGAAACGAAGACTCAACACAGTCATAAATAAATAAATAAATAAATAAAAGAACGTGAATTTCTTTAAAAAAAAAATATTTCCGAAATAAGACTTACCACAATTCATAAGAAGTGTGAGCTATTTGCAGTTTTTTCATCCAGAATCTTACCTCCTGCCTTGCCCTGTGGCATAGCCTGGAAGCCTAACACTGAGCCTTATCTTGGCCAACCCAACATTAATCCATGAAAAGGGAACTAAAGGGATAAGGAAAATTCTGCCACTGGAGACCTCCTGGGGTCCTCCTGTGGCAGCCGATTCTGCAGACTCTCTGATGTAAACACTCACACGGCTTTTCTTTCCTCTCACTCAAAGCAGTTTCCATATTTGCATTTTGGTTGATAATATAATTTATAATACTTTTATTACTCTAATTTACTCTAACTTGAAATGTTACTTAAAATTATTTCTGTGAGCCCTTAGAAGAGCTTCATAGCCTGACCTTCAAAAACTCACTGTACAAATGTCAAAGTTGAAGTCCAGTGGTTTATCAGTCAGGAAACAGGCACACTCAAGGCATACTCCAACAGGGAACTTGAGGAGAGCTTTTAGAAAGGGATGGGCTACAAAGGTGCAGGAAGAATTCATGTGAAGCCCACTGGAGCTCTCAACAGCCAGGAGCTCATGCCACCCTTGGCTGGTGGCATGAACTCATCCAGAGCTGTAGGAAAGCGCCTTCTCCTCCTCCACACACAGGAGCTGTGGTCCATAGTGGAGAAACAAAGAATGGACAACACAGCAGAAGGCAGCCAGAGGAATCAACGCCCTGAACACATTCTCCTGCCCTATCCTCTCCTGCTGCTGCCTCCGCAGGCCAAGCTCAACTAGAAGCCAGAAGGCAAAGGAATCTGGATGCTGTTCATACACATTAGCCTCCCAGGGCACAGAGCAGGGTGAAGGAGGTGGAAGGTGGATCTGGAGGGGCAAACAGAGACTGCCCAGCACAGGTGGGTAACTCAAGTCACTTAACTTATCAGAAGAAATGCTTGATGGAAACAAGCAGGCTTCTCATGAGTTCCTGGACTACTATAATGTCCACCAGTAAAACAAACTCGTTACCACTTTCCACTTCTTATGGATTTTCATAATAGTCCTCAGAGGCCAGCAACTACTGTTAACTACTGTTGTCACCAACATCTTAATAGAAGCACATATGTCCCGGCTGTACATATGTCCAAACACGCTAAGTGGTCTTTTAAGTACCTTTTATCAAGAGCTACTTTTACAGGCTCTTAATTATTTCCTGATAGTTTACATGTTTCTTTATGACAGTGCCTTGTTAACCATGCATTATAAGGAAGTTCTATATCTTTGTGATTTCAGGCATGATTTTATCATCCTATAGTTTTAGTAATAGGGCCTATTTTTTTCTCATTTTTTTAATATTACTCTCTGGGTTTGTTTGTTAGACATCCTCTCCCCTACTTTGATGCTTTGCCATATGATCAACTAACTTTCTCATTTTCTCCCTGTCCCTGACAACCTAGGTTAGATCTACCAAAGACCATTTTTTCCACTCTTACTATCAGTGACTCTTCTGAGAAGATACTTCTGCAATCAAAGCAGTGACATATCTCCTCTTATGCTGCATCTTTTTGCTTTTAGCTTAAAAATCAGAATCAGGGATATACTGTTGATTCGACCTATAATTTCAGCCTGGAATGGCTTCACATTGTAGATGTTGAGTAACCCTCACTCAGACTCACCTGGATCTGCTCTTTGAACTGTATTTCTACATCTGAGGGGTTAATATTCTTAGTGGATAAAAGTAATTCCAATTTCCTCATGGGCAATCCTTTATTCAGTAAAATGGGTAATTTAAGTTACAATAATACACATTTTTTTTTCTGTAGTACTTGATAAAGCTATTTTAATTTTAGATGAAAAAGAATGTGACCAAGAAATATTTTTATTTTCTCCAGAATTGGACTTAGCACTATATATATATATAGAATCCCAGTGTCATAGAAAAGTGGGAAAATATCAGCCTTGGAGTCACAGAACCCTGGGTTTGAGAACCCACTCCTTTGCTAGTACTCATGATCTTGGGCGAATTATTTAACCTCCAAACTTCCTTTTCCTTGACTATAACCTCATTATATGAATACCTGGTTGGTGGTAGATTTTTATGTTTATTAAAAGGGATAATGAGAGTAAAATGCCTGGGCTGTGATACCTAATAGATATTAGTAACTGTCTCCCTCTGGTTTCTTCCTCTCTCCCTACACTGATGCCCCATGTTGTTCATGGTGGTACCTGCTCTAGACCAAGTCCTCAGCCTGGGGCTACCTGCCCTTTGCATTACATAATCCCCTATATTCCGTTCCAGCCCTCTCTTTTACTCTTTCTATTTGTTCCTACTGCTTTTTCCTATTCCCTTTCCCCTTCCCATGTCTATCAGAGCTAACAGAATTGAAGACCCATAGACTGGTCAACTAATGTAAACATGTGACCCAAGAAGGAATAAGATAAGAGTGACTGATAAAGACTGTAGAAAACTGAGAATGTTCTGTCTAAAAATACTCAAAACACAACACACACACACAATCTGCAAAGCAAAATACATCAGCCAGTTGAATTTGGCGTATGGGCAGCCATCTTGTGTACTTGCCTTCCAGAAGAATCCATAGATAATCATTGTTCCCAAATCTCAGGTATCGTTGTGCTGCTGATACCCGAATTTGAATTATAATTATGAGAAGTTTTCTTATAAAACTCTCTTCCAAAAGCATTTGCATATGATGTATAAGAAATGGACCCCTTGGTGGATATGCAAATGTAGTAATCAAGGTTTATGTGCTTATTTATCTCCACCAAAAGAGCTGTAGGTACAAGTGGGTGCCTTGCACAGTGCCTGTCAATGTAATCATTCTATAATTATTTCTGATAAATCAATAAAGCCAAAGAATCATTAGAGGACTCCCTCTAAGGGCAATATCAACAAGTTCTTGGACAAATGGATTTGGAGTGTGGCTACTAGAAATGGGTTGGTTTCTTGCTCAAAGATTCAGTGCACTCTGGGATGCAGCGAAATGATGTCAAGTTCTATAAGCAGCATCTATAATTACAAACTCAGAGCCAGACTCTTACAAGCGTACCATGTGGAAAGGAATGTGGGTCTTACACCTGTGGTGTTTGCTTTTTTTCAGACAAATATGCAAACTGATAACAAGACCATCTGCTTCTTCATCCTTAGATATAAAAAATGACTACACATGCAGAGAGCTAATCATTTCACTCCCTCTAACTGCTTGTCTGATTTCATAAACATCTTTGTTCATTTTAATAACGATTGCTTTAGAATTTTCTGATCCTCAGCTTTGTTTATATGTTCTTAACCCCCTAATAATGAAAAACTATCAAGTGAATTTCTTCAGTTACAACTTTAACAACAATAACAAAAAAAGCTTTCTTAGAATTGAAATCCAAATTTTCATCCTTCCATTATGCTGCTTTACAGGAATTATGGGGGCTAATATTTGAAGGCTCCAAATGCAAACAGATGAACAAGGATGAATCAGGATTTCTGACAAAGTTAGAACCCTTAGAGAGAAAGCCCTGTGGCCACTTGAGCTTGCTTCATTTCTTCACTTGGCTTTTGCCTGTTTGGAACTGCTCCAATTCTGCCTACAATTCCTGCCCTCTTGAACCAAAATGGCGGCAGCTATCAGCACAGCCAATGTCTTTGACCTTCTGCTCATCCCCAACTGATTACAGTAGAAGAAATCCCCTTTGATATTAGTTTTAACAAGACTATATTGAAATTTTTCAAGAGGGGATCTTAACAGGAAACCAAGAGTAAAGAAAACCAGTAGAAAAGTATAGACCTCAAAACCTTTGCAGAACACACGAGTGTTAACTGAAGCTAAGTGTCATAGCCAGGCATAGCTGGTGCAACTGGTGAGACACCCACCATCTGTATTTCTTCCTCACCTCCGCCCTATCTATTAAAGAGTCTGACATGCAGAAAGGAATAGAGTTCTGGAATCCTGTAAATTACTCCGGCTAAGCTAGTGATGGCGGGGCTTTGGTTAAGTCAGGTTAAGAGATTTATGTTTTATGTTTATTGTCATTTTCACTTAGTTTTCAAGCCCATATTACTCTGAAAATAAATGTAAACCTTACCTTTGTTAAAATAAAGGAGAAGGGAGCTCCCGGTTCAGGGAAGAGAAGGAGTAGGTTCCATCTAGAGTGGTGGTCTGCAAAATGGATCCATTCACCCTAGGGGGTGATGCATAAGGAAACCTGAGAACACGTATGTTTGCTTTATTTTATGCCTTCAACAATTTTCTTAGCTTTTTCTTATGTTTTAAAACATATGTAATATACAATCCAGTGGAATATGTATATAATGTTTAAATAAACACCCATATGTCAGTTTGGAGACCACTGACCACAAAGATCCATAATGTGGTGGCTTCCAGGGCAACTCAGGATCCAGGGGAAATTGTGTGGAGCTAGAACAAATCAGAAGGTGAAAACCCAGGCAGGAATGAGTCAAAACACCTGATATGCTGGTCACTTCCCTTCTGGCGTTTCCTTTATACCACATTTCTGGCCTCTGTATGACGACATCATGTTAAGGGCACACGCTTTGCGACCAGACAGACGCTCCGTATTTTCTCTGTGAACTTGGGCAAGTTCCTCAAATTTTTACACCTAATTTTGTTTCTATAAAAATAGGATTTGTGATACCTATATCATGTGGGTTATTGTAAAGACTAAAAAGATAATGTATTGATGCATAAAATGCTTAACATATTGCCTGGTATGTAGTGAGCTCTCAATAAACGATGCTGCATTTTTCTTCCTCCGACTCAACCACCATCACCCTTCATCTGACTTCAGCTGAAGTCAGCTTAGTCATCACCCCTTTCGAAAACCAATTTCAATCACCTACTGACCTTCATCGTCTGTGCCATCCTGAAAAGCCCTAGTGTAGCCCCTATCCACATTATATTGTCATCTTTGATATTTGTCAGTCTTCCTTCAACCTACTCATTTCTCCCACTGAAGCCACCAGATTGGTTTCCAAAAGGGCTAGATCCATGTCATTTATCTCTGAACCGGCAGCACTTAACCGGTGTCTGATACCTTATGAACAGCTTAATGAATGATGGCTGAATGAATGATTGCTGAATGAATGAATGAATAAATTTGCCCCAGTTTCTTTATCCTCATTTTTTTTCCTGATCCATATGGATCACTGGTCCACTATTTTACTATTTTCTCCCTGCATGTTTCATCACTGCCAAACTTCCTTCCTAGTTCTGAGCCATCTGCCCGCCGGTGAGAGTGGTGGCTGAACAGTTTTCACTGAACAGGATTCGGGAGCAAAAGCAGGCAGCTGTGATTGGAACTCATCTCTGTCTTTGAAACCTAAATGAAGCTATCATTGGCAGGATCCAAGACGTGGTGAGCCTTGTTCATGCTCAGACCAGCTTCTGTCTTCCCTACAATTGTAGGCTTACACATTATATAATACACGAGTGACAGTGGAACTGCCATATTCTCTCTGAGAGCAATCCAATTTGTTTACCATAATGAAGCTGTGTCATTATCTACTGATTTCACTTTGTGGGAAAATTATTTCCTTCTGCAAGATCTCTGTCACTCAGAGGATTTTAAAAATGTACTAGTCATGTGTGGGAAAACATGCAACCTAAGTATTTTTCTTCCTCTAATCAGTTCTTAGGGCAAGGTGCAACTTGCAGAACATCAGCGAGGAGAAGAAACTCATCCATATGAAGAGAAACTCCTCCCCCTAAGTTGAGGGACTAGGGGAGGAATGGTGTAGGGGAGCTGGTCGCTTCCATACAATGGACAGACAAGTGCCCATTTCCCCAACTCCCCTCCACTACTGCTCTGACCATGGCCCTAACCAGATGACTTTAAGCCTGGACAAGGGTTGATCCAACCAAAATGAAGCTCTGAGGATGGCTTATCCCTAAATCTTACTTTTAGGAACTCACCACGAACCTAAGTTTCTAGAATAGTCCTCCATATCCCCCAACCCTCACAAATATCAATAAGGTTTCCCTGAGTGAATAGCCTTTTAACCCTAAAAAAAATAGTGATTTCTGCCCATGGGGAGAAAAACTTTACTTCAGACTTACCAAAGTACCATGTTGATTACAACTTATTCATATTATTTAACAGCCATGTTATAAAGAAAACAGAGTTAAAATTACCACTTGTCACCAAAGGTAGAATTTTGCTGATATTTTTGGTATGATTGATGATTCTAATCATGCTTGTTTCATGGGGAACCCTCTGAACTAAAGAAACGATTTTGTGAAAAAAATGCTGATGACTTATGGTGACTTTTAAATAAGGTAACACAAGAAAAAAAGAGAGAAAAGTTGAATATGCATAACATTCTTCAAGTGTTTTACTCTTTAAATGAAAACTATTCTGTGAAGATTAGATAAATAACAGCTTCAGTAAAATCAACAAAGAAATGAGCAATACATCAAATGGAAGTTTCTTCACTTTACAGAGAAGTCACAAAATCTGCTCCATTGGATAAGTGCCAAATTCTTCCCCAACTTTTCCCAAAGTTAATAAACTATAACCTGCTAGGTATTCCAAAACTGTAAACTATGGAACTAAAGTGAATATTTCTACCCTGTACATGTGGGTTCCTTGGGCTCTTTCCTCTCTAAGGCATGACTGTTTTGGTCATCCTAAACACATTTCAATGTTTTTTAACCCAAAGAGATAACTGGCTGCTTTTGTACATATTTGTTCAAGAACAAACATTAGCTGGCATTGCAATACTGCTCTGATAGTAGATTATGCATACTACTACTTGCCAGAATAGTTTCACTGATTACACATGCATTTATAGATATACACATATGTGTGTCTATACACAGACAAGTAGAATTTTATATAGAGAGACTCTGTGTATAGGAAAATGAGAACTTTATTTGCTTGTGAAATGTGCCAAAATATTAAAATTAGATAATTCAGCCAAGTTCTTCACAGTTTTGCCTGAAATAACTTTTAAAATTCATGCAAAGTTGATTCACTTTCTTGAGAATCTCAAAAGAATCCTGAGTCAATCGCAGTTTCACAGACAATCTATTTGGTCCTTAAGAATGCAGTAGAGGGCTTCCCTGGTGGCGCAGTGGTTAAGAATCTGCCTGCCAATGCAGGGGACACGGGTTCGAGCCCTGGTCCAGGAAGATCCCACATGCCACGGAGCAGCTAAGCCCATGCGCCACAACTACTGAGCCTGTGCTCTAGAGCCCGTGAGCCACAACTACTGAAGCACGCGTCCCTAGAGCCCGTGCTCCGCAACAAGAGAAGCCACCACAATGAGAAACCCGCGCACCGCAACAAAGAGTAGCCCCAGCTCGCTGCAACTAGAAGAAGCCCACGTGCAGTAACGAAGACCCAACGCAGCCAAAAATAAATAAATAAAATAAATTAATTAAAAAAAAAAAGAATGCAGTAGAAAGAAGAGGAAGAAGAAGAAGGGGGGAGGGGAGAAGGAGGAGAAAATGAGCCACAGAAGGAAAAAACAAGTAGAAACGAATCAGTGCAAATTTACAGTAAAAGGAAATTATAATATTTCTTAACTGTCTTGATTCTCCTCTTTGCTCAGAGAATTGGGGACCAGGTCTTTCTGGTTCCCTACAATTCACCTAATTTCCTAACACAAACCTTATTTGAAGGAACTGACGCCCAGCCATTAATATGTCATGAAAATGGGGCTAGTTGGATTAAATCCCAGAAGGTATTCATACTCCACATCACCCCACATTCTCCTTGAGAACTTCCCTCGTCCCTGCTACTCATCTTTCCTCTCCAGACTTTCATCACACACTTTCACCTGGTTTATGATGTTTCCCATCTTACTAGGTAGGAATTATTCTTATATATATGGTGCTCCAACAGGACTAAGGGAACATCCCACTTGTAAAATCTGGGTCGTTTCAGCTTTATAAGACGTGGAGCAGTGTCTGTCTCCTTGTAGGAGCTAAATAAATGCCTACTGCATTAAGAAATTAATATTATTAAAAAAAAAAAAAACTGGAACTGCAGCTGACATCTATGTCTTCAGGTGGTGTGGTCCACTGAAGTCATTCATTGCCATCAGCAGCTGTGGTTCTGTGATGCTAAAAGTGAGCCAAGGATCAGTCAGGATTTCAGTGCTGACTAGTACATTTTCAGTACAGTTGAAACTGCACTATTCTTTGATAGCAACATCCTTCCTCATGTCAGTATCTCCATAAATTAGATTTTACCTGCCCCAAATGAATTATACCAAGAAAGACCATTGTCATTGATCAGTTGCTAGAATAAAAAAACCAAAAACCAGTGCTACAAGAGCTGTAAATAGAGTACATTAATCTATTCACTCATTCATTCCATTGATTATCCTTCTGTTTGTTTCTTTGTTTATATCTGTAGCAATCAGGTGCACAGAATTGCATCAATCTTAATCCTCAGTTCATAACATGCCATCATCCTTGTCTCATGCATGGCTCTATTTCACCTACTTTTATTGGTGGTTTGTTCTAATAACGCATGAATTCCCGTAATCCCAACATTCAACCACAGAACCAGAAAATTTACAATAACTTGTATCTAAGTATTCCCTCCCCACTTGTCCCCCTTCTCTTCCACTGTGTGGGTTAGACATTTTATAGATGACAAAACTGAAACTCAAAGCAGTTAAGAAATTTGACCAAAGTCACACAGTGACAAGAGTAGGTGGGACCTAGACTTTCTGATTCCTAGCAAAATGCTCTTCCTTCTACCCTCTCCTGTACCTTCCCCAGGCCCACAGCCCGAAACAAGTGATGGCCATCAACCTACAGTCTTTTTGTGGGGAATTGGAATTGTGCCTTCCTTAGTCAGCTATTTTTCTCATAAATGTGCAAGAGAAATGCTATAGGACAAAGCGATCTTGGAAAAACTCTCCTGGTGTATTTGCAATTTCAATCCCTGGCTTTATTTTACATCACATGTTATATAAAGGTATCTTGAAGACATGCTGCAAAGCGTATTTTTAAATGGCTCTGTAGGCACTCTCTTTTAAAGAGGACACTTCTTTCCATCGTTCTTAATTATGTCTGTCCTCCCATTGTCACCTTTATTATTTGAGATCTCTTCCTCAAAGACGTTAGCAAACAGTCAGGAAAGATAGCAGTTTAAAGCCATCTATTCCTCTAGAACCAAAGGAAATCAAGTTTATTCTATTCATCCATCCCTGTGGGCGTTAATAAATCCCCTTCATTCATCTTATCGCAACTAGAAAGGCTCCTGGTGATGCCCTCGTGCACAGACAACAGAACCACTTCCTCAGCTTCACCTCAGCCCTGAGCTCTCTCCCCACCACTGTCATTTTTCGGTTCATAGTCTTCCACCAAGAACAGTCCTCCTTAATTATTCTCCATAATTCATAAGTAATCCCTGGCATTGTACAAAGGAATGAAATAGAAAGATTCATTTGCAAACATGGGGTCTTATGAACCACTGTATTTCAGTACCTTGAAATCAGCATTCTGATGGATTTCATCTGGGTTTCCATTTTTAATACTAGTACTGCATGTACAGGAGGCATAAAAATCTGCTGTTAAATGCAGCATCGCTCTGCACTCATTAAGCAAGCGTTGCTCACGACCCACTCACAGCTAACTCAATCTAGGGCATCACCTGGGTCCTCTGACATCCGGCTCCATGTCTTTCTGGCCTCCACAGCTTGTGGAAGCCCTCACAAAGCACCTGCAGTCCCCGAGCAACTGTGAAATTGCCTTGGATTCCCCAGAGCTTTCCAGGCTCATGTGGGCCTGAGTAAAGGGGGCAGGCAAGTGTGCTAAGCAGCCGGTTTTCATTCTGGCATTTGCCAGAAGGGAAATTGCTAAAATGTTTTAGGGCCCCCTCAGGAGAATAAAAATCTCACACTGCCTTTAGCTTTTATCCCTCAGCTAAAATCAATGTTTTCTAAAAGAAAGAAGCTTTTAATACTCTTACAAGAGTTTCGCTTCAGGTCCAGCTTCTATTAATTAAGCACATACTTTTGGCAAGAGTTTTAAATAACTTCATTCCCATAACAATCAGCTATTAATCATCTTCACGTCACATTTGTGGAAACTGGGGCTGGGGGACTGAATGGCCTGTGGAGATCACACAGCCTACCTGGGACTCTAACAGTTCTATGTCACATCCTGTGTCACTGCCATCCTCTGATCCTGCATCTGCAGGGGGAGAGAGATGAGGAGAAAATGAAACGTGCTGTGGCTGAATCCTATGTGGAGGTGTGTAATTCACTCACTCATCCTTTCAACAAATATTTATTGAGAATCTGTTATGGGTCAGGCACTCTTTTGGGTGCCAAAGACACAGTGAAGATCAAAACAGACAAAACTCCCTGCTCTCAAAGAATTTATGTTTACTGTGGTCACAGTCAACAAACAAGATGCAAAAACGTAAAATATATAGCATATTAGCGATCATTAAGTACTAAGGAGAAAATATAAAACATTAATTATAGAAGAGAGATATGAAATGTCATGAGTTGGGAGGAAAGGAAATTTTGGGAAGAATAGACAGGGAAGCCACTGAGAAGGTGGGTTTTTCAATATTTTTGGCATTACAGTTGCATTCAAGGGTCTTATTTGTACTTGCTCTTTGGGATTGTTGTAGGGAGCCCCATCATTTCATTCCTAGGAAATACATTGTAAGAACTTGTTTCTTCATTGTGTAAGAACACATTGTAAGATAATAAGAATATCATCAATTTGATAATATTAATCAACTGTCCCATTATTTGCAAATCGATTTTGCCTTGGCTGGTGACTTCTGATACATCTAAGGACCAAAAGCTGTGGTTGTGGTTTGGACAGTTCTTGGTTCTTGTACAGAAGGGGGGGTGGACAAGCATGAGACGGTGGGGTCACTCTGCAGTCACATTCTGATGGTCCCCATTAGCAGCTTGTCACTTTCAACATATTACACATCTTTTCTGTGCATTTGAAAAAGCTATAAGACAGAGACGTTATTAGTACTCACAATATAGGACTGCTATGAGGATTACATGAGAGTAACCCAGACAAGTCTACACTCAGAAAGGGTCTGGGATGTAATTTACACATGTAATGTACATGTACAAATGTTAATTAATATGAGACATTACTCTTGATGACATAGTCATTAAAAATAAGCAAAGAGGGACTTCCCTGGTGGCGCAGTGGTTAAGAATCCACCTGCCAATGCAGCGGACACGGGTTCGAGCCCTGGTCCGGGAAGATCCCACGTGCCGCGGAGCACTAAGCCCGTGCGCCACAACTACTGAGCCTGCGCTCTAGAGCCTGCGAGCCACAACTACTGAAGCCCATGCACCTAGAGACCGTGCTCTGAAACAAGAGAAGCCACCGCAATGAGAAGCCCCTGCACCGCAACGAAGAGTAGCCCCCCTCACCACAGCTAGAGAAAGCCCAAGCACAGCAACGAAGACTCAATGCAGCCAAAAATAAATAAATAAACATTTATTAAAAAAAAATAAGTAAAGATACCTATACAATCCTATTTCTTTAAAATAACTCTGATGGGAGCATGGACCTGGTATGGCAAATATCCAGCACTAAGGAAATGTTTTTAATTTAAGGTGTGAATATAAAATTAAAAGGCAGAGTTTCTTAGAAAAAGAGTTTTAAAGGCAATTCCATAAGCACCTTGAAGCATAATTGACCTCAGTTCAGGATTTTGAAGAATAACACTCATTAGGACACAGGAATAATTGTTGAGGTGGTTATTTTTCACTCGTTAAAAAAAAAAAAGAGCAAATTCATCAGGGTAGGGACCGCATATTACCATCATCTGTATATTCCTGGCCTCCAAGGCAAAGCTCACCAGATATATATGAAGAGACCCAGGAAATGTCCAATGATAGCTGGTGTCTAAGCATGGCATGCCCAAGCCTTACACTAAGTCTGCAGTTTTCAGACTGTGTTCCAGGTCACCCCTGGGGTTCCACAAAGATGCCTTGGGGGCTATAACTGGATGAGGGCAAGGACCCGAGAGCAGGCTTCTGGACTTCTGCCTCTGCTTCAATCACCCCTGCAGTTCCACTTTCATTGATTTTATATACTAGATCCCATGTCAGAATTTATTATTTTTTTAAAGTCATATTGCTTTAAAATTTTTTGAATTGTTTAAAAATCAATAACTAGCACATTACTCTATAACTAGTATGGTTTCCATACTAATATGCTTTCAGGATCTCACCCAGTGCCTGCCCAATAATAGTTATCCCATGACTATTTGCTAAGTGATTGGATTACTCTGGAAAACTGTAATAAACACACAAAACACAGCTAAGGTGGAAATCAAATCTATCCACCTTTAACCAGCACAAGCAGCTATGAATTTAAAGTAGACAGGATGGCTAAGGATAAGGATTGGAATCTAGAAGATTTTATTTATTGTTTTCAATCACTCAATCCAGTCAGAATATTAAGATGCGAGAGGAGCAATGTAACAGTAGATGAACAGATAATTAGTTAAAAGAGGAAAAAGAAGTACAGACTCTGACGTCAGTCAGATCTGGCCTGAAATTCTTTATTAGCTATGTAACTTTGGCAAGTGACTTAATCTCGCTAAGCCTCGGTCTAGCCATAAAGTGGGGATAACAACAGGAACTGTTTCATTGGGTTTTGTGCAGATTAAATAAGATATTCCATGGCAAGTTCTTAGGATGGTGTGTGACACATAGAAAGCACTCAGTAAATGTTAGCTGCATATATATATACACATACATACTCTCTCTATATATACACACTATATATATATATATATATACCCACTCTATGTGTATATACACACTATATAAACATGTGCACACACTAAGTGAATATATGTAT
The DNA here is from genome assembly GCF_009873245.2 of Balaenoptera musculus. NCBI lineage: Eukaryota > Metazoa > Chordata > Mammalia > Artiodactyla > Balaenopteridae > Balaenoptera > Balaenoptera musculus. The sequence continues at coordinate 22,315,481 of NC_045801.1, read as the reverse complement.
ACATATATATGTTCATTAGAATTTTAAAACTGAGGAAGATATTAAAAATCATATAACCCTGTGATTTTTAATAGGTGTTTATTAGCAGCAGGACCCTTCCTTCAAATACATGGAAAAATCCCAATGTGTGGATTTTCTGGCGCAGTCAAGAGGTTTGAGAGCCCATTTCCCCCTTCCCACCCCCTCCACGCACGCACACGCATGCACCCGCACGCACGCTATCTCACCAGCCCGACAAACACTCTATGTCTTAATTTCTTTTGCTAGCACCCAGCAAGGCTCTAAGGCTCTTTGGAAAAGCCTTAACCATTAATCAAATCCAATTTCCTCACGTGTCAACAGCATAACCAGGCCCAGAATAATGAAGATATTTGTCTGATGTTTACGGAATATCCAAAAAGAACAGCTCCTATTTATTGAGAGTTAACTACGCACCGGGTACCATGTTGAGCAGTTTACCTACATTATTCTAATTTTTTCAACAGCCTTGTGAATTAGGTATTATCATCATAGCCATTTTACACATATGCACACTGATTAAATAAAATGGCCCAGGTCCTAGAGCTAGTTAGTTCAAGAGCCTGGATTCGAACCAGATTTGTATGATTCCACAGCCTCAGTTCTATTGCCTCTGACCTGTACACTTGGCATCTTGATTCCCTATTTCAACTTAAGTCCTGCCCTCGTGTTGATCCAGATCCCCTTCTTTTCATTGGAGAATATGGAAGTCCTTCTCTCTGATTCATAAAGGACTCAAGGCACAGTTTTCATAGGTCTGATGCCCCAGCCAGGGAATGTAAGCCATGTCTACCCAATCAGTAGTGTTGGAGTCAACCCAATCAGCTCATGGGAAGCACGCTGTGAATCCTTGTTTAAACATTTGATTTTGGAGAAAATGAAGCAACAAGAGAGAGGGTCACCTAAAGTTTTCAGCTCTTTCCCGGCCATTTTAGTTTCCTTTCAAGAATGGCTCATTGTCTAAAGAACAAACATCACGTTCCCCTGACTTGCAGAGAGCACTTCTATGATCAAGTTCCCAAAGAGCAACCAACAGTCTTGGAGATGGACTCTCTAGTTGTGTTCCCTTCCCATGAGCCCCAATAAAATAGGCATTTGCTACCATACTTAAAAGTCCTTATTAAATCATAGAAGACAACACAGGCATCCATGATTAAAAGCAAGAGTACTGTTGTGATACTGGGTCTTCCTGAATGAATGAATAACACTGTCAGCATTATACTTCCTTGACTGTTTGTGTTTCATAACTCTTGCAGGCAGTTATGCCTGTAGGGTAACTTAACATTTCACTCACTTATTTATTACAAATTTTTAAGCACTTACTTTGTGCTAGGCCCTGAGCTAGAAACTGAATATGAATTTTTTTAAATACAAAAATCTCTATTACTTGAGTGTTTACCAGGGTTCAGGTACTATGCTAAGTGCTTTTCATATATTCCTTCATGTAACTCTCAAAACTGGGCTTGAAATTGGTATAATCCCTGGTTTACAGATGAGAAAACAGAGACTTACCAAGCTAAACATTTTGCTCCAAATCCCACAGCGATTTAGTAATGGTACTGGGAAACTTTGAATCAGAATGGGGGTTTTTTGTGTTTACTGAATGACCCCAGTGGTGTTTGACCCCATATGGTGTTTACCTAATGACCTCAGTGATGTAGACATCACAGAGTTCTTTTGAAATACAGTAGAGATTTTGACCTTTAAGAAGTTTATCACTTAATTTTGTAGATCAGTGGTTCTCAAATGAGGGACATTTTGCCCCCAAAGGGACATGTGACAACGTTTAAAAGCAATTTTATGTTCACAATTGGGGGTGTGAGGATGTTACTTATATCTAGTAGGAGGAATCCAAGGATGCTATTAAACATCCTACATTACAGAGGACATCCTCCTGCAACAAAGAATTACCTGCTGCAAAATATTAGCAGAGCCAATGTTGAGAACCATTGTTACAGATAAGACAACCCATAGAAAGTGAAAATCAACCAATAATGTGCAAGTTGAATTATGTAAAGGCACTGCAGGAAAAAAAATTGGATTATGGAGAATGGCTCAAAGAGGAAAGCTCTGGAATTTAAGGGCTAGAATACAAGCTTTGCAGTTGAACAAACCTGTATTTGATCCCAAGTCTGACCTTAACTGATGGTGCCACTTTGGCCAAGTCTCAGTGACCTCATCTTTAAACGGAAATAACAATACTGACCTTGCAGGAATATTATACCAATTGAGATGATGCATAAATTATCTATGTCACCCCAAAAAGTGATAGCCACTCTGGAGGGGTTTTACTTTTCCAAGTTACAAATCATATCGAAGTGACTAAAATAAATAAAATAGTGGGAGTGGGTTTAGTATGATGAGGTTATGTCAAAAATGTTAATGATATGAGGAGTCACCACGTGGTCTCTCAAGCTGATTGCTCCGCAAACAGTTGCATTCCTGGACGAGCCCAGAATAAGAGTCCAGATGCCTGCAGTCTCACCGATACTCTTGGCCCCTGCATGTTCTTGGTCAGTAACTGCTATAGACCGGATGTCTGTGTCCTCCCCATCCCCTAAATTCATATGTTGAAGCCTAATTCTTGATGTGATGGTATTAGAAGGTAGAGCCTTTGGGGTGATTAGATCATGAAGGTGGAGCCCTCATAAATGGGATTCATGCTCTTAGAAAAGAGACTCCAGAGAGTTTCCTCGACCCCTTTCACCATGTGAGGACACAGCAAGAAGACAGCCGCTTATAAAGCAGAAAACAGGTCTTCACCTGACACTGAATCTGCCAGTGCCTGGATCTTGGACTTCTGAGCCTCCAGAACTATGAGAAATAAACTTCTGCTGTTTACAAGCCAGCTAGACACTCAGGTGGTCTGCTACAGCATCCCAAATGAACCAAGACACTAACTTCTCTCCTTTAGGCCGCTACACAATTCCTGAGTTGTACAATTCCACATATCCCCTTCGATTTAAAAACCGGGGTAACATACAATCTGAATGAGGACGCTGAAAGCTGAGTCACTTTCCATGAAAGCAGTTCCTACCTGTCCTTCCTTTTTCCACTTTTCTCATTCCCCAGCATGCCATGCTTTCCAATGTGATTTTTTTTCTTTTTTTTTTTTAACAACCTTTTTATTTTGAAATAATTTTTTAATTACGGGAAGTTGCAAAATTGCATAGAGTTCCCATATATCTATCCTTCATCCAGTTTCCCCTGATGTTTACATCTTGCCTAACCTTGTTACGTTTGTCAAAACCAATAAGTTAACATTGATACAATGCTATTAAGTAATCTACAGACTTTATTCAGATTTCATCAGGTTTTTCATGACGTCCTTTCTCTGTTTTTATACAACCCAGGAGTCAAACATCCCACAACCTCCAGTGAGATCTGTATCCTCAGAGGATCCACCAGAGTAACCCTGAAACCAACCAAAGATGAGTTCAGAACTCCCCAGACAGATTCAGGCCCAGGTCAGAGTCCAGAGGGTACGATGGATTAGGCCCTGGGGTTGAGGATGAGCTTTAGGCTCCCTGAAGATGTGGCAGAAACCAACTTGCTGGGCAGGCGAGGTCACACCAGGGCCCAATGCGGCAACTGTAAATTTTTTTTTTTCTGGGAACCTTCAAATAGTCCCACTTTCCTGAAGAAAGCAACCTGGACTATCTGGGACTTGTTGATGAAGCACTTTTGAAATAATCCTCCTCCGTGAGTCTGAGCACGTTGTTTTTCTAATCAAGAGATGGCAGCTGGCCCTTGATAAAGCAGTAGATGGGCTTCCATTGCTCTCAGCTGCACACACACAGGGCTCAGCAGGGCCTGGCCTGGCCATGGTCTTGCACCAACTTATCTATCATCAGCATAGACCCGGCTCGGTCCAGGTTTCACACACTGGGCCCTGGTCTTCTGCTTGGGCCCAGCCAACTTGGCTTGGAGCGCGTTTGGTCACTTTTTGTAAAACACTTACTGAGATTTACCATTTCTCTGTGCCATGACCTTTCTATCACATCTAAAGTGGGATTTTGCCTCTCTTTTCACTGAAGAGGAAAATTTTCCTGCATTACATGTGTTCCTGACATAGTCCTGCTCTCTCGTGCGCTACAGGAAAAAGAACAGTAAAATCAGACAAGCAAGTGTCACTCTAGGACCCATCACCTGCTGAGTGAGCTGGGCCATGTTACAGCCTTACGCTTCAGCATTTTTCTCTGAGAGGTGGAGCAAATTGTACCTGCCTCAGAGGGTTGCTTTGAAAGTTAAATAAAGAAGTGAAAGAATATTTTTCAAGTTCCTTGCTTAATGTCCGGCACTTGGAAGGCACTCAATAAGTGGTGGTTGCAGTTGCTATTGTTGTGATTATTATTGTAGTTGTTCAGTTCCTTTATCTGTAAAAAATGCATATTCATTCATTCAACACTGAACTAGGCTCCAGGGATACAGTGGTGAACAAGACAGACAGGGTACTTGCTAGCGTGGAAATTACTTCCAAAGGCAGAGACACAGACAACAATCAGGTGAAGAAATGAATGAACAACATGATTTTAGATGGTGAGAAGAACTATAAGAAAAACATGGCAGTTATGGAGAATGCCTGGTTAGAAATGCAGAACTACTGCAAATTCTATAATCACAGGAGGTTTTCACTGAAAAAAATTACATTTGTGCTAAAAACTGAGTGGCAACAAGGAATCAGCCAAAGAAAGAATTGGGGCAGAGGATTCCAGGCACAGAAAACAGCAAGTGCAAAGGTCCTGAGGTAGGAACACACTTGAGGTGTTTAAAAAAAAAAAAAGGAAAGAATACCAGTGTGACTGTAGCACAGTGAGCAAGGGAGAGAGTGGCTGAGATAAAGTCAGAGGTGCAGGAAGGAGTCAAACAGAGTAGGCTTGGAGGTCAAGGTAAGGGATTTGGATTTTATTGCAAGGGCAATGGAAAGCCAGGGGGAGTGTTTAAGTAGGGAAGTGATGAGTTTTGAATTACAATTTTAAAAGATCATTTAAACTTTAGACTTGACCATAAGAGGGCAAAAGCAAGAGCAAAGGAGTAATTAGAAAGCTAATATGCAGTAACCCAGGGTGAGACGCTGGTGACTTGAGCCACAAACAATTCTTTCCTTCTTCGAGTTGTTGCGAAGAATAAATGAGATCGTGTAAAGGCACCTAGGACAATTCCTGGCACAGAGTGGATGCTCAAAATATTTTAATTCTCTTCTTCCAACTCTATAATATAGCAGAGATCTCTATTCCCACAAAGCACTCTAAGAGGCAGATATAACACGTGTAAGTGTGAATGCCAGCATTCTCATCAACTGAATGTTGATACAGCAACATTATAATAAGGCTGAGTAAATGCCAATTCCAGCCTGGTACATATTGCCTTGTGTTGCCATTTCGTTAAAACTCCAAAAACCATTATGCTTGAACACTGTAAACTCATTTTTTAAAAAGTAGCATGGGGACCATAATGCATCTTGAATGCACAATCTAGGATCGCCATTGTCCTCTAGTCCAAAGAGAAGATTAAAAATTTTCCAATTTAGGGCTTCCCTGGTGGCGCAGTGGTTGAGAGTCTGCCTGCCAATGCAGGGGACACGGGTTCGAGCCCTGGTCTGGGAAGATCCCACATGCCGCGGAGCAACTAGGCCCGTGACCCACAACTACTGAGCCTGCGCCGAATGGAGCCTGTGCTCCGCAACAAGAGAGGCCGCGACAGTGAGAGGCCCGCGCACCGCGATGAAGAGTGGCCCCCGCTTGCCACAACTAGAGGAAGCCCTCGCACAGAAACGAGGACCCAACACAGCCATAAATGGATGGATGAATTAATTAAAAAAAAAAAAATTTTCCAATTTAAAACTCTACCAGACTTGTCCTTCAATTAATGCTGAAGGCACAATCCAGCTGTCTTGAATTAAAGCTACATGCTTTGCTATCAGCTAATGGATACTATAAAGGAATTGTTGGAAAATAAGAGCAAGAAATACAATGTTAATTGTAATTCAGATGAGGAATAAGAAATGTAATTGGTACTAGAGAAGCTTTGGATTGGACCATCCACAATGAGTCAGGAAATAGAAAGCATCACGTCATGTTTAAGAATCTGGGTTCTAAAGAAAGAAGACTTCCTGGGGGCGGGATCTGTCCTCCCCTCATTTATTCTTATGTTTGTATGACTTTGGGGAAGTCTCTTCACCTCTAAAAATCAACTCCTCATCTGTAGAATGTGAAAAACAACAATACCTCATCAGATTACGGTAAAGATTACACATGAGCATCTACTTAAAGTGGTTAGCATGGTGCTGGCATAGGACTTAAAGAAATACCAGTTATCTTTATTACCCTCCAGTACCCTGAGGCTCAGGTGAAAGGACTAGAATTATTTATTCTGGAATTGAGAAGGCTGAGTGTGTAATTTAGATTTTTACCATGAAAATTGCCACAATGTATGGAGTCCTCAGAGGCTAGATACTGCGCCAAGGGTTTATGTTTAATAAGAGAAAAAAATGCAACTTCCAGCATTCAGAAGCTGGCCTGGTACTCCCAGCAAAGTCTTGTTATCCTCCTATTAGACATAAAACATCTCTCAGAATTCCAACCTCAGACAAGGTTGCTGGGAGACCATGACAAAGTGAGACAGAGCAAAGCCACTTCACAACCTCGTCCAAATGCAGACAAAAGCCAAGGTCGCTGTGCCACCCTAAAAATACCAACGCCCCCCCAAAAAATCCTACGTATTTACCAATCACAGCTTTATACTCATGCTGGTCTCTGCTCCCTGTAGATAAGATTTATTGAGATACACAATCATATTGTGTATTGCCTCTGCTTCCTGACAACATTTAATGCAGAGCGAAACTTTCCCCAGATCACCCACCCAAAGCCCCAATTCTATGACAGATTCTTTCTAACGCCCTCTTACTGAGCCATCCTACACTTGCCTGGACTGTGTGTTTTCCTCGATGCAACAAGTAATAAACCCAACCTGTTGAACTATAGGTGTTTTCCCAGTGGTCTTTAGGCGAAGTGCATTAATTTTTAAACAACAGTGTAAGGCATGTATTATTATCTCTATTCAACAGCAGAGGAAACTGAGGTTCAGAGCAATTAAGTATCTCGCCCAAGCCCCTCCACATAGCAAGTGACAGAGAATGCACTGGAAGTCGGGTCTGTTCTATTGCAAAGCCCAGGCTCAGAAATGCCCCGGTTTCATCCTAGTCTTAGCGGGTGCTCAAACTCTGAGCAGGGTCCAACTGATGACTGAGCAAGAAAAACTGTCAAGAAGCAGCAGGATGCATTAGATGGGGGGCGCGGGATAGTCTTAATAGGAAGGAGGTAGTATAAGTGTTGGAAAGGGGGACTAATTTTCCCACCGATGGAGAATTATTCTTTTTTAATTAAAATATAATTAGGTGATTTAAAGAAGGTAGAGAGACATTTTGACTTTGGAAAAGTTGAGCAACTTAACAGGACAGGTTAGGGGAGAGACAGCCTGCTTTCATGCCCTACAACTCTTCTGTTATCTGCTTCAGAGATCATGGTCTATGACAGAATGGTAACTACATTAGAAATGAAGATATGAAAGCCATTATGGCTAATATTATCCTTTAAATGACTGGAAGCATCTCACAGGAACAAGAAAGAATACTTTTTTTATATTCCAAATTTATCTCAGTAATTGGATACTATACGATTTGATTTTATTATTTTTTCAAGCAGAAAGAGAATAACTGGCAAGTGAACATTTAATGGGGAAATATATAGCTTGCACAATTTAAAAATAAAATCTAACAGTTTGCATGTTTAGCACCTTTCATGCAAGAATTTTAGAGCGGTTTTGTAAAAATACATTACACTTCCTTCCCGCTCCCCACCACCCATGAAGAAGCTTGAGAAGTCTCTCGTGAGAGCATGACAAACCTTGAGTGCCCAGGGATGTGGAGGTGTGTGGAAGATGTGGGAGTCCTGAGTTGAAAGGAAAGCTTGGGTCGATCTTTTGAACAGGTGCCCACTCACAGGTGTCAGGCAGTCTCCAGGGAAACGAAACCGCTCCTTTGGGACCCGCTCTCCCCTCTCCCTTTGCCCCACTCAGTCACTTTAACCCCTTTGTCCCCCTCCTCTGGGACCCCACATTGTTTTTCCCTCCACTCCAGAAGTCAGATTATATCTGGTTTCCTTTGAATAGTCCTCAGAGAAATGATGGGGAAGGAGAAGATCACTGGGGAGGCAGGCTTTAAAAATCATGTCCTTGGAGGGAGCACCTACAAAATAATCAGACCTTCACGTGGCCATGGTAGGCTTCATCTCAGCTAAGCTAGTGTGAACTCCATCCATTTGCCCAACAAATATTACTGAGTATCTAGTTATCCAGGCAGTACTGTTCTAGGGAATACAGCAATGGATGAAACAGAAGAGAATCTCTGCCTTTATGGGGTGTATATTCTAGTTGAGGGAAAGTCAATAAATCAAACAGATTTTTTTAAAAACCAAATTATATGATATATTAAAATGAGCTAAATGCTATGGGAAAAAATAAAGCAGGGAATGGGGTTAGGGACCTAGGAGGTTAGATTTTTAAATGACGTAGTTAAGGAAGACCTCATTTAGAAGGTAATGTTGGAGCAAAGATTTGAAGGAAGTGAGGGGCAAATGAGGGAAAGGAATAGTCTAGGAAGATGGAATACAGTAATAAAGGTCTTGAGCCAGGAGGAAACCTAGAGTTCCTAGAGCGTGGCTGAAGTAGAGAAAGTGAGGGGAGAGAAGTAGCAATCGTAGAGGTAAATGTGGAACAGGAGTCGGCAGATTGAGTAGGGTCTTGTGGGTCACTAAGGACCTTGGCTTTTCTTCTGTATCAGATGCAGAGAAATTGGAATTTTTGAAAACAGGAGTGACATCATCTTAGAATTTAAAGGGATCTCAATGCAAGGTGAGAGTGGAAGCCAAGAGTTCAATGAGAAGCATATTGCAACAATCTATGTAAGAGAAGATGGTGGTTTAGACCATCACCTTCAGAGGTGAAGGTGGAAAAAGTGTTTGGATTCTCAATATATTCTGAGAGAAAAGCCAATAATATTTGCTGACAGATTGAGTGTGGGATATGAGAAAAAGAGAGAGGTTGACAATGATATCAAGCATTTTGGCCTGAGCAACTGGAAAGACAGAACTGTCATTTACCAAGATGGGAGAGAATGAAGGTGCAGCAGTTTGGGGAGGAAAGATCAGCAGTGCACTTTTAGCGATGTTTCATTTGAGTTGTCTGCTAGACATCCAAGGGGAGATGCCCAGAGGCAGCTGAACATACAAATCTAGAGTTCATGGAGAGGTCGCAGTTGGAGGTATAAATTTAAGAGCTGTCAGCAGGTTGACAATATTGACAGTCATGAAAATAGATGGGAGCAATGAGAGAGGATGCGGGTAACTAAGAAGAGGACCAAGCACTGAGCCCATTGTATGCTGGGAAGATGATGAAGAATCAGCAAAGGAAACAGGAGCAGCTGTCAGTGGTGTGAAGAGAAGACTAGAAATGTGTAGGACCCTAGAAGCCAAGTGAAGAAACCATTTCAAGGAGAAGGAAGTGACCACTGTGTCTAAGCGTGGGCACTAAAAGTGGAGCAATGGACTTAGCAGTGTGAGGTCACCGGCAACTTTGAGGGAAAAAGTTTCTGTGGCATGATGGAGGCTTTAATCAGAGAAATAACAGTGTAAATATTTGTATGCTGATGGGAATAATCCAGGAGAGGGGAGAAATTAATGATATGGGAAACAAAATTGCTGGAGCAATGACCTTGAGTAAGGTGAGAGGCTATGGAATCCATAGACACATGGAGTGGTTGTCTTTATATAGGAGTATGGACATTTCCTCTCTATGGTAACGGGAGGGATGCAAGAATAGGTCAGTACAGGTACTGGGAGATAGCTAAATTTGGTGGTGGTATTCTGTAGGAAGTTATCTTATGATTGCTTCTGTGTTTCCAAAAAAGTAGGAAGCAAAGCCATCTCTGGTGACACAGAGATGCTAGAGGTTTGAAAAAGAAAGAACGGGTATAAAACAGTTGTCCAGAAGAGCAGGGTGAATACATTAGGAAAATGTAGTACGATTGCTGGGAAGCATTAGATATTCACATGAGGTTTACGGTCATAAGGTTAACAATAAAACCAGTCATTGTGTGTGTGTGTGTGTGTGTGTGTGTGTGTGTGTGTGTGTGTGTGTGTGTGTGTGTGTGTGTGTTTTCCAGCCACATTCAGTGCATAGGTACAGGCATAGAATGGGCTGAGTTGGATTTAACCAAGGATGGGTTTTTCTGAAGTCAGTTCAAGGAAGCAAGAGAGCCAAGAGAATTGAGAGCAGGTACAAGGGTATGAATATAATAACTGAGCACAGGATTTAAGCTGGGAAGGGAGGAACATGATTAAAAAGGAGGGTAAGGAAAAAGGTGGTAAGATGGGTGGGTAGTAAGAGGAATTAGCATTAGGAGGGAGGGAGAGGAGAAAGGTGGTAGGATCAATAGATTGCAGGTCCCAGAGAGTTCGAGGAGTGATGGCGTCAGATATTAGAGGAATTAAGCTGAAAAGATAGGAAGTGGAGGTCAGAGGGTGGGATGTTTGAAACTGGAATTACGGACAGGTCACAGGAAGTCTAGATTCTAGTCTAGATTCTAGTCTAGAGAAGAACCATGGGAGGGAGGGGGCTAGAGGAAGAGTGCGGAATGAGATCACTGGAGGAAAGGAGGTCAAGGAACTGAGTGGCCAGGATATCACAAGTACCCTCTGGATATTAAAATAGGGGAGAATTAAGAAAAGAGAGAACGACAATCAACCAGGAATGAAAGTCTTCAACAAATGAACAGGAGTGATCCCGGGGTCCACAGACAAAGAAGATGGTAGGTGGGATTGTCTAATGACAAGGGAGTCAAAACTGCAGGGTTCTAGGGAAGAGGGAGGGAGAATGAACAGTCTGGAAATGGAAATGGTGAACTAGGAAGACACCCAAATGCACCTTCATGACCAATGGTCCAGGAGGTGATAGAGGAAAAGAGCCATGACCAGACAGGGCTGCAGGGAGAGCTGTGTGCTCAGAGGAAGTCCAGACCTAGGTTAGTCTAGTGCACACACCGTGCATACATGCATACACTCTCAAGCACACACATACACACACACACACACACACACACACGGAAACATACAGATGCATGGATGTTTAGATGAGTGGATGTCATGGTATGTGAAATATACCTCGATAAAGCTGTTTTTTTTTTTTTTTTTTAAGGAAGCACACGGAGATCTTTAAGAGCGAGGAAATCAGACCCATTTTAGGGGAGGTCAAGAAAAGTCTCTTCAAGAAAGTATCTGATGAGGATGTCCCAATATGAAAAAAAAATCTTACATTTGTAGCACATAATGATATTACCTTTTCCCCCTTTGGATTCACAGTACTGACTTTGAATTTCATTCATGGCCCTTCCATCACAATCATTTGAGTATCTGTCCTAAATTGTCTACAAGGTTGTAAGGCCCCTGTAGGGCTAAAGAATGTGTCCCTCAGTTTGATATCCTCTGCAGAATGTAGGACCATGTCTAACTCACCAGAGACTCACATAAATATTTCTTCAAATATGTTGAATTAATTTAAATATTTATTATTTCAAAGTATCAAAGTAACAACTTATAAAGGCATTTTCAAAAGAAACAGGAAATAGTTTTACCAAATACTATTTATTTACATGAAAAGTACATTTTCATATTTATTCATTTGAAAAGTAAATCAAACATAAATGAGAATATTTTGTGAGTTATCATTAACTAATACTCATCTTACGGTCAGAGGCAGAAAGAAATAGTTGAAGTAAATATCAAAAGCATGTCCAATATGCAACTTTCAGAATTATATGGTTAAAAAAAAAACTAGTATATAATTGCCAGGAAAGCTATTTAAAGCAGAAATATGAGATTAAAAATGCCAAAGGTGTAAACAACTTTAATCTGCTAATTTATTACACATGCCTCTTAGAGCCAAGTTTTATTTTAAGATTAGATCTTGGATATTTTCACTGTGTTGCTGCAAATGAAACTAAAATTTTCTAAACTCAAATGCTACGCATGTTTCATCTTTTAGATGTCACTTCATCTCCTCTGAAACCAAGTTCATGTCTACAGTTTAAGCATTGTGACTCTACATATGTAATCTTTTCTTCTAAGGACATATTTCTATAGTGTAAAAGGCACTATGACAATGCTTACCCATGTCTGTATTCCATCAACAGTCTGCATTAGGGAACAGGCAGGCTACAGAAATAAATAAAAGTTACTTTTTGGGCTTCCCTGGTGGCGCAGTGGTTGAGAATCTGCCTGCCAATGCAGGGGACACGGGTTCGAGCCCTGGTCTGGGAAGATCCCACATGCCGCAGAACAACTAGGCCCGTGAGCCACAGCTACTGAGCCTGCGTGTCTGGAGCCTGTGCTCCGCAGCAAGAGAGGCCGTGACAGTGAGAGGCCAGCGCACCGCGATGAAGAGTGGCCCCCGCTCGCCGCAACTAGAGAAAGCCCCCGCACAGAAACGAAGACCCAACACAGCCAAAATAAATAAATAGCGTTCCCTTTTAAAAAAAAAAAAAAGAGTAAACAAACTTTTTTTTTTAAAAAGTTACTTTTTTATTATTAGAACAGCAAACATGGCTTTAACTAATAAAGATGATTCAGGGCCACTTGCTGAGGAAAATCGTCCTTTCAATCATAAATGCAGGAAGTGTGAAAGTGTATTATGGACCCCATATTACACACTGGACCCAATTACCTGCAACTCTTTCCTCTCTTATGACCCAGATTCTGCTTTGGTTTCTGGACATATCTAATTCTGTTAGCTTAATCCTCTAGCTATATGAGGGAGCAGTCACAATAAAAAATCGAGATCCAATCAGTTATTTAAGAAGTGATCCACTGCTAAAGGTAAGTGGCTTTTGACTAGGTCTATGTTCTCAAACTTTCCAACAAGGCTCTGCTACCTCTATTCCTAAGAAACACAGTTCTCCAATTACACCACTATGAAATGTGACCTTTCCCTCCAGCTGGCACTAGGGTTTAGCCATAATCATTAAAAAAGTACAGGTGTGCTGACAATTCAAGCCAGCACAACAGTGGCATGGTATAAGACTTGGTGGATGGGAGGCAGAAATTTACAGGAAGGCTTGCACAAAATTGAATCCTTAATATAATCTTAACAATGTGAGCTCTTTAAGCCAAATATCTGGCCTCTTCCCACTTCTTCCGTGAAATATCATGATTGACTGAGAGCCTATATAAAACTGCAGTTCAGGGATATTGTAAGATTTGAATGCATGAAGTACAATATTTGCTACATGTATGCCATTGTCCAGTTGGACTTTGCCTCATCTCCTTTGGCAAGGCAGTCCCCAAAAGGGTGTTGGGGTCACTGACTAGTGACTGTTAAACACTGGAGAAGCTTCAAATTGTCCTGGTGACAAGAAAGGGCAGCACTAGGCCCAGTGATGAGAAGCCGAAGAAGGATTTCACTTCTCCCTGTGGAAGGACTTCGCTGGGCAGCTTTCCATCACAGGAGGTGCTGAAGGGACAATGAGGGATCGTCTGTTACGACATCGTGGGGGGCTGAGACTAGTTGACCTAAAAGGTCTCTTCAAGCTCTAAGGTTTTATTCCAGATCCGCAGGCAAGACACCCTCATGGTGTCGGCATGTTTCCTGTTGTCTGACAGCACCATCCTATCTCTTACTTCTGAGCCTTTGCACGTCCCATTCCCTCTGCCTGGGCACCCTTCCGCCCCCCTCACCACTTCAAATATGAGCTTATATGTCTCTTTCTTCACTTCCTTTACTTTCTTCCAGCAAGCCTTCACTGTCCCAACAAATTTAGGTAAGGGCACTTTCCAATACGCATTTATGGCACTCTACCCCTCCCCTCCCATAGTACCTACTCCACTTGACTGGACTTCCTTAAGGGTAGGGAACATGTCCTTGTCATAACTGTATGTCCATCACCCACACAAGGCCTGCAGCAGAGCCAATTCTCAACGACTGTGTGCCAAATGCGTAAATTACTTTCTTATTGAAAACCCTGCTGTGTCTTCCCAGAATCCATTGCACCTAGAAACAGTTTAACCAGAGATACTTTATCTTGCTTAGTTATACTATTTTATGGGTCTCAAGTCCTTTTCCCACCCAAGAAGTGCTCCCAATAGAACACTGGTACCACTTATATGCTATAGACTTGTGCACTGTCCTATCACAAAGGGATTTTTAAGCTAAAGCAGTTAATGACTATTTGCTAAGGCTTCACATGCTTAAAAGGCCAACAAATAAAAGTGAATAAGTGCATTTACAGCAAAACTATCTTACGGTCACCATCTATATGACCCAGGTTCTCATCTTGGGTGGGGTGGACCAAGTTCTGATTAAGAGTCCTGATGCTGCCTTGCCAGGGCCAGTCCCTACAACGACCTTCCACTCCTGTTAAAAAATGCTCTGAATGGCTATGGTGTATAAGACACCTTGCTCAGCTACTTCCTGCAACTCTGTCCCAGGGATCGTGAGGATACATCAGAAACTGCAAGGAATGTGTGGACATCCATCCAAAACCCTTAATTAAAAGAAGATAGTTCAAACCACTTTTCCACAGGATGTGGAAGCCATTTATTAGCAATACTAATTTAAGATGATCAAAACAAACTCAAATTGAGTAGTTTAAGTGACTAACAGTCAAATAAACAATTTCATCATTTCTCAAATACTTCCTACTTTTAAACTATGACTTTTTCATGGCTATTATGTGAAAACCACTCTAGTCATTTGAAACTCAGTAAGTGTAGGTGGTTGATAAGAAGAATCAGACAACTCAAGCAAATGCCTCCTACCCACTGACCATGACTGAAGATGAGAAATGTCCACAGTTAACAGCTCCATGACCAGCCTCCAACCATCTTCCCATTTCCTGATAAATCTGAGACCCTGTTCTCTAGCCATTCTTCCTGCTTAAGCACAACCTTCACTACCTTTACCCTCTGACATGTCAACCTCACACCCTCATTCCTACTTGACTATTGCCTGCCTAGACCAATGTTTCTCACACTGTAAGGTGCTTGGGCATCATCTAGGGATCTTGTAAAATGTAGATTCTAATTTGATCGTTCTTGAGTGGAGCCTGAGATCCTTCTCTTGTAAAAGCTTTTAGAGATTGCTGATGCTGCTGGCCCATGGACCATACTTTAGAGTATCAAGGACTAAGGCCAAGGACTCAGCATAGAATCTGTCAGTCTCAGCAACTTCAGCAGGTCTGCAAAGTCCTGAAATTTTTAGCAAATTTTCTAGGGACAGGGTCTATAACTTCCATCAGAGTCTCAAAGGATGCTACACAAAGGTTAGGAACCATTGGCCAAGGCCACCACTGCTCTTCTCCTGGCTATGCCATGTCTCCTTCTGGTCTTCTTCCCCAACTCTCTCCCACTAGCTGCTCCACAATATTCATCCAGCAATCCCACCAGCAGCTGGTTTTCTATGCCCAAGCAGATTTACATTATTCAAGGTACCTGGTATGCTGGACACATTCATTTTGAAGAGCACCAACAAAAAAAGAGATTTGAGATTAATGACTCTGAGATGCAAGGGCTACAACAGCATGATGTTGGGCAGAGAAAATCATTCTGAAAAGCAAAAAGAACTGAGTTTGAATCCTGGGTCTGCATCAACCTAATTCTGTGACCTTACATTAGTTAGCTTCTCTAAGCTTCGATTTGCTCCTCTGTAATAAGATCTACTTGTAGGCCCCTGTGAACATAACATAGCAAAGACAAACTTCCAGGCACATAGTGCTTACACAATCAATTGGTTACCTGTTCCCTTCCTCTTTAGCGTAGAGGAAGGGCAAGGATAAATTAAGATCTAAATTATTAATAAATAATTTTAAAATAAGATCTCGTAAGTTAAGATCACATTAAAAGAAATATCCATCTAGGCTTAGATCCTGAATAATAAGAAAAATAACTATTTTTAAAATACATTTAGGTATTTTAAAAATACACTTAGGTATTTTTTTAGGTATTTTTTTCTCTCGGATCTAAAATAGACGAGAACTGAAAGTTTTGGAGGAATTTTTAAGGGAAAGTAAGGAATTCTTACACCACGTTTCAACCTTTTTTGGTTTAAGTAAATTGTGTTAGAAAATGCCTACTAACCAAGAACTCACAGCAAATATGTATCCAATTTTAATACAACACTATAAAACTGTTCTGGAAAGTTAAAACTAGTTATTAAGAGAGTCTGGGTGGGAAAAATATTCTCTAGGGGAGAAATGATTTCCCTTGTGAAGAACTAGGTTTAGGGACTCTTGATCATAAGCCTTTCAGATATTACATAATAAAAACGCCATTGGTTCCTTATCAAAGGACAACTCAGCCCTCACTAGCACATTTTCATTGAACCTCAACGCAGCTAATCACTGTAGAACTAATGCAAAACATCTCCCATTTCATGCTCAGTGTGATATTACACCTTTACTTGTTTGTCCCAGAAAGTTAAGCATTTAAAAGATTTCATGGCCCCAACACAGGCTTTTAAGGGCATACTTATTCTTTTATCATATTCTATTTTTAAAAACTACTGGAAGAATTTGGAAGAAAAACTATCTCCTTGGTCCAATTTGTCAAATAATGAGAGTTCAAAGCTCGAGTTATCTCTTATTCTAAAATACTCTGTTATCCCTCAAGGATAAATTTTCCATTTCTGATAAGGTCCTTGTCGAATCCAAATTACAAGCACAGGAAGTCTTGGGGGGAAAACATGTTTACTTATTTTTCCACGTAACATCTTCAAAGAAACTTAAAGGAAGAAAGAACTGCTCCTAAGGATATCTTCCAGAAGTAAAAAATTCAGTAAGACGTTTTCCTCATCCTCCTAAAACAATCTATATCTCCGAGGAAATTGAACCAATACTCAAGATCTTACCTCTCAAAGCAATGTTTTTCCAAAAGAGTTGTCCTTATTCATCTAATATAAATATCATCTGTGGAGTCATTCTCTATACCCCCAAGATTCACATTAAAGCTAGTTTAAAAATAATTTGCCATTTACATATGTTTTCACTAGATTGAAAGCCAAAAGCTCTTCAACCCTTGCCATTCCGGCAACAAAAGACAGAACCACATTATCTTAGGGGTTTCATTCAGGAAGATAGAGTGCTGGGCCTCTGAAAGAGATACGTTTCTCGTGGTGAAGGGTTAAAAGAGGACACCAAGCCACCCTCTGGAAGTCATTAAGTTACAAAGCCCCAAGAAGATAAAAGTTTCCATTTTCTAAAATGTAAATCAAAAACATATTCATTAGTATTGCAAAACAAACATGCAAATCTTCACCACTTGAAAAGCTCGGCTAAATATGTACAAGGGCTAAACCCAAAAATACATCTGGTCCTCGGTTACAGAACTTGCTTTTTTGGTTTTATCTAAAGAGTTTGTCTGTCTTCCATGGTTGGCTTCTTGGATTATTGCAATTCATAATAAGCCTTTTAGCTAAGGATGAAATAAACAAAGATAAAGTCTATGTCCTAGTTTTAAATGGTCCAGATGGGATGATTTTTCCATATGTTTAGCACACCCACTGTTTATTAATCATTGCTAGCAGAGCTTAGAGGATTACTGGGTTTATTGCCTGGGCAAGGGCAGAAATTTACAGTTTGTATAATCTCTGCACACCTTTTTAATATTCCATCCTTTCCGGATTGTCCTTTGTGCTTTGCTCAGGTTGGGTGTGCGTCCAAATCTGTGTATGTGTGTGTCTGTCTCCGTGTGTGTGTGACATATTATGCGGCGGGGAATTTCAGCCAACTGATCAAGAGGAGGTTTTTTGTGCCCAAATTTGGATACAATATCAGACTTCAGGAATGTGTTACATCATAACAATGACAATGTGGGTAAAACTGGCAATACTTGACTCACTACCCTTTATAGTGATTTACTTAGTGTCTGGCAATCTGTTTTTCATATGATGTTTGTTTCTCATAAACAGTTTCAACATGGGAGAGTATGGTGTCAAGATAACAGTTATATCATTTGTCACTGCAGAACATCTATCGGGCTTGCCAAGAAAACAAGAGTCTTTTATCTTGGGCTTCTTACAAGTGCTTGAGTTCTGGTGATTGTTTCTCTTCGATGTGCTGTATTATTCTTTGAAACCTGACCATCACCGTCTCAGTTAGACTGTCACTTCAATTTCTCGTAAATAAAGTGAAGTCTGCGGAAAAGTCAGCAGAGGGGACAGTTGAGGAAAAAATGCTGAGAGAGACAGAGAGAGAGAGACAGAGAGGAGGTGATTCTCAGACAAGGTACAGCCTCTGAGAAAGGAACACCCCAAGCAGTGAGTTAATAATAATGAGTTTAAAAGCACCTTGACTGTTTCCTGTCATTTTTTAAATGGATAGGGTCTCAGATAAAGTGTATGACTTCCATTTTCATCAGTGTACCAAGTCCTTAAGCACATTTTTAGTTGTCAGATGGTTAAAACAACCATTGGGGGGGGGGGTGGAAAGTAGAAACCTCTGTCTTTTTATATCACAATCATAAAGCCACCCTGTCAATCTGAGGGAATTCCGACAGAAGGCTTCCATATTTGGAACACCCCCTAAAACTTGGAAGGAGAAAAAAGAGGGGAGATATTCTTTAAAATTTCTTTTAATAGAATTGGTTAAGACAGTTAATGTAGAAAACGTTCTATTAATCATGGATGCTTTTTATAGTATTTTTACATGGGTTTTGAGATGTGGTTTTATATCTTCAACAAATAGAGGAAAGGAAGGCCTCCATAAAGCATAAGAATAGACAGCTGTGGGTACAGAAAACTGAATATTCGGTCATTCAAAAAGGCTTTGAAATCACTCTGCTGGAGTCTTGTGTACAATAATTAAACTCTGAACAAGTATCTTTTATGATATCCTACCCTATGCTGTGGGCACATAACATTTGCCCTATAAAATAAAATAAAGAATGTGGACTCAGGAAACAGCATTTTCAAATGAGTTACCTAAAGGAGAAGCATTTCACTTATGTCCATGAATGGAAATGATCTAACTTGTACTTGGAATATCAGTTCTATGACCCAGACAATGGTCAGATATTCTGGGAAATCGACACACAGAATCTCCTTCTGATAGTTCGCGTTAGTTTATGTAGCCAGGAAAGCTGCTCCGTTTAAAGCATTGTTGGCAGGCAAGTTGGTACCTCAGCCTCATCCAAGGCATTTAGGCTAAGCCTACTTTTCTATTCAAAGAAAAAAAAATGTGAATATGACTAACCAAGGAAGGAAAATATTGTTCCTTTTAGGGATCTGGTGCACAAACAGCAGATCTAGTCAACGACCCTACCGACTTTGGGGCTTACTGCCCCTCATCATGCCAGATCACTTCCATACTCTTAGCCTATCATTTCCCTTCTCTTTGCCTGTCCCAATTCTCCCTAACCTCAGTTCTAGTTCAGGTCATTTCTGCTCCGTGAGACCTTTCCCACTGCCAAAGTCCATATTGATGTCTCCCTTCTCTGGACCACTAATGTTCAGTCTGACTGACTCTAAAAACAGATACATAATCATATGTTGCCTTGCATCATTAATAATAGTTTCATGTCTCTTTTCTGTTTACTTTACTTGGCTATATGCTCCTGGATGACAAGGATTTTTTTCTGAAATGCACCAGTAACTACTGCATTGAGCACTTGCTATATGCCAGGCACAATGCTAGGCACCTTCCCTAAGTTATGTCACTAAATCTAGAGTATAGCTTCCATGGAAAGACATCTGTGCTGCCCACACATTGCCTAGTAATATGAACAGAACTCCAGTGCCTAGATCAACACTGAAGGCCCAATTCTGAGAATAATTCAAATGCAACATAGGAAGTCCTAAATATATAGACACTTAGGAACATGACAGTCAATGGCCAGAAAAATTATTCCAGTAGAATGAAAATATTCTCTCCTCATCTCAGAATCGGCTCACCAGTGTCACTGGGTCATTTCGTGTTACTTATTTAAATGATCTTTTTTGACACTTCATTATTTGACTGTGATTTTCCACGGCTCCACCCATGACTTTCAGTCACTTGTTAGAGCTTCTTGAGAGGACTGGCTAGAACTCAAAGTTTCTGAGTGGTCATTTTGTCTTTTGAAAATACCTGACTAGATTATACCATTTAATAATAGTTATTTTCCTTTTTCCACACTTTCAGTAGTTCAGTTATATTTGGGAAGAAAATAAGGTTCCCTAAACCACTTCCACTGCTTTGTGCCTCTCTCGTAGATTCTATTCCTTTGGTGTTGAAAGAACCTTTATACCCCTGTAGAAATGTAAGAGTATCCCATCAGAAACAGTCAAGCTGTTCCCTGACAGGCAAAATGTAAAAAACGTTGAGGCTCAAATCTCCTATGGAATTAAAATGGAAGTTCAGAGGTCAGGTTGATTCAGATTATAGATCTACACTGGTAAGACTATCCACACAAACCCCACCCAGCACTGTACTTACATCTCTCAGAAAAGTGAAAGCCATGGATGCCAACTGAAATGAGAAATATAAAGCCAGCCTTGGCCCAGTATGGAGATATATTTTATCCTACCACATTTTTACATTTGCATACATGGCACCCTTCAAAGCCAGGAGTTTATATTTTCCCACCAAGGCTCAGCATGTGTGAAAAACGCTTTCCAAGAAACAAAGGCTGGCCGAGATGCAAATGCAAATGTGAACTTGTGGGCAAGCAAATACCTGTTAACTTAACGGAGATCTTTCCTGCATATCTTGGATGAGTTTGGTAATAACCCAAGGTTCCTCCAGACAAGAACCTTGAACCTCAAAGTCAAACAACAACAACAACAACAAAAAACAATTGCACAAGGACAGAATCACTGGGAAAGCAAACACATTTCTCAATAAAGAACACTCTAACTTGAAAAAAGGGTGGATTCGGCAAGAGATAAGCATGCTCGAGGCTGGGAATTATTTGCTAGTTCATTCTTCCTATAAAAGGGATTATCTCTGTGGCCACAAATAAATTCCAAAGCCTCTGATTCCATGAGAGTTTTTTTCCCTTGGAAAAGAAACAGGTCTAGGATTCTACCCTACTGCTTTCCAACGCTAAAAGGATTCTCAAAGTAAGGATGGAGACAGAGGCCTTGTATTAA
Source organism: Balaenoptera musculus (assembly GCF_009873245.2). NCBI lineage: Eukaryota > Metazoa > Chordata > Mammalia > Artiodactyla > Balaenopteridae > Balaenoptera > Balaenoptera musculus. The sequence goes on along the minus strand of NC_045801.1, from coordinate 22,294,295 downwards.
AGGGGGTGGTCAGATTCACCTATTTGCTTTCTCTCCCTACCACCCTACAAAAAAAGGTTTTCTGTAGGTTGTCAAATGTTTATACAGGTTTAGGTCTTAGAGGATATAAACTTATACATAACACATATCAGAACCAGAAGGAAGTAGCATACTAGGGCTAGACGACATGGAGGGAGTTGGGGCAAGTCTGAGATTCCTGCTATACTGGACTCCATCTTTCCAGGTCATTGGACCTTGACCCACATTATGTCACCCCTGAGCAACTTGAGATGATTTATGCTCAGTGGCACTGACTCTTTCTTTTTGTGTTTTTGGAAACAAAAGAAAAAAGATGTCCAAGAGAGATTACTCGGAGATTTGAAAAAGTTCTTTAATGCATGGTTATTTGCCTACATATGGCCTAGGCCTGTTTGGCAAAATCTGCCAAGTATCTTAAATGGTTCCCAGGAAACTCCCAGCTTCAGCTCCACTGCCATGACTTTTCTGTACCATTTTAATTGTTCCAATAAGATGCTGCATGGTGAACAGCCAAGCATTGATAAACCAGTAATTTGCCAATGTAGATGTTAAAACCAAACAAGAAATACAGAGATATTCCCTACTCAAAGAAGAATGTCTTTTCAGTGAACATTTTGCTTTTAACTTTTTTGCAAATAACGTTTTATTTGGATCAGCTTCAATTGCCAAACATGAAAAATGACAAAAGCAGGCAATGGAGAGTGGCACTGTGCCCCCAGCCCAGGGTCCTAAGAAGTAAACAAATATTTCTGTGGTGTGGTACCATGCCAGATCATGCAGGGGAAGCCAAAATGCTAAATGATGGCTGAGCTCATAAAACTGTTCTTTCCCTTATCAAGATGAGGTTTTAGGCTCTCAGATTTCAAGGGTTTGCTTTGATTTTTATTTTTCTTAGACCAGCACATGTAGCTGTCATGTTTTGCCTTGGGCGTTAATTAATATGGGTAACCAACACCTCACGTAGGAAAAAGCAAAATCAATTAACAAATAGGAGCTGTTTGTTAACTGCACACTATGTGCAAGGTTCTAGGCTAGATGCTCAAAGAACACAAAAGCACACACAATGCAGCTACATCTTGAGTTCCTCACAGGGCTAATTGAAGAACAGAGATGAGAGATAATAACAATAAAATACACGTTAAGTGCCAAAATACAGTCAGACAAATCAGTGTTTTAGAAGTTAGAAAAGGGCCTGGGCCAGTTAAGAAAGGCCCAAGAAAACAGTTGTGATCTGAGCTGAATCTGAGAAGGAAGAAAACTCAGACTAGCAGAAAAGAGAGGATAGACCTTCATGGCGACAGGTAAACATGTTAAAAAAAAAAAAAAGTTACTGCTGAATCTGACATTGTAATAATTAGAGCTTATACATCTTCTTTTCTCTAAACCTAATATAAAACTATTTGTATATTTATGCCCCTGTAAAGGGAAGCAGTCTTCAGGTAAATTAACAATAGGTGGAGATTGACCAAGGCCAGGTAAACAATTTTGCAGATCCTATGGGAACTATGAGAACACTAAAGTGAAAAAATATATATGAATAAGGAATAATCAGTAATATGAAGAAAGGCAGTGCCTGTGATATATATTTGGTCTGAAATCTAGATTCTTTCAGAACCATGTTAAGGGTTAAATGTAGAATTCTTCATCCTTGCGAACAAAACTTCTGATGAGTTCTTTGAAAACTGGGCCTGTGTCATCCAGCTCTGCATACCAAGTGCGTAGTAAACTTTCTGAGTTTATAGTAGGTGTTCAGTTAGTATATGTTAAACTGAACTGGTCTAAATCACATTTCAAGCAAATCAAAATGTAGACATTTGTGAGCTATAATTTCTCCAGTGTTAATTGGTCTAGAGCAAACTATGCCTAGAACAACCTCAAAGTGTATTTCCTTATAATGTTAGTCTTTTAATCTCCTTACGTTAATCCTCTCTTTTTTTAAAATATTTATTTATTTATTTATTTATTTATGGCTGTGTTGGGTCTTCGTTTCTGTGCAAGGGCTTTCTCTAGTTGCGGCAAGTGGGGGCCACTCTTCATCGCGGTGTGCGGGCCTCTCACTATCGAGGCCTCTCTTGTTGCGGAGCACAGGCTCCAGACGCGCAGGCTCAGTAGTTGTGGGTCACGGGCCCAGTCACTCCGCGGCATGTGGGATCTTCCCAGACCAGGGCTCGAACCCGTGTCCCCTGCATTGGCAGGCAGATTCTCAACCACTGCGCCACCAGGGGGACCCCCTAATCCTCTCTTAATGGCCATCATGACAAGCATGATTATAAACACTCAGCCCATCTATGCCATCTCTGGACACAGAGAGAGGAGTCAGGATTTGTAGGAGTCCCCTTATCCTCCTGGGTCCCTAATGTATTCCTTAAGTTCTTGTGTAAAGAAGAGCATAGCCCATAGGGTAGAGTGAAGCTGACCTCAGCATGATGACACTGATTAAAAAAAAAAGAAAAACTTAGGTCATAAATTAGTGGTGTGCCATTAGGGTGGCACTGGCTTCGAGAGGGTATACATGCAAATGAGTTCCAGTCTCTCTCAAAGCAACAACAATTCACAATAGAAATTATACAACATTCTGAGAAGTAACTGAGCCAGTCAGAAATTAAAAGAACTATGTATACACAACATAATGAACAGATTTATTAGGGGAAACACACAGCTGACGAGGGAACTCTTGAGCCAGCAAAGAAACGATGGAAAAGTTTGCTCAACACAGTTTCAAGGCTTCACATTGACTCCTGGACAGCCTTCTTGGTCTCCCAAAGACATAAGCTATTCAGAGCCTACTTTTGGCTACTAGGTCTTTTATTTCTTCAGAGATCTTATAGATCCCGAGCCTACATTTGCTACCAGTTGACATGGGGGTCCTGTCAAAGATAAGGGAGTCAAAAGCAAAGCAGAAACTCAGCTTATCAGTAGCTCTGCATTCGTGATCACTCTGAATTTCCATCTGGGTCTTTAATGAACACACTCATGATTCATGACCAGTGTTCCTCATTTTCCTGGCACACATACAAGCCTGGCATTTTTCAGTTCCTATCCTCTGAATCTTTATTGAACAACCATGTGCCGGTACCAGAGCAGAAACTCCATCCCCAGGTCCCATGGACGCGATCATGAATAAGCCTTTGTTACTCCTCTCGAGAAGCTCATTAAGATAGATACAATCAAATCCTCATGGCTGTGGACTTATAAATGAAGATAGAAGACACTCACTTAACACGCAAATGGATGCAGAAACAACACAACAAATGATGGCAACACGAATTGATTCATATCAAGAAAAGGTTTAGCGTTTGGGACAGAAAAAAGGGGTGTGATGATCTTGTGAGAAGAGTTAGTACTGAGAGCGTAGAGGGGAGTGAAGCTTGGGCAGGGAGGCACTGGGACCGACTTACTCCTTCTGGGTCCTGTTTAGCCTTTGATGACTTTCCCACAGGTGTTATTCTGCTGCCACTGGAAGAATCACTTGGGAGGCAGCCAGGAGTCATGTTCATCTTTGTCTCTGCAGCCACACCCAAACCTACAGTGAGAGAACTCGCAGGCAGCGGTACCCACCTCAGACACAAAGGACAAGGCAGCACATAAAGAAACAAGACTCAGGAGAAAGAGGAAAGGGCTGGTCAGGCAGACAGGGCTGGGACACGCCTTAACAAAGCCAGTAATGCCTAGTCCAGAGCTTCAGGGAGTGGCTGTCAACAGGGATGAAACCATCCCTGGGCTGCCTTGCGAGACAGGAGGAACACTTAAGCCACCGACTCTTTAATAGATCACACTGACCCTCATTTAAACTAAAAACATATCCATATGGCCTTGCAAACAGCTTTACAAAATCACCAGATCTTCCAAATGCATATTTGGCCCTCCAATATCGATGGAGTTCAGCCAAACAATGGAGCTTCCTCACCTCTGCCACTGTCCCTCCGATCCCTATCTAGACAGAAGGGAAGACCTGCTCTAAGCCAATGGACCTATAATTCTCCTTCAAACTTCCATGGGGATTGGGCATTTTGGTTCTTTCAAATCTTCAGGTTAAGGACTTCTCTGGTGGCGCAGTGGTTAAGACTCCACACTCCAAATGCAGGGGGCCTGGGTTCAATCGCTGGCCAGGGAACTAGATCCCACATGCATGCCGCAACTAAGAGTTCGCTTGCCACAACCAAGGAGCCCGTGAGCCACAACTAAGGAGCCCGCCTGCCACAACTAAGACCCGGCACAACCAAATAAATAAATAAATATTAAAAAAAAAAAAAGACCCCATAAGCAGTAGTTTAAAAAAAAAAACCTTCGGGTTATTTCTCTCGTTTGGCACTGCTGGCTTCTCAGCCTGGGGTTTCTGAGCCAATGCTAATGTTCATGACCCATTTAGATGCACCCTTGGCTGCCACAAAAGAAGGCACTTATGTTCTCAAGAGCACCTCCACTAGGCCTCCTCTCAGACTTTCCTTTTCCATTTGTCCCTGAGGGAGGGGATGACAGATACCTTCCTAGACTTCTGATATCCTTTCCCTCCTCCCATCTCCTCCACCCCTACATGCCCCTCACCTCCCCAATCTCCTAAAGGCCCCTCCTTATGACTATAAGTTTGAACTGGCAAAGAAAGATTGCTCTCAGCTTAAGACTTAGTCATTTGTTAACCCTATCATGGTACTGATTCAATTCTTCAATTATTTTATTTAAGTCCCCCTACTAGGCCCTGTGACACACACACACAAAAAGATCATCCATAGCCTCCTGCTTTTAGGGAATGAACAATCTAGCAGGCCTATCCAAAAATTAAGTATAAAATGAGATGCCACCATCACAACTATTATCTGCAAGTTGCTTTGTGATTTGACCAGGATTTCCTCATTTATTATCTTGTTTAGTCCTTAGAAAAAATGCTACATGATAGCAAGAGGACAATCAACAGCAACCAGACTTGACTGCAGGAATTCCAACCCCGAACACTTTGCTCCTTCCCAAGTGAGGTGATGTAAGCAAAGTACAAAGAAGGTGCTATTGGAATTCAGAGGAGGAAGTGCCATGAAAAACCAGAAGGTTCTCAAAACCACATCACAGATGAGTTTCTCCCCCAAGCATCTGGCTGCAGTGTCTCTAGTAACTGGTTTATCAAACAGTTGCTTCAAGTTCAGCCAACAGGGTCCTTCCCTAGAGCTGCTTCTCTGTCACATAGAAGAGGCCTTTGTGGCCTCACCATTGTTTTCAATTGTTCTGGAACATCCAGTTCATCTTTATAATTGCTAAGATGTTAAGGTTGCCAGATTCCTGTACTGAACAACAAAAGCAGTGTGAATTATCAGATTTTCAGTAGAAGACATGAGAGGAGAAGAGAGGCTCGAAGACCTTAGGGTGACTTAGCCATCTCTAAACTAGGAAGTTACAACATCAGAACTTCAATCGCTTTAGTAATTCATTCATTCAACAAACATCACTAATTCCCTACTTCATGCAAGTCACTGGGCTAACTGCTGGGGTTACAAAAGTGAACTAGCTGATGTATAAGGCACATGCACAAAGCATGTGTCCTACCTCTGCACTACATAATACACATCTGAGACATTTTGCTTTCTGGACAATGGGAGAAACCACTGACAAGCCATTCTAATTCAAAATAACCCTGTCTATAATAGACTCCTGGCAAGATGAATTCTGTTATTCAGTCAGTCAATGGCATTTCATAGTCCAATTCTCCAAACAAAACTTTGTCCAGAAATTTCCTGACCATGCACTTTGGGAATTCCTACTTTGATGGACTTCCAAGCCCTTTGGGGCCTCCTTGGGAGACAGTGACAGCTATGTCAGATCTGTCCCTCCTCCTGCCCCTAAAAAGCTTTCTCTCTGACTGTCTTAGAAAGATGGTAATCATACACTTGAAAACCAAACCCAAACTCACCATAGCTTCCCAATACAATTGCTGATAAAGTTGAAAAGCCATATTTCAGGCTCTTCCTCTCTCTGCCAGGAAAGAAGTGTACACTGCGAGGGCCTCCCACCAAGCAGGAGTGGAACGGAGAACTCCACTTTCAGCTTGGCATTTTCCATCATGCAGGTAAAAGCTTTCCTGTCTTCATGTCCCAGCAATTTGGCTGTGGAAAAATTAGGTTCATTATTCTGAGGAGCCTAGCTTTTCTGTGATCTCTCTCTCTCCTCCTCCTCTTTGGCATTTTCAGTTTCTGCATTGCTCACGATGCAAAATGAATTAGGGTTAAAAAACAAACAAACAAAAAATACTTTATTCTAAGAGGTCCTTTGCAAGAGCAAATATTCCTCAGTAATAAGCATCACTTTTGCTGAGTTTATGAAAGCACTCAGGCCTCTGGGTCAGACCTACTGTGTTCTACAATGGAATGAGGTATTTCCCACCAAGATGCTCTGAAAGGCCTCAGGGAAAAAGAAAAAAAAAAAAAGGAAGCTCTTCAATGGAGAGGCTCTTGTATTCACAGAGAGAGAAACAAAATAAAATAAAATAAAATAATAAAATAAAATAAAAAATAAAATAAAATGATGTGATCTTGGGTAAATTATTTGACCCTATCTGGATGTTCATTTCCTCAAGTTCCAAATAATATTTACATGTGTCTAAAACTACTGTGCTTGTTGATGACTATTATGGAACTGCTCGTTCTGATAAATGCAAGAAGACAAACACAGCAGAAAAGTTTCCATGAGAATTCAATTGTCAAGGCAGGGAAAATTTACCCAAGGAAGCCAAGGAGTCATTCAAATCGTACATGTTGAAGCCTGGGAGGACACCAGAAGACTGTTTCCAAAGGTGTGTTTCTCAGAATTAGAATCCTCCATCACACTCTCCCGTAAAGTGCTCCGTGGTCTCATAAGATGGGGATACTCAACACAGAAAATGCCCAAAGAACCTAAGAACGCTACTGTAGAAAAACAATGAAAAGTGCCATCTTAACCTGTTTAAGCTCATTGAACCCTTCCTTTTAAAAATTTATTTCACCCAGATATTGGATTTTTTTAAAAAGCGTTTATTAACATTTCATAGATGGGAAACACTGCGGAGAAGGAAATAAATCCACCTTGAAAGAAGGATGGTTTCCCAAAACTGAACTGATTTCCTCAGCATGTAACTGGCTTAAGGGTATAGCAATGTCGTTATTACGTGTCTGTCTAGCGCCTGCCAGACTGAAGTCATGGCTGACGCATTTTTCCTTCTCTAATTAGCATTCTAAGCCTTGGCACCTGGTCCTTAATCTGAATCACAGAACCCCACCTCCCTTCAATAAAGTAGCCAGCCTTACCGAAGCCACTTCTGCCTTGCACACAGCCAGGCTTCAGAATTTTTTTTAATATCCTTCTATGCCTGTAGCTCCTACCCCAGAGATGGGTGACCACTGCTCCAACCGTATTTCATAGAAACCAATATTTGTCTAGAACACATTAGCCCCACTCAGGTAGGGAGGCCGTCAATCAAAATCTAACTGCCTGGAAGTCAGCAGCCACTGAAGTTGCTATTGTTTGAAAGATGGCTAATAGGACATGCAGCTGGCTAGGGAGCAAGGACAATGGGAAATTGGACTGGAAAACCAACTGAAGGTGCCTCCCTCCTGCTCTGGAAATGAGCCTATTAAAATCCCATGACTCTGGCTGTTGCAGCCTGGTAGCCTTGGAAAAACAGCTGCAGGGCCCGACGTGTGGAAGACGCCCTTCCAGGTGGGGTGTGCGTCTGGGTCCCCAGACTCTGCTCTCCCATCAGCACACTGACGCCTTGCCCAGTTCACCAGGAGAAGGATACGCTTTCTATTTCTGTGGCGTGTTGGAAGTTTAAAGCGTTTTCCTCCTGGTTTGCATCTTCGCTCTGAAACTTCTCAGAAGTCATTTTCCTCAATGAACTTTTGTTTTTCTCATCTGCAGGAGGAGAACACTGGGCCATTTGACAGCTGGGATTCCTTTTTGCTTTTCATTCATTTGCTCTTTCAACACAAGAATTTGCTGAGCCCTCCCTAAGTGCCAGGCAGCGTGCTGGACACGGAGAGGTGGTCCCTACAGTCGGTAAGGCAGGCAGATGTTGGATAAGGCAAACCAACCAACAAACACAATATAACCAGATCAAAATTGCTTTCAAGAAAATATATAGGGACTTTTTTTTTTTAATTAATTAATTTATTTATTTATTGTCTGGCTGCATTGGGTCTTCGTTGTTGCGCGTGGGCTTTCTCTAGTTGCAGCAAGCGGGGGGCTACTCTTCGTTGCAGTACGCGGGCTTCTCGCTGCGGTGGCTTCTCTTGCTGCGGAGCACGGGCTCTAGGCGTGCGGGCTTCAGTAGTTGTGGCACGTGGGCTCAACAGTTGTGGCTCGCGGGCTCTAGAGTGCAGGCTCAGTAGTTGTGGCGCACAGGCTTAGTTGCTCCGCGGCATGTGGGATCTTCCCGGACCAGGGCTCGAACCCATATCCCCTGAACTGGCAGGCGGATTCTTAACCACTGCACCACCAGGGAAGTCCCTATAGGGACTTTTAAGAGGAAATAAGAGAGAAGGCTGTAACTCCACAGTGCTTCCAATACCCGTGGACAGAAGACAGACTGGGAATCTAAAACTTGCTGAGATATTAAGCTGGAAGCTTTCAGCCACACAGCTACCTTGGGCTCCTGGGTCCCAGGCTGTCACTTTCTCCTTCAACCCAGGGAGGTAATTCACTGCTTGCAGCCCAGCAGGGAGGATGTACAGTTTTTGAAGCTGTGCAGCTACAAGCACTGTGATTGAGAAAGGATGAAAAGGAAAGGGGGAGAAGGAAAGGAAAAAAAAAAAAAGAAAGAAAAGAAAGAAAATTGCCACCCCCCCCACTTCGAAACCCAAAAAAACCAAACCAATCAATCAAACAAACAAACAAACAAAAATAATCCTCCCCCGTCTACAATCTGGCTTGGCCTGACAGCCAGATTGAAAATCTAGGGCAGAGCACAAGGGACCTCCCACCAAGAACTATAGCTGATTATTCCATTCTACATTTTTAAAAAAAGAAAAGAGTGGGGAAAACTGCTCAGAAGAGCAAATGAGGCTTGAGTTGCAGTAAAGCACAACAGGCCACCATTTCTGAGCAACAGGGATTTCGTTCCCTGCGTGGGGATAGGGTCTGACAAGATAAGTTCACTGCTGTTCACATCGCCGTCGAGCACAAGGGCCCAGGAGACTTGCATCTGGGACTCGTTGCACACAAGCTTTATCGCCATTACAGCTGTGGGTCATTATTAGCAATAATAATAGATAATATTTACGTAGCCTGTTTCAACCAAAGATCCCAGGGCCTGTGATGATCCCTCCACGTTTAGGAATGCACAGCCACCCCCAATGACCTGCTGAGGGATGGCTTTCCCCCCACTGACACGCAGATGAAATGCAGCAGAACGGAAAGCTAAAGGAGTAAAATTTAAATATGAATTTAGGGTTTGGAAAAAACATGGATTTAATCCTTAAGGAGAAGCAAGAGCATGGTGGATGCATGTCGTCGTGCATTTGTCCAAATCCACAGAATGGACAACACCAAGAGTGAACCCGAAGGTAAACTTTGGACATTGAGTCATGATGACACACCAACGTAGGTTCACGGATCGTTACAAATGTACCGCTCTCATGCAGGCTATTTATGGTGGGGGAGATTCTCTATAATTTCAGTGCAATTTGGCTGTGAACCTAAAAATGCTCTAAAAAATAAAGTCTTTTTTTTTTTTTTAAAGCAAAGAGACATAGAGTTTCTTCATGACAGTCTGGGGCTGGCTGGTTCAATATAACTCAGATGTCTTCTGCTTGAATCCCAAAATTACTTCAGATACCTTTCCTGAGGATTTCTGGATTTCTTCAGAAACAGATTTTGGGATTCAAGTGCCAGTAGAGTGGTTGGGAGGTGAAAATGCTGAAGGCACCAGTCATGAGTTGGGAACTGTGGCAGGGATGGGAGAGAAGCATAACGGGTGCTTTGTATTTAGGGAGGAAGCACCTGGAGCTTGATTCCCATGGGGGACACTGGTAGACAGTGAGGATTCTCCCTCAGAGTTATCCTAACTGAGGAGCAAGAAAGCTGTGGCTTTTATCCACCGATTCCTCATCCTTCATTGGTTGAGGCTGCTTCTGGGGAATCAACTCCCTAGAACTTCCAACTTACGCCACAGATCCCAGCCAGAAAAAATGTCCCCAAGCAAAGAGTCACAGATGTCCCAGGAAGCAGCCTCTCGGTATACAGTAAGTCCCCGACATAACGAAACTTCAAGTTGTGAATTTCAAAGGTGTGAAGGTGCTTTCACGTTTCATTGTCTGTGAACAAGTCTGGAGGATTGTATAGAAGCTTCTATAGATAGCTGGGCATTTGGGTCCTTTTGATGACTTCATTTGATCAGGATATATACCTTGTTAAAGAATCATCCTAATGTTTAGAGGTTCTTTATGAGTACAGAATGAGGACATTTTATAAAACACAGGGCTTTTGCCTTTACAGTAAGTCCCCTACATACGAACCTTCAAGTTGCGAATTTTCAAAGATGCAAAGGTGCTTTCACATGTCCAATCACATCAGTTCATGCATCTGGCATGTCACAATGTCACATGTGTGCATCCTCTACTAGTGGTTGTGCTTTTGTGTACTTTACTGTACCATACTGTACAGAGTGCAGTAATACAGTATCTTTATTTCAAGCCCAGGATGTCCAGAAGCAAGCGTAAAAGCAGCGGTGATGTAGCTGGTACTGCTAAGAAGCGTCAGCTGTTGTACTGTACTACTGTACTTTTCAAGGTATTGTACTGTAAGATTAGAAATGTATTCTTTATTTTTGTGTTTGTTTTTTATGTATTATTTGCGTGAAAAGTATTATAAACCTATTACAGTACAGTACTATATAGCCGATTGTGTTAGTTGGGTACCTAGGCTAACTTTGTTGGACTTACAAACAAATTGGACTTATGAACGCGTTCTCAGAACAGAACTCGTTCATATGTAGGGGACTTACTGTACAGGTGAAAGCCAAAGAGGGCGTAGGTCGGTGGGTCCCTGACAGCAAACGCTGCTCTGTTCCAGCCCCCAAACAAATAATCGATCCACCTACTCCAGCTAGTGAATTGGGCACAGGGACTCAGATGTCACAGAAGACAAGAACATTTAGGCCCCTTTCCCATTCTTAAGAAAAAAGAAACATCTAAAACTGTAGATGACAAAAGGTTTCTAATATCCATGATTACATATTGCAATGCCTATCCAAAAAAGGTGGTAAATTATTTGTTTTAGTAATTAACAGAGCCCTCCAGTAAATAATCTCATTCTGTGACGAGAGCAGGGCTTGGGGGCACTGCACGTGGAAATTCTCACCATGGAAATATGGGGATGGGTTTAAAGCGTTTCAGATTTCTAGGAGATATGTGAGCAGCCATGGTGGCACATAATCAGATAGATCTCACGATGTCCCCTTAAAACCACCGTTTCCTTCAAGGGGGTAAACAGTAACGTGAAACATGTTGTTTTGTGCTGTGAAGCTTTAAAGAACCGCATTAACCACAATAATACTGAGGCTTTTCCCTTCATTAATATGCTAGTTAAATATACACCAGGGACAAGCTGCCCTGCCTTATGATGTCCTGGGACAACATTAAAAAAAAAGTTTTACATTGTCTGCTGCATCGATTGTGTGCTAAGCAGGAAAAAATAAGGAAAAGGTTTTTGTTATTAAGGAACACAATAAAAGAGATTTAAAAAAATTCTTCTATTTATAATACACATTTATGTTAACGTATTAAGGTGCTACTCTTGAAAGAGCCATTTGATATCAAAGACAAGATCCCAGGTTGAAAGTGAAAGTGTCAAAGGTGACATAACACTGCCCAACAAGCTCTTCCAATCAAAACCAACCTTTTCTATCCCTTCCTCTCCCCTTCCCTACACACCCCACTCCAAACCCACCAAGCGGAGGCATACATAAGAAACATTGACAGGCCAAGGAGACACGAAAAACAAATGCTGTTTAAGAGATGGTGGCCAGGGGCTTCCCTGGTGGCACAGTGGTTGAGAATCTGCCTGCCAATGCAGGGGACACGGGTTCGAGCCCTGGTCTGGGAGGATCCCACGTGCCGCGGAGCGACTAGGCCCGTGGGCCACAATTGCTGAGCCTGCGCGTCTGGAGCCTGTGCTCCGCAACAAGAGAGGCCGGGATAGTGAGAGGCCCGCACACCGCGATGAAGAGTGGCCCCCACTTGCCGCAACTAGAGAAAGCCCTCGCACAGAAACGAAGACCCAACACAGCCATAAATAAATAAATAAATAAAATTTTAAAAACAACAACAAAAAACAAAGAAACAGATGAAATTAATTAAAAAAAAAAAAAAAGAGATGGTGGCCAATGTTGAGTAGCCTAGAGGAATTAACATGGAATTTGACTCTTCTTAATGCAATTAGACATTATCTGAGTTTCTAAACTACAGTTTGGACAAGTGCAGAAATCCCCGGTGAAGAAACGTGTTTCAATATGTTTAGCTTGTTTTGTGTCATCTTTTCACCAATTCGACTGAATCATTTCCAACCTCGGTAAAGAACACTCTGATCCCATTTAAAGACTTAAATTTATACACTGCATTAAGGGATTGATTTTTGGTTTTGGTTTTCCTACTGTGGAGGCCAAGGATCTGACAGGAAATAAACAACCTTTTAAGGGCCTGTCTTAAAAACTGTAGCTTAACAAGGAGATGGTAAACATCATACCCACACTAGGTTTCTGCTTGAAGACAGCATGGGTACCACTCCTTACTTCATCTTCCTCAACAGTATTAAGCAGGGTGCCTACCACTGAGGGCCAGTAGCACCTGGAGTCCTGTGTCCTGGACCAGTTACTTCCTCCATTTCAGAATCAAAGCATTAGAGCAAATGTTTTTAATCAATCATCTATTTGTACATACAAATGTTTACTGGGTGCCCTCTCTAGACCACGCACAGTTCATAGCGTGAACAAGACAAAGGCTCTACCTTAGTGTAGTTTGCATGCTGGTGGCTCAGGTCCTACGGCAGCTCCTCTAGACACCTGGCTGACGGTTCTCCCTTCACGCTGGAGTAGAGAGGTATCCTGAACACTCACTAGTTCTCTCCCACCTGCCTTGAGGCCATTCTGCACTGACTTTGACCCATGTCCACCCCCAGAGTCATGTCCCTCTTCTCCTGGCCCTCACTGTTACTTAAACTTGGAATCTAACATTTCTTGTCCCATGGCCCCAGGAGTCTCTGCTCTCCAAGGACACTCTTTTAGAAATAAGCAACCTAGGGACTTCCCTGGTGGTGCAGTGGTTAAGAATCCGCCTGCCAATGCAGGGGACAAGGGTTCGAGCCCTGGTCCGGGAAGATCTCACATCTTAGCTGCAGAGCAGCTAAGCCAGTGCACCACAACTACTGAAGCCCGCATGCCTAGAGCCCATGCTCCGCAACAAGAGAAGGCACCACAATGAGAAGCCCGTGCACCACAACGAAGAGTAGCCCCCACTCACCGCAACTAGAGAAAGTCCGCACGCAGCAATGAAGACTCAGTGCAGCCATAAATAAATTAATTAATTAATTTAAAAAAAAAAAGAAAAGAAATAAGCAACCTCAAATCTTTCCCACAGCTCCTCTCAATTGGGTTTGAAGGAAATTTTGAAGTTAGACCCAGATTCAAATGTGAACTCAGCCACTTTCTGGCTGTGTATTTTTGGGGAAAGTTATTTAACTTCACTAAGTTTGCTTTCTTATTCTTCAGAAAGGATAATAATACCAACCTCACAGGTATGCTGTGAGAATTAAAGATAATATTTATATGCATTTAGCACAGTTCCTGTTATAATTCTCTCAGTTAGTGATGCTACTATTAACATGTAAATTAAAGAAAGAGATCAATTCATACATATTGACTGGTCTTGCAATCTGGATAAATCATTTTCGCAATATTATAGAAGACAATTTTGGTAAATAGATGTGCAGCTTTCATCATCGGCGCTGGCCGGTAAGGATATTCATTTACTTATTATGTAACAATTATTTGTTGTTATGTGCAAGCTATTGTGACTTGGTTAGAATTTTAAATCTACATGTATAAAGCATGTATTCTGTGCCAGGTATTGTATAAGCACATTACATCCATCAGCTCACGTAAATCCCATAGGTCATGATTATCCCTGTTACACAGATGAGCAAACTGAGACTCAAAGAGATTAGGGAGCTCACCCAAAACCAGTCCGTTGGCTGGAAGTCAGAGTTTCAGCCCAGAGCTACCTGACTGCTCAGCAGACGGGCAGGATCACCATAGCAAAATCACAATTCGCATTCTTCAGCTCATGATCTGAGCAAACTCAACCCGAAAAATAGATATTGAGAGAAGTTCCAATCGTAGCCTAAATCCATAGGCCTCAATTTGAAGGAAACTGAGCTGAATTGCAAAAAATGAGGTTTCAACCAGGAGAAAATTCTATTTCAAATTGAAGGTAATAGCTTTAGATTTTTTCAGACTACATCTCTCTAGGACCTTCGTTTATGATGTAGGTAAGGGTGGAAGGAGCTGGGAGATACGAATCTGCCAACAAAAACGATCTATAGCTGTGCTTCAATAAACCACAAATCTATGCTCCAGGATTCGTAGCAGCTGTTGTCAGAAGGCAAAATGTTCTCTTTTGCAGGCTGTTCGATAGATGTGAATCAAAGTGACTTAGACTCAAGGCTGTCCTTTGGAGAGAGAAGAGGACGGTGAAGAGCCACAAAGTCATTTCACATTATATCAGAGGCCACCTGTGTTTCCCATTAAGAAGCAGTCCAGGCAAGTAACACAAGGTAGAGTTGTTCTCTTGGATGGTGATATCTTGTCTGGCCTCCAGAAAACTCTCATCTACCCTGATTCTATGGGGTCTCTTGGACGCTGACTCTCAGCCTGTGCCCTAACCAGTTCTTTTATCTGGAACTCACCCCTTGCTATTTTCCATCCCCCTAAGTAGTAGACTCCAATCTTCTGCTAAATTCTTCTTCAGAGAGAATTCACCCTGCTTCTATAGTAACTCCCTGACACTAACTCCTTCCTAACTAACGGTCTCTGGTTTTGAACTCTATTTTGTTACTTACTGGTCCTTGCCTGACTCTGGCAAGGCTGACTTCCCACTGTGTTCTAAGACACCATCTCTGGCCTCCGTTCCAGACCCAACCTGGATCATCTCTTCAGTTGAAATTAAAGAAATAGGAGAAATGTTTGAAGGAACGGAGATGTACTAACTGCAGAAAAGAAGATCCAAGGAGGCCGCTGCAATTGTCTTTAGATAACCTAAAGGCTGCTAAACGGAAGAAAAGTCTAGACTTATCTGTGGCTCCAGACAGAAACAGATGGGAAAGGCAGCCCTTTGCTCAATATAGAGAATTTTCTAACAACTGTGGTTGTCCAACAATGGAATATGCTGCCCCTATAAGTAATGTGTCCCTATAACTGAAGATATTCAAGCAAACGTTTAATGACCATTTCTTGGGAATATTGTAGAAGAGATTGGAGAATCAAATAAGAACTGGTCTAAGTACAGCTAAGTCAACCTTTGCAATACTGTGATTTCAGATACTGAAATTGTTTTTCTCAGCCAACGGATAACAGTACAGCTCTCAATAAAACCCCCTACTGGTGCAACATTTCTCGAATTATCTCTTCGTTCTCTTTTTCTTTTTATGAAGAGGGTTCAGAATGCTGGGGAGCCCTACACATTTCTAAGGCAGATGTTATTGTGAGAGGGGTGGAAACTCACATTGCTCTCCCAGACACAAACAAGTGCTTTCAGTGCCCCTTTCAAGAAGGATGGGGCAAGGGAGTCCCAAAAGGGTGCTCTGTTAGAATCTCAGGAGAAAGTTCTGGGTATTAAAACCTGAATCCTAGCTATTGTGGGAGAAGGCAGTTTGTGGCCTATTTCCCACCTCCAGTGGAAAATATTTTTGATTTCAAGTTACCATCATTTAAAATTTCAAAACTATCTTCACAGCACATAACCTGAGGCTATATTCAGAAACCAATGAAATTCCATGGAAACCATTTACACTGATTAGTGGATTCCGAAGCCTGCCTTAAACAAATGTTCCTTGCTCAGGGAATTTAGAACACAGCAGAAACACTTCTCTTAAGTTAGTTACTCAACTTTACTGCTTCCACTCTGACTCAAAACACCAAAGGGGGGCCACGTGGCATTCCTACACCTCAGCCTTTAATATGCTTACAATGATTCTTTAAGCTGCTGGGCTGAGATATTTTATCACCACAAAGTATCTCCTTAAAGAACTGCCCCACTGCCATTTGGTGGAATATTATACAAGCTTTAAACATTATGTTCATAAAGAGTTTATAATAACATGGAACTACACTAATGTTATTTTTGTCAAGTAGACAAAAAGCAACTATGTACAGTTTACAAAGGAACAAAACCTGTGCATTAAAGACTAGATTTCTGGTCAAGATGCCACAGTAAGTCCATTCTCCATGCCCTGGGCTCTAAACGTACAAAATGACTGATAAAATATAATAAAGAGAAACCAAGAAGGCATAGCTGGTTCAAAAACAAGATAAATACATTTGTATATTTGTGGACTACAGACGGGACAGAAGCGCAAAATGCTGTCCTAGACGGGACTGACAACTTAGGACTGGTGGATTCTGGCCTCAAATATGTCAGCAATAGGTAGGGGTGTGTCTCCTTCAGGGTAAAGGGAAATGGGGTCACAAGCCAGGCTAACTGCTTGAAGTCAGGGACTAGAGTGGCCTCTCTCAACCTCTTTACTGCAGAAGAGGCACAAAAGTAAAAACAGGTCAGGTCAATCTCTGGAGCAAGTGCACTTCCATAGATGTGAGTCCAAGAAGGCCGGTAGAAGCTGCCACCAACTCAACTAAACTCTGCCCCTGTGATGGCACCACAGCATTCCCAATATCACCCTAATACGAATGCAGTGTCCTAGGGCTGCCGTAACAAAGTACCACAAACTGGGTGGCTTAAAACAATAGAGGGCTTCCCTGGTGGCGCAGTGGTTGAGAATCTGCCTGCCAATGCAGGGGACACGGGTTCGAGCCCTGGTCTGGGAGGATCCCACATGCCGCGGAGCGGCTGGGCCCGTGAGCCACAACTACTGAGCCTGCGCGTCTGGAGCCTGTGCTCCGCAACAAGAGAGGCCGCGATAATGAGAGGCCCGCGCACCGCGATGAAGAGTGGCCCCCACTTGCCGCAACTAGAGAAAGCCCTCGCACAGAAACGAAGACCCAACACAGCCATAAATAAATAAATAAATAAATAATTTAAAAAAAAAAAAAATAGAAATGGATTCTTTCACAATTCTGGAGGTTAGACACATGCCCCCTCTGAATGCTCTGGGGAAGAATCTTTCCTTGCCTCATCCAGCTTCCAGTGGCCCCAGATGTCCCTTGGCTTATGGCAGCATAACTCCAATCCCTGCCTCAGTCTTCACATAACTGTCTTCTCTTGTGAGTGTGTCTCTGTGTCCAAATGTCCCTCTCCTTTCTCTAATAAAACATCAGCCCCTGGATGAGGGCCCACCCTCATCCAAGATGACCTCATCTTAACTTGGTTACATCTGCAAAGACCTTATTTCCAAATAAGATCGCAATTACAGGTAACGGGGTTAGGATTCCAACATATCTTCTTAGGGGACACAGTTTTACCCACAAAACACCCTGAGGCAGGAAGCCATACAACTGCCTTTATCAGACCTGGCTACGGCTTGGGGACTCAAAGAAATGAATGAAGGAAACTGCAAAACCACGAGAGAAAAATAAACAAAACTAAGATCCCCTCTACTCAAAAAGAGCATAGAAATAAAATTTTCAAAGTGCACGGGAAAATATAATGTCCCAAGTGATAGCCAATAAATAAATAACTTGAACACAAATGTACTCCAATATGAAAATGATTTTATAGAAATATCAAAGACTTTTTAAGTACATTAAAGAAGAAAATGGAAGCCAACATGTCCATTAAAAAGTACAAGGATTTAATAAGCAGCCAAAAATCAAAGAAGAGTAAGAAGCTATGAAAAAGGACCAATTAAGCCTAAAAAATAAAGATTGTGGTCACTGAAATAAAAATGCCGTGACAGGATAAATCTTGGACTGTTCCTAGTTGAAGAGAGAATTTATTCATTAGAAGATAGTCTTGAGGAAGTCACCCAGAATATGACACAGAAAGACAAAATGATTTTTTTTAATTAGGACAGCTCAGAGATTTGGATAAGAGAATGAGAGTCTCCAGTATTTAACTAATAGCTGTCCACAGAATAGAAAATGGAGGCACTGGCAAAGAAGCAATATCTGAAATGATATTTGCTGAGCATTTCAAAGTGAAACAAAGTGAGGTCTCAGAGCAGTAATGCCTTCTGATACATAAAAATAAATCCATACTGACAGGACATTAAGGATAGGAAATAATCTCAAAAGGGCCAGAGAGAAGACACAGATTACACACAAATGAGCAAGCACTAGCTCTCAAGA
Source organism: Balaenoptera musculus (assembly GCF_009873245.2). Taxonomy (NCBI): domain Eukaryota; kingdom Metazoa; phylum Chordata; class Mammalia; order Artiodactyla; family Balaenopteridae; genus Balaenoptera; species Balaenoptera musculus. Next base: position 22,275,808 of record NC_045801.1, on the reverse strand, counting down.
GGACTTCCAAGCAGCAGACATAGATGGCAAAGGACACAGCAGTAGTACCCACAAAGTGCTGAGGGAAAATAAGCATTAATCTTGATAGGAGTGTAATGGTGGAAGGTTGAAAAGTGGTTGGCTTCTGGATATATTCTGAAGGTAGAGATAAGGAACTTGTTAATCGTTACCTGTGAGCTGAGAGAAAGAGACCTAATTCTACACTTGATCTTTCCACCAACCTCCTCCCCTCTCCAGGACATGACGAGGGCTCCCAGACATCTTCCTAATCCGCAAGCCACACTCCAGGCCGGGGCAGCCCCTTCCACGGACCTCTGGGCATCAGAGCCTGGCTGCTCTTTATCGGGTCCTCTTGGAGGAGAGAGCCTAAGAGACAGACTCAGAGAAAAAAAAGCCTTAAGAGGTGCAAACTTCGACTTGAGTAACACCATCTGCTAAATGTAAAGACAAGCATTAGAAGCTGTTTCTATCTCTTTGATTGCTTTTATTTAAACCCACAGAGGTTCCAAAGGAGAACTGCTATCTGAAGTGCCCTGCATAATCTCCTTTTCTCCCCTTTCTCCACTCCCTGCATGATAATCAAATATTTGCCAAGAGGAAGGAGAGAATTTTGCAACAAAATACAATATACTCTTTGAAAACTGTATCCCTCCCCACGATCCTCTGAAGGATGCCACTGCACACATACGCTTTATCAAGTTTTCTTGTAGGCAGTAATTACTCTAGCATTAGAGATTAAAAAAAAAAAAAACAAAAAACTGACTACATCCCTATCTGTTTGGGTCCTCAGAGTTTCTTTTTCCTTAGTAAACACCCTGGTTAACTGAGGAAGGGAATCTTTTACTCCAAACCCTAACCAGACCTCAGTAGTTTGAACTAAAGTTCTAGTCTAAAGAAGAAGAAAAAAGTCACACTATCATGTTGTATCTTTTTCATTTGAAAGCATGTTCTAAAATGGATCAGCTAGCCAAACAGTTTAATGTTTCAGGGGAAAAAAAAAAAAAAGACAAAGAGCCATTCTAGATAAGGGGGAGGGGAGTTTACTTACTATAGGTTGCTGGCAGACTGCCACGCTGTACAAGTTTTTACATTTTTAAACAGTACTTACCCAATGCTCTCCTTAATCCCATTAAATGAAAACTTTCTCTAATTTTAAAATTAAATTTCCTGTATTCCCTGATAGGCTTCCAAGTTCTTCTCTCTCCCTCCTCCTCCCTGAGTCCCAGGGTGTTTCTACAAGAAGGGGGGTATTAGCCTCCTGGACAGATTCTACTCGGCATAATTGCCCTTGGCCTTGCTTTACCCTCCTGGGGTTTTCCATTGGGCACAGATTGTTCCCTTACTTCCTATCCTGAAGTAGTGGCAGGATTGCCCTAAAGCTCATGGCTTGCAGCTGTGAGGCTGTGACCATTCCACCTGCCACGGTGGGACATGCTTCAGTCATGTACTCTTCAATAATGCAAGCATCGTACTCCAAAATTCTTTAATCACTCATCCCAAACATAAGTAGATTTTGAGCATACAACTTCAACATGCATATATTTATTTATAAACTATTCCCTTGCACTACTATACACATAAATTACATAATTTTATAAAATATAATGAAAAACAGAAATTAAATAAATATTGCTCTACTATGTTATATTTTAATAATAGAACAGAATAATTAAATTATTATTAATAATATTTTAGTGTAAGCAAAGGGACTGAGTATCTGGCATTACTTGAAAATTTTGGTGATACTGCAATTCGATTATGTGTTTTTCAGTTCTGGGTATTTGGCATCCAGATAAATAAAGCTAATTTATTGCCAGAAAGATGCCTTCCACAGATACATACATACCAGTGGAAGAAAGGCATAATTGGCTATACTTATATAGCCATGCTTATTAATTATAGTATTAATTATGCAAAGGTTTCTATTAAAATTCAGCTGGTAAGTTTCCATCTTCCCTTATGCCACTCATTTTTGCTTGCAAACTAATTGGAAGATGCTACATTTTTATGTTTCACAAATGGGTTAAAAATCCACTGAAACTCTAGACTTGCAAGCAGGTTAGACAATTCTCTTTTTAATGTTATTTAATATGCAGATATAAAAGTTTTTGTAGACAAAACATGTAATCATTTTTGGAGACAAAAACACACCAAGCACAATCTAGTTTCTACACTTGCCTCTTTAAGAATATAAAAAAAGAATGTCTCTATGTGTATAACTGAGTCAGTTTGCTGTACAGCAGAGACTGGCAAAACATTGTAAATCAACTATACTTCAGTAAATAAATAAATAAATAAACTTGCATCTTTAAAACTCTCCATGGCAAGAATTTCTTTTGAAAATAGGTTATTTCTTATTTATTTTCAAAATATCACAGTTATCCGAAGGGACAGATTAAATATATTGATATTTTCAAAAATACCTCTTAGGTAGCATTTTAGTGAGGGCCACTTGAAATAAATTTGAAATCCTTGTGATTTTGTAAAAATCAAACAAACAAAAACAAGAAAAACATTAGCAACTTATCTTTACATTTGATAACAAAAAATTTGTAATAAGATTATTGTTGAAACTCTGTATAGTACGAGATATGGACATTCACCATCTCAATAAAAAATGTTAAATTTCTAGTGTTGTGTTCAAGGTGTTCCAGAGAAACAGAAACTATAAAATATATTTAGAGAGAGAGAGAAAGAGATTTATTTTAAGAAAATGGCTCACACAGTTGTGGAGGCTGGAAAGCCCATAGAGCAAGCAGCAGGCTGGAAATTCAGGTAAGGGCTGATGTTACAATCTTGAGTCTAAATTCTAGGCCTGAAATTCATGCAGGATTCTAGGTTGGAGTCTTGAGGCAGAATTCCTTCTTCTTTAGAAAACCTTAGTCATTGTTCTTAAGGACTTCTACTGATTGGATGAGGCCCACCCACATTATGGAGGACAATCTGCTTTACTCAAAGTCTATTGATTTAAATATTAATCACAACTAAATAATGACCTTCACAGCAACATCTACACAGGTGTTTGACCAAACAACTGGGCACCATAGCCTAGCCAAGTTGATACATAACATTGATCATTACATGTGTAGAAGTCTTTTTATTTTATATAAATACATATGTGTATACATATAATTTTATAAAATTAAACACTTTGATGCAACACTTAGCATTAATATGCATTCTGTGGCCATATATGGGAAGCAAATAAAGGTCACCATTGTTGAATGTCTGCATTGAGGGGTTTCCACCCTCACTTGGGGTACCATGACTGCCATGTGTGACCCATGAAGTGAGACTCTATGACCTAAGTGTGCAGTGCCAACCCATGTATTAAATGTAAGTAAAACTTGCTTTCCATCTTAATTTTTTAGACAAAAAAATAAAACAAAAATTGAACTGTTTTCTTACTACATGTCCATCTGGAATTCTTTGGTCTGAAGCTTTAGGAACCGATTAGGAAGAAGGTCTCAGAGCAATGATTTTTAGAACACTAAAAGATGACCTAAAAATTGTGTTAATAATTCATATTTTTAGGTGAGAGCCACTGAAACCTTTACTCAGTAGAAGGGGGTAAAATCCAGGGATCTGTGTTTTAAACCATCACCCGAGGGATTCTGATCTAAGTGTTCATTCCAGGCATCACCACTGGCCTGCATTGTCACATACCAAACACTCAGCTACAAGCCCTGGTTGACTGTCCACTGAGGACCAGGCACTCTGCCCAAGAATATGATGCATTCCTTCCCCCCTAAAGACACAGATTGAATCTAGTCTCAAAGAACTAATTTTGTTGGATTCTTATCTTTTGACAAGTATTGATACAAGCCATTATTATCAAAGCCAGTGAATATCTTTTGTCTGTAAGTCTATAAGGTGGCAATTGTTTAGTAAAAGTATTTCTCACTTCTGCACCCTGCAGCAGGGGGTCAGAGAAAGTGCCCTGACTGAGGACAGAAAACCCAGCTTCTGGTAACAGTTCTGCCACCAAGTAGCAATGTGACCTTGAACAAGTTATTAAATCTTTCTATATCTCGGCTTCCCTAAATATAAAGTGAGTGGGTTGGATTACATTATTTGTATTAGTCAAACATTCTATGACTCTGCCTGTACCTGGGAAATCAGTGTAGGTCTTTCTTCCTAACAAAAGCAAGGTGCATATTCAAATAATCAAAAAAGATAGAGGTCTTCAGTACTTTTCATTCACTCTATTAAATTTCATCCAATTGATATAAAAGAACAAGCCAGTGATGCAGCTCTGTCCTATTTCAATAGTGGTCCTATTCTCCAGAGATCAACCATATCTCAACCAAGTCAAAGTAGGATAAAGTGGAAAAGTGAAAACAACCCAAGACCAACCTAATTTGCCAGCCTAAGGCATACATTTGTTCTGAGTCTGTCCCATGCTAAAATAAATGAACTTTATCAATTGCATGGGGGGAGAAAAATCACCCAAACTAGTTGTTTAACATCCTAGAAATAAAGCAAACCACTCATACATTAAATTTATTTTTAATAAAAATAATTTTTCACTAATGGACTCATTTTACCATTATGCACATGCATTTTAATCTTTCTGCTGTTATCTGTATAATAATATAAAACTCTCCATTTAGATAAGGATTCATCAGGCAGTCTCTGCGTTCACAAGCTGTAGCCTAGAGCAAAATTGTAAAGTAAGCGATTTGTCTCCAACAGCACTTCATTTTTCATCACTTCCAACAATAACTATTATTATTGAAATAAATATAACATGTCTGATTAGTCCTTTAGATTATATGAGGCAGTTTCATATACATCATTTCATGAGGTCCTCAACCACCCTGAGAGTTATGCAGAGGAGATATTATCTCCATTTTACAAATAAGAAAACTAAGTTACAGAGAAGTGAAGTGACTTACTAAAGTTGTATAGTAAAAAGCAGCAATTTGCGACTTGCACACAGGTTCCCTGACTCCAAGATTTAAGGGGGTCCCATGATAATGGTGCCCTGGCCGACTAGCGCACCCACCTGTCACCTGCAGCTTTTCTCCAGGTGTGAGACCTTGTCTCCACATCTACACTCACCTCTCCTTAGTCCCATTCCTTAGGAGCCTTCTTTCTGAGGCCACATAACTAAGTGAATTCTTACTAAAATGTTAATGGATGCCACTGAGTTTGTATTTTCCACCTCCTTCTAGATAATACAGAAATAATCTAAGAGATGTCTAAAGGCAGTGCCTTAAATCAAAGAGTGTGTTCTAATGGTGGGGAACAACCAGGCCAGTTAGGAGGTGGAAAGTGAGCATATTTTGGATCAAGAGAGCTCTTGCTACTGTTTGAGTATAGTCACAAAGGCGCATGGCTTGCCTGAATGTTCTCTCATGAAGGTAGACCTATGAGGCAAAGAACAGTACAGATAACACCACTCAAATCCCAGCTCAATGTAAGTCAACAATTGTTGAGCGCCTACTCTACTACTTATATGGCAATGACCCACATAATACTGAAAGTCAGGTAGCTAAAGAGTAAGACCCTTAATCATCTATAGCCAGAGAGCTCACAAAGAGAGACAAAAAATGACAGGCCTTTCCCTTGAGGCCCCTGGAAAAGAAATAATTAGTGGCAGCATTCAGCAGAGAACACTAGAGGAAAGGAACTTCCTTTGAACGGAATTGATTTGATAAAGCTCTACTACTTAAAATACCAACTTTAAGCAATGGTAGACCAAAAGACTGAGAATTAACTTCCCATAGTAATAAAGATCCCAATATGAAAAGAGCCTGATCCAAATATCATAAGACATGCAGAAGAGGGGCTGTAGAATTTGGACCCCAAAGAAAAGAAATCGAGACTTGGAACAGGGACAGACCCAACTGTCTGTCTTTCACCAGATTCACAGTGAGAAGGGGTTGGAAATGTATATCAAGCTTTCACTATGATTGTTGTACCTGACGATGCCTAAGTTAATAGATAGTAAACTGTATATATTTTCTATTACATGGTAGAGAATTCAATCTCTCTCAATTTTCTCTTTAGATGCCTTTATAAGGCATCCCTGTATTAAAGAAGCCTTTTAAGCAACTGATATGTTTAAGTTATTGACACGTCCCTGGACTGGGTACTGTAGCTCAGAATTGAAGACCTAAAAAGACTTGGACAGACACCTCACAAAAGAGAACATCAAGATAGCCAAAAAACATATAAAAAGATGCTCAACTTCATCAGTCATCAGAGGAAAAAAAACATTAAAACCACAATGAGACTCAACAACACATTCCCCAGAATGGCTAAAATGTAAAAGACTGACTATGCCAAGTGCCGACAAGAATGTGGAGCAACTGGAACTCTCTTACCTTGCTGGTGGGAGTGAGAATCAATACATCCACTTGGGAGAAAGTCTCATAGAACCTACTAAAACCAAACATACATACGTCCCTTGACCCAGCAACTCTCCTGGATATAACCCCTACAGAAATGAGTGCTTTTGACCACCAAAGCACACACATGTGCAAGGATGTTCATAGCTGCTCTATTTGTAAGAGCCAAAGCTTAGAAGCAATCCATTCATTAAAAAGTAAAAAATGTAAATAAATAGCAGTATATTCATACAACAGAACGCTACTCAGCAATAAAAAGTAACAAACCCTACTGATAAATGGAGCAACATGGATAAATCTCACAGATACAATGTTGAGTGGAAAATGTCAGAGTGTATACTATATAATTCGATTATATGAAGTTCAAAAATAGGCAAAACTAATCGATAATGATGGAAGTCAGGATAGTAGATGCCTGAGGGTGGAGAAGGGGGTTACTGACTGATTGGGAGGGGTCCAAGGAAGACTTTTTAAATTCTGATCATGTTCTGTACACCTTCATCTAGATGGTAGATGAGGGGGTGGGTATATATGCATACATAAGTAAAAATTAGTCAAGCTATACATTTAAGATTTGTGCATTTTCAGCATGTAAGATGGACAAAACCAGATGAGAACACCCTTAACAAACGTGCCCCTGACTGGGTTTTCCTAGTCCAGGTAGGTCTCATGCCCCTGTCCTCAAAATGCCTACAATCTAATCATAGGTGGGGGAAGGGATGAGTTCACTGTTGCACTACACTGGATTGCAATACGTAAAAGAAAGGCTGCAAAAGAGAGTGATTGCACAGGAAGGGCTTCAGAGGGTGGAACATTGCAGCTGGGCCCTGAATGATGAGTAGAATTTAACCAGCAGGGATGGCAAGGTTGGTGGGAGGCATTCCAAGCAGTGAGCGCGCAGCACAAGCAAAGATGTGGAGATGAAAATATAAATGGCTTCCTCTGAGGAAAAAAAATGTAATTTGTTGTGACAGAAGCGTAGACTGTAAGGCCAATGAGAGGGGTGTAGGAAGGAGAAATGTGGATTAGGGATGGACATGATGGGTCTTGAATGCTATGATTAGATATTTTGGACTTGGAGCGTGAAGCTAAGAATTGGTGTCTAGAATGAAGACAAGGAATACAGGTAGACCAGTACAGGAAAGGAAGTACCTACTTCAGCTCCAAACCAGCTTTTTCAAACCAAAAAAGTCACCCATTTCTAAGACCCAGAAGTTTGCCTTGAAGCATGCACAATCTTCCGACCCACCCCAAACCTCCATAGCATGCTAAGACCCTCCCTAAGCCAGTTTTCTGGAAGCAACAAGTCTGGCTCTGAAAGTGATATCTTTGACTCCAATATATGCCCAAGATTCTGGACCCAGTGAAATGAACTATCAAATACAAAATTAGCCTCATGGGGTTAACATCAGACCTGGTCGAAGCCCCAGTTCTCAGCGCTCTCATTAACTATGTCTCTGCAGAGAAAAATAAACAAAGATGCTTTTAGCAATTCAGCCCAAATGCTGCTCTGAAGCCAGGAGTTGTTTACATTGAGAAGAAAAGACTGCTTCTACAGCACATTTGAGCAATTTCTCTTGTTCTGAGTATACCGTATTCAGAGTTGCAGCACGTAGTAATTAGCATGCTCTTTTAATACGTGCTTTATTAAAAAAAAGTTCAGCAGTAGCAATTTTCTAACATTGGCCAATAAGTCTTTATTCATAGGGAAAAAATACAGATTTCCAGCTTTAATAAAACTCTGAGAATTATTTACTGATATTTTTGGTAACTAAATTATAATCGTAATTTGTTATCATATAGTTCCTTTCATATCAACATAGTTAAAACCTATTAAAACTGTGGCAGAAGTTAAGCTCATTTATGAACCAGAGACACTTTTCTATGAAATACGTCATGAAAACCGTTAACTAAAAAAATACATAACATGAAGCTAAGGCTACAAGAGTTTAAAAGTGACCCACGATCACACAGCTAGTAAGAAAAGAAGCTGGGATTTTGACCCCAGATTTCTCAACGCAGACCTGACTCTCATTCTATCCTGGCCCCCCTCCAAAGGCAGCACACAGAGGTTATCAGTGGTATGGTTGGTGGGCCTAGGACTAACGCTAGCTAGCGATGCCTGAGGCAAAATGACAAGCTACAAATGTCATCTTTCGTCTCCTTGCTCCTCAGGGCTCCCTTTCTTCTTGCTTCCAGGTTCTGTTCTGGAAGTTCTTTCAGGTTTTGTTCTGGAAGTTCATCCAGATTCTGTTCTGAAAGTTCCTCCAGGTTCTGTTCTGGCACTATCTAAAGCCACATTAAAGCTCTCTCTTTGGGACTTCCCTGGTGGTGCAGTGGTTAAGAATCCACCTGCCAATGCGGGATTGGTTCGAGCCCTGGTCCGGGAAGATCCCACATGCCGTGGAGCAACTAAGCCCATGCGCCACAACTACTGAGCCTGCGCTCTAGAGCCCATGCTCTAGAGCCCGGGAGCCACAACTACTGAGCCTACGTGCCACAACTACTGAAGCCCACGTGCCTAGAGCCCGTGCTCCTCAACAAGAGAAGCCACCACAATGAGAAGCCCACGCACTGCAACGAAGAGTAGCCCCTGCTTGCCACAACTAAAGAAAGCCTGCGTGCAGCAACGAAGACCCAACACAGCCAAAAATAAATAATAAATAAATAATTTATATTTAAAAAAAAAGATCTCTCTTTAAAGGAGATCCCATTAAAGCCAGCTCTCGAGGGGGGCATCTCTGGTGTACATACAGTGAGTGCAACATGGAGCCAGAGACACATAACGGGGCCACCATAGGGTCGAGATTCAATTGCTCTTCCGTGCCCTTGCTCAAAGTCTGTACCTTCTTCTCCAATGTAGTGACTCTCCTATGAATAACTCCACTATAGAACAAATCACCCTACCACTGGTTACTTGACCATCTTCCCCAACAGACAGTATCCTTCCAAAAACAGTTTAACAGAGGGGAAAAATGTCTAGCTTACTGCATTTCCCCTTTCCAGCCTCTCCTTTCCTCTCAATTATCACCCTCCTGTCGGAAATACAAGTGCAGCTGTCCACAATACATGAGCTTACATGCCGTGGGATCCTAACAATATATTCTCTTTAGAAAGCATGTTGCACAAAGAAAAACACACAGCTTAATGCCCCAGAACTTCTAAATCAGCAAAGAGAAGGAGAGAGGGGGCGAGAGAGGGAGCTGAACAGGGAGCAAGAGAGCAGGCAGAAGCGTGCGGGTCAGAGAGCATCAGCTCTGCTCAGGTGACCCTGTCTTCATCCCGAGGCCCAAACACACAGGACTTCATATCCCACCAAATAACTCACTCACACTAGGGGTATTAGCAAACAATGTGAATTTTACTGCAGAATTCATGGGGGGCAGGGAGAGAGGTGGGGGCGGGATGGAAGAGTTTACATCATGTACCCCAAGCCCACAACTTCAGGCATTTGACATGCCTCCTCTCCCAAGCCTCTCTGCCATACCATACTATATATTTTTATAAATGTGTATATATATCTTTTTTTCTTTTCTGATCCCAGGACCCCTACCACCACCGCAGTCCTAGTATCTTTCCTCCTTTCTAGAGCAATAGGGCTTTACCCAAACCTTTCCAAACATGTACACCACCCTGCACAAACACTTAGCAAAGAGCTCTCCAGTACCAAGATTCACTCTCTCTAGGATCATAGGAGATTAAAAACAGCATTTTTCTCCTGTAACTGATAGACAGACAATACCTTAAGTAATTAGGGAAAGGGGACAGACACCGGCATTTTCAAGCGCTTACGCTTGAATATGCTGGTGTTGTTACATATGCCTTGCCCAGTGGCAGTACTTAAGGTTCTTACACTTGGTGAAATGTATACAACAGAGGACAGATATACCATCCCCGTTTCCATTGCCCAAGTGGAATTTCCATCTCCACCCTTCTGAGATGTGGAATATGTCTACAATGAGAAAGTAAGTAGCACTAATTTAAAGAAGGGTGTTGACATGACAGAGAGATTAGGAATGCACCGTGAGGTCCAGCCAGCTCTGGCCATCTTTGGAGGCTTCAAGATAATTTGTGACATTAGATGTGAAATGTTCAGTAAAAGAAATGAAAATGGCTGGGGAGCTGGACAGGAAGGAGATGCCCTATCAAAATCTATCCTTTTCCAACGGCAAACGAGGTTTTTTTTTTGTTGTTGGCTCCAAATGACAACTAATTCCTTCCACTTAAAGAAATTCTATAATTTGCCCGTGACCATCCTCCACGTCGACATTTGGCGTAGCCGGGGAAACACGGAGAAGAAAACACTGCAGTGTTGGCAGGCGGGGCGGCAGCTGAGACTCCAGGGCCACAGACAGAATGACCTAATTTGCAGAAGGCTTTGGTGGACAGGAATAAAGACGGGTTCTCTGAAAGCTGGGAAGGGACATTTAGCCTTGGAGAGTAAAGATTATTTTATCAGGAAATAAATCAGAGGCCTGTACAATGACCACTTTTTTCCAGTCACATCTTGGTGATGAGGGTGTGCATTCAGACCACAGGAATCTCAAAACCACCCGTCCTCCCCGTTAGCTCTCTGGGACACCAGGCACATGGCTGGTGAAAGCCCCAGACAACAGCATTCTTGAGTTTTCACTTCATGCCTTTCTGAGTATGTGTGGTTTCTTTCATTTGTGTTTGTATTTGGCATTTGTTTGTTTGTTGGTTGGTTGGTTGGTTGGTTGGTTTGGACAGTCTCATTTGGAGGCTGGTGGTTGCCGTCCTTCCCTCTGTGGGAAGTGGCTGCCAAGGAACCGAGTGTCTGCCATGCCCTCCTTCAGCCCCTCTGGCCAGCCGCCAGGTCGGAGGTGCTGGCTGGCGCTTCTGCTGGCCCAGCTCACAAAATACCAAGTTCCAGTGGGCACCAGGGAAGCAAGGAGAGGAGCACTTAGAGGCAGGGGTGAGACAGAAGTCTACCAACCTGTCAAGCAGTCCCCAGGGGAGAGGCAAGTGTCTGTCACAGAGATGTCCATCGAGAGTAAAAAGACTTAGGCTAGTGAAAATATCAGAGACAGGGAACACCTTACTCTCGCTGCCAGTCAATACGTCCTTTGGAATAAAAGTAACCCGCGCTCTTATGGAGGGGAGGGGGAAGTGGAGCTTGGGGTCCTAGTGGACATCTGTGAAAGGACAAAGGGGAGAGACAGAATTGCCAAGGCAGTTGGACATCTTCCCTCCTGTGGCCCAGAGGTGTGTCCCACTTCAAAACCTGAAATAAACTCCAACACCCCACCTTCAGAGAAAACGGAGTTATTTTTTAAAAATAACGCAGGCTTTCACTTTGAAGCTATTTCAAAAGTCTAAGATATAATTTAGTTTTATGGGGGGAAAACTACGAGAAAGGAAAAGAAGTAGAAACACGAGTTGTAACAGCAACAACAAAAAAACAAAAATAAAGTCCTAGAATTAAATTTTGCAACCAAAACATAGGCCTTTGGGTTTCTCATCAATCACAGCTCTGTGTTGCTGTTTTGGTGAATAGATTTCTGAGTTTTATTTTGAATGGTATAATTTTCAGATTAAGATTTTAAAAGAAGTACAGGCTCAAAGGGGGAAAGAAAAAAAAAGGAAACTACTGCACACAACTACTTCAGACAAGTGAGGGCGTGGACACAGATGCGCCTAAAAGAATGTTTCTTCAAATTTTCCACTATCCCCTCTGCTCTTTGCACTGTCTGCAATCTGTAAATTCTCTCTGCTCAGAGAGCTGGGCCTGTCTGCATATTATCAGAGATAACATCAGGTCAGTGCTTCAATTACCAAATCCCTGTTTTCAGAGACTTAACACAGGTATAAAATGTGTTTGGGGCTCAAACATGGCAGATAACATCTCAAGCCAGCAGTTAATTCTCTAAAATGTTTTTCAAGGGCAAACATCTTCTAACTGCTTATTTTCTGATCCCATAGTGCAAATAAACACAAGGTCATACATTAAAATTATCCATAGCATGTCCCAGAGCCAGCAGGCCCTGACTAATTGGATCCTGAGAAAGCCATATGTAGAACCATGCTACTTTTCAAATGGGGCATTCTTTGTAGGGAAACATTCAACATGGAGAGGAGGGTGGTAGGGGAAGGGGAAAAGCTGTTATTATGAAAAATTTCTTGCAGTGTGTTTCTGGAATATCAAGAAGAAACCTGAAAGGAAAAGGAAAAAATAACTTCTTCATTTATCCTCCCCTAAAAGCTCTATAAAGTGTTTGTATTCATGTCTAGAGCTGACTGACTTTTTTCCTTTTTTTTTCTTCCAGCTTTATTGAGATATAATCAGCATTTAATATCTTTGTATGGTGATACATTATAACTAGAATTATGGTGATCATTCTGAAATGTATAGAAATATCGAATCACTATGCTGTGTAACAGGAACTAACATAGTGTTGTAGATCAATTATACTTCAAAAACAAACAAACAAACATGTAGAAAAAGAGATCAGATTTGTGGTTACGGGGGTCAGAGGGTGGAGGGAAGGGGGAATTGGATGAAGGTGGTCAAAAATTACAAACTTCCATTGATAAGATAAATGAGTACTGGAGATGTAATATACAACATGATAAATATAACTAACACTGCCGTACGTTATATGGGAAAGTTGTTAATAGAGCTGTCTGATTTTTAAAAGCACAGAATATGATATTATGATCATGTACCACCTTTACGCTGGGCATTCATCCTGGGGACTTGGGTGACTAAAAGACAGAAGGCATGGCCACTGGCTTCATGGTATCAGGTTGAGGATATGGAACAAATAAAAAGATAAAGGAAAGTATGTGGTGGTATCAGCCACATACTAAATATATTGGCAGTAAGTGGAGGGGGTAGAAAGAATAGAAATGGCCTAGTAGGCCAGATTTGCTAAATGGGGTTATTAGCGTGAACTTTAGAGCCAGGCCACCTGGGATTAAACCTGACCCTGCCTTGGGCAAGTTACTTAATCTCTGTGTCTCAGTTTCCTCATCTGTAAAATGAGGTTAAATATAATACTGGCCCTGTTGGAGCAGTGCCTGGCACACAGAAGCATTAAAGGTATAAACTGGTCTATTATTATGAGAGAGGTTTATGCTGCAGAAAAACGAAATGAAGGGAAGGGAGGTGACTGAACTGCTCTGCTCCTTTATTTTTTCTTCTTGAGTCTTCAGTGTTCCATATCTATTGCCCAAGGTTCCTAGAAGATTACGGACAGAGTTGCCGCACCCCATTTGCAGATCCTATCAGTTGCCTGAGGAGAGGACAGCTGGATTCAAGGCTTCTTCTCCTCCACTTGTGTTGCCCTCCTGATTCAGACCTGCAAGGGAGGGGTGACGTGGCTCACCAAACACCCGAGTTCTGCTGTTCCCCTGTTTCCAAGCGTGACAACGCACCAGTCCAGATTCTTTCAGATGCAAGTAGCCAAACTCAAACTCAAACCAGCTTTTGAGGAAGAATGGATTTGTAGGAAGGATGCCGAGGAACCCCCATACGGGAAGTTTGGGAAGGCGGGGACAGGAGCCGCTCTGGGGGCCTCAGGCCTCAACCGGTCAGGATTTTCTTCACTTCCAGTTTGCTTCTCTGTGCCATTGGCTTTGTTCCTTCACTCTGTCTTTCTCAGGAGGCAGGAACCAGGGCCACCCGCAAGCAGCTCCTGGCTCACTTCTTCCTATTTTGTCATGAGAGAGAAAAGGGCCCTTATTTTCTTAGTTTCAAGCTGCAAAATCCCAGAGGATGACTCTGGTTGGGCTTGGATCACATGTCCAACCTTCTGCCACTCCCTGTGGAAGTGAGGCTGAGACACTGTGTTTGGGCCAGCCGTCTTCCCCAGAACAACTTCTGTGGCCTGGTACGTGGAGTCCATTAAGAACATGCCAGCTCTCATCACATTCAGACATGTTAGGGTTGGGGGTGGTAGAAGCTGTTCCCCAAAACAATGAAGTGCTGTTATGTAAGGACAAATTGGTGCGAGAGGACGGATATCTTCAACATTACAGAATGGCATTGTGGAGATGGTACTTTTATAGATAAGATTTGGCAGAACTGAGTAAAATATGTTGTTACCTGCTTTCACAGATTCTTCATCCCTCATTCTTCATGATAAATTAATCCCTTCTTATGCACACTACTGTATTTAAAATAGATAACCAACAAGGACCCACTGTAGAGCTCAGGGAACTCTACTCAATATTCTATAATAACCTAAGTGGGAAAAGAATTTGAAAAAGAATAGATACAGGTATATGTATAACTGAATCACTTAGCTGTACACCTGAAACTAACACAACATTGTAAATCAACTATACTCCAATATAAAATACAAACTTTTAAAAAATAAAATAAGTCAATCCCTTCTTTTTATTTCATAAAGGCAAAATGCATCTGTATAGGGACACCACATCACACAATTCTAAAGGTCTCCATTCACTTTATATTCTGGAAGGTAGAACATAGAGTCAGTCCCTTGGAGATCTCTCAGTGCCTTGTACATGTTGGCTTCTCAATAAAGGCTTGCTGCCTGAACGTTGGAGTGAATGACTACAATGTAATTTTCTTTCTCAAATGCAACAGTGAAATTGTAAAACACATCAATCGTATACCTAGGTTAAAATACAAGTGCTTTTGCTCTTGCTGAAGGCAAGCTATTTTATCAATGTAAACCCCAATTACACCATTTTTAAGATACAAAAATAATAATACGTCTCTCAGAGGATTGTCATAAGAGTTAACCAAGATAACAAACATGACAGTGAATACATATTACTCAGAACGTTCTTTTCCTATTAACTTTGTCCTTTTTGTTTTTTACTTCACGACCACCTCAACCCCCTTGAGGAAAAAAAAGGCAGCATCTTAGTACTGAAAGAGGAATTTAAAATAACTTAGTTCAATGTTCTCATGTGCAAATCACTGACTCCTCATAGGCTGCAGAATGTATTTTCAGGGGCTTTTGAGAACTATGCAAAGATTTTTACTTTTATTTGCTTCCCTTTCAAGAATTATGTTAAAAATAAGCATATTCTGGATAAATTCAATGACCATCTTAAAAGCAAGTACTGCCACCAAGCTCCTACTAACACAGGATTTTTTTGATGATAAATAATTGTCTAAAGAGGCTAAACAAATTTTTATTCAAATCTTATTTATAGATTGATAGATGAATAGATAGACAGACATAGATTTGGACATACTTATATATCATTTGAGTGCCTACTTTGTGGCAAGCTCTCTGTTAGGGACATGAACTCAACTCATCCTCTCCACAGCACTCCAGATAGTGTTATTACCCAGATTCAGATTTATGAGGAGACTGAGGTTTCAGCAAATTTAAGCAATTTGTCCAGGGCTTCAAAGCCAGAGAATGGGGAGTCAGGACAAGCCTCATTATAGCTACTGTCAGAAAACCCTTCCTCCATCATGGTACAGAATCAGCTCTGTGCCCCTTCAAAGCTCTCCAGCTATTTCTCTTCCCAAAAGTTTTTTTTCTCAGCCTTTCAAAATCTTATCTAACACAAAGAAGAAACTTACAGTAAAGAAAACAGAGAAAAAGAGTTGTGTGTGCGTTTGTGCATGTGTGTGTTTGTCCCTACTGGATAGATTATTAAATGAATGAATATGGATGTATGGATGGATGTATGGATGTATGGATGTATGGATGGATGGATGGATGGATGGATGGATGGATGGACAGATGGATGGGTGTATGGAAGTCTTCTCTGCCAGTCTCTACTTCTTATCATTTAGGTTGTTTTCTACTTTTCTCTCCAGGATTCCTAATCCAGTAACGAACACCTAGAATTACCTATTTGACTTAAAATTACTTACAAAAATGGAGAGACTTACAAGAATTAGTAACTTAGACACCAAGTACTGTTAAAAAATGCTTTAGAAGGTTGGCAATTACTACCACGTCTAGAACGGAACAAAGAATTTTCAAAGAAGACTAGCGTTTCCTAATATATCTCACAGTTTAGCATGATAGCACTAAATGTGTTCATACATGTTTTCTGTTTCATCCTCACATCAAAGCCTGCAAAACAGGTATTATTACCCCCAGATATTCTTATTTCTTATTTTCAAACAAGGAAACTGAGACTCAGAATAAATAACCTGCCCTAGGTTGTATATCTAATATTTGACATAGGCAGGATTTAAACTGGTTTTGCCTGGCTGTAGAACCCATGCCCACCCTTCCTTCCTTCCTTCCTTCCTTCCTTCCTTCCTTCCTTCCTTCCTCCTTCCCTTCCTTCCTTCCTTTCTTTTTTGTGGTAAGAATACATAACTTGAGATCTATTCTTTTAACAAATTTTTCAGTGTACAATACAGTATTGTTAACCGTAGGCACAGAGTTGTACAGCAGTCTCTAGAACTTACTCATCTTATGTAACTGATGCTTTGTACCCATTGAACAGTTCCTCATTTCCCTCTCCGCTCAACTCCTGGTAACCACCAATCTACTCTTTCTCGATTATTTTAGGTATTTCATATAAGTGGGATCATGTAGTTTTTGTCCTCTGTGACCAGCTTATTTCACGTAGTATAATGTCCTCCATGGTAATTCACGTTGTTGCGTATGACAAGATTGGCTTCTTTTTTTTTAAGGCTGACTAATATCCTATTGTATGAATTCACCACATTTTCTTTATCCCTCGATGGACATTTAGTTGTTTCCACGTCTTAGAGATCATGAATAATACTGCAATGCACATGAGAGTACAGATATCTCTTTGAGATCCTGATTTCAGTTCTTTCAGATATATATCCAGGAGTGGGATTGCTAGATCATATGTTGGTTCTATTTTTAATTTTTTGATGAACCTCCATACTGCTTTCCACAGCAGCTGCATCACGTTACAGTCCCATCAACAGTGTACATTCTATTTCAACATCAAATTTGCCTTTTGTCTGAATCACCACTTTTGTCTATCGAATTCATATAAAGTTCAGTTCTCTCACAAAGAAAGTCAAAGATTATTCTGCATCCACAAGACCAGTAAATTGGATGATAAATCACATGGCAGCACAGGCTACAGGTGAAGTTCCAACTCTCAAGGAACTTTTCTTCTGGAAAAATAGAGTGAGTCACATCAGCTTAAAGAAGTTAAATTCCTGCTTTAGAGGAAGCACAATTTGAAAACTATTGGCCAAACTTCTTACTGAAGCAAAAGGGCTTTCATGTTTCAACCTCTCCCTTCCTCCCAAGCTCCATCTTTTGATATTCTTCAACCTGTACTCAATGTTCCAACAACTATTTTTATTTCCCCAAACACTCCATACTGATCTATGATTCTGTGCCTTTCTTTATTCTGTTAACTCTGCCTAGAACAAGCTTACCACACACCACACAACCTATATTTCTTGTCTACCTGGAAAACTTCCAGAGAACCCAAAGACATGAGTCTGTGAAACTTTCCAGACTCTCCACTTCCCCAACCCATCACAGGGACATGCCTTTCTCTGCACTACCTCTAAGTCTTGAACATCTTGTGTAGAGCTAATTATGATGTTCTGTAATAATTTTTTACACATTTGTCCACTCTGCTGGGCTGTGGGTACTTTGAGGATGATACAGGATTTTATTTTTACTGATATTCCCCTGTAGTGTAAGGGCCTGACATTAAGCTTTATGATCGCCAAGGCTTCCAGTTTGAAGACATCCATCTCAAAAAAACACACTGCCAGTCATATGACACATGTACTAGCAAATCAACTGGACAAAGAACTAGGCCATCTCCACCATGAAGTTCCCTTTTTAAAAGGCTTTGGTAACCTAGATAACTGACCACTTGAATGATCCCACTTCTCTCTTCCCACTCCCTAATTCCCACTCTCACGCTTTAAATTCGCCAATAAAGAGTGAACCTGCTAAACCGTAGACACCCCACCCTCAGACATTAATAAAGGCAGAGCCCCAGATCTGCACGCTCCCTTTGGACCCACACCCTCACTATGTGACTCTTGGGCGTGCCATGTACCCTCCAGGACCTATGAGTAATAAATTTTGTTCTTTAAAGTTCCCTGATGGTTGTTGCTGAAATGCATCCCACAATCATAATAAGAATCACAAGGGCTGGTCCAGCCACAACATTGGTCCCAGTGCGGGGAATATCCACGGGGGCTCAACACAAGTGGTACAGACCCTGGCGAGGGCCTCAGGCATTCCTAGCTGATAGCATCACAGTGAATAGGCTGGGACTGATACAACACGCCCTACAGTAAAGACCACTAATGATGTTTAATACATGACATTAGAGTAAACCAAACTGAATTGATTGAAAAACAACTGAGAAGGTATAAACCTGAGATTTTCAAGACTTCAGTTCCTTCTCATTTCTTTTGTTCTAGTGTTTGTCTCCTATGCACACCTATTAATATTCTGGAGAGCTTATCTCTGGGTAAGTTGTGCTTACAAGTGGTCCTTCATTCTCTGTTCTCTTCCTTCATCCAACAAGCATTGATTCCTACTGTGTCCAGACACTGTTATGAGCTAGGGATAGAAAGATGGGTAGGCCAAGACGCCTGCTTTAAAGAATCCTCAGGCAAAATGGAGGGACCATTGCCATGTAAGAAATGCAACAAAGTGCCTTGAGGGGTCAGAGAAGAGAGAAAGCATCCAAAGGGAAGAGTCAGGAAACACTATCCAGAGGAAAGGGTGTTTGAACGAGGCCTTGGGTTTTGAAAGCATATATGTGTTCTCTAAATTCCTCTCAAAACAAGATTTTTTTAAAATTTTTATTTATTTTTTTATACAGCAAGTTCTTATTAGTCATCCATTTTATACACATCAGTGTATATATGTCAATCCCTATCTCCCAATTCAACACACCACCACCTCCACACTCCGCCGCTTTCCCCCCTTGGTGTCCATACGTTTGTTCTCTACATCTGTGTCTCTATTTCTGCCCAGAAAACCTGTTCATCTGTACCATTTTTCTAGGTTCCACATATATGCGTTAATATACGATATTTGTTTTTCTCTTTCTGACTTACTTCACTCTCTATGACAGATCCATCCACGTCTCTACAAATGACCCAATTTTGTTCCTTTTCATGGCTGAGTAATATTCCATTGTATATATGTACCACTACTTCTTTATCCATTCGTCTGTCGATGGGCAGTTAGGTTGCTTCCATGACCTGGCTATTGTAAATAGTGCTGCAATGAACATTGGGGTGCATGTGTCTTTTTGAATTATGGTTTTTTCTGGGTATATGCCCAGTAGTGGAATTGCTGGGTCATATGGTAATTCTATTATTAGTTTTTTAAGGAACCTCCATACCGTTCTCCATAGTAGCTGTATCAATTTACATTCTCATCAACAGTGCAAGAGGGCTCCCTTTTCTCCACACCCTCTCCAGCATTTGTTGTTTGTAGATTTTCTGATGATGCCCATTCTAACTGGTGTGAGGTGATACCTCATTGTAGTTTTGATTTGCATTTCTCTAATAATTAGTGATGTTGAGCAGCTTTTCATGTGCTTCTTGGCTATCTGTATGTCTTCTTTGGAGAAATATCTATTTAGGTCTTCTGCCCATTTTTGGATTGGGTTGTTTGTTTTTTTAATATTGAGCTGCATGAGCTGTTTATACATTTTGGAGATTAATCCTTTGTCCGTTGATTCATTTGCAAATATTTTCTCCCATTCTGAGGGTTGTCTTTTCATCTTGTTTATGGTCTCCTTTGCTGTGTAAAAGCTTTTAAGTTTCATTAGGTCCCATTTGTTTATTTTTGTTTTTATTTCCACTACTCTAGGAGGTGGATCAAAAAAGATCTTGCTGTGATTTATGTCAAAGAGTGTTCTCCCTATGTTTTCCTCTAAGAGTTTTATAGTGTCTGGTCTTACATTTAGGTCTCTAATCCATTTTGAGTTTATTTTTGTGTATAGTGTTAGGGAGTGTTCTAATTTCATTCTTTTACATGTAGCTGTCCAGTTTTCCCAGCACCACTTATTGAAGAGACTGTCTTTTCTCCATTGTATATCCTTGCCTCCTTTGTCATAGATTAGTTGACCATAGATACGTGGGTTTATCTCTGGGCTTTCTATCTTGTTCCATTGATCTATATTTCTGTTTTTGTGCCAATAACATATTTTCTTGATTACTATAGCTTTGTAGTATAGTCTGAAGTCAGGGAGTCTGATTCCTCCAGCTCCGTTTTTTTCCCTCAAGACTGCTTTCGGGGTTATTCGGGGTCTTTTGTGTCTCCATACAAATTTTAAGATTTTTTGTTCTAGTTCTGTAAAAAATGCCATTGGTAATTTGATAGGGATTGCACTGAATCTGTAGATTGCTTTCGGTAGTATAGTCATTTTCACAATATTGATGCTTCCAATCCAAGAACATGGTATATCTCTCCATCTGTTTGTATCATCTTTAATTTCTTTCATCAGTGTCTTATAATTTTCTGCATACAGGTCTTTTGTCCCCTTCGGTAGGTTTATGCCTAGGTGTTTTATTTTTCTTCTTGCAATGGTAAATGGGAGTGTTTCCTTAATTTCTCTTTCAGATTTTTCATCATTAGTGTATAGGAATGCAAGAGATTTCTGTGCAGTAATTTTGTATCCTGCTACTTTACCAAATTCATTGATTAGCTCTAGTAGTTTTCAGGTGGCATCTTTAGGATTCTCTATGTATAGTATCATGTCATCTGCAAACAGTGACAGTTTTACTTCTTTTCCAATTTGTATTCCTTTTATTTCTTTTTCTTCTCTGATTGCCATAGCTAGGACTTCCAAAACTATGTTGAATAATAGTGATGAGAGTGAACATCCTTGTCTTGTTCCTGATCTTAGAGGAAATGCTTTCAGTTTTTCACCGTTGAGAATGATGTTTGCTGTGGGTTTGTCATATATGGCCTTTATTATGTTGAGGTAGTTTCCCTCTATGCCCACTTTCTGAAGAGTTTTTATCATAAGTGGGTGTTGAATTTTGTCAAAAGCTTTTTCTGCATCAATTGAGATGATCATATGGTTTTTATTCTTCAATTTGTTAATATGGTGTATCACATTGATTGATTTGCATATACTGAAGAATCCTTGCATCCCTGGGATAAATCCCACTTGATCATGGTGTATGATCCTTTTAATGTGTTGTTGCATTCTGTTTGCTAGTATTTTGTTGAGGACTTTTGCATCTATATTTATCAGTGATATTGGTCTGTAATTTTCTTTTTTTGTAGTATCTTTTTCTGGTTTTGGTATCAGGGTGATGGTAGCCTCATAGAATGAGTTTGGCAGTGTTCCTTCCTCTGCAATTTTTTGGAAGAGTTTGAGAAGGATGGATGTTAGCTCTTCTCTAAATGTTTGATAGAATTCACCTGTGAAGCCATCTGGTCCTGGACTTTTGTTTGTTGGAAGATTTTTAATCACAGTTTCAATTTCATTACTTGTGATTGGTGTGTTCATTTTTTCTATTTCTTCCTGGTTCAGTCTTGGAAGGTTATACCTTTCTAAGAATTTGTCCATTTCCTCAGGTTGTCCATTTTATTGGCATAGAGTTACTTGGAGTAGTCTCTTAGGATGCTTTGTATTTCTGCGGTGTCTGTTGTAACTTCTCCTTTTTCATTTCTAATTTTATTGATTTGAGTCCTCTCCCTCTTTTTCTTGATGAGCCTGGCTAATGGTTTATCAATTTTGTTTATCTTCTCAAAGAACCAGCTTTTAGTTTTATTGATCTTTGCTATTGTTTTCTTTGTTTCTAATTCAGTTATTTCTGCTCTGATCTTTACGATTTCTTTCCTTCTGCTAACTTTGGGTTTTGTTTGTTCTTCTTTCTCTAGTTCCTTTAGGTGTATGGTTAGATTGTTTATTTGAGATTTTTCTTGTTTCTTGAGGTAGGCTTGTATAGCTATAAACTTCCCTCTTAGAACTGCTTTCGCTGCATCCCATAGGTTTTGGATCATTGTGTTTTCATTGTCATTTGTCTCTAGGTATTTTTTGATTTCCTCTTTGATTTCTTCAGTGATCTCCTGGTTATTTAGTAATGTATTGTGTAGCCTCCATGTGTTTGTGTTTTTTACGTTTTTTCCCCTGTAATTGATTTCTAATCTCATAGCATTGTGGTCGGAAAAGATGTTTGATATGATTTCAATTTTCTTAAATTTACTGAGGCTTGATTTGTGACCTAAGATGTGATCTATCCTGGAGAATGTTCCGTGTGCACTTGAGAAGAAAGTGTAATCTGCTGTTTTTGGATGGAATGTCCTATAAATATCAACTAAATCTATCTCGCCTATTGTGTCATTTAAAGCTTGTGTTTCCTTATTAATTTTCTGTTTGGATGATCTGTCCATTGGTGTAAATGAGGTGTTAAAGTCCCCCACTATTGTGATACTGTCAATTTCCTCTTTTAGAGCTGTTAGCAGTTGCCTTATGTATTGAGGTGCTCCTATGTTGGGTGCATATATATTTATAATTGTTATATCTTCTTGTTGGATTGATCCCTTGATCATTATGTAGTATCCTTCTTGTCTCTTGTAACATTCATTATTTTAAAGTCTATCTTATCTGATATGAGTATTGCTACTCCAGCTTTCTTTTGATTTCCATTTGCATGGAATATCTTTTTCTATCCCCTCACTTTCAGTCTGTATGTGTCCCTAGGTCTGAAGTGGGTCTTTTGTAAACAACATATATACAGGTCTTGTTTTTGTATCCATTCAGCAAGCCTGTGTCTTTTGGTTGGAGAATTTAATCCATTCACATTCAAGGTAATTATCAATATGTATGTTCCTATTACCATTTTCTTAATTGTTTGGGGTTTGTTTTTGTAGGTCCTTTTCTTCTCTTGTGTTTCCCACATAGAGAAGTTCCTTTAGCATTTGTTGTAGAGCTGGTTTGGTGGTGCTGAATTCTCTTAGCTTTGGCTTGTCTGTAAAGCTTTTGATTTCTCCATCGAATATGAATGAGATCATTGCCAAGTACAGTAATCTTGGTTGTAGGTTCTTCCCTTTCATCACTTTAAATATATCATGCCACTCCCTTCTGGCTTGTAGAGTTTCTTCTGAGAAATCAGCTGTTAACCTCATGGGAGTTCCCTTGTATGTTATTTGTCATTTGTCCCTTGCTGCTTTCAATAATTTTTCTTTGTCTTTAATTTTTGCCAATTTGATTACTATGTGTCTGGCGTGTTTCTCCTTGGGCTTATCCTGTATGGGACTCTCTGTGCTTCCTGGACTTGGGTGGCTATTTCCTTTCCCATGTTAGTGAAGTTTTCGACTATAATCTCTTCAAATATTTTGTTGGGTCCTTTCTCTCTCTTCTCCTTCTGGGACCCCTATAATGTGAATGTTGTTGCATTTAATGTTGTCCCAGAGGTCTCTTAGGCTGTCTTCATTTCTTTTCATTCTTTTGTCTTTATTCTGTTCCGCAGCAGTGAATTCCACCATTCTGTCTTCCAGGTCACTTATCCACTCTTCTGCCTCAGTTATTCTGCTATTGATTCTTTCTAGTGTATTTTTCATTTCAGTTATTGTATTGTTCATCTCTGTTTGTTTGTTCTTTAATTTTCTAGATCTTTGTTAAACATTTCTTGCATCTTCTCAATCTTTGCCTCCATTCTTTTTCTGAGGTCCTGGATCAACTTCACTATTGTTATTCTGAATTCTTTTTCTGGAAGGTTGCCTATCTCCACTTCGTTTAGTTGTTTTTCTGGGGTTTTATCTTGTTCCTTCATCTGGTACTTAGCCCTCTGCCTTTTCATCTCGTCTATCTTTCTGTGAATGTGGTTTTTGTTCCACAGGCTGCAGGACTGTAGTGCTTCTTGCTTCTGCTGTCTGCCCTCTCGTGGATGAGGCTATCTAAGAGGCTTGTGCAAGTTTCCTGATGGGAGGGACTGGTGTTGGGTAGAGCTGGCTGTTGCTCTGGTGGGCAGAGCTCAGTAAAACCTTAATCTGCTTGTCTGCTGATGGGTGGGGCTGGGTTCCCTCCTTGTTGGTTGTTTGGCCTGAGGCAACCCAACACTGGAGCCTACCCGGGCTCTTTGGTGGGGCTAATGGCGGACTCTGGGAGGGCTGATGGCAAGGAGTACTTCCCAGAACTTTCGCTGCCAGTGTCCTTGTCCTCACAGTGAGACACAGCCACCTCCTGCCTCTGCAGGAGACCCTCCAACACTAGCAGATAGGTCTGGTTCAGTCTCCTATGGGGTCACTGCTCCTTCCCCTGGGACCCGATGCACACACTACTTTGTGTGTGCCCTCCAAGAGCGGAGTCTCTGTTTCCCACAGTCCTGTCGAAGTCCTGAAATGAAATCCCGCTAGCTTTCAAAGTCTGATTCTCTAGGAATTCCTCCTCCCGTTGGACCCCCAGGTTCAGAAGCCTGATGTGGGGCTCAGAACCTTCACTCCAGTGGGTGGACTTCTGTGGTATAAGTATTCTCCAGTTTGTGTGTCACCACCCAGCACTTATGGGATTTGATTTTACTGTGATTGCGCCCCTACCATCTTATTGTGGCTTCTCCTTTGTCTTTGGATGTGGCGTATCTTTTTTGGTGAGTTCCAGTGTCTTCCTGTCGATGATTGTTCAGCAGTTAGTTGTTATTCCAGTGTTCTCACAAGAGGGAGTGAGAGCATGTCCTTCTACTCCGCCATCTTTCTGATGCTCCAAAACAAGATTTTTCCAGCCATTTTTTACAAGTAAAATGGTCCTGACCTTGGGAAAATTTTAACCACATCATTGCCAAGATTGTTTCCCATGTCTTCAAAGTCTATCTTGAAATCCCAGAAGACATTTTCTGCCACCTCTGGCAGATCCGTAACTTCTCCATGTTAATAAGCTGTCAGGATACTGAGCCTTGAAATGCCACTATTATGTTGCTATCGTTGTTGTTGTGATTAATGATCTTATAACAACACTGCCATAGAACACACTCTGAATGAACTACACCTAGAAACAAATGTTTAGGAAAACAAAAAGGGTTTTTTTCATCACATTCAAGTAAGATAGAGAAACCACGGAGGCTCAAACCTGCTGAATTGGAAAGACAGTGTCAGTAGGTGATAAGAAACATAAAACTCTGTGGTTATTTTTTGTGCTTATGTCTTCGCTGTTAAAAGAAAATATATGGGAGAGATTGTTAACAAAGCAGGTCGCTATTATAAGTGATTCAAGTCTCTATCCCCCAGTGAATTTCATGAGGACACAAGAGAACCCCTAAGTGAATGCTGTTGGGGATTTCTGAGGAAAATGGGAGTGGGGTCAAAAACACTGGAAATTTGGTAAATGTTATTGTTTCAAAAAGTGTGCATAAGAATCCTCAGGTTGAGGCAAAGCCATGTCCACCAAGCATGATTCAGATCTACTTTGGTATATCTACTTTCCCATCAGGAAAGTGTATTGAATGAGAGCCTTCTAGAAGAGAACTCATTGTAAGAGAAAAAGGAGTCGAGCTGACAAGTCTGGCCCCATCAAAATGCTTTGATTATTAGAGGGAATGAGCAAATGCCAGGTGTGAACCTGTCACTAGACTTGTCAGGAAATTGGCAGTCTCACATATTTATAGGAGTGTGGTCACGTACTACTACAAGCTTGGAATCTATCCTCCCTTTGAAAGAAGGAGCAGGGTCCAGGAAAAAGTAAGACTCAAGGATGGTTATATGTTTGTTTTTTTTTTATAATTCCATTCTCTGAGCTTGAACTGCATGCCAACAAAAAAACACAGATTAGAACTCTGAACATTGAAGGGAATTAAGAAGTGCTGGTTGTCCCAGCTTCTAAAATTTGCAAAGAATGGCAGAAAAATTCTAGTGGAATTAAGCTATTTCTTATGCTTGTTCCAGATGTGTTTAATTTATTTATCATTAGTTTTCCCTTCTGATAGAAAAATGCTCTAGCTCTCCATTTATAGTTTCTCTCAAAACCCCAGCACTGAGCAGAGATTCTGCTGATGATTTTAGCCTGCTGGGTTGAGAGACAGGAGCAACTGGACTATAGAAGTTGTTTTGCTCCTTTTTGGGAAACCAGAGCCATTTGGAAGTCTGTTCTCTCTCCTTCCCTCATCCTAGAAAGAGCAGTAACTCAGTCACACTCAACAGCTCTAAGTGAGGCTGGTGTTTGTCAGATACACCTCAACGTTATGTCTGTTGTGTTTCTTAAACCCAATACTTTACAGTGAATGCAATGAGAAAGTGCGAGCATTTGAGCTTTGCCTATGGGGTTAGACTTAATGACCTTGGGATTTTTTCCAGCTCTGCACTTTGTTGATCTTGAGAGTTGTATAAACTCCGATGAGATATAGAGTTATCACGGAAGGATTCAGAACCATTTACAAGTCTGTGTTGAATGTGGTAGACCAAAGAATGTAGGCATTCTTATCAATGTCACGTGTGAACAAATGGTTGAATTTTCTTGATTTTTTTAGAATGAATCAAAAGTTTAAAAAATATACCTACCCTTTGATACCACAACACCACTTCTAGAAATATATCCTAAGGAAATATTTAAGAATGGCGGCGTGTTTTCCAACACCACCAAGCAGTTCTCCAATTCTCAGCATGTACCTACTGGATGTCCCTGTGGAACTAGGCTGTGCCACCTTTCTGACGTGTGGATGTTGTTCACTAATCCAGATGTTCATCAAATCTCACTGTTCAAGAGTTTTTATAGAGCTGAATGGGCAGCCCCTGCTCTTTGCTTTTTCAGGGGTCAGTGAGTGGGGCTGAAAGTTCCAGTCTTCTAATTACTTGGTCTTGCTGGTGACCGGCTCCATCCTGAGGCTATGCAGGGTCCCCATCCAAACTCACCTCATTAGCATAAAGTCAGGTGTGCTCAAAAGGGCCACCTTATGAATGAAGAAAGATGCTCCTATCACTCAGGAAATTCCAAGGATTTTAGGTGCCCTGTGCCAGGAACCAGGGCCAAAGACCAAAAACATCTCTTCTACACCACAAAGGTTTTCAAAGAATTTAGCGCTAAAATGTTCGTCTGATGTTTTTAAAAATAATGTTTAAAAACCAGAAAATATTTAAATGCCCAGCAACGGAGGATAGGTTCAGTAAATTGTGGCACATGTGTGCATTAGAATACTGTGCAGTCATCAAAAATGAGGCAATAAATGTATATTTATCAAAGTGAAAGAGCAGATTATAAAAACAGTATCACAGCATGATCCCAGGTTTGCAGCGGACACACCCACCATACACTGGAAAAAAATCTTAAAGGAACTACACCAAAATATTAACAATTATACATTATTACCACTGGTGATGGAGTAACAGATGACTGCTATTTTTATCTCTTTATATCCTCTTTCTAAATTTCTACAGTAAGTAAAATTTTGTGTTGCATAAAATGTTTAACAGACCTGAGTATGTATTAATACATGTATTAATCTTTGTGTGCAAAAGTTATTTACTGAATGTCCATTATTCAATGGGCCTGATGGATATGAAAATCTCTCTATAAAATCTTCATTAACTACTCGAACATTGCTTTCTTAATGATGTATAAGCAAAAGAAGTACAGTGGTTAAAATCAACAAACAGGTTGAAAAACTTATTTAAAATCACATAATGAATTCAAAACACCAGCCAGGACTTGCAACCTCAAATTCTTGAAGCCAAACTCAAAAATATAGATGCTGTTCTCCTATTTGTCCTAATTTCTATTCATTGTCTTGACGTGGTAGCTTAAAGAAAATATTGGCCACCGCACTCTGCAGTTGTGCCCATCGAGAAGCGTCGCCTATTCCCCACCCTCCAGTCTGGGCTGGTATGTGACTCGATCATGCCAGTTCTGAACCTAGGCCTCCAGAGACCTTGCAGTTTCCACTTTTTTTTTAGAACCTTTGACAACTACATGAATCAGCCTGGGCTAGCCTGCTGGAGGCTGAGCAAGCTCAGGAAGAAAGGCTCCAGTCATCCCATGGTCCAGACGTGGCCATTGTAAGCCAGCCGGCCCCAGCTGCCCCCCCAGCTGACCGCAGACATATGAGCAAGCCCAGCTGAGGTCAGCAAAGCCCAGACCCAACCCACAAAACCACCCAGAGGAGTCCAATCCCAAATGCCAACCCACAGAACTGTGAGTTAAATAAATGTTTGCTGTTTGAAGCCACAGAGTTTCAGGGTGGTTTGTCATGCAGCAAAACTAACTGATACACTGCCCCAGCTCATCCACTCCTCCTCATCTCTCAAAGGAGGAAACCGGTGAGGAGAACGGAGTACCACTGAGAGTCACGTGGTAACTCACAAACCAAGAGAGGGACCTCATTCTCCTGGCCACCATGCTGGTGTCCTAGCCACAGAACGCTCCAGAAAGGAAAAGGTTAGCAGAGTTCATATGCACGGACAGAATGAAAGCCTTGGCCAAACAAGTACAGGGAACTGGCTTCAGGTCACCAGGAGCTCCATGTCTTCCTGCCAGCTCAACAGTTTGGCTGCAGGAGAAAGGCAAAAGTACCACATTCTCTTCTACACTGGTCCCATCCCAGTCCATTCCAGTATTTCCCAAAGAGACCCGGGAACTGGGCCCTGAGAGACCTCAGAAGTGTTTACTCTCTGTTCTCTTTACTTCTTCTCTCTTCTCCTCTCTTTCCCTCCCTCCTCCTCCCTTTCTCCTCTTCTTCAACCTCTCCCTCTCAAAAGGCAGAGAAGCACTCCTCTGACCACCCCACCCCCGTGTCTTTCCCTGACCTCACCCACCTCCTACACACCCCAAAGAGGTCGACACTCACAGAAAAATGAATCAAAAATCACAACCTACACCAAGCCTCAGGATTGCCCTACGACTACTCATAAGAGACTCACTTCAAAGGGCTTGGCCCCAAACATCAGCCAATTAACCCTGGCAGCCACCCTGCATGTTCATTAAACCTCATTATTCACAAGTTAGAGACCAGGAAAACAACACCAGAGAGCATGGCTGCGGTCCCCCAGGCCCACGAGGCAGGAGGAGACCCCCGGTGCTCCCGGCACCGAGGCCAAGGCCGGGCACTGACCACGAAGCCGCAGCACACCTGCCCTGCCCCCCCAGCCCACTCCCACCCGCGGTGCCAGCTCTGAGGCTGCTGTCAAGGGGCGGCTCAAACTTTTCTTTTTCCATTAGCCACAGGTGTGTTTTACCACAGCCTAACTAGCAGCTACTATTGAGTCTCTGGGCTTTTCTAAACATGTGCCTTTGCAGACCTTCAAGCCAAAGCCATTCCCAGCATCCCTCTTTATTAAACCGAGCCACAGAAATGTATTGAAAATCACGAGCATTTTGAAACATACTGAGTCCTTTGTGGCTGCAATAATCTAATAGACAAGTTGTTGTTCATTTACAACCTTAATTTTCAGACACACTTCTTGAGTGAAAAGTACTTCCTGCTCTGTAATTCCTGTAGGGATACAGGTGGCCTCGGACTAAGTACACATCTACTGTACATTAAAATGTATTTCTTACTTAACTTAAACATTTCTGAAATCTCAAGTTTATGTCTAGACTATTTTAATCAGCTAAATGTCATAATAAGCCATATGTTGGTCTTGATCGGTTACATACACCAGCCCTACTCATAAAGTATCAAAAGGTGTTTTTAAAGAGAAGTCTGTGTTTGTTTTACCAAGAAAATCGTGCTTTCATACTATCATATCAGACATGCTGGCAGGCAGAAAAGGACCTTATATAACTGGTAGAAAAAGTGGGGTTTTCTCCCTCTTTTCCTCCCATGTACCACTCCATCAATACCACTTTAAAATTTCAGAGTTTTGAAGCCACAAGCTTATGTTGGTCTAAAATGTCACTTGACCACTATGCACAAAATATCAACACTTGGAGCAGGATGGTGCTGAGCGTGTATTTTGTTGCTGCGGTTCTCATTTTACCGGGGTTCTCTGCTTGTCTCTTCATTCCCATCTGCGTTAGCCTGCAGGTCTCAATCCACCACAAAGCCACCAAGTCACCCAGACACAAGGTTGGTGGGAAAGTAAGAGCGCTGCTGACTAAATAGCTATCCAAACCGTACCTGAGCACCTGTCACGACTCAGGTGTTGTGGTTAGATCTCGAGTCACAGAAATGACAGGAGATCCTGGCGCCTGCATTCATGGAACTGGCAGTTTTACTGGCAGAAAGACGAACAAAAAACTCCGCAAATAATCACAGAAATATGTTTTCATTACAGCTCTGAAGAGAAGGTATTTGACACTATAGAAGTTCATTCCGGGGACACACACTGGCATGAAGGACCAAGGAAATGATGAGGCACTGACCTTAGGAAGAAGTAAGAGCTGGTTAATAGAAGGTGCATTTGGAGCTAGTAAAATGGCAATTGTATAGGAGATAGGAAGGGAGGGAAGGAGGGAGAGTGGAGGAAGGGGAAGGGGGAAGGGGAGAGGGAGAAGGGGGAGGTGCATGAGGAAAGGAGAGGGAAGGAGGTGAGGGGAGAAAAGGAGAAGAGGAAGAGGAGAAGGGAAGGAAAGAGAATGGATTCGAATCCATTAACTTCTTACTTTTATGACAAGCCAGGAAGTGTCAGAAACTGTCTAAAATAACTTTGTTTCCCATTCTAAAGAAACATAATTGAAAGAGCACTTATTACTCAAATTGGAAACTGAAAGCTTTCTTCTCAACCTAAAGAGGGTTCTTAACTCAAACTTTGAAGAGAGAAAAAAAAACACAAAATGATACTTAAAGGGAAACAGGTAAATTGGTTTTAATGTTGACACGATAAAATTTTATGAACTGTGGATTGTGAATAAGAGATCTTGCATATGGACATTTTTGGAGGTGAAAATGGCCCAAAAGCTTGTGCCTACCAAGCCTGGACAGAAACACAAGGGGAATTTGTTTCCCATGATAACACGCAACCACATAATTGCTCTCGGTTTGCATAATCAGATGAGTAGGAAATGCTTTTTTTATGAGAGTATTTTTAAATGATGGTGTTTAGACATTTTCTCAGTAAATTCTCTGTCTTTCCCCACTGGAATGAGTGATCCCTGAGGGGAAGAGAATGTGGTAGCTCCACTCACGTCTCTCCATTGTGTCTGCAAACTGCATTATGCTGCGTTTGTCACCATCCCAGTTCTGAATCAGGATCTACACTCCGATGAAGACTGTCCAGGCACTGGGGTAGTTTGGGTACTGTGCAACAACTATTTCTGGTTCTTCTCCTACCAGAAAGATGGTCTGATTATACTTTCCACCCCCTTGACATGGAGCTTGGCCATATGACTTGCTTTGTCCAGTGAAATGTCAACGGAAGTGTCGAAAGTCACTTCTGGGTAAACACTTTCAGTGCTGGTGCAAGATTCACCTCTTTGTCTTCCCCTATTGCAGTGATCTGATAAGTCCTTATCAAGGTGGAGCTCTGTCATTAGAAGCCCTAAGTGATTACAGAGCCCCCTGCTGGCCGGCACTGCGCATGTCGCATGAGTCATAACATTCCATTAAGCTGCTGAGACCCAGGGGTGGTTTGCAACTGTACTATAAGCTAGCCCATCCTAGGTCCAGAAGGATTGATGCTAGGATCCTTTTATTTCATTTTTGCCTTGCTCCCTTCCCTTGTGCCACCCTCTCACGCAAAATTATCAGTTGGAAATGGGTTGACATCCTGGTTGTCATTTCCTCGCTATAAATTCTTGAGAAAATTAATTTGCCATTCAAATCCTGTTTCTCTACCTGTAAAATGGGGCTAATAACATTACCTACCTCATAGGGTTGTTATGATACTGCCTGTAAAGCACTTAGCACAGTGACTGGCCTGGAGTAATCACTCAATAACCATTCATTTAAAAGGAAGGGTGGGTGGGGGGAATGAGAGGATGGTAGGATTTTATCTGAATGTCAAATCCTGGGGTTAGGGGAGGAATTCAGTGAGTTGTGACGGGTAGGGGAGAACAGGCTGGAAAGCGCATGAGTTTGGGGAAACATAAACAGATGTGTCTGGGTAAATCGGAGGATATGATTAGGGAAACATGGAAAGATTAGAACAGTAAGTTGAAGTTGGACACTGGATCCAGACCCAGAAACCAGACCAGGAAGTTTGGGTTTTGTCTCACATTCTACCTTATTCAGTAAAATTGGGCACCTTGTCCTTAGTTCTTATGAAAAATGTTTAAACTCAAAGTACATTTTCCCAATAAACCCATATACAATCATAAAAAAAACATCTGTTTTTCCCTTCATATTGTTCAGGAGCAAATCCCAGTTTGATTTTATATTCAGAAGTTTGTTCGGCCCTAATGTAAAAAATACATAATGGGACTCAAGTGGTACATAAAACTATTTCAAAGGAATTTTAATTAAAAAATGTTTAAGGAAGTCCCTTATGAACCCCAAAGACACCAAAGGTAAGTGAATTCTTAGACTTTTCTTCCATTTTCTTTCCAAGATAAAAGCTTTTCTAAGGGAGTAAGTAGGAATGTGACGCTAATTTAATCTAATGGATAAAAGGTCATTTAGAGTTAGTGAAACTTCTGAATTACCCAATATTTTTAAAGTTACCTTAATACTTTCTAGAACTATACAAATCAAAGATTAACGAGGTGCTTTCCAGGTAGACATCTTAATGAACAGATAATCATTGGTAATTTTGTCTTAATGATTCGATGTAAATGTGTTCTGTTGCAATGACTTAAAGAGTGAATAGGAAAGTTCTTTCACCCTCTAAATACAATCATACATTCAATTAGTCAGTATTAGGCACAAAACTGAATGAGATCGACTCCCTGTCCTCCAGGAGATCACAGTCTAATGTAAGCAAATGACAATAAGCTTCAAGATGCTACAACAGAAAAAAAACCAGTCTTATCAACAGAGCACCTAAGGAACAGTCTCCTTGGTTCTTTGTATGATTACTTTGTTTAATAAATTTCACTTTTAAGAACAGTAGAAGGTGCTGCTACTATCCAGTCTAAGATTCAATGCCACTCTCATCAATTCCAAATTAGTGGATTCCAAACACATTAAGATCTCAATGCATGTAATATACATTAAGTCCCCCTGCATACGAACCTTCAAGCTGCGAACTTTCAAAGATGCGAACATGCATTCCATCAGCGTCAGGCATTAGTGAAATTGCAGCTTGCCCTCCATCTCCTATTGCTGGCGATCCTTCAGCTCTACCATCTCCCACCTCCTCTCCCTCCTCCAGTCAGTAACTCTTCTTGCCTATTCACTTGATGCCAGCCCCTGTATGCCAGCTGTTGTACTGTACTACCGTACTTTTCGAGGTACCGTACTGTAAGATTAAAAATGTTTTCTTTATTTTTTGTGTGTGTTTGCTTTTTATGTATTATTTGTGTGAAAAGTATTCTAAACCTATTACAGTACAGTACTATATAGCTGATTGTGTTAGTTGGGTACCTAGGCTCACTTTGTTGGACTTACGAACGCACTCTCGGAAGAGAACTCATTCATATGTAGGGGACTTACTGTATTACACTCACCTTCTAAAATCTTACCAACAGAAACACTGTCTTTTGCTCCAAACCTACCTACTGTCTTTTGCTTTGCCCTTTCCTTATTTGAAACCCTGACACCAAAACCTTTGGGGGAAAGTAAGTATCTGCTTATATGTCACTAGGTTGAGAGCATCTTGGTGATGAGGATTGCAGCTTTAGTTTCTTTGATTTCCTAGATCCTAGAACAAATTAATAAAAAGTGAGAAAGAAAATGAGCAAGAGAATGAGTAAATGAGTGAAGGAGTGCGTGAATGAAAGAATATTTTAAGAAAAAAGACCTTTGTCCAGAGAACAGTCATTCAGTTGAGGAAATTTCATCTAATAACATAACTGTAACCATAATGGATAACAATTACTGAGTGCTCACCATGTGCCACGTTT
Source organism: Balaenoptera musculus (assembly GCF_009873245.2). Classification (NCBI taxonomy): domain Eukaryota; kingdom Metazoa; phylum Chordata; class Mammalia; order Artiodactyla; family Balaenopteridae; genus Balaenoptera; species Balaenoptera musculus. The sequence goes on along the minus strand of NC_045801.1, from coordinate 22,241,690 downwards.
TGTTCTGAGCACTTTGTTCATTTAATATTCATTGTACAAGGGATTGTCTTTATTCGTCAAATAAGAAAAATGGGCTCAGAGAGGTTACATAATGTAGGGAGCTGGATCATGTTTAAAAGTTCTCCAGTTGGGTATGTGGTCCCATTGGGGCTTTCAGGAACCTGCACCTAAATTTATATGCCAATTTTTGTGTATTTTTCTGGGGAGAAGGGTCATATTTGATTCAGATACCTGAAGTGGTCTGTGGCATGCCCTCTCCCCAAAAGTTAAAATACTTTATATGTTTCAATCTCAACTTAGATATTAATCTTTAAGGAATGAAGGAGTCACTAGCACTAAATTGACTATAAATCTAGCAGTAATATTTTAAAATAAGGGTTTTCCACGTTCCAACTCAATTTCCTCCAGGTTCACTCTTAAAAAAAAATGAACAAGCAAAAAGACCCTTAGAGACACTAATTCCACCAAACTTCCCTAAATGTCCCATCAGGCATTTCCATAAAAGACAGAGAAAGAATTAATAATAAGACCAGGAAATTAGGAGATTGAGATTGACATATACACACTACTATACATAAAATAGATAACTAATAAGAACCTACTGAATAGCACAGGGAACCCTACTCAGTACTCTGTAATGACCTATATGGGAAAAGAATCTAAAAAAAGAGTGGATATATGTATATGTATAACTGATTCATTTTGCTGTACACCTGAAACTAACACAAAATTGTTAGTAATGTAAATCAACTATACGTAACTCAACTATATCCAATAAAAATTATTTTTTTAAAAAAGAAAATAATAATAATAAAACCAGGAAAGCACAACAGTGACCATCTATTTGCCATCCCACAGCATTTTCTCGGGTCTCCTTTATCTTGGGGTGGTACAAGATACGCTTCCCACCTGCCTGGAAATCGCCTCCCTCCTCCAACTTCTAGCTCTACTCCTGTCTCTGATTCTCCCCCGGTCGCCTTTGTTGGCTTCTCCGCGAATGGTGGGCAGTCCCCAAATCTCATCCCTCAATGCCCTGCTCTTCCTTCTTCTCATATTTTGTCAAAGCTCTCAGTTTGTCTCATCACCTCAGTATGAACCTCTAACCAGGCAACTCCCCCATCTTTGAAAGCCATTCGTGACTTTCCTCCAAAGGGTTGGTTATACACTTTTGATTGCACCCTGGACACTTCCAATGCAGGTCCTGTTCTCATCTCAAATTCAAAGCATCTGAAAGCTAACCCAGCATCTCCTCCATCAGACCGACTCCGTTAATTATCCTCTAGTTCCATCAATGATACCACCATGACTGAGAGGGTCTGTGCTTAAAATCAATACACCACTTGGTGTGACTTTTTCTCTCTCGTTTCCCCATATCCTTTCACAATATTTGCTTCATCTGCCTCTTCCTTTCAATTCTTCCTGCACACATCCTAACCCAGAACTTCCTCATAACTTCCTCCTCCCAAACACCTATAGTCTCTTGGATTTGTAGGTTGTTTTTTCTGATTGCACCCTGGACACTTGGATTTGTAGGTTGCTTTTTCTCTGCTCGTATTCCCTACGCATCGTTTGGGAGTTAACTCAAGCCCCATCTCTTTCACAAAGCCTTCTCTAAGAACTCTGCAATGCCATCTTTCTCCAAGTGAACAAACTACTTACTTGACACTCACCATAAAAACTCAACAGAGTTTAGGAAAGGATGGGATAACCTTGTATGACCCCCTATTTGACAGATGGGGAAACTGAAATTTAAAAAAATGTTCTGTGACTTGCCTAAGGTCATATCACTAATCTGTGACAGAGAAGTTCTGGAACCAAGGACTCTCTACTCCTTGGAAGATGGAAGTCCAGGTTGCAGTCTCCAGTACCAGGTTCTCTGCTCCTTGGAAGATGAAAGCATGCCTTTTACTTCTTTGCAGCCTCCTAAATGTCTGGCATAGTATTCGGTGCATAGTAAATGCTCAATAAATGAAAATAAGATGGAAGGAGAGAGAGATGAGGAATGGGAAAGAGGAAGGGAAGGAACAGACTGTCCAGCTAACCTGGCAAAGCTAAGACATCCACAGAGATCCTGGGCTGGCTGGGAGGCCAGGACCCACCACCATGCCAGCCCTCTCCTGAGAAGAAGAGAGAAAGCCAGCACCTGGATCATACCTAGAGACCACAGGGACGCCGTGTCCCGGGCTCCGAGTTGCCACCTGCCTTTACCAGTACTGAGCGACTTTCCCAAACCTCCAGCTCCCTGTGTGGCTGGTGACTCAGAACTGCTCCTGTTGTCCAAGGTATCATTTGTAAAGTGCTTTCTTGGAAGAGAAAATGTTTGCGACAGCTAGAGGGGAGCTCCCTGTGCTGGAGCCACAAGGAGCCTTGTTGTGTGCAGTGTGAGAACAGAGGTCGCTTATTGCCCTCTCTTCTCCTCGGCTATGTCTATTTAAAGCTCCCACCGCCACGGGGGGATGCAGGCCCAGGACATCAGGCAGGGCTCATGGACCCATCAGGGTGCAGGCCCATCAAAGAGTGCGGGGACCACAGCTGTCACGAGCACGGGCCTCGGGGCCCGAGAATCGGGGAGTCTGGCCAGGACAGTGGGAGGCATTGGGAAAGAGTTGTTATTGTGTCTTTGGCAATCCTATAATTATTGTGTTTGCTGTTATGATTTCTGTCTCTATTGCCATTGCTTTTGGTAAATCTGTTCCCACTTGTGTCTTCTACAGAGAGACCTTTTTTAAAAAATGTATTAGATAGTCGGGCCACTGGGTTGACTCCTCAAAGAACTTTGGGATTTACGAGGGGCTTGTCTCCCTGGGGTAGCTCAAGAGAGGGCAGAAGAGAAGACAGACGCCTCCAGGGGAGATGTGCATTCGTCAGCAGGACCAGAACCTCAGGTGGGCTGCCCTCCCCACCCTCTGTCCTTTTGCTCAGCTAGCACCTCCCAGTGGATTCACTGCCACAGACATCTTACAGGAAGAGGGTGTCCAAATGCACACGGAAGCCTCCCTACTGCCTTCTGCACATTAGCTTCTGCTCTATTAAGAAGTGAGAAGGAGGGAATGGGGCCCAGAGCCTCTTTATGCGCCCAGCAAAGAGGCCCAAGCATCCCACCTCACACATCTTAGGACAAAGGGTAAAGCCACAAAGATGTCCGTGACTTACAAGAAGCTGCCAGACTGTTCTCTCCCTGTCAGAGTCTTCTGCACACAAACAAATCACAGCCCAGATCTATCCGATCCTCACCTGGTTTCGTCCCGGGGCATCTTTGTTTGCCAGGGGCAAACATTAGTAAGGCTGGGCTTTACTTTAATCGTTTTTTCTTTTCTGTTCCCCCAAGAGAATCTCCAAAGGCAAGCAGGATTGAGGCTTTTTAGAGTTAGGAAAATTGTCTTAATAATGACCATAGAGTGCTTTCCAGACCAGGGAGAGAAAAAGAAACTTATGTTTAGATCTACAAAGATGATATGATTCCACAGTGGTGAACAGATATTGTTACAGCCATGCTCCGCCTCAGCTTTTTCTCATCAATTTAAAGCCAAATTCGATTTTTCTGTTCGTATTCTACCGGGGGCTGGTGAGGTGTTGGAATTTATAAAAAGAGGAGAGCTCTCATCAAAGATAATTACTAGGTATTTGTAAACTTAGTACCAACTTTTTTTCCCCATTAAGACTAATAATGCGATAAATATATCCTTACATATAGCTTTTTTTTTTAAGCTGAATTTTTTCCTTGGAATAAAGTCCTAGGGTCAATGTTACTGGGTCAAAGAGTAGAAACATTTTTATGACTCCTGATAGATATATATAATATACCTATATCTCCTCACACTGCTTTTTGAAAGACTTGTACCAAATCACAATGCTACCAGCAGAGTATGAGCTTATTCGTTGTTCTAGAAGGTCACCAGCACCAGTCATTACCACTTGGTATTAAATGGTATCTCAGTTGCAGTGTGTTATTTATATCCTTGTCTAATATCCGGTGGAAACAGATTTCCACCTTAACTGCTCCCCTTGCTCGAAGTTGTCTTTGGTTACATGCCCCATTATTTTTTCCAGATGAATTTTGGGGAAAATTTTTGGTAATTTCCAGGGTAAGAATCCTATGGTTATTTTGATCAGATTTGTGTATCTATACATTAAAATTATAAATCCACAACTTAACTTTAAAAGTAATAGACATAAAGAAACATTCTGTGTTCCCATTCAAAAACAACATCCATTTATTCTTTTGATTTTTTTCCTACCCTTATCATGTCTGCAGCCACGTTGGCAGTTGTCGGGTATGACAGAGAAAGCCCAGTGGTCTCCAATAAATGTGTTTCTCCTCTCCTTTCTGGGCTCTCCCAGGAAGAATACATGTCCCAGTGTCCTTGCAGCCAGGAGCCAGGAGCCGCCACGTGGCATTGCAGAGCTCTGGGCAGTGGAATATGGGAGAAAGTGTGTGCCACCTGCAGGCTTGGCCTCTAACACCCCTGGTGAGACCCTCCACGCTCACGGCCTCTCCTCCCAGCTCGATGTAGAGGATCCGGGGGGAACCACAGGACTCCTAAAAGATGGCAGAGCCACTGGGTAGAAACCTGGTTCTCTAATTCACCATGGAGAAGGCCAACCTGCCAATATTTTGTTGGATCATGATATGTGGGAAATAAAAATTTTAATTGTGTCCCACCCATTGAGATTTGGGTATTGTTACAGCAGGTAACTTACTCTAATGCAATAGTGAAACTTCCTACCTTACAAGCTGAAGACTCAATTTAATTAAAGATTGTATTAGTTAGGTTCTCCCTAGAAACAAAACCAATAGGACAGAGAGAGAGAGAGATTTTAAGAACTGGCTCACACAGTTGTAGGGCCTGCCAAGTCCCAAATCTGTAGCGCAGGCTGGCAAGCTGGAAATTCAGGTAAGACGTGATGTTGCTGTCTTGAGTCTGAAATCCACAAAGCAAGCGAGCAGGCTGGAAACTCAAGCAGCTTACCATGCTGCAGTCTTGAGTCAGGATTTATCCTTCTTAGGGAAACCTCAATCTTCACTCTAAGGCCTTCAACTGATTGAATGAGGTCCATCGAATAAAGAGAGGGTAATCTGTTTTACTCCAAGTCAACTGATTATGAATGTTAATCACATCTAACAAATACCTTCACAGCAACTACAAGACTGGCATTTGACTAAACAACTAGGCACTGTATCCTAGCCATAAAATTAGTATCATAGGGACCAAAGCAATAACACTTAAAAAAAAAAAAAAGAAATTAGAGGCATCATGGTGTAATAAAAAAAGCAATATGGAGTTTGCATACAGGTAGAACTATTTAAGTCACAAGTTCTTATCATTGCCATGCCCTCAGTTTTCTCATTTATAAAATAACGATAATATAATATGTTATGCAAGTTTGTAGTAAAAACAAAAGGAGACCATGCGCATAAAGCTGAGCCCACAAGGCTTGTCACGTGAGAGCAATGGCTCTCCTCCCCTTCCACTCACACGGGAGGGGTGCCCTCTCTTCCAGGGGCAGCCTGAGAAGGAGAGCTCTGATCGCAACCCTCCACAGCCCATTCCTCGGAGCTGATTCACTGGATTTTCCAACCACTTAGCACACAGAGTCCATTTAGGCTACAAAAGCTACTTCATTATAACATGGGGAATCACAACAATTCAAGAACAGGAAATCTATTTACAGGTAGGTAAATTACAGGGAAGTAAAATTCATGAGATCTTTCACTTGACCAGCTTACCAAAAATGCATGTAATTCATTTCAGAAGTCCACCCTGTTTTACCCACTTTCCACCTGAATTAGATTCCTGGCGCTGCCATAACAAAGTACCACAGACTGGGTGGCTTAAACAACAGAAATTTATTTTCTCATCATTCTGGAGGCTAGAAATCTGAGGTCAAGATGTTGACAGGGTTGGTTTCTTCTGAGGCCCTTCCCCTTGGCTCGTAGATGAACCATTTTCTCCCTGTGTCTTCACATGGTCTTCCTTCTGGGTGTGACTGTGTCCTGATCTCTTCTTATAAGGACACCAGTCATAGTCTCCTCATTTTAATTACCTCTTTAAAGACACTACATCCAAATACAGTCACACTCTGAGGTACTGGGGGTTAGGACTTCAACATGTGAATTTGGGGTTGGGGGTGGGCATAACTCAGCCCATAACTTACCCACTACCCTCCCATGCACCCTCCCATGGTGACCCGCACAAACCTATCAGGCTCTGTTCTTACCCCCTGGTTTAAAGGGACCGGACGCTGCCTTGCCTGCTACCTACTGAGACCACAGAAGTGATGAAAGATCAGAAGGGAGACACACACACATCCACACCCTTCGTGATCAGTGTTCCATATCACAAAGTCAGAGTGCAAACTTTGACCATGGACTGAGCTATCTAGGAACTGAACTGGCGACCTCATCCACAGAATTTGCTAACTACCCACAAATGGAAAGGGAGCATATTGCAAAACAATCAGAACAGGTCAGGGTATACCTCTTAGCCTATTTATCTAGGGATACCAACCATATTGCATTTCACTAGGAATAACCAATACCGAAATTAAATGGTCTGGAGCGCATGAACTATATCAATAAGGAACATGTATTTTAGATGAAAGACCCAATAAGCACTTAATTATCCGAAAAGAACCAAATGAAAACGCATCTCAAGACTATGCTAACAAAGAGGCCACTCTGCATTTTGAACAGGTTTCTAAATCAAAAAGGGCAGTAAATCATGTTACTTATCATTTAAAAATAACCAGGTTTTAAGAAATGAATTTAGACAAGTGATTAATGCATCAGCCTCAGCCAGCGTTCCTTTGATAGTTGGAAGAAAATAAAAGCCAGCCAAGAAATAAACATTTCAAATTCAGGTGCTTTGCAATCTGTGCTCCAAATGTTTCCCCTGAGCTCGTGAAGAGGTGGCTTGCTCTGGATACACAGCAACCAGATTGCTGGCACCAGTAAATTATCCTCAGAATAAGAGCGTTGGCACAACAGACGAGAAGCCACAGCCACCATGGTCAAAAGTCCGTTTGAGAGAAATGGTCTCGATAGTCAAAGGGCAGGAAGGTATTGGGGGTGGGGGGAATGCCAGTGGCCAAAGGTGGGGGGTCTGTTAAGGTGCTGTTGAGAGAGGTTGGGTTTTTTTTTTTTTTTCTTGCTATTTCCATTTATATTGGGAATCCAAAAATGGAGTACAGTCTTCCACAGTGAAACTGAAAGACGCCTATGATAGAGTAAGAAAAAAATGTAGGTGACAGGACAGCGTGTGCAAAGAGAGAACGAGAGAGAGGCAGAAGTACGTGGTAGGTTAGAGCACGTGTCCTAGGAGCCCCACTGCTTGAGTCCAAATCCCAGCTCAGCCGCTTAGGGGCTGGGTGGCCTTGAGCACTTTAACTCTTGATACCTCAGTTTTTCCATCTGTAAAATGGAAATGATATAAACAATACCAATCCCATTGGGCTATTATGAGGATTAACACATGGAAAGCACAAAGATTCTATAGAGTTATACAGTAAGTGCTGTAGATGTGTAAACTCATCTTATTATAGTATGGTTTTTTTTTTTTTTTTTTTTTTGTAAAACAAGCCAAATAAAAAGCTTTTTAATAAAAACGTGTGTATTCCAGGGCCAGGGCTAGGGAGAGACAAATGAGGCAGGAGAACAGCAGAATTCACCTCAGGCACAAAATTTAAGGGGTGCCAAAAAGTTCAGTGATCCAGATAAATAACATTTCAATGTAATGTTTTAAAAATCAAAGTAATGCCAAAAAATCCATGAACAAAATATCAAAATTTTAAACAAAGACAAGATCAGTATCTTTGATTTTTTCCTTCTGCCTCAGGCTTCAGTATGGGGTGTATTCATTCATATCATAGTAACATATCTAGAAAGTTATACCCCAAACTTTTCTTTCTGGAGTGAGAAACTACATCAAGTTTCATTTTCTGTTTTATGTTTCTGTATATTTTTAAATTTTTACCATGAGAATATATATAATAAAACAAGTGAGCATTTTTAAAGCTTAATTTCTTAATGAAATCTTGGAAGAAAAACACAAGATGATACTAAAGTAGATCCAGGCAATTGACTGATAAAAAGAAAATGAGGCCACACGGCCCACAGAGAATCCACTGGCAAACTATCCCCCTGCATTTCAGAGATCATTCTTTAAATCTACAAAAAGAGAAAAGAAAGAAGAAACTGGGGATATAAGAAATAAGAGTAAAATTCACTTAAGCTTGCTGGGCCTCATTTTCCCCTTTTGTAAAAGGAAGGGGTTGGGGAAAGCCCGCAAGCGGTAGCACTGGAGGTTCTAACCAGCATCGCCCTTGGGTTGAGTGAGGATTCGCCTTGTCCTGTTTCCAAGGAAAGCGCAGGCCTTGGCCTGAGGCCCCGCTCCATCTCACCATGTCCCAAAGCCTGGAAGCCCGAGGGCCCTGCAGAGCCCGTGGTTGTGAACACTGGCAGAGGCTGGGATGAACACGTGCCTCTGAATCCAAAGGCCTGGTAATGCATCCGGGACCCACCCATACCCCGGCTGCTAGACTTTGAAATTATCCCTTAACCTCTTTGATTCTGCTTTTTCATCTGTAAATGGGAAATAATAACACTCACTTCATCGGGTGGCTGTGAAGGTAACGTGAAAGAATATACGTCAAGCATTTGATGCATGGTTGGCCCTCAGTACATGTCATTTCCTCCCCTTCTCCTTTCCTTGTGGGGTAGAACTGTGAAACTATTCCAATTCAAAGGCCTCTTTGCTCTTTCAGGGAAGTAGTAACATGTCGGTGCTCAGCAGCAAATGATGGAAAAATGATCAAGATTTCACTTTGGAGAAAGGTGTGTAGCTTCTCCTTTGCAGTCCTCCTAATCACACATCCTCTGAACAAATGTTCAAATTCTTTGAAATTTAACGAACAGGCTGAAGATCTGAGGTGACCTGGGAAGTGGGCCGTGATTAATAATTTGCTATGCTTAAATCCCTAAAGGAGATCAATAGAATGTAGATAGTCAGAAGTTGATAGTAACCTCTTTTTTTTTCTTTATGAACTATTTCCAGGAAAGAGAAGACACAACATTTCTCCAAAACAGGTAACCTTCAAGAAAACTTTACAAATCAAAATAATACCAGAAAAGTGGGGATGGGACCACGGGTTATGAAACTTTATAGAAGTTTTTTTTTCAAAGATCATCAATACACCACAACACACTGAACACAATGAGAGAAAGTTAACCATAAACTGCTAAATCTCTCCACATACATGCAGCCCATTACCCCTCAGTTTTTTTTTTGTTGTTCCTTTTTTAGAATTTTTTTTTAATTTTAATAATATTTATGAAGATTTTCATCAGAAAAATTAAAAGCCAAAGTTAAAATGAGGCATAATCCTACTATCTAGGTAGCTCTTGCTGACATTTGACCAAGAAAATAAGAAGCAATGTTTCCACATGATTAGAATATTAAATACAGAAAGGTGGGCTTCCCTGGTGGCGCAGTGGTTGAGAATCTGCCTGCCAATGCAGGGGACACAGGTTCGAGACCTGGTCTGGGAAGATCCCACATGCCGCGGAGCAACTAGGCCCGTGAGCCACAACTACTGAGCCTGCGCGTCTGGAGCCTGTGCTCCGCAACAAGAAAAGCCGCGATAGTGAGGGGCCCGCGCACCGTGATGAAGAGTGGCCCCCGCTCGCCCCAACTAGAGAAAGCCCTCGCACAGAAACGAAGACCCAACACAGCCAAAAATAAAAAAAAAATTTTTAATTAAAAAAAAAAATACAGAAAGGTATAAAAGTAAAATAGAAGTTTACTCTCAACCACCCTTCAGGCTCATCCAGTTTTTTACCCCAAAATTAAGTGTAAGAGTTCTCTGGACAAATTTTCAATGCATATACCAGCCTTTATGTATCTTAAATTATACATAAAAGATTATACTAATCACAAGGTTATCCATCCTTCTTTTTCACCTATGTTAAGGTATGAATTGTGCTCCCTCCAAATTCCTATGTTGAAGCCCCAACTCTGAATACCTCAGAATGTGACTGTATTTGGAGATGGGGCCTTTAAAGAGGTAATTAAGGTAAAATGAGGTCCCTTGGGATGGGCCTTAATCCAATCTGACTGGTGTCCTTATAAGAAGAGGAAATTAAGATCCACAAAGAGACACCAGGGCTCATATACACAAAGGAACAATCATGTGAAGGGGCAGCAAGAGGGCAGCTGTATGCAAGCCAAGGAGAGAGGCCTCAGAGGGAACCAAACCTGCCAGCCCCTTGACCTTGGACTTCCAGTCTCCAGAACTGTGAGAAAATATATTTCTGTTGTTTAAGTCACCTAGTCTGTGGTATTTTGTTATGGTGGCCCTAACAAACTAGTACCACATATCAGTACAGTAAGGCCCCTACCTACGAACCTTCAAGTTCCAAACATGCGTTCACGTGTCCAATCACGTTAAGTTAGTTCACGTGTCTGGCGTACACTGTCACATGCGTGCATCCTCTACAAGTGGTTGTGCTTTTGTGTACTTTACTGTACAGTACTGTATAGAGTACAGTAGTACAGTATCTTTATTTCAAGCTAGATCTGCAAGAGGACGACTTCATTGAACTCCTTGCTGTGTAACACGGGAGCTTACTAATGAAGACCTGATGGAATTGGAGGCCCAGAGAAAGGATGAAGAGAGACAAGAGGAAGGAGAAGTAACTGAAGAACTGAAGAGATTCACGACACAGGAAATGGCAAGGGGATTTTCTTTATTTGAGGAGGCATTGTTAGTTTTTGAGGCACAGGACCCAAACGTAGGACAGTACACGAAGGTTGCAGCAGCCGTTCAGAATGCAATCCAGTGCTACCATGTCATCTATGAGGAGAAAAAAAGAGCTACTACCCAGACATCACTGGATCGTTTTTTCAAGAGGGTAGATAGAATTGAATCCATCAAGGAACCAGAACCTGTGCCATCAGCGTCAGGTGTGGGTGAAATTGCAGCTTGCCCTCCATCTCCTATTGCTGACGATCCTTCAGCTCTACCATCTCCCACCTCCTCTCCCTCCTCCAGTCAGTAACTCTTCTTGCCTGTTCACTCGATGCCAGCCCCTGTATGCCAGCTGTTGTACTGTACCACTGCACTTTTCAAGGTACTGCACTGTAAGATTAAAAAGGTTTTTTGTGTGTGTGTGTTTGTTTTTTATGTATTATTTGTGTGAAAAGTATTGGTATTATAAACCTATTACAGTACAGTGCTATATAGCCGATTGTGTTGGTTGGGTACCTAGGCTAACTTTGTTGGACTTACAAACTGGACTTATGAACATGTTCTCAGAACAGAACACATTCGTATGTAGGGGACTTACTGTATATGTTTGTGATATTTCTATATCAGTACTCACAGATCCACATTTCATCAAATTATCACAATTTCTTTAAACTCTGCCCTACTGATCAACATTTACATTGACTTTGGGTTTTTGACTAATTCAAACAATGTTGCAGTGAATATTCGTGCACTGATATCTTGGCATAATTTTGTAAGGAAGTGAATTTCCAGAAGTGGAATCTTTGGCTCAAAGTATGAAAACACACATACTTAATTTCAATAGATATTGTCATATTGCCCTTCAAAAGTTTCTACTTCCACCAGAGGTGTGTAAAAACGCCATTTTCCCCACACTCTTGCCAGTACTAGATGTACCTCACTTTTTCATTTTTATCAATCCAATAGTTAAAAATTGGTGTATTATTCTAGTTTCTACCTGGGGACACGTCTGAGCATCTTAGAGAGTTGTCAAGAGTACAGGCCCAGGGGCCAAAGCCTGAGTTTGAATTCTGGAGCTGCCTTCTCCTAGCTGTGTGACTCTGGCCAAGTTGCCTAACTTCTCTGTGCATCAGGCTCCTCTACCGTCAAATGACATAGCAGTGGCAACTACCTTGTCATAGACTTCCTATAAGAACTTCATGAGTGAAGAGACATCAAGTGCTTAGAACAATGCTTGGAATAGGGTACTCTCCAAATTAATGTTAGTTATTATTACTGTTATTAAAAATTAATACATATTTACTGTTTGTATTACTTTTTGCGTGACTGCCCTGCCTTATGAACTGAATGTTTACGTCCTCCAGAAAACGCATATGTTGAAGCACTAACCTCCAACGTGGCTGAATTTGAGATGAGGCCGCTGAGGAAGTAATTAAGATTAAATGAGGTCACAAGGGTAGGGCCCTGATCTGATAAAATTCGTGTCCTTATAAGAAGAGACACATGAAAGCTCTCTCTTTCTCTCCCCATGCTCACTCAAAGAAGAGATCATCTGAGCACACAGTGAGATCGTGGCCACCTACAAGCCAAGGGAAGAGGCCTCAGAAACAAACCTACCTTGCGGGCACCTTGATCTTGGACTTCTCAGCCTCCTGAACTGTGAGAAATAAATTTCCATTGTTTAAGCCACCAAATCTGGTGTTTTGTTATGGCAGCCAAAGCAGACTAACACACCCTGTTTACGTCTTTTACCCATATTTCTGTCCAATTAGTCTATTTCTTATTGATTTGTATGAGTTTCATCCATGCTCCTTAACTTGATTTATAAGGACAGATGTGTTGACCAAAGGACCATGGTTGAGAAATGAGGGCAAATGATATCGACTTCCCCTAGAGTCTCCCAAGCAGGAGAAGACTGAGAATGTGAATCAGGCAGCATTTGAGGTAAAATTTGGGGGCTAAACAGTCTAGATTTAAGGAGGCATGTGTAAATTCTGGTCCTCGATACCAGCACAAGTATGGCATTCCACAATCTCCTCCAAAGATTAAGAACAAGTACCAGGGCACCTTCCCTTGACTTTGATTTTTTTTTTTTTACACATCTCCCTCTTTCAAAGAAAAATACAGAGGGTATCAGTTACTTCTTACCCTTGTTCATTTCCACATCAAAGTCTTGGTACTGAAATGCACTTTTTCAAATTTAAATCCAAAATTGTAATTTAATGTAGAGCAATTATAAGTAACAGATGCTGGAAGGTTTTCGCTTTTTGCTTCCACAAGAAATATACACATTGGATCCAAATTTTTGGATATGATATCCAAACTAACTTAGGAGCTAGCAATGAGAGACTGCTAAATGTAAGCTCAAGCATACAAGCTTTAGAACTGGAAAGTATGGGGAAATTGGGAAACCAGACACATAAAAACTACACTGTATTTGACAGACACCTCCACCCCCAACTTGACTGGCACGTCAGACTCCAAAGGTAAGGTGACAGAATGTCATGGTAGAAGCATAAACCTCAGAATTGAAGTGCCGTGGATTTGAAACCCAGGCCTTCCACTTAACTAGCTATATGATCTTGACCGGGGTAATTTAACTTCTAGGATTCAGTTTCCCCAGCTACAAAATAAGAATGATGTTACCTAGCTTACTGAGTTGTAAAGATTCTGTAAGTTAACGACTAGAAAGTCCTCAACCCCATGCCTGACGGATGCTAAGTGTTCTGCAAATGACTAAATGTCTCTAAGACTTTCTCTCAGTACCGGAACCCTTTTATTTCTGAGTTTCTGTGATCCGTCCAATCCAGTTCCATATTCACCAATCGACTGTTAAGTGATTATTGAGTTCTAAGTGCCTAATACCACCCATACAAGGAATAGAAGAATAAGACCCTCGAGAAACTTCCAGCCTCATTATGGAGGCCAAATGGGTACCTATGAAACAATTCATGAACGATACAAGGCAGGGAAAATCAAGTACGCCAGACTATAAATGTCCCCTGGAACTTGAGCTGGGGGTTGTTTGGGTGAAGCGGGAAGGAAAGTGGTTTCAAACCGTCAAGGTGGGAATGAGTCCCCAGGTCGGCACTGCTAACGAGTTGTGGCCAGCCGCTCCATTGACTACAATACTCCATCCTCACCGACCACAAAGCAGGACTCGTTTCTCACAAAGAGAATCCAGGGCACCGAGGGGCAGTGTGGACTCAGGCCAGTTAGGTCCCCTTGAGTTTTCTTTTCCGTGTGGCCTGGGAGAGGGAGGGTGGACATTTCCTTTCCTCTGAAATGCTTCCTAGATGCCTTTCCTGTGGCATCACCATGTGCTGTCATTCCTTCTCCTTACGCACAGGTTCCCTGACCAGGGGCAAGGCTCACAGAGGCAGGGCAGGGGCTCCCTCTTCTTTGGCTCCCCACAGTCAGGAGTCCTGGGCCCCCAGTAATTGTCACATCCATAAGCAAACACCTAAGTAAATACATGAATGAATGGAGTTCCTATGTTCCCATGTGTCTTATGTCAGAGTGGAACAGGTAGAAACAGGATAAAATGGGAAGTAAGGAGATACAGTTCCAAACCCTGCTTGTGGGAAAACTTGGACACCACTTACCAGTAGTCTATTCCAATGAGACTTGGTCACATCCTACGTTCTTTGTTTCCTCCATGGCTTGAGTTCCTGGCAATAAAGTTGCAGAAGCCAAAGAACATTCAGTTTGAAACATGGAGTTTTGTTTTCAGAGGAAGCGGCAGGAGGCGGGGAGAGTATTTTTGTTGTCATGGCAGCAAAATAAGCCCCCTCAAAACTTTAGTGGTTTAAAATGACCATGTCTTCTCTCACACAGTCCTGAGGCCGGCTTGACCGGCTGCAGCCAGGCGGGTGTGCCTTGGGGACTCTTGTGCCAGTACAGCCAGAGGACAGCTGGGGCTGGAGTCATCTGAAGGCTCTACTGGGCTGCCATTCTAAGACAGTTTCTCCACACAGGGGTCTGCACCTGCCTCCTGTGCCCCTTGGCCTCTCCCCAAACCCCACTCTCACAGGGCATCTCCTCCTCCAGGGTCCCCGCACACACACATGGCTTGGGTTTCTCTCAACTTGGTGATCACACAGGAGTCTCACTCTCTCCACTGCAGCCGTCCTCCAAGAGGCTGAAAGTGGAGGCTGCCAGGCCAGGTAAGGGCTATCCTGGGAGTGTCAGTGTCACGTCCACCATATGCTATTGGTCAGAGCACTAGTAGGACCCCAGGGATAGAGCAATCGACTCCATCTTCTGATGAGGGAGTGACCAGTGCACATTGAGAAGAGCACGCAGGATGAAGATGCTTCTGTAGCCAACTTTGGGAAATGCAAACTGCCACTGTTTGCTGTTGTCATTGCCACTGTTGATGCTGTAATCGTTCTTAAGGATCCCTGC
Source organism: Balaenoptera musculus (assembly GCF_009873245.2). NCBI lineage: Eukaryota > Metazoa > Chordata > Mammalia > Artiodactyla > Balaenopteridae > Balaenoptera > Balaenoptera musculus. The sequence continues at coordinate 22,226,537 of NC_045801.1, read as the reverse complement.
TTAGTCAAACTAATGCGAGAGAAGGCAGAAAACACCTCAAGCCCAAATCCCACTGCCATCATGTTTGACGGCTGAATGACAGTGAGACAAAGATGCTCCTTGAAACAAAGATTCTCCCATTGGCCCCCAGTGCTCCTAACCAATGCCCTCCTCCAGCCGATGAAGCTCCTCTGTGTACATCTGACAAAGGTACCCCTTCCTCTAGGTCGAGGCACGGCTCGGGAGGGCAGTGCCTGCTGGGAGGCACACCTGAACATGCCACAGCCCTCCTCCTAGCATGAGGCTGCACACCTGAACATGGCACAGCCCTCCTCCTAGCATGAGGCTGCACACCTGAACATGGCACAGCCCTCCTCCTAGCATGAGGCTCCCGATGCAGCAGAAATGGACAGTTGATAATTGAGTGCATGAAGGAGCAAGAAATAGCCACACTTTCCTTCCAACGCGGTGGCCCATGTAGTAGGAAGGGGAGAGCGACCAGGGAGCTGGATCAGAAGAGAGTATCCCCAAGCCCCTCAGCTCCCATGCGGGCACCTGAGAAGCACACCCCACAGTGTCTCCTTGAGGTGACACGAACGACAGTGCATTTACAGCGGAACAGAATGCAGTTCCATTACATCCAGGAAACTGGAACTAGTGGCAACCGGCTAATCCAGGAAAATAAAAGTAAGAAGGACTGTGTTATTTATAACCTTAGTGAGGTGACAGGGCCAAAACAATACTGTCCAAAGTATTACCAAAGAACATAATTTTTCAGATGCATAGTTCCTTTTTCAGAAACACATAATTCACTAGGATGATTTTAAAACACTGCCCTTTGCAGCTGTAATTACCATTTGTAGGTGTTTGACTTATCTGTCGGCTTATTAAATCAGACCTTCGTTTTCCCCTTTCCAAGCTACAGCTATCAGTGTATAACTAAACTTTGGCAGGGTGTTTGCTCTGTCTTCAGCATGGCTCAGAAAACTAACCAGCTGCAAGTCGAAATTTCTAGAAGTTGCATGCCTTTAAAATTCCTTTTCATATAAACAGAAAAATTAATCTTTTATTTATATATAGGTATATCTACATATAAATTCTTCCCCTACTCCTGTTATCAAAAACTTGAGGGACTATTCACTCAGACTATTCACTCAAAGTGCCACAGCAGCCTCTATTCAAGCTCTCTCAGAGCCAATGGTGTCTCCTGCACACTCCCACCCCCAACTAAAAATAACCTAAGCAGTAAAATGTGCTTTCCATGCAATCTATGTAGTATCAGTTTGCATCAGGTAAAGCAAAACCAGAATCCCCAAAGCCTCGTGGATTTGGAAATCAACCAAATCACTTCGCTCTACCCACCCAGTACTTCTAGGTATGTAAAAATGTAAATATTTTATTTTATAGTTTATATGGGGTGTTTTATAGAGCAGAGAAGTCAGAACACCCTTAACATGACACCATAAACCCACCAGGCTCTTATACTGCTCGGCTGTATTCCTCTCTTTCTTCCCCTTATCAGGGATTAAGGGCAGCTCCTACACGCATGAAAGCTTTTGACATTCCTCACAGAAGTTCCTGGAGAAAACTGGGTCATTAGAGTGAGTGTGTGGAAGGGAAAAGCAAGTCTGGAGCCCTCCCTCTCCTAAACTTGTAAACTTCACCTTAGGAAGCTCACCTAGAATTAAATGCAGCATCTCATATGCTAAGTTGAGCCAGTGTTTTACGGGTAAGAGCAGACGCTGAAATTCACCACACGCCAGCAACCTCTCTGTCTCCTTCATTCTCACACGGCCTATGAGGTGGGCACTAACGGTAATAACATCAACAGTAATAGCAAATGTCCCTGCAGTGCTCATGCTGTGTCAGGCACCGTTCTAAGTGCTGCTTGTGTATCAACTTGTGTCATCCTTACAACAAGCCGATGATGTCGGTAGACCATTATGATCATCCTTTGATGAGGAAACAGGTGCAGCAAAGTGAAAGAACTTACTCAAACTCACAGAGATAGTAAGTGACAGAGTCTGACTCTGAAGTCAGTGCTCTTCACTGTTATTCTACCCATTTCACAGATGAGGAAATCAAGGTACAGAGAGGCAATGAGACCTATGTTCACGAACCTGGTATGGGATCAGATGGGGTTCCACACCAAGTATGCCTGGTTCCAGAGCCCGAGTCTTGTTGTGACTGACAAATGGACACACAGATCAACCCAACCTCCTCTTAGTTTGAGAGTGACTCCCTGGGTTTTGCTTCCTGGCACAGCTGCTGCTGTGGGCCTCAGCTCTGCCTACCCCGGCAGTACCAAGCACAATATCACGAAGGAACAGCTATAAGCATGGGTGAAAGTGAGAGTTGCCTACGTTATATGAGTTCAAGAACATCTAAAAATATGTTCCTTCCTACACTTAAGGAGTCATTCCCTCGACTTTCAGCTTTGCCTCTTGCAGATGTAAAACATTACGCTGCATCAGTAATCTGTACCTCAAATACCTTTACCAGACTTTTCCTCAGAGAGGGAAGAAAAAATAAAGGCTTTTGGGGTGCGGGGGAGGAAACAGAAAACAGCCTCGGACCTATTAGGCATCCCAGACAGAGCCTAAGCGGTCTCCACCTCTGGGATTCAGATACATCTAAACAGATTTAATGAGCTAGTGGGGTCGGGTGCCAGTAGGACATTTGCATGAGGGAGTGAGAGGCCTTCTGGGAAAGCTCTCACTTTAATTGGGAAGAGGGTCAACAGACAAGTCTGGCCCAGTGACAAAGCCCTAGTCACAGGGAAACAGATTCAGTTTTGAGCACCGGGTTCTATCACTCACCAGCCTGTATCTGAGAGAGAGGTGCCTTGGGGAGGGGGTGGAATTAGGAAGTGCTCCATTTAAGTGGTGGCCTGACAATCCGAGGTGAAAGAGTGCTGATTCGTTACCCGCGGAACAGAGCTTGACATAAAGTGGGGAGGGGTGTGCTCCCCAGGTGGCAGCTTGGATCCTTGAAGACCCCAGTTCATCAGTCCTGTGATTGGGTGAAAGAGACAGCCCAGATGGGCAGCTAGGTATTGAGAGGAAGTGGCAAGAGGGGTGTTACCCCGTGATGTGGCAACCCTGTCCTGTGGAAGCAAGCACCCAGCCCAGGGAACTGGGATGGAGACGAGTAACGAGAACCAGCAGAACTCATCTGGGGGGTGATTGCCCAGCCTGTTAGAATAGGTCCATGTGCCACGGTCTGTTGACAAAACTGGGATGGGGGTAAGAAGACAAAGAAAAGTACCACAGGAAATTCTCTCTTACCCTGTCATAGTCCAACTCTTAGCTGAGGACCAGAACTGATGTCAACCTTCGAATTATGCATTCACTGTATCTATGACATGCGCGGCATAGACAAGAGGATACAGCAACTCACAAGACAGCTGTTTTCTCCAAACACATCCCTTCTCCCCACCCTTTAGCCATATCAGCTTTCCTTCAGCTCCTTCTTTCGCTCAGGTGCCACACCCCCTACTCCTGCTGCTTATAACACGTTATCCAACCTTCACCTTTGTCTTTGGTCTCAAAGTAGAAGTCACCTCCTTGCGGAGGCCTTCCTGGCCCACCTATTAATAGGGTCCCCTGTTATTCCCTTTCATATCACATATCACAGATTGTACATAGGAACATATTTGTGAGTTTCCCTGATCAAAGCTCCACTCCATCCTCAGCACCAGCTTCGTGCCCAGCATGCAGTAGGAACTCTATATCTGTCAAATAAATGTTATTCACTGAACTCCATTTTATAGAGGGTCGCACAATAATAAACGATTGAACTCAGGATTCAAATGCAGACCTGATGGCATGTTATAACCAGAGTCCACCTTATCTGGTTATAGCATCCCCTCAAGGCCCTCATAGTTTAGTTGTGAAAGAGACACATAAACAGTAAGTAGAATCATGTGACTCGTGCTATCATAAAGCTCTGTCCAAAGTGCTGTGAAAACATGGAAGACAGTCTGATGAATTTGGCTAGGGAATGATGAAAAGTTTCTAGACAGCTGACACCTGGATGGAGCCTTGAAGTATGAGGTGGTGTGGAGGTGTAAAGGCATGGTGGCATTCTCACTCTTATCCCCATCAGTAAGGGTTGCTTATTCTGGACAGCTGCACAAAGATTCTTCACTTATTCATCCAGTAAGAGTTGAATGGCACTTATCAAAACACACATAGTCCCTGCCCTCTGAGGGAAAAGGGACAAATAAAAATGGTTGACCCATAGGGTCCATGGACAAAGTATTGAGAAGGTAATTGGAGGCCGGATCATGGAGGAGCACACTGAGGAAAATCAAGGTGACCCTGTTTGCAGCCTGTCAACCCCCAGACAAGTGAGTGATGTTGTTCAAGATCAACCGGCCTCCAGTCTGCCTGCCTGCTATCCACAGACACTCAGAAGAGCCCAGCAAAGATCATCTGCCCTTCAGCTCCTTGCCCAAACCAGAGGAGCCTCGCAGACAGTCCAAAGAACCATGAGCTAAATTAAACGTTTATTGTTTTTAGCCACTGAGTTTTGAGGATTATTTGTTGCTAATCAAAAGCAAAAGTATCAGTGTATGGTAGCACCATGCTAGATACTATTGGGGTGGCACACATACACAAATAAAGCCCTGCCTTTGCTCACTTTGCTCCATCCTACCTCGTATTTACTTATGTACAGCTTTGTCTCCTTATCAGCTCAAGAAGGAAACACAGTTGTACATAAATGAATGTGAGATAGGATAGACCAAAATGAGTTCTCCAGAGAAGGACCAACATCTGCTAAGGGAGCATGGAGGATGAGATTAGCCCTGCCTGGGGGTGGGGGAGCACTTGTGAAGGAGACCATGTGATAGGGGTGCAGAAACACAGGTGTAAGATCATCAGGCAGAGGCTGAGGAAACAGGAGCCTCCAGGTGGTGAGAACATCCTGCTTAAAAACACAGGATGTGAGTAATCTGGGATGCTCAGTTGGAACATTTCTCATTTTCTGCCCCAATCTCTCCCCACACCAATCTACCCTTCCTAATATACTCCCTCAGGAGGTGTGAGCTTAGATTTCACTTCTTCCAGGAGGCCCCTGCTATGCACAGAATTGTGCACCTCCCCAAATTCATACTGAAGCCCTAAGCCCCAATGTGGTGATATTTGGAAATGGGGCCTTTGGGAGGTAATTAGGTTTAGATGAGGTCATGAGAGTGGGGCCATCACATGTGATTAGTGCCCTTATAAGAAGAGATTCCAGAGAGCTCTCTCTCTCTCATTCTCTCTCTCTCTTTGCACTGTGTGAGGACACAGTGGGAAGGCAGCCATCTACAAGCCAAGTACAAGGTTCTCCCCAGGAACTTAATTGGCCAGCGCCTTGATCTGCAATTTCTAGCTTCCAGAACTGTGAGAAAATATATCTCTGTTGTTTAAGCCACCCAGCTCTGGTATTTTGGTATGGTAGCCCTTGCCAACTAAGAACCTTCCTTGATGTGGTCCCCTCCACATCTGAATTAGGCTCTCTCCTCTGTATTTCTTCTCTGGAAGTTCTTCCCACACTGCATTGTGACTCTTCCCTTGTCTGTATCTCCCACCAGACTGTTATCTCTATGAGGACAGGGACCTCATCTAGCTTCTTATGTTTGCTTTCTTATCTCTAGTGCCTAGCACAGAGGCACATAGTAAGGGGTCAATAAATGTGTGTTGAATATGTGCTCCAAATTTGTCTTTCTGTGTGTTATCCCAAAGAATTCATGAAAATAAAACATTGGTTAACTCTAGATATAGTTGCAGAAATAACTCACACTCCTGCCCTTTTGCAAAGTTTGCTACTTCTCTATTATTTCAATTAAGAGAATTGGTTTTGGGGCATCTAATTGGCTGTTTATAAAGACAATAAATAGTTCACAACCTAAGCCATCTCATGGATGGAATATTTTGTCTGATGACCCAGAACAGCATGATCTCTAAATGCTCCTGCTGGTTTTCTATATTCTTTATAAATACTCCCTATCGGGACTTCCCTGGTGGCACAGAGGTTAAGAATCCGCCTGCCAATGCAGGGGACACGGGTTCGAGCTCTGGTCTGGGAAGATCCCACAGATGCCGCGGAGCAACTAAGCCCATGTGCCACAATTACTGAGCCCGTGTGCCACAACTACTGAAGCCCATGCACCTAGAGCCCGTGCTCCGCAACAAGAGAAGCCACCACAATGAGAAGCCTGCGCACCACAACAAAGAGTAGCCCCTGCTCGCCGCAACTAGAGAAAGCCCTCATGCAGCAACGAAGACCCAATGCAGCCAAAAATTAATTAATTAATTAATTAATTTTTAAAAATACTCCGTATCTATACAAATTTTACAGAACACTCACAAGGTTTCTGCTTCTGGAATACTGGCTAACCTTTACATCAAGCCTCATCAATCCCCCATTTTTTTTTTTTTTACTAGTTAAGAAATTTAAACTCAATAAGGCTAAACGACTTATCCAGGATCATCAGTAAGCAACAGAGAAAAGGGTAGAGCCCAGGTCTTCTACTTATGAGTCCAGAATTTATTGGAAGAAAGAAAAATGGAAACTATACAGAATTCAGAGAACCCCTGATCTAAAATATAGACCACATATATCTTCCTGTTAAAATGGTTAAAGGTACACAAATATAAATGTATAAGAAAAGAAGGGGTAGACAGGGGAACTCCAGTATTTATTACCAGCATTTAGGTATGTTCTTACAAGAGACAGAAACTGAGTGTCAATGTCCATTCTCTGACCTCTTACTGATGTCAGCACATGACAATTCTGGCTGTATCCAAAGGATGTCACCTGTATTTCACTTGCTGGAGTAATCACTGTGTAGGTCTCCTTATATGACACATTGTCAACTTCACTTCTAATCTGCACCCCCTTAGATTTCAAGATGATTTGCTCCATGATTTCTGATCTATGCAATTAGCTTGAGGGTGAAGTTATATATTTATATCCATAGGCGCCATCTTGATTTGGAAGTAGAAAGTGGAGGTAAGATAAGGAGAGCCAAAAATAAAAAAAACACAACACTTCTTTTTGATCTGTCACACTCTAGTGTAGTGACCCATTCTCTCTGTACTGGTGTAAGGTCAGTGACTAAATTACACAAAAATTTAGAACAAGGCAGCATGCCCCTAATATTTCCAGCAGCAGTAATGCTCCTGGGTTTCCTTTCTTCATGGATTCATTGCCAAGCATTTCTATCAGATGAGGTGAGGAGGCTTCCGTTAGTCAAATGCTTCCCTCTCTCCCCCAGCTGCCTGTCTGGTTTCTTTCTTCTCACAGTAAGTTCTAGGAAGCAACCCTCTTATTGTCAAAACTCACAGTCATAAAAGGGTCATCCTTTATTTGATTTAGCCAACAGTTTAGAAATGCTTGAGCAGTGCGGATTAGATTACCCAGTTATGGTCAGATCTGAGAAGCAAAGCAGAGAGATGACTGTTGGTCTACTACGGAACACATGGAGACTAAGTGGCTGAATAAAATGATGTCTGCCAAGCACCAGCACATTGCCTGGCGTGTTCTCAACATGCCTCTCTGAACTCCAAATGTCAGCGCACCCAACTCTGTTACAGCCTTGCCTCTTGGTCTACACTATCTCTTCACTGGTGATTTCATGCAGGCCTGGGGCTCTAAATGGCCCCAATGTCTTCATGACCCCTGAATTTACCATGTAGTCCTGACCTCTGCTCTAAGCTAGAGTTATATATGCAATTGCCTATCTGACACTTCAGCTTGTATCTCTAGCAGGCCACATTCAGCATTTCCCAAAGAAAGCTCATGATTTCCTGCTCTGCTTCCAAAACCTGCCCCTCCTCCATCTCAGTAAAAGGGACCAGCATGTATCCAAAAACCTAGGAGTCATCGTCAATCACTCCCTTTCTTTCATCACCCCCTGCCCTTTCCATACACACATCCAATCTGTCATCTAGATCCATAGGCATGTCCTCCAAAATGTCATGAGCTGGATAACTTATATCCACCTCTCTGGTTACTCTCCTAATCCAGACCACCATTCTCTTTTCCCGTGACTATTATAAACTAGCAAAATGGGTCTCCCTGCTCCCATTCGTGCCTTCCCATGATCCATTCTCCACAGAGCAGCCAGTGCAAAATTCTAAAACAAAACTCAGACCATCTTACTCCCTTGTGTGACAAATGCCCACAGCTTCTCCTTGCACTTAAAATAAAATCTAAACTCCTTGTTCTGCCGCTGAGTCATGGAAGGCCCTGCACTGATTAGCCACCTACTTCTCTCTCTCAGTCACCCTTCTGCTTTCTCACTAGTTCCAGCCACGTTCCCATCCTTAACTTGTGAACTTCTGTTTTTCCTTTAAGACTCAGATACTGCTTCTTCCAGAAAGACTCTCCTGAGACTTGCAGCCTGAGTTGGATGCTCTTCCTCTGATGTCTGGTAACACATCTCTCTCTCTCTCTCTCATTCCACTCACACTGCCCACATCAAACTGGATTTACTTCTCTGTTTAGGAACCATCAACCCACCATATTGTGAGCTACCTGAGGATGAAAATCATGTTCTATTCATCTCTGTGGCCCCGCATAAGTGGTGTGCTATCAATGTTTATTGAATGTAAAGTAAATTCACCCCTCCTTCTGGCAATATGAGCACCAGCATGCAGGAGCAGAAAATAGGGAGTTAGGTAGGCAGTACCTGCTGTTGCAGACTTTGCTTCTTTCCACGTGGCCAAGTCCCGACCGGAGACCCTTACCTCATCCACAGGGCACACGTGCTCCACCCACAGGAGTTCTGGGTCTGGAGAACGCTGCGTAGTCATTGAGCCGAGGAAATGTGGGCAGCCCCTATGGAGCTTGAGTCTCTGAGTTCCACCAGGTGCTCTGTCGTGCTCTGCAGATCACACGTGAGGCTCAGAATCCACAGTACACAACACGTGTTTCTGTCCCCCATCTGCCTTGCAGCAACCCTGACTTAAAGGAGCAAGCAGAGAAACATATGGAAATCCAACGATGAAGAAGTAGCCACGTGCCTGTATTTGGAATTTGCATAAGTTCTCACTTAATACAACTTTCTAGAAAATGTCAGTGAGCTTAGCCAGCAATTCTGTTGACTTGCCCCCAAACAAATGTGGAAAAAACAGGTAATGCCATTGCTTTGATTCCATGGTTTACCTTTAGGGCCATGACTCTCAGGTTCAATGACTAGACCTCTCCCCATCAAAGGGTACCTCGATTGCTTTAGCTGCATGGCTCAAAATCCACTGCAAAGTCATAAGAAATGGAAGATTCAGCCATGTCAGTCCCCATACAAAGAATGTACCTATCTCCCTACTTTCTATAACAACACAAACTGGATGCACACAAGTATAAATGATATTTAGGATAAAAAAGAGTTGGCAAAGGATCAATGCCAGGTGTGGCGGCCATGAGAATATATCTCATAGACCTCTAACTATTACAAGGAGCATAATTCACCAAGGGATGCAGCTCTGAAATCCACTGCTGCATTTGTGCTGAGGCCACAATTCCTGGGAGCTGCTGGCGCATTAGGGATACCAAGGCCAACCTATTTCTGGGAAACACGGGTCTCCTGTGATGGCTAACTGTGGTTCAGAGACTTACCAGCAGCCTTGCCGGGGCTTCCTTAGGCTAGACAGTAGGCTAGGACATTTCCGCCCAAACTTCCCTCCCTCTTTTCTTCACTTGGAGTCAGACTTGAATCACAGTCTGTCAACTCTCCCGAGCTTTTCCAGCTCCCTCCCCATTTTCTCTAATACAGGCATTTCTCCTAAGAAAATTCTTGCACGTTTAATCCTGTCATGGCATCTACGTCTTGGGGAATCTGGACTAAAATACCAGGCAACATCAAATACCATGTTCGAGAAAAACACCAAACTAGAAAGTTGGAAACATGTCATTATCCCAGCTCTGTCCCTTTCTAGTGTGTCAGTCCACTTCTGAAAACCTCATTACCCCATCTGCCAAATAAATCAGCTAGAGTAGATGTCTCTAAGTTCTCTTTTGGCTTCCATATCTTGGATTCTATAGCTCCACATCCTGCCATTTATGACCACAGGATTACCAGCATCATAGGAGACAGTATCTCTCAGCATGAGGATGTCTCAGGTGAGGAGGTACATTTCCACACACTGCCTTTGTCAAGAGAAAGCTAAGAGTTAGCCAAGCCCTCAGCAGCTAATGTAAGGGTGTCCTTGGGCTGGGCCCCACTTGAGAACTGAGTGAATGGAACCTACATTTTGTAGCCCAAGTTGCTGTGTGAGAGCCTCAAAGCAACGAGCTCACCTTGAAACCAGAACACTGGTATGCTACTCAGCTCAAAGAGATTCTACCCACCTCCAGAAGAAATGAGATGTGCCCCCTTTTGACCCCCTACAACACTGTGTCAGACCCATCTCTAGGCACTTAGCACTTGGACCTCACAAAGACCTTGGAGTCTGACAGATCCAGGCACACCTTGGAGATATTGCAGGTTCAGTTCCAGACCACCACAATAAAGCCAACATCACAATGAAAACAAGTCACAAGAATTTTTTGGTTTCCCAGGGCATAGAAAATTATGTTTACACTACACTGTAGTTTATTAAGTTTGCAACAGCATTATGTCTAAAAAACAATGTCATAGGAGTAACGTCAAAGATCCCTGATCACAGATCACCATAGCAAATATATTACAATGAAAAGTTTGAAATATTGCAAGAATTACCAAAACGTGACACAGAGACACAAAGTGAGCAAATGCTGTTGGAAAAATGGCGTCTATAGACTTGCTTGATGCTGGGTTGCCACAAACCTTAGATTTGTAAAAAATGCACTGCCTGTGAAGCACAATAGTGAGGCACAATGAAACAAGGTTATGCCTGTATAAGTTAAAATCATTGGTGAGCCAGTGAGAGGTTACATCAGTTAGAATTAGGTATGGCCACCTGTGAGAGAAAATCCAAATTCACAGTAGCTTAAACATTCAAGATTTTACTCTCTCACAGAAAAAGAAGTCCAGAGGTAGACAGTCCAGGGCTGATAGAGTGATTCTCCAACTTCAGGACCTAGATTCCATTGGCCTTCTACTCTACTATCTGTCGATCCAAGGTGGCTGCTAGAGGTCCAGCCATCACATCTGAGTTTCAGACTACAGGGTAGAAAACAGAAGAAGGGACCACTTTCTCTCTTTAAGCACATTTTCTACAATTTTCACCATCACTTCCACTTGCATCTATCTTACTGGCCAAAACACAGTCATATAGCTACAAGGGAAGCTGGAGAATATAGTCTTTTAGCTGGTAGCAATGTGTTCAGCTGAAAATCAGCGTTCTTGTTACCAAGGGCAAAGAACTGGATATTAGGAGGTACCTAAGAGTTTCTATCACAAAGACTGATGGGAAAAACATACCTGGAGGAGTGGGAAGAAAAAGGGTTCACAGAGAAGGGGAATGAAGCTAACATGGAAAAGAGGTATCACTCACCATTTGTGGGGGCCATAGATTGTGCCTGTCTTGAGTTTTTATCATAACCAAAAAAGAATTGGCAATATTTACTCTAAAAACAAATATGAACATGCCTTATATTGTACAATACATGGAGCTAATTCAAGTCCCATATTATTTTATGTTGTTATGATTCAGACATATTTTTATAGTGCTTTCTCTCAGAGTCAAGATGTAAAGTCACAACACAGGTGGGGCAGATCTGTGGTATTAGAAGTGGACAAGAGCTTCTCGGCACACACCCTACCACCCCCACCTCTCCCGCCAGTAAGTGAGATGCTCTCATGACTTAGATTCCCCAGTCCTCATGTTCTTCACCTGCAAAATGAAGATAGTAATGCCAGGATGGGCTAGCATGAGGATTAAAAGTCATGACTGTGGACTTCCCTGGGGGCGCAGTGGTTGAGAGTCTGCCTGCCAATGCAGGGGGCACGGGTTCGAGCCCTGGTCTGGGAAGATCCCACATGCCACGGAGCAACTAGGCCCGTGAGCCACAATTACTGAGCCTGCACGTCTGGAGCTTGTGCTCCGCAAGAAGAGAGGCCACGATAGTGAGAGGCCCGCGCGTCGCGATGAAGAGTGGCCCCCACTTGCCGTAACTAGAGAAAGCCCTCGCACAGAAACGAAGACTCAACACAGCCATAAATAAATAAATAAATGGATCATCACGTTTTTAAAAAAAAAAAGTCATGACTGAAGAGCAGCCACTGCAGGTCTGGCTCGTGGCTAAGTGCTCAGTAAAGGCTTTTGTTAGTTCTACATTGTTATTTCTGGTCTCCACTTCTAGGTGGAGGTTCTCAGAGAGGAAGAATCTGTCTTCTTTGTATCTCCTCCTTTTTCTGTTTTTTGAATCATAATATTGCAAAACAAAATTCTATTAAAAAGAACTTGTTGTGTCCCATTTAACATTTTTAAAGCTACATGCACGAAGAAACTATTTTCAACAAAACACAAACAGGCTTGGAAGGGAACTGTTGGGATAGTTACTCATTTGTTCATTTATTCAACATTTATTTGAGAACCAAGCATTGCGGACACAAAAATGAAAATGGCACAGCTGTGAATTCACAATGATTAACCTAAGAGGAGGCACAGGCAGAACAAATCATGAGATGCAATAATAACTACAAAGAAATGTAAACGGTGCTGTGGGAGCACAGAGGAGGGGCCAGTGATGCCCAGGAGACTCAGAGCTTCCCCCAAAAAAGGTGAAATTTGCACTGGTGTTTTGAAGGATAAATAGGAGTTTACTAGATGGAAGAGGAGGGATTAGGAACTAACCTTAAGTATTAGACCTAGAAATCATGAATAATCAAGAGGGAAAATGTGGTTAATGCACTGAATCAGCAGATAAGGAGAAAGAAATCTCTTCTAGTTAGAACAGTATGGAAATGAAAATTGTGCTTATCAACATCATCATCATCATCATCACCACCATCATCTCTCTCTTACCTCATGTTTTGGAAGCCAAGCTGGTAGTACCCAAGGCAGTTAGCCCCTCACTAGGAAACAGCACAGGGGCTGAGTTATTACATGTGTGGCCTGAGTGCTTGCTGGCAGACTGAGAAGAAAAGACTCTTGAAAAGAACTTTCAAGACCATGCCAGGAAAAGACTCACAGTTAAATCATCTTCCCACTGCAGGTTTCAGAGATCCATATAAAAGCTCCATCCCACCAACCACCTGGTAGCAAGAAAGAAGAGCACGGCAGTGATAGATGGCCTCCTCCATAGTGTGATCACTGGGTTCAGAAATGCGTTCCCACTTCCATAATCCCCACAATTCAGAACACTGCATTGGAGTAAGGAGTAAGGAAACAATCGGAGGAGACCAGTGTGAAAACTCCTACATCCTCTTTGAGAAGAAAGGCAGTCCAACCAATTAACACACATTCAGTGATTTGTCATATCAAACCATTGCAGCAACTTGTGAAAGTAGAGGAGGTTCTCAGGAACTAGGAGCCAAGACGGTGCCACCTTACAGAATCTAGAACTCTGTAATGCAGAAACACCTTTCCAGGAAAGCCCCTATGCAGTGGATATGGCACACTTGGGCCAGCAACCCCTCTCACTCTAGCACAGGGTTTATCAACTCGAGACTACAATCCCTTAGGAAATCTAAAAGTCATTTATCACAACAAGCTTTTTTGAAATCATGAAATAGAATGGAATGGGGCGGAATGAAACATGATGAATGGCATGAAATAGAATAGCATAGAATTGGAGAGAGTAGAGTTGCATCGGGTTGGGTAGGGTGGAGCAGAGTTGAGCAGAATAGACTAGAATAGAATAGAAAGTATAAAAGTGCATTGCATATAAAGTTAATACTGTTTTGTAAAATGTGAACCCATGGGTGCAGGTGCACACACACACACACAATCTGAGTGCTGATTAAAACGTATTTTTAACTTTGGTTTCCAGGCAAAAAAGTTCTATACCCACTATCTTAGCATGTCTTCTAAAACTGCAAAGACTGAAAAAAACTAAAAACGGTATTTCCCATAATCTATTAGAGCTAAAATTTGAACATGATTTAGGTTGGCCAACCATATATAACTGCATGACATTTGTTCCATGTAATGAAGGTAAAGGTCTCATTTCAGATCCTTCTGACGTTGCTGCTGATCAACTCCATGGCGGCACTGGGTTTCCTGCAGTAGCAATGCCACAAGTCCCAATATCCAGTTGCTGACTTCACGGAAGTAAGAGAAGGAGTTTTAGGGTTCATGTTTTGCAGAGGTGGATCTGGAAGCTGTGGCATAGTTCTGAAGGCTGTTGTTGCTGTTGTAATCTATGCTTGGATTACAACCCAGAGAGTGTATTCCTGGACCCATCATTTGCTGCGTCAGCTTCCTGATTTTCTAGCTTCATGATTGCGGCTGAGGTGGTAGCTACCCAAGCAGGATGATTCTGGACATCACTCCTGAAGTCTCAGCCCACTCTCCCAACCATTCAAGGATTTTATGAGCACCTAATTCCCTTTCTGATTAAAAATAGTTAGATTGGTTTATGTTAGCTACAATTAAATCCTGTCTGATAATGGAAAACATTCAGAGGCATTAAATAATTCACCCAAAGTTTCATCTCCGAGTTGAATTCATGGCAAGGCTGGTACTAGAACCCAGTTCTTTCAACACTAAGTCCTCTGTGCTTGGTATCCACTCAAACTACATTTTGTAGGGATGGAAAGGGAGAATGAAATTAAGCCTAAGGAAAGGGCTTAGGTTTGGGATCAGGTTTGGTACACAAATCTTACTCCCAACTGCCCCTCTCCTCTGGAGTTGTTGGCTAAGAAAGCATTCACACAGCAACAACTATCAAATAAAAACAAAACATTATTCTTTTAAAAACAGAACAAGCCTCTGACACTCCAATAAAGTGGCTTCTAAGGTCAATGGAGGAGGTGCATGAAGTTTAGGCTTCTTCCCATTCCAACAGAGACGGTGGGATCCGTGAGCAGACCCCAAGCTTCTGACCTGAGCCGCCAAATGAATGAGGATGGCCAACCTGTAACAGGGGTCCTTGGGTGTGGTTACTACCTGGGGGCAGGACCCATAGGAGAACTTATCATACACATGGGAATCAGACAGAGAGAGAATGAACAATGAGTTCCATCGATATCTCAGGACCTGACCACCCGGAGTCATAGCTCTTTCTCTTGTATTGCAGTGAGAAAAAGGCAGCTAGAAAATGGGTGGAGAGAACAATGGGAGGACAGGCAGAATTCTGCACCCTTATTGGGAAGAGGTGAGAATATGGGCAGAAGATCCTGAGCATCCTTCTCTCTCTACAGAAAGCAGACCTGATGGGGAAATCCAGGTCCTGGAGTCTAGGCTATCTTGACAACCAGGGGAAGCATGAGAGTACCATATTCTGGAAGAATTGGAGGAAAATTTGAGGAGAGAAAGGTTAACAGAAAGATACAGGGCATTGCAAAGATCCCTTGCCCTGTTTCACCATCATGCTCAAGAATCTTTCAGAATTTAGAATTCTTACATCACATGGCTGTAAGAACACATAAATGTGGAGATGATCATCTCCTCCAGATTGGTGTTGAGGAATACAAACCTCTTACATCTCTTGCTGGGCCAGCTTAGCTCCATCCCCTTCTAAGTGACATTTGTTAATAGGCTGGCATTCATCTCACTCAGGCGAGTTTATTTTATCACAGACGCACGGAGGGGAAAAAAAAATTTGCAACTTACCACAAGAAAGTAAATATCACAAGATAAATGACATTGTTGGAATGGAAACCACTTAGGGACTCAGAATGGTCAGATGCAAACAGTTTTTAGACTATTAGCTGTTAAAGGTTATGCCTTACGTCACCCAGAAGGGTTTTCCCCTAGATTTATAGCATAATCTCCTAGAAGATTTATTGCCTTCTTAATTTTTTCCCCCATTTTAACTTTATGAACCACCAGCCTGGAATTCCTCCTAAGTCATTTAGGAATGAGGAGTTGCTGGTTTTTAAGAAATGCTTGTGGTACATTTTCTGCAATGTTAATATTCTTACCATGAATCAGATCATGGTGCCCTTGAGTAAGAACCAAATCATCTTCCATTTGCTTCCCCAGATTTACTCTCTAATGTTTTCCACCCTGCTGTCTGTCCCAGGAAACTGACCAGCAAAGATACAGAATAAACGTTCTTGCCTTTGGTTTCTAGTTGGGTACAGACACAGGAAGAACTGGCCAGAGACTGGAGGGAGGGAGGCATTTATTCCCCCATTTCCCTCTTCTGTGCTCCATGGCTGACCGTTCCCTCGATGCAGTCACCGCTCCTGTCAGGCAGCTGTCTCCTCATAGCTCTCTCTCTCTGTCTCCGGGTTCCAGTAATCACTCCCTCCCCGTGATCGACAGTATCATTTGTTCACAAATTTTCATTTTCACTCTCACGAGTATAACCCTCACCCTGCTGATTTTATTGGACTTGGCCACTTGCCTTGCTTTGGTCAATGGAACATAAGCAGGTATGACGTTCATCTCATCAGAGCAGAAGCATTATATGTGTTCTTGCATGGTTTGGCTCTGCCCTTCTTATTCTGCCTTCCAGCATGAGAATAGTCTCAGTGAAAGACTACTGTCAGCCTGGGTTCTCAAATGAGAAGCTATATGGAGGTCACCCAAGCCTAGCTAAGCCCAGCTGAGCCCCAGTGAACCCAGCCGAGGCCAGCAGAGCCAAGCAGAATCACCAACAGCCTACACCCTTCAGGTAACATGCACAAGGAATGAATGTTTGTTGCCATAAGCTACTGAGATACTGAGGTTGTCTATTACCACAGCAAAAATCAACTGATACACTCTCTTTGCCCCTCCAGACCTAGGGGTTTGACCAGTACCTACTGCTACTCGGTTCAGAGATTTGCAACACTCCTTGTGGTTGCCCTACATCCTTCCCAAGCCTTTATAAACAGTTTCTTTATTAAAGACTCCTCAATCTGCACGATATGATTATGTGATCTGTTTCTTACTGAGACCCTGACTGGTACCTGTCATGTTTAGAGCAGAGAATATTAGAAGAAACCACAAAGAAGCTTGATATCGAGTAATGTTTACCAAACTCTAAAAATAAACAATAGTAAGGAGAAAAAGAAAAATGGGAGGAAAGAAGAAGAGGAGGAAGAACACAAGGAGAAGTAGGAGGAGAAGAAAAAGATGAAGGAGAAGGAGGAGGAAGCGGAGGAGGAGAGGGAGAAGAAGAAGGAGAAGAGGAGAAAGGCAGTGGCAGGGGAGGGGAAGGAGAAATAATAATGAAGGAGAAAGAAGAGGTGGAGGGAGGGAGGGAGGGGGAGAGCAAGTGGAGGGAGAGGGAGAAGAAAGCAGTTACTGAGGTTTTACTCTGTGCCAGACACTGCACTGAGAACTTAAAGATAACCTCATTCCATTCCTAAAACAATCCTAGGTAATACCAATTATGCCCACTTTATAATAAAAAAAAATAAGATAAAAAGAGAGTAAGCAGCTTTTTCAAGGTCACCCCCAGAAAAGTCCAGACAAATTGCTCCACAGCCTCAAAAATAAAGGAGAACACATCTAGTAATGGGTGGTAGGAAGGCCTCCTGATGACAGCATCTTGAAGGATGGTGGAGTGAGGCTGGTTATCCAAAACTCTTGACCAATGGATGCCAGAAAATCTTGCCAGCCAAGGGAAAATACATCAACAACTTTGCAAAATAGCAACAGATAAGTAAGCCAGTTCTTGCCTTTATAAAATATGAGTCTCTGAGTAGCTTGATTCATTTGGGTTCTAAGAATTTTGTGAAAGAAGCTCCATGAAACTGCCAAATATATGCACAAGTGAGCCCCTTGTAATGCTGGGATCATCCACGGCGTTGCAAAAAATAGTGAATCCCAGGGCTCTCCTCTGAGTGAGGGATTAACAAACAAGTTCCCATTGTCTCTTAGCATTTTATTTCTGCTTCAAGATTGTCCTCAAAGAGGTGACTGTTCGAAAGAAGGCTCCACCTTGCACGGATCTTCCAGTCATGTGCTGTCCATTCACCAGCCTTTCATGGAAGTCTGCCTCTAGAAATTCAGGCAGATGAGCCACTATTCAATTCTAACAAGCCTTTCGGAGGAAGCCACGCACAACCAGCTCTGCTGCATCAGCAATGACCGCTTACAATCAACACTTTATCCACCGGCTACCGATTCCACTGTTGGATCCTCTAATTTTTCATTCCTTTCAGTTTCATCTCCTTGCTTGTAAGGACTTTCAATCACCTGTGTATCTGCCAAACTCCTTCACCTTCAAAATGTGACCTCTTCCCTTGTTTAGTCCTTGCTGAGCCGGGATGAATGGCTGGTTGAGAAACATAATATTTATTGACCGCTTGATACATGCAGCCCTGTATCTACAATCTCCCTTGATCCTCAACAACCCTGAGAGCACGATATTATTACCTCCACTTTACCAATGAAGAAACAGGATCAAGGGGTTAGGTAACGCCATGGTAACACAGCTCCTGGTCTTAAGACAGTCTTTCTGCCTCTCTTCCCATCTACCGTGCCTGTCCTGGTGTAGACCACCTGCAACCAGCCATGCACCAGCCACACCCAAGGTCAGATGGTCTCAGGGAATGGTGAAGTCCCACAGAAAACTCTTTGTTGCCTGTGTTCAGATATATTGATATTCAAAAGCATTTAATGCCCTCCCTGGGGGAAGACTTTCATCCCTGTCCCATTGGCAGCAGCCTTGGCAGTGCCACTTGATTTTGCCAGAGAAACATGAGCAAAGGAGATGTGTTCCACTTCCAAGCAGAGACTTTAAGAGCCAGCTGAGAGTTTGCCATATTCTGTTTTTCTTTCACTACAAGCAACACGACTTTCAAGGTAAAGGTTGTTCCATCCGTCTGAGTCATGGACTGAAGCCATCCACAATGGACACGAAGCATGAGTGCAAGATAAACCATTGGCTTGTAGGTCACTGAGATAGTATCATTTGTCACTGCAGCATGAATTAGCCTATTCAGGGCTCTGAAACTCCAAGGGGCAGATCCACTGCCCAACGTTTGCTAGCTTTTTTTTTTTTTTAATTGATTTATTTATTTATGGCTGTGTTGGGTCTTCGTTTCTGTGCAAGGGCTTTCTCTAGTTGTGGCAAGCGGGGGCCACTCTTCATCGCGGTGCGCGGTCCTCTCACTATCGCGGCCTCTCTTGTTGCGGAGCACAGGCTCCAGACGCGCAGGCTCAGTAATTGTGGCTCACGGGCCCAGTTGCTCCGCGGCATGTGCGATCTTCCCAGACCAGGTCTCGAACCCGTGTCCCCTGCATTGGCAGGCAGATTCTCAACCACTGTGCCACCAGGGAAGCCCCGTTTGTTAGCTTTTTAAATGTATGATAAATAGTCGAGTGGGCCACGGGTCTACACTCAGAAAGAGTTGGGTTTGAATCCTCACTTGCCGTTTACAACCTAGCCATGTGCCCTCTTGGTCAGTTGCTTAACCTTTCTGAGCCTTCATTTCCTCATCTGTAAAACTGAGAATAATGGGGACTTCCCTGGCGGTCCAGTGGTTAAGACTCCATGCTTCCGGGCTTCCCTGGTGGCGCAGTGGTTGAGAATCTGCCTGTCAATGCAGGGGACATGGGTTCGAGCCCTGGTCTGGGAGGATCCCACATGCCGCGGAGCAACTAGGCCCGTGAGCCACAATTGCTGAGCCTGCGCGTCTGGAGCCTGTGCTCCGCCACAAGAGGGGCCGCGATAGTGAGAGGACCGCGCACTGCGATGAAGAGTGGCCCCCACTTGCCGCAACTAGACAAAGCCCTCGCACAGAAACGAAGACCCAACATAGCCATAAATGAATAAATAAATAAATAAATAAATAAAAATTTAAAAAAAAAAAAAAAAAAAAAAAAAAGACTCCATGCTTCCACTGCAGAGGGCACAGGTTTGATCCCTGGTTGGGGAACTAAGATCCCACATGCCATGCGGCGCAGCCAAAAAAAAAATGAGAATAATGCCTGCCACATACACATTTGGAGTGAAATCTAAGAGATAACAAATGTAGAGGCCCTCACTCTGCTTCTGGTGCTCTATAAACATCCCCCCAGCCTTCCTCCATCTCTAAGTGCTGCCGCAACACACAAACCGATGTGTACACATATGCCCAGCACACCTTTGCCAAGTCCTCATTGCATTTCCCCACTCCCTGTGAGCCCTTTCTTCCTGCCCTGTCCCCATGACCAGTGTTCACACCATCCCCTGCCCTCCCCTACACTTCTGGACTTTCTCTCCTGTTCCCCTTCCCTCTCCCCAGCACCCTGCCGTCCCCTGCACCCACACCCAGACACTCATCTTCCTTCTGACGCCTTCCCTTCCTCTCCCTCCTCCAATAACAATTGTCTTACTTGAGAGCCTCAACCTCCTTCCCTGCATCTGTAGTCATCACTGAAATGCTGAGCACAGCTTGATTTTCAAAGCCAATGGTTAATTGCAGGGAGCTAAGGGTGACCCAGTGGCAGTTTCAAGTATTTAGAGTGTGAAGTAAGGAAGATGCTGGTGAGCAGACAGCCTGAAGATCAGCATACAGTCCCCCTGAAGAGTTTCCAAGGGTTCTGATGAAAGTGCCTCTCCCCAGCTGGTGAGGCTTGTGCTTGAGCTGGGAGGCAGACAAGAGCCAAAGACCACCCCAGGGAGATGCACGGCGGGGAGGGTGCATCCTCAGACCTACAGGAGGATTTTGATAACTTCCCCAGTTACCATAGCAGCTGGGCTCAGAAAGGATTACACAGGAACTAAGCAGCAAAATCTTTAATGAGGTGATGACCTTCAGGGCCTAAGTCTCCCCTCACCAGACATAGTGGTCCCCTCCACCCCATCACCATTAATGAGTGACCCCATTAACGCCCCTCACACAAAGAACAGGCCTACCCTCCCCCATGGATGAAGAGGGAACCTGATCAAATACGTCATATCCCAGCTGAGAGTTCTGAAAACCTTGAGAACAGTCAGTCTGTGCCCCTATCATAACTTTCTTTGTCTAATCCACAAATATTCAGACCACAATGGGTAGATAATACCCAAGGAGTATTACCGTATTACTCTATGGGCCATCATATGGTCATATGGGTTTATCTGAATGGAGGGAAGTTTCCTGAAGAGTCTTCAACTTTTAAGATGCAGCAGTTTTTTAAGTATTTACTCTATGTCAGCCCTGAGGACAAAGCAATGAAAAACTTAAGGCCCCTGCACTCAAGGAGTTTATCACCCAAGGAGGAGAAACAGAAACAAGCAATTTTAACAGTGAGGTAGGCCCAGGAAGTGTGGGGAGTGGGGAATGAAGAAAAGTGCTTACCTTGTGACAAGTGTTTGATAAAGGATTTAATGTAAATGAATTTTTTAACTGTGGAAATAATCAATAACTGGAACAACACACCAGGTACCTTCCTACAACAGGGCATTTTCACCTTCTGTTCCTCTGTTGGCAATACTCTTCCCTCAGTGACTACTGTATGAGCTTCCTGTTGCTGCTGTAACAAACTTCTATAGACTTAGCAGCTTAACACAACATAAATGCATTCTCTTACTGTTCTGGTGGCTGGAAATCTAAAATCAAGGAATCAGCAGGGCTTCATTCCTTCTGGAAGCTTCAGAAGAGAATCTGTCTCCTTATCTTTACCAGCTCCTAAAGGCCACCTGCATTCCTTCACTCCTGGTCCTTCCTCACATCACTCCAACTTCTTACTTTGGTTGTCATATCTCCTATGACTGACTGTGACCTCTTTGCTTCCCTTTTATAAAAATCCTTGTGATGACCTTGGGTCCACCAAAAAAACTCAAGATAATCTCCCCATCTCAAATCATTAATGACATCTGCAAAGTCCC
Source organism: Balaenoptera musculus (assembly GCF_009873245.2). Classification (NCBI taxonomy): domain Eukaryota; kingdom Metazoa; phylum Chordata; class Mammalia; order Artiodactyla; family Balaenopteridae; genus Balaenoptera; species Balaenoptera musculus. Next base: position 22,204,745 of record NC_045801.1, on the reverse strand, counting down.
TTCCACCAGGTAAGGCAGCATAGTCCCAGGTTCTGGGGATTAGGGTGTGAACATAATTGGGGGGCCATTATTCAGCTTTCTGAAACTCTCATGACTCCTGTTCTTAACGTCTCTGCTTAGACACTACTTATTTCTGAGGTTTCCTTGGCCAATCTAGCATCAAATCAACATACTACCTGTACCTATGGCACTCCCTGTCTTCCTTACCCTGATTGATTTTTCCCCTTTATTTACTCCCGTCTGAAATACTATGTCTTTACTCATTTATTATGTATTGCTCCCCCTCGCCAATAGAATGTAAGCTGCATGAAGGCAGGAACCTTGTTGACTCTGATGTCACCAGAGCCTAGAACACTGCCTAGTACTTAATAAATATTTGTCAAATAAATGAAAACCTATAAGCTGTAGAGGAGATGGCACTGATGATGAGAACTTGGCCAGGCAAAGGGCTAGTAAAGAGAAAAGGGGGGTAGGGAAAGTTCCAGGCAAAGAGAAACCATGAACAAGGCAAGAAACATCATTAGTTCCAGAAGCATAAAGAGATTAAATATCACTCTGAGGTGGACACTGTTGGTTGCCCAACTGTAATCCATTCTCCCATTTCTCTTCAAATGGAACCCAGTTCTGAGCATAAACCCACTACTCATGTACAACACCACACATACACTGATCTGATGCTTTGTCCTCTATCACACAGCCCCTGGCCCCAATGGGCTGCATTTCCCAGGTTCCCACATCAGCCATTGACTTGGCCCATGGAGGTGCTGGTAGGAGATAGGCAATGTAATGGACTGTATTATGTCCCCTCAAAATTCATATGTTCAACCCTTACTCCCAATGTGACTGTACTTGGAGGTGGGGCCTTTAAGGAGGTAATTATGGTGAAGTGAGATCGAAAGGGTAGGACCCTAATCTGATGGGACTGGAGTCCTTATAAGAAGGGGAAGGGACACCAGAGTGTGCTCTCTCTCTCTGCACACACAGAGGAAAGACCATGTGAACACACTGCAGGAAGGCAGCAGTTTGCAAGCCAGAAAGAGAGGCCTCATCAGGAACCAACCCTGACAGCACCTTGCTCTTGGACTTTTAGCCTCCAGGACTGTGAAAATAAATGTCTGTTGTTTGAGCCACCCAGGCTGTGGTATTTCCATTACGGCAGCCTGAGCAGACTAAGATAGGAAGGAAAGAGAAAGAAAAAGCCAGGATATTTCTCCCCCTTCTTCCCGGACTCAGACAGCTCTGTCTCATCAGTGGTCCCTGCTTCTGCCAGGTGACCGAGGCCCCATCTGTGACCTTTGCCCCTACACCTATGACCCTCTGCTGGCTAATCTCTGGGTGGCCACCTCATCCCTTGATGGCTTCTCAGCCCTTTTTTGCCTGTCTGATCAATTCCCTGCATTCAGTCCCCTCTGTTTTAAGAATTCACAAGGGTTTCTATTTTCCTGGTGGGACCTTGCTTGACATCTCTTACGGCACATAAGGTGTGTGTGAAGGAAGCTGCACCAGAGGATGCTACAGGGTATTGCGGGGGCTAGTTCACCAAACTCCTTGCCCATCAAATTGCCGGTGGCAACGTCAGAGCTCAAGGTGGGGTGTATCCAGGGAGCAATAAAGGCCAACACAGAAGCATTTGTAGCAGGGGGAGGACCATTTTCAGGGCTCCATTTTAGAAAGATCATGTCACAAAAGTCATCTACCTGTAGCACCTGTAGGATTATTATTCTCTGGGGCTTACATTTTCCCCATGGGTTCTCGAACGCTGTATAGACACTACCTAAGATTTCTCTCCCAAAAGGAATGATAGTGGGAAGGAGAGGAGAGACAACACAATGATTAGAAGGCGAAAGCTGACCCTCCCACTGTCTCTGGACCTAGGCATTCTGACTCGTAAATTGTGTCTAACTCCTAAATCTTGACTAAACCACAGCTGACATGGTTGGGCATGCAATGGAAACAATGGTGTCCCCATATCCACCCTTCCTCCCTTTACAAACCCCGAATTCTTGTGCTTAAAAGCCAAGAACAGTAGGGGCTGAAAAATGCAAGCAAGAAACTCCCCGATCGGCACTTTGAATACAGGATTTATCGGTTCCAAGTAAGGGTGTCATATGGGTGATACAGCAAATACCAGCTGGTAGCTGTAACTCAGAGGGCCAACATTTTGATCTGTACAATCAATCATATGAAGCAAGCAGAGGCCTATTTGTTCTTTGTCATCCTTCAGCAAAAGTTCTCCAGTTGATACACTTTTCTCCCTCTTTCCTCAGCTCTTTCTTTCTCATTCTTTTCGTTTGTTTGTTTGTTTTTTTTATATTCTTGGAAACGCTTTTCTGCCAATCACTGTCAGCAACTACTCAGGCCTTGGTAAAGCAACAGCAGATGCGCATGAGACATACAGACTTGGAAATGAGCTACGGAGGGTGTGTGGGAGGGAGTCTTGCCCACAGAAAAGAGCAGATAAAACACTAGATGCTAATACAGCCTAAGACAAATTCTAATCTAATAAGAAACATTCTTCAGGTGCACAGACGGGCAGAAAACGGAATTGAACGCTTCACCATGCAGAACTGATTTCTTTTAGTATTAGAAATGTTATTTTCCTCCAGAGGAAAGCTGCTGAGATTTATACGTATTGCTAATATATTTAAGGCAGAAGAGGACAAGACAACAGCCTTCAACAGGATCACGGGAACTAAATGGAAACAAACAACATCAGAGCTCAAGGTGGGTCCTCCTGTCCCGAGAGGCCAGGAATCATCTGAGATGCTCTAATGTCAGGTGCCCTTGATTATCAGGGTCAGAGGGTCCAGCTGGGGTGAACAGATGAAGGGAAACAGGGTTTAAGGACATTAGCCTATTTTAGAAATCAGCTGAGGTTTGAAGAGTTTAAGAAAAGCCATGGATTTCAGAAAAAGGCTCAAAAGAAATCTGGACGATCTCCTGGTCCCTCTCACTCAACACCGCTCTGCACAAACCTGTTGGTCAGTGTACACGAGCCATCCTCTGCCATCTACACAGAGTCACCCACACACTGAGGACTCAACAGGGCCGGTGGCTAGGAGGTAGCAGGGTTGGGTGGATAAGATGCCATCGGCCTCACGCTTGGACTCTTGCTGTCAGTCTCCAAACATTAGCGTGTCATAGTGTGTCTTTGAGATACACTCGCAAGACTAATTTTACAACCTGTTTTGGCATTTCATCATTTTTTAATACAGTAGAGATGATTGGGACTTCTCCTAACACCGAGAGGCCCTTGGTATCAAGGATTTGATAAAGTCTCATCAATAAGACCTGCATGTCTCAATGCCCCCCGAGAAGCAGATAAACCCAGACTTCTTTGATACTTTATGTATGAGGTCTGAGTTGGGTCTCCTTAGAATGTATGCTTGGGGTGGGAGTGGGGGTCTTTTTCCTGGAAAAAAAATGGAACCATTGAATCCCAAAGGAGAGAACATGAGGAAGGAATAGGAATAATTCTTTTTTAAACCCCCAGAATTTCTATGACAATTTGTCAGACATCATCTCTGCCCTCTCTACCCTTCTCTCTTTTCTATTCTCTCCCTCTCTCTCTCCGGCCCCCCTGCCGAAGGTCCATAGCCCCAGCCACTCACTCTCTCTGGAATACTCTTCTAGCCCCTCTTTACCTGGCCAACTACTGCTTGTCTTTCCACCCTCAGCCCCAGGAAATCCCTTCCTCCAGGAAGCTTTCCCGACTTTCATAACAGCAGGCTCTCTGTGATACCACCTTGTGGTCTCCTATACTTCTCCTCCGTGGCTCTAATCACAATTGCAAGTCACTGATTGCTTACGTGACTGTTTGTTTAATGCCTGTCTCCCCCTCCAGATTGTCCATACCAGGAAGGCAGTGCGGTAGCCCCTCAGGTCTCCTGCTGCAGGGAGGGTGAGTGACCGCTGGCCCCAGCCGCTGTGCTCATCTGCATCCACCATGGTGTTGCACCAAGGCCTCGCTTCCCATGGGCTGTTCCCAGCCACTGATCAAGGTCAGCACGAAATGCAGGTCGTTCCTGCCAGATGTGGGACTCCTCTGACAAGACAATTTCACTTCAAGGGCTCCCTGTTCACCTGGCCAAAACTTTCTCAGAACCGGGCTGCAGTCTGAGACCCTTGCTACCCTGTGCTCCTCCCTGCCCTCTCTCCTTCACAAGCCCATCGGAAGTTTCTCCCCACCCCTCCAGCTCCCTCCTCTTTCTCTCTCTCGAAGGGCATCTGCTTCCTAAGGACCTGGAGGACTCGTACTGACACAGGCAGTAATTCCTGCTTATTCCCCACTGTTTCCCCAGGGCCTGGAACAAGGCCTGGTGTATATGTAACAGGTGCTCAAATATATGTGTAAAATGAATACATGCTCGCAGACATGGTGAAGATCAGTTGAGAGAGTGTAGATGAATCAGAGCATATCTAATTCATCCTCTGGGAGAACAACAACAGGAATATGCCCTATAGAATTGATACCAGTACCCCATTCCTCAGAGTCTTTGTATTGTGAGAGTGACCATACCCATGGCTGGAGAAAAAAGCTGTTATCAACATCAGCACCGACACTACATTTTACTGAGCACCTTGTATGTGTTAGGCATTGACCACACAATTTCTAAACATTAATTTATTGCCTTCTCACAATAGCAGTACAGGGTTGATCTTACTCCCATTTTACAGATGAGAACACTGAGGCTAATCAGGATAAAGTTTTGCTGTGGTGATAAAAACCCTCAAATCTTGATGGCTTAAAAGTATTGTATTCAATACAGAAATACAAGTTCTGTTCCTGACATCTTGTTCCTCCTTCTAGCCTTTCAAAGAAGGAGCTGATAAGCCTTTTGAACCGTGCCAGGGGCTGTCTGACCTGTGCATCCTGAGTTGTTGGGGTCCTGCTTAGCTTGGACCTCGCATCACCAGGGAATATCTGTGACTTACTTGCTGGAGTCGGGCTTCTGGGACCTGAGGTCATAGTGATAGACATGCTCTAGCACTGACACTCCCGGCTCTCACCAGTTCTGGCAAAACCAAATCAGTTGGCTTTCCATCCACAGTGCAAAGCCCACTTGCTAACCTTTCTTGTCCATGATGAAAGCTGGCATCAGCCCTTCCAAAGACGAGGCATTTTATTATTTTTAGTCTTCACGTTATCGCTGTGACTGTGTCCAGAATCCCCTTACTCTGAGCTTATTGTTTTAGCCAGGCAACTAGGAAAGAGTCTCCTTTTATTTCAGCCTTCCTTGGATAAACATTAAAATCTCCATATCTCCCAACAATTTTTAGACTGACTAGTTATCCCAAGTGACCAAGAAAATTTGATTGAGCTTCTCTTTTGGCAAGTGCCAAGATGGGCAAGTTACAAAACCAACAGATTTCCTTTTTATTTTAATTTCCCCAAATACAAAATTAAACCATAACATTAAAAAGTGTATTCAAACTAAACCTAACACTCCCACTCCTCCAGCCCTGCTGGGGACACTTCTGGAGGTTCTGCTGTGCCCCCAGTTGGCTACTACTGTTCAGTAAGACTGCAAGAGACAAATGATATCACAACCATCTAGATGGGAATCTATTTGGTTCCAGGATACTTCTCCAGAGAGACAACCTCAATACAGGCCACTCAAGGGACGGAAGAAACCAGCTCACGAAAGAAAGAAAAGAGACCCTGTTTCCACATTGCGCCGCTTGTCTTTGACTGACTGCAGCCTTGCGACTCACAGCTCTGATGCTGCCAAACTTCTTTCGCCCTGAAGCAGCATCTGGTTTCCTGATTCAAGTCTCTCTTTTGTGAAAACGGGTTCTCTCCCAGCAGGGTCTCAGGTCCCTCTAATGCTTCTTAAGCCTAATTGGAGTCGGGGGTCTGAGAAGTCTCAGCCGCTTTGGAGAGTCAGGTAGGCCCCGGGAGAGAGACCTTGGTCCCATTCCTAGGACCCACCAGTTGTGTTGGCCAGAGTCCTACGTCCGTGATCTGAGCCAATCCCATAACCAGTTTCAGTACCTCAGTTTCCCCACTCATAAAACTTAGCTCTGGGACTTGGGAGTCTTAATGAGCATTGGCCTTTCCTGGAGAAATTAACCAGGTGCCAGAAACATCTGTGGCTGGAAGTGGAGTCAGCTGTATAAACAGAATATAGTATTCTTATACACAGGACTGTAGCTAAAGCTCAAATACCCACGAAGCCTGACTTCATCCTAAGTCCTATTTAGTATGTCTCTTGGGAAAAGGCAATCTCTTCTCCGCTGGACTAGGTTATATTTGAAGAACTCACCTTCTCATTTAGCTCAATCTCTTCAACTCAGGACAAAGGGTCTTCTGTAAAAAGTAGAGGAATCAATAATTTTTACATCACCACTTTCCATTTAAATCATGTAACAACACTCAAGAAATAAATACCCCCAAGGGAATGTGTGTTCCATATGGACATAGACAGCATCTGTCTTACTTACCACGATATCTCCAAAGTGCTGATTCACAGAGGATACTAAAAAAGGTTTTGAATAAATGCACAGATAATCCCCCTAGAAAACTAATACTATATGTTTGCATAGGTTTTAGACTGCCTTTATGGCCCTCCTTCCATGCTGTCCTCAGTTTATGAGCTTATTAGGGCAGAAAATACTTGATAAAGGCTCAACGAAGGCTCAGAGAAGTCAACTTGATACAGCCAGTAGCAGATCAGGTCTCCAAATACCCAATTCTGTCTTCTTGCTTTTACAACCCACTGCTTTTCTTTGTCTAAAGTAAGGGTCAGAAAACTACAGCCCTGGAGCAAAATCCAAGCCATCGCCTGATTTTTGTAAATAAAGTTTTATTGGGACACAGCCACAGCTATTCCTTTCCATATTGTCTGAGGCTGTTTTCCCACTACAACAGCCCCAGAGTTGAGTAGTTGCCGTAGAGACCACATGGCCCACAAAGCCTAAAATATCTACTATCTAGCCCTTTACAGACAAAAGCTTGCTGACCTCTGCTCTCTAGCAAACTTCGCCTGGAATCCCGTCAGTCCTGGAGCTCTGTGGCCACACTGATTCAGTCACATAGCCCACACAACCAACTGGCCCTTCAGGAATGCTTGCTCCTAGGAGTGCAGAGAGCTTCACCCATGCTGACCTAAAACAAAGAGACCGCCAGTTATTTGTCCAGCAAAAATGGGTTTATTTGGGATCAACAGAGAATTGCAATTCTGCAACCATAGTAAGCTGTGTGCAAGTCCCCACATAGCAGGGAGAGGAGAACACTTTTTAAAAAGGGAAAAGGAAGTTGGGAGGGCAGTAGTGAACAGAGTCCGTTGGGGCAATTGAGAGTTCAGAGTATAGCGGCTTTTCACTGGCTGAGCTGTGACAGTCTCTTATTGGCTGAGCTCTTGCCAGGCAAGAAGCCTTTCTTCCTTCTGTTGGGCGCTGCTATCTTAGGGCTCGGCTAAGAGCATAGGATGTGAGAGCGCCCTCTTCTGGCCTCCTGACTCTATTTTAAGTGAGGTTTCTACTAATTTTTATACCCACATTATCCTATTTAATTCTCCCAACAATCCTATGAGGTATGCATTACTGTACAAAGACATATTGTGCTAATAGTACTGGACTAAGCAATAAGAAATTGCTATTTTTTTGTGGGTCAAATACTGGCAATTTCAGGTAGGTCAAGCTAATACTATTATCTCCATTTTGAAAATGAGAACACAGGGGCAACTGGCCCATCCGCACTCAGTTAAGTGAAAGTGCTCAGATACTAACCAGCTCTCTGCCTAGGGCAGCCACTAGCTACACTGCCCCTTCTTAAAACTTTACACTTAGGGGAGGGGGAAGGGTAAGCTGTGGCAAAGTGAGAGAGTGGCATGGACATATATACACTACCAAACGTAAAATAGATAGCTAGTGGGAAGCAGCCGCATAGCACAGGGAGATCAGCTCGGTGCTTTGTGACCACCTAGAGGGGTGAGATAGGGAGGGTGGGAGGGAGGGAGACGTCTGCAAGAGGGAAGAGATATGGGAACATATGTATATGTATAACTGATTCACTTTGTTGTAAAGCAGAAACTAACACACCATTGTAAAGCAATTATACTCCAATAAAGATGTTAAAAAAAAAACTTTACACTTCACTTTGTGTATTGAAGGTTGTGCTAATATTGAAGTAAAAAACTAGTCTAAGGCTGTTTAAGCAAGCCTTTTTCAAATTTATTTGACCAGAAAAGTTCTGGGGTTCCCTGCCTCCCCCAAGTAGCACCTACGAATATCCCACAAAACTAGTCTTCCTTGGCAAAACACATTTTGGGAAACACCTCCACTCCCTCCATCCCCATCAAAGAGCCTGTGACACTTCACAGGCATTGTCATCCTCAGTCCCCTGGCTGCAGCCACCTCCTGCCTCCCCAGAATGCCCACACAACTGTTCTGGGCATGCGCAATTTGAGACACACTGACCCTTGCTCCACTGGCAAATGGAACTCCAATTTCACTAAGATAACCTGAATAGTTCTTGCTGTTGCTGCTGGCTAATTCCATTTACAGGAATGATGAAGCTCCATGCTTGTGTGGCGTTGGATGCTCATTTAATACACTTTAACATCCCATTCCTCCCATTTGTAATGCAAATAAACTGCATCTTCCATCAAAACTGCTTGCTCTCCCTCTAAATCCAAATTCTTCATAGAATTTATGTGCCGAATCAGTTGCAAGCTTTTTTCCAATGGCAGTACCCAAAATCTGAGATTGCCTTTTAGTCCGGGTCAATTAAACAACGTGGTATATATACGCTTAGCGGGTTTATTTTTTCCCCTCCTTTTTAAAACAAAATAATGGGAGGGTATATATAAAGTTTACAGTAAGGGTCTCATTTATCACAAATTTTCTTTAGGAATAATGTAAGTCCATAATTGTCATATGCATCTTCCCCTGCCCCCTCCTAAAGTATGAATTTGGTGGGGAGGTTAGAAATCTATCATAACCAATGACAGACATCAGGGCACGAAAATAGCAAGCCTCGAGTTTAATATTTTATTGCCATATTTTGAAACAACTGGTTAGGCAGATGTTACTGTTATCTTTCAATTACTTCTCATTTTTCCAGAGTTTTAAATGCAAGCTGTGACAAATTAAATCTAAATTTCTATATGCTTTTCTTTGAAAAAAAAAAAAAAGGCAATTTCAGAAAACACTGCAAAAAAAGAATTGAAACAGAGGGGAAGAAAGGGATATTGACAGCAAGCAAGATGAGAACTCTATTCTCAGTGCCTCCAGTGATTTGTTTCGATGGCCCCAGGTATGCAGATATGCCTTCCCCACACAGGTCACGCACTCTCCATCCCAAAAAGATTCTTTGCACCCGAGAATATGCGGTTGCTAAAAATGCACTCTCCCTGCCAATTTTATAAAGGTGCTGAAGAAGAAATCCCATCACCGAATGCTGAATCTCTCTCATACTCTGGTGTTAACACTCTACCAATGGTGCCCAAATATACAAGAAACCTCTCAAAAGATGTAATGCGTCATATTTGGGAGCTATCAGCTCAAACAGAATTGCGCATGATTTAGATTGACCACGGAGACAGCATACAGCGTGGTTATCTTTTTTCTAACATCCACGTGCTTTTCATCATTAACTACGGGGATGGTGTTCAGCAATTACATTTCTGCTAGAAAAATAACACATGTTTGAATCGTCTCTGTTTTTTAAAACTCTGACTCCTTGACCCTAATTAGGGGGAGTTAGGGGTGAAGGTAGAAGGCAAAATGTCACAACTCCCTCTCCTTCCTGCTGCCGGGATTCAAAGAGATTTCCAAACCGAACTCATGTCACTCTGCCTTCGCTCGGTTCAAGGATGTTAAGTGGCACACGCCGGTTTCCTTTCTCTGCAGTGTTAACACCGCTGCCTCTAGGTGGCCGCCGCCATCAGCAGTCAGGTCAACAAAGCCCCGCTACAGCTATTGTCTCGGGCTCCCTGCGCACCTGCCTTGAAATGCTGGTGACGCTCAAGAGAAGGCTCCCTGGTGCCTGCATACAAGGCTCTCTGGATGCGTGGATCCCTCCGCCCTTCGCCTTCTCCGTCCCTCTTCCTCCTCCTCCTCCTCCCACTGCCTCCTTCCCCTTCTCTCCCACCTCCTCCTCTGTGCTGGTGTTGGCCAGTAATGCCTGCGGCCCTGGCTTTATGCTCTGTCTGGAATCCTTCTCCAGGACTTGACGTGACTATTACTCTTAACCTCTAATAGAGGTGACTACTCTAAAATAATTTATTGCATTCTGTCCTCCCAAAATCAGCTTAAGAAAAGAAAAAGGTTCCCAGGCCTATTTCAGACCTGACTTGAAACTCCCCAGGCAATAATGACACACAGCCAGATTCAGGTGCCACTGTTCCAGAGCAATCTTTCACAAGCCTCTGAAACACCTGGGCACTTGTTAAAGCACCGGTTAGGCTCCACCCTCAAAGCTCCTGATTCTGTAAATCTGGGCGGAGGTCCAAGAATTTGCGTTTCTGACAAGCTCACAGGTGATGCTCCACCAGGGGCCACACTTAAGAGAACCACTGCCCATGGGTAAGTCCCTTAGGGTCAGGACTGCCTGCAATTCCAGTCCCAGGGTTCAGCACCACGTGTGACACATCTGCCTGCTGAACGATCAAGAGAAGGTGCTCCAACATTAATACGTATAGTACGGAGGAAAACACACAACAGTTACCATTTAGAAAGTGTAAGTTTGTGATTCTACTTTCATCCCACAGCGATGCTCCATTTGCAAAGCTAAAACCCACTTGCCAAGTTAGACGTAAAGAGACTCAGAAGCACTGGACTGACACAGTAAGCGACACTCAATTCTTTTTAAGGAAAAATGCTGCTCTTAATTGGTTGGTTGTTTGACTTTTCTTCCTAGAAGTAGTGAGAGACAAGCATCTACTACATAAGAGCATCAGGAGAAAAATCATCTTGTGGCCCAAGGGTGCTTAAATTGGGAGCAATGATTTACCGCTCACACTACATCTATTCAGAATCCAGGGAGGATTTACATGGCCAGCCTCTAATCACTTTCAGCAGAGCACCCCAGTCGCTACCGTCCATCCACACCAGACGGGAGATTGTCATCTGAGATTTGCCACATCAGGGCTTTGTCAAAACGCAAAATCAACACCTCCCCTTTCTCCTTCTCCTACCCCAGATGATTTCTGAATTTCTGTACATTTGTGAATTCACAGACGCATGAGCAGAATGACATGAACATCACAAATGCAAATGTCTTTGTTCCTAACAAACTGCTCCAGGTCCCCCCTCCCCTAAGTTTGGGAAGGGGAGGGGACGCACTCCACAGGTCATTTCATCCTAAGTTTCTCGAAGGCAGAGGCGAAGGTGAGTCACAGCATTCCAACATGTTTTGTCAGGAGGATCTTTTAAACACACACATACACACACCCCATCAAGTATCCTTTTTTCCAATGCTGATTTGTACTTTGATAAAACTGACATCTGCATCTCTAAAGAAATATTTCACTGTCAAAAGAATCTAACTTAATTTTGTTTGCTTGAAATGTTTTCATCTCAGACCGAATTTAGAATACCCGGCCACCTGTTTACACCACCAATCTCCAGCAAAGTAGCAAAAGCTCACCTCTTCCATCCTCTTCCTAGCTGGAACAGTCAGGGTGACGAGGAGATAAATTACAAAAGGTTTTTAATTAGCCCCTAACATCTTGTTCTTTCTCTAGAGTGTGACCTTTGTGCTCCAAATGCTTCTGAGAACACACCTCAACTCCAGGGGGCATCGGAAAGCATCTCAAAAACAGAAAGGTTCAGCATGAAGGGGTAACACTCAAGCTCTTGAAGAAATGCTGAGACACAGAATAACACAAAAGAAGAGTGAATGATCTAGGCTATTTTGGAAACAGTATTTACAGCTCTTGAAGGCTGTTTCCTCATCGGTAAATAAGAGTGTGTGTCGTGCCACTGCTATATTTAAATGGATAACCAACAAGGACCTACTGTATAGCACAGGGAACTTTGCTCAATATTCTGTAACAACCTAACTGGGCAAAGAATTTGAAAAAGAATAGATACATGTATATGTATAACTGAATCACTTTGTTGTACACCTGAAACTAACACAACATTGTTAATCAACTGTACTCCAATATAAAATAAAAAGTAAAAAAAATAAATTAAAAAAAAAAGTGTGTATGGTGGCCAATAACTCAGGCTGGGTTCCCTCCTGCTCTAAAATGTCATTAATGTATTTGCAAAACAACTTTGATTCTTCTATTGCCTTGTAAGGCTGTACCTTCTCTAACCCATTCAGGCCTAATAGCAAATAAGCCTTAGTATATACATGAGTTGGATTAAGCATTTTTGAGGTTAAAAGCAACAGAAACCAACTCAAATTTGAAGGGGAAAAAAGGCAGTGTTATTAAGAAGATTCAAAAGTGTTTTTCTAAGACCCAAGGGCAGGAACACAAACAGGCCTCAGAAAGGGACTGGAAACAGAAAATCCAAGTGTTAAAGGAACTTGGAAGCATTCTTCCACCTTTGTACCTCTCTTGCTTCTTCCCCTAAGCTCTTCTCTGCTACTCAGCCCTATATTACAAAATGGTTAACAAGGTTAGATATTCTCTTGGCAAGAAATGAGCCCAAATGGACACTGGAATCCCTTAATCTCAATTCTTATTCATCAGAAAAGGGTCACTAATTGGGTGAGGTGTCCACCCTCCCTAATTATAAACATGGAGGTTGGGGGCTCACCACTGGGATCCTATGAATTTAGGGGGTGGGCTGAATTAGGGCGCGACACAGTTCGCCAAAATTGGTGGGAGGAGGGGAGAGAGTGGCTCACCACAGAAGTGAAGCTTTCATACAAATGGGAAGCCATGCTGAACTGAGAACTATTTTCCTAGAGTCGTGTCAAGGAGGGAGATTGTGCCGAGTACTCTTAAGAGAAATCAAGGCCTGAGCTCCGGTCTTGGTCCTGCCACCTAGCAGTGTGGGAGCTTTAGTTAATCACACCTTTTTGAAGTTTGGTTTCATCATCCCTGAGCAGGAATTACCAAGTACCAAACACACTGGCTTCATAACACATCCATACTCCTTTCCAATCTCAAATGAGAAAATACACGAGCGAGTACTTGGTGAACTGTAAAACAACGTGTTAATGTAGGAAATCGTTCTTCAAAGAGCTGTTTCAAATGCAATGCAATTAGTCTATTCACTTTCTTTTCCAAGTATCTGGGTCTTTCGCCTCCGTAACAGGAGTCCCCTTCCGCAGGTATGGAATATCAGAGGGACTACAAGCCAAAATAATACCACCCATCAAGACCAGACTAGATATTGTTATGTAGGCAGCACACGCATTTTGTATTTCTTTGGCCCATTGCCTCCTGAGAGTGCATTTCTGTTATAGTACAGTGGGCTAGAAGTCATCAGCTGTAATTCCTCTCTGTATCTCATTAGAGGTCTAGTTTCCCACCTTTCATTAGTAGTAATGGTGGCTGCATGAATCAAAGAGAAAAATAATAGATAGACCCTCACCATTTTGATCAGGAGATGAGGTTACTGGGACACTTGCCTGCTTGACTGGACAATTATGACATTCAGAGATTCGTGATTCCATCAGGGAAAAAATTAAAATCTTTGCAACTGTTTAAGAAGAATGAAATGCAATTTAAAAGCCTCAAAATGGAGAAGGGTAAGAATCAAAACTAAAGAATCATAAGCAGACTGAACCTAAGAATGAGTTAAGCAAGTGAAAGCCAAATGACAAGATAAACAAAGGCGGGGAAAGATTACCCAGGGGATCTGACAAAACAAGAACTGTTTCCAATACATACAAAGTAAAACATTGGCAAAAAGAGACTCCAGTCCAAGAAGAAAAGGCAAGGACCATTTACCGTCAGAAGCAGTAAACACTGCTGAAAGTTAAACAAATCCTTTGCCTCCAGGTCCACAAAGGAAGATGGAAGATGCCAGAAATGTCTGTGCCCTGGAGAAGGGTCAATGAAAAAAAATATGACTGAAGGAAATAGAAATGACACCTGGATTTATGTCTTGAGGTTGACACAAATGCTAGAAGCAATATTTTCCTACTGCAATCAACTTGACTGTAAATAAGGACACTTGGAAATTGGCCACCCTGCATTAAGGGTCTTACGAAGTGCTAGAGTCCTTCACTTTTGTCCAAATGTAAAAACAGTAATTTTTGGATTAAAAGAAGAGAAAAATCATTTTTACATTTCTTTACAGTACAGCATCCGTCAATTACAATTCTCCTATACTTCTTTTTGGAGTAGGGAAGAATGCACATGGAAACTAAATGTGTATCTGCAACCTACTGAAAAGGACTTCCAACAAGTCCTAGGAGTGAGCATGGATTCAGCACCCCACCTACTATCCACTCAACTCCTGAAGGTTCCACGGAATACTTTAAGTTAGTGAGACTCTGAGACTGCATCCAATCTTTGGTAGTCTGCTAGCCATTGATTCAATGAAAGGATTGAAGATGGGTTGCCTAACTCATAGTTTTAAGAAAATGCAATTGACCTCAAAATCAATCCCACCAAATCAAATTGTGATTCTAATAAACTGATCATATGACAATTCATATGAGAACTTAGCCTCTGAGAACAAGGAGGATATAGGTATTTAAAGAAATATCTAGGACAGACCAAGCCCCTACAGAATGACCCAAACTCCTCAAGCTGGGGGTGGTGGCTCTTGGAAACCATTCCGCATCCGGGAACTGTATTCCTAAAAATCACTACTGAGGCTTCAGTATAGCCATTCTGGGTTATGCTGCAGAGCCAAGCAGGCTTAAGGTGCATTATAGGGAGTGTGTATCTATGTAAAAAGGAAGCTGAAGGCAACGGGTATTAGGCCACAGCTGTTTGCTCCAGCAAACGGTAATTTCCCAATAGCCCTGGCTCCCCATTCCTCCTTCCCTATCGCAAGCAACTTGGAGTCAGATCAACCCCTGTTCCAATCCATTCAAAGAGGTTCAGACTCCAATTTGGGAGTCACTGCCCAACAAGCAGGTTTGAACTCCTCCACTGCACATTCTTAGGCTGTGGGAGGCAGAAACCATCTACTGCTTTTCTCTCATCTTTGTCAATATTAACAGACTCAGATCTTCATCCTTCCCTTCATTACTTATCTACTAACCACTGTCCCCCCCACTTCCATACATGCCAAATAAAGAAGGAATCCTCTGTTGCCAATGACGACTTGATCGTGCTTTCTATAGATGGGCACATGAGTCATTTGCTAAAATAAGCCCTTATAGGCATTTGCTTTGACCCAATTTGAGTATTATCAGCCCATCTCTATGACAGAACTATCAAAGAAAAAGATGCCTAATGAAAAGAGAAAACTGATAAATGGTATATTATATATTTAATTTGAATGAGAAATGTTTACTATAAGATGGAATTTACAACTTAAATAAAAAATTCTTTCATAACATTCTGATATCCACACCAGAGCTCAATGCCAGCATTGTTTGAAAGTAAAGCTGACATAGGTTTTCCAAAGAATGTTGTAAAAACATACTGTGAACAGTGTAGTAACATTTTAGAAGACACTAAAACTTAAATATTTAGATGCTGTAAATGAGAAATTACACTGAGCTCCATTAATGACGTTAACATTAGATAACCACATCTCCATTTCCAAGCTTCAAAAAATGGAGAAAAAAGTTCCTTTAGTTTACCTCCATATTAAAAGAATAAGGTATTTTGGGGAGGCTAAAGATTCATTCTCTCAGGTATTTTCAATTAAAAATAATGTTACATTATCTAGAAACTTATAAAGTATTATCCATGATTATGGGGTTAAATATCAATTAGGTTTTACTTTTCTTACTTTGTAACATTTAATTTTCCATTAGGTTAACATGCTAGTTTTTTCTGTTCTTTTTGTTCTTGGGTAAGTGAATGACTTATCAGACTTGGTACTCAGTTTATGAGCTTTTCTCATTTCAACTTGAAGAAACTGCAAATATTTATAGAAGATGAACCACATGTATTTGTTCCTGAAGACTGTCAGAATATAGCACTCAAATCAAATGCCGAACAGAAGCTATTCCCTAACACTACATACTGTGGAGATTTAATTTCCATTGACACGTTTTCCTAAACAGTTTTTCCCACTACAGTAATTCCTAACTCAAAAACTACTGAAATCTTCTGTTAAGTGTGTACTCACATATTACTGAGTTATGAGGACCTAAACAGTCACACAGAATTCAGAAAGAGCCACATCTTTTAAAATACAATTGAATCCTGTTAAATTAAACATATACCATGAGGAAAACAATATATAAGATTATGTTTGAACTGACTTTCCTTCCTTCCTTGTAGTTTGCTCTTTCATACTTCAAGGGCGCTTTGTTTATCCACAACAAAATTCCAAATCTAGGCAACTAGAATGCAGGGAAATGAACCAAGAGTATACCATCCACAAAGGCAGGGACCATGACCAGCTTTGTTTATGAATATAGCCCCTCTGCCTAACACAATCACACTCAAATGTGTTCACTCTAATAAGGAATCACCATGGGTGGGAGTGCAAATCAGTTATCACCTTTCTTGAAGGCAATATAGCAATTAAAAGCCTTAGAATTATATATACCCTTTGACCAATAAGTCCGCTTCTAGGAATTTATCCTAGGAAAATTAATTACATGTGAGCAAGGACTTGAATTCTAGGATGTTCGAGGGCCAGATCTTTTTAAAAGCAAAAACCTTCTAACAACCCAAAATCCTGACCGGAGGGCCCAGGGCGCGCCCTTCGTCACAGCTCACTCTGAGGCTGCTCGACACCAACCACTGCTCCCTGTGGACCCTGTTAGCGCCCACAGCACCCTACACTGGTCTCCTTCTCTCACCTCCTCTGCATGAGGACAGGGAGGCACAACGTGTCTCGGGGCCCACTAAAGGGAAAAGAGCCGGGGTGCGATCCAGCTGACTGATCCCAGAGCCCCAGTCTTGCCTTGAAAACAATGTTACTGCAAAAAAAAAGGTTTCTCAACTCTTCTTACCCACCACCCATTCCTTTGATCATCTTCCTAGGAGCCGTGTCTTCAAAGGGAAAACCATCCATAAGAGTCTCATAGGCACACCTCCGCTGGCTGGTAAATCTCACTGATTTTGGTGTTATACAAATGGCAGGATTTTTTTTTCTTTCAAATACAAAATTATTAAAATAGTCTTTTCCCCCCAGTGTAGCACTTGTCTCCCAATTCTTCTTTCCCCACTCCTAAAACTTGTTATTAGCATAATTATATTTCATGGTATAAAAGAAACAAACATGAAGTCCTCAATTAAAAAGAAAACACACACACAGAATCAATTTCATTTTCATACAAAAACATGGTCCTTTGGCGAAATGATTTTTTTTTTTTTTTTTTTTTTTTTTTTGCCCGATGAATGGCCTATGAGCATGGGGACTGGGCAACCACCACCTGAAGAAATGAAAAGGCGGACCCACGGGAAGCACGCCAAGCGGTTCTAGGCCTGGGGACCAGGGGTGCCAGGGCAAGCACAGAAAGCCTGGGGCTTCAGGGGGCGCTCACCTGGGAGCGAAGAAGTACCAGAACTCATAGTAGGCACCAGGGCCTCTGGGCCAGGCATCGGGACAAGCGGCACTGGATCCGGTGGCTGAAATGTGGCACCGCAGAGGTGTGACAAAGGTGACGGAGCCTGTAGGTCTGAGCCTGGGGATGCTTCTGGTCAAGCCTGCTTTATCTTTGGAAATACATAGGTATAAGCTAAACAAAAATAAGAAGCTAAATATAATATGTCTAAAACCAAATGAGCAAGCAGTCGAGATTGTTTTATTATTATTTTATTATTTGCTAGAAAGACTTTTCAATATGCAAGTGTGTTTCTTCCGAGAACTGCCCCAATGTGATCTCAAGAGTCCATGTTAACTCCTTTTCTGGAAACTTCCTTTTCTTAGTTGTTGTATTCTTGAAGAGCCTGGGCCATGAAGAGTTTGCCTAAGTTTTGAGCAGTGAACTCCTTGATGTTCTGGCAGTAAGTGTTAATCTGGCCTGTGCATTTGGGAAAGTGAGAAAGAGAGTCATAATGTTCCACAAACTGTAAAATGACCCAGAATACTAGTCAAACAAGAAAATCAGCATAATACAGCATCATCAGAATTTTATTTTGTTATGTTTTGAATCAAAAACAAAAACGAAGCAGACACAGATATAGAGAACAAACTAGTGGTTACCAGTGGGGAGAGGGAAGGGGGGAGGGGTAATATGGGAGTAGGGAATACTAAGAGGCACGAACTATTAGGTATAAAATAAGCTACAAGGCTACATTGTACAACACAGGGAATATAGCCAGTATTTTATAATAGCTATAAATGGAGTATAACCTTAAAAAACTGTGATTCACTAAATTGTAACCCTGTAACATATAATATTGTATGGCAACTATACTTCAATAAAAATTTTTTTTAAAAGAGTTAAGAAGTCTATTCGTTCATAAGGAATAATAAAGAATATAAGTTTTGTTGTTGTTTTTTTTTTTTTTTTTTAAATAAGCTATCTTCCACTCTTGGTTACATGGATAATGAAGAAAAACGACAACTTTTAAAAAGATTACCAGCAGTTAAGCACATATTAGCTGTCAATCAAAACGTACTGACTGTGCAGACCAGACCAACACTGTAACTAAGACAAGTGAGAAAACAGCACTGGCTCTTCTTAGTCAGGTAGAAAGGAGACACCAAATCACAGAACTGTAAACTAACCAGACCCACCTGACCCGGACATTAACTACAGTAGTTTTCAGTCTGTGCTCCAGAAATATCAATAGCCTCCTCCTGCACCCCCAGAGCCCAGACAGAGCATGAGCAAGGAGCCCATGTGAGGAAAGGGCTCCACCACTGCATTAGTCTTAAAACAAATGATCTAATCTGATGCAACAGTTACACATTTCTTGAGAGTATAAGAAATACAATTCTGCTTGAAGTGGCCCTGAAGTAAGTAATGTGTCTCAGTTTCCCGAATCTCATTTATACAGGTACCAGAAAGCTTTAAGGAATTTGGAATTTCCCCCACACTAAAAATATATCAACAGAATTGAGAAACTGCAGAAGACCAGCTTTTCTCTGAGTTGGATTTTCATTCTAACAAACCTCTCAGACAACTGGCTGACTGAATCAAACAGCATTCAACAACATTCATACAGAAATAAGGTGATTATAGCTAAATAAGGGCATGAATGTTATATATTCAAAATCAAGTCCTAGCATAGGACACAACGGCTCTACTACCTTAAGGCAGTGTTAAATGTTTATCCCCAGAGAAAGTCCATGGAGAGTTACATTCATGTTGCTACAATACAAGTCAAAGTAAGGGAAATACCTCTTTGAATCAAAAACTTCAGTTCAATTCAAACACCCACTTACACACTGGGCTCAAGGCTAGGCTAGAACATCAACAGTAAGGGGTTTGAACTCAATGGCCTTTTGCATTATGAGATGATAAACACTTTTTCTTGGTTTCCATGAAAGATGACTCACACAAAACCTTCCCATTTTAGAAAGTTTATATAATCCCATCTCAAAAGTGTTTGTTTAGATAAACACAGAGTGAAGCACTGAAAGGACCTTAGAAATAACAAAGACTGACAAATTCTTAAATTTCAGAAATTACACGTGCTAGATTCAAGTTCATCATTTAACCATTTAAAATACACTAACTTTTAGATGTCTTACCCTGTGAATCTCTCACTGTCTTCTGCTTCCTAAAGAATAAAGAAAACCAGCCATGCTCTGCACTGGCTAACAATACCTGCAATGAGCAGAGAATCCATCCTGGCAGGGGGCTGATGTGGTTTGAAGAGTTTGGACAGATCCTCCTCGGGGAGCGGGGGTTCTCCCCGACTCTGGCGCTGCATATTCTCCTGCTGGCGACGCTGCTGATACTAAAATTCAGAGAGGAAATGATTGGGTTATTTTTCTCTACCTGGGGAGAAAAAAGACCTCCCTCACTTATGTGATCAGCAAAATTCCACTGTTTTGAACTCCAATCTCGGTTTTATAAATGTAACCCTTCATAACTCTTGCTTCTAAGAGGCTAAATATGGTAACAGTCAAAGAAAACTTCCTTGTTGTAAACTCTAGTGTCACTCTGAGCTCTAAGATTATATAACTAATGATTCAGAAAAACAAAACTGGTTATGTGAGAAACGTGGGGCTTACAGGCAAAGAAGCTCAAGATTCATGAGCGAAAGGGAGTAACTTGACCAATTATGACAACTGGGTAAACAGCACTACAAGTATGATTCATCTTAACTTGAAGAACTAAGTAATGAAATACCGTATTGGGGAATTTTTTCAGCTTTATCCTTACTGACCAAAGCAACAATAATACTGATGATGTTACTATTATAACGTCACCATTCCTGTTATTATTATAACAGTAAATACTATCAATTCCTAACAACAGATAATCATCTGTGCTTTAGCTCTACACCGAAGAATGAATATTAGCTCAGATAATGCTTCAAAAACTTTCAAACTCTGGATTCTTACGACTCAATGCAGAGAAAGTGGGGTTATATATAAAGGTATATATCAACTATAAACTTATAGTTCAAACTACAATCAAGACGCTAACAGCTGTGGATTGCTTACGATAGCAGAGGAAATAATATCCTACACACAGCCTTAAAAGGTCAGGTAATGGGAAACCAGGGTAGGCTAGTAAAAATTTTAAGCCCTTAGATAAGGGAAGTAACTTGCTTTGCAAAAATTTCTACTCATTATGGGGTATGAGAGTAGAAGTGAGACAAATCTAAAAAGGGTTATGAATGGTGCTAAGTAGAAATAAATGTCAAATGCAAAAATTTATGACATACTAGAATTCTAAAAAATATCTCCTAAGATTGGTTTCCAGAGTCAACTGTTTCATTGGTGACAGATTTTCAATTTGATCCTCCAGTTGGGTCTTTTACCTACAGGAAGAACCAGCAGGGGAATGGAATCAAGCTGGTTTTATTCTCCCCAGTTTATAAGAGATTTTCACCATCACCATCTTCACCACCATCTTTTCATTTAAAAATAAGATACTTTATAGATTTATATGTGTTTTAAAAATTCTATGTGTGCAGAAACGCAGTATTTTAAATTTCACTAAATATATGAACATTGGTATCAAATTAATTTTTTAAATATGATATTCTCAGAACCACTTCGTTGTGCTTAAAATCCTACAGTTACCAACATCTAGTTTAAAGTACATTTTAATGAACAGAGTAATCAAACACTCACATGTATGTACATTCTGGAATCAACTTATCTATGAATCAAATGCTAAGAACATTTCAGAGCAATATAGTCCAAAACAGTATTCCAGGAACTGTGAAAATCATGTGGCCTTCAGGCAACACTAATAAAGATTAAGATTAAATGGCCAGAGCAGTGCGGATGTGCATATGAGAATATCCAGGTAATTCCAGGTAAATCTGTATTATACTATCTATTTCACAGCAGTTGGTCTATTATTTCCTATCAAAATTGCTTGCTCGTAATCACAACTGCTCAGTTTTTTAAATGAACTGAAGACTGATAACTGTACTACAATAAGCCACTAGCAAACCAATTATAGTTAGTAAAGAAATGAGCTGTGACCCTCTAGAATCTCTCTGCCTCTGATTTTCTCAATAAATGTATCTCTTTTTTGCATAACCTTGGCATTACAATCTGAGCTTAATCTACCAGCTCTCTTCAAGATAGGTATTTTTAAGTACAACTTGTAAATAATATATTAGGGACATACTATATAAAGAATAATCTTTTAAAACATGATAGACTTACTAGCTAAGGGTCAATGCTTTATCAAAGATAATTTAGATCATTTTGAAGATGACTCTTTTTTTTTTTTAATTTATTTATTTATTTATTTATTTTTGGCTGTGTTGGGTTTTCGTTTCTGTGCGTGTGCTTTCTCTAGTTGCGGCGAGCAGGGGCTACTCTTCATCGCGGTGCGCGGGCTTCTCATTGTTGTGGCTTCTCTTGTTGCGGAGGACAGGCTCTAGACGCGCAGGCTCAGTAGTTGTGCCTCACGGGTTTAGTTGCTCGGAGGCATGTGGGATCTTCCCAGACCAGGGCTCGAACCCGTGTCCCCCTGCACTGGCAGGCAGATTCTTAACCACTGCTCCACCAGGGAAGCCCTGAAGATGACTCTTGAAGCACCATACTTCGAAAGGAATTCTATGTTTGTTGAATTTTCCCATAATACCAACCTGATGTTTCTGCTGCTGCTGTTTACTCGTGTTCCTCATGTATGTGTTATATTTAACTATATCTTGGCTCATTTCATCCACTCTGTCCATCAGCAACTGGAGGGTCTTCCCCAAATGACTGCTGAAATATAAAGTAAGTATACTGACATGTCATACTTGAAAGTTATAGCTCTGCCACTGCTCTAAGTAGTTTTGAGATATTAAACTGATCTGCCATTTGCTAAAAAAAATGAAAGCACACACATACAGGAAAGCAAAGGCAGAGGAGAGAATGGTAGTCAGCTTGTTATTAAACTTTCCATATCGAACCCACAACTATTAACTACAAGGGTATCTGAAATAGCTCAATTTCTTAGTGTCAGAGCATACACATGTCAGAGTAGAAAGAGTTAAACATATCTAGCAGGGTATCTAAAATGGGTACTTTCTGAACAATCAAGTTTAACCTAGGCTCAGTACTCCTGAATCCGTTTCCTGAGCCCCACCTCCGCTCTCCCCAGTTGTGCTCCAGAGCATTCAAATCAGTAGCCACAGAAAGGAAGAACCGGCAAACAGACTGAGACTTCTGGCACATGATTTCTCTACCCAGCAGGTTCTGAAAGAGTAACAATAGTATTTATTCTGCAAGGCCAAAGGAAGGAAAGAGGGCTCCTTCCCCTCTGCCCTTCCCAGAATCTGAAGTACAGTCATTCATCTTTCTTTTCCTCTCCATAAATTTCTACTGCAGCTTACTTACCAAAATCTTCTTACAAAGTGATGCTAATGGTTAGTACGACACCCACCATATTCACTGATTTCTGCCCACAACTATCTCCTACCATGTTAAGGCCCACTACACATATACGTACTCTAAAAATAACGAGCTGACAAATAGTACTCATTCATTCATTCCACACAGGTATCTACTAAACACCTATTATGTTCCAGCCTCAGTGTTAGCAAATAAGGAGACACTAGTGAATGAGACATTCCTGGTCTCGGTCTTCACTGAGCTTACAATTGATGGGGAGAGGGGAGGAGGGAAGAGGGGAGATAAGACACTTAGATAGTGTGGTCAGAATATCTCTTTTAAAAGGTGACAGGCTGAAAGCACAAGATTAGAAGGAATCAGCCATGCAGAAAGTATTCTAGGTGAAAGAAAGCCCAAGTGCTGAAGGCCTGAGGTGGGTAAGAACTAGACAGGTAAAAAGAGGAGGCCTGGCATGGGAGGAGCACAGAGACAGGCTAGGGAGGCCAGACAAGCACGTACGAGGAGCCATTAGCTGCCTCACACAACACCCCAACCACACGGTCACTTAGTGTGAATGAGAACCCGCAACTCTGACATGAACCCTGGTGACATGTTTTGCCTTAAATTTTAAAACGATTTAGACTGGCTGTTATGCAGAGAATACACCGGAGGGTAGCAACTAGGAGACGGTTAAGAGTCCACTGTGGAGTGCTGGCAAGAATGTGGAGAAATTAGAATACTCGTACACTGTGGGGAGAATGTAAAATGGTGCGGCCACTGTGGAGAAGTTTGGTGGTTCCTCAAAAAGTTAAACATAGGGTTACCATATAACCCAGCAATTCTACTCCTAGGTATATACTCAAGAGAACTGAAAACTTATGCTTACACAAAAAAACTTGTACATGTATGTTAATAGCTGCGTTATTCAAAACAGACAGAAATTGGGGGGAAAACCTGAAAAGGATGAATGGATAAACAACAAACTGTGATTTGTCCATACAATGAAATACTACTGAGTTATAAAAAGAACAAAGTACTGATATATGAATGAAACTTAAAGACATTATACTAAGTGAAAGAAGCCAGACACAAAAGGCCACTTACAACATGGTTCCATTTATAGGAAACGTCCAGAAAAGACAAATCCACAGAGACAGAAAAGTAACTACTGGCTGCAAGGGGATGAGGGGAGGAGAAGTGACTACTTAGAGGCATGGGGTTTCTGCTTGGGGTGATGAAAATGTTTCAAAATTAGTGGTAATGATTGCACAATATTGCAAATGTGTTAAAAACCACTGAACTGTATTCTTTAAAAATGGTTAAAATGGTAGATTTTATTTTACTTGAATTTTATTTTAAAACTGCACGTGCGCGTACAAACACACACACACACACACACACAATCTACTGTGGCATTGCATAGAGAAGTAGTGGCGGCTTGGAACAGCCCAGTGGCAGTGAACATGGAGAAAAGTGGGCAGAACTGAGAGAGGAATCAAGGGCGACTCCCAGTTTCCTGGCTTGAGCAGCTGAACGGTTGGTTACGGCACTTACAGAGAAAGAAAAGGCTGAGGAAGAAACAGACTGGGAATATTGGGAATGACTAAAAGTAAATCCAGTTAAAACATGGATTCCATCTGTAACCTGAAGCTTTGGCTCTTTATCTTAAATAACAGAAAGAGCATAGATCTGGTGTGTGTGTGTGTGTGTGTGTGTGTGTGTGTAGATAAATTTATCTTTTAATCCCAGGTCTGGCACTATCTATCTTACCTCGATCCAGCAGCTTGGTCTAATGACTTAACTGAAGAATCAAGTGCTTTTTTCAAATTAAATTTTATTTCATATTTATCTTATTCCATTGTAATTTTGTGAATCATTTTTCACTTTTAAATATTTCTTCTTTGGACATCAGATTAAGTATTCACTTTTCTGTTCTTTTCCAATTTCTTAATAGTCTGATTTTAATTCATCCATAATTTGAGCTGATGGTGCAAGATCGGGAATTAAAATGATTTTTTTTTTCCCCAATAGCTAATCAAATGTCCAGATCCACTGATTATTTAGTTACAATGCTTTCCAAGTAACTTCAGGGCTGAAATTTAACAATACTGTGTCCTCTCACATGCATTCTTTCAACACACATTACTGAGTACATACTTGCTTTTCCAGTCACTCTGTTATAGGATACTATATAAGACATTGTTGCACTCAAAGCATTCTAGTGAGAAGCAAGGAACACAAAAAGAAATGCAACACAGTGGTAGTAGATTCTATAACAGAACAGAAGCATAAAAGATAGTTTGGTAGGATCAGATGAGACTTTCCAGATTATGTGACAGTTGAATTTTGAGTTTCTGAAGGAGCTGAAGGTGGGAGTTGGAGACAAGGAAGATGCAGAGGGACACTGCAGATAACTGTGTGTAGGTAGCATGGTCAGAGACACTGGCATGAAAAGCATGATACATCTGAAGAACTGCAAGTAACTCAGTCCATCAGAAGCACGGGAGAAGGGCAAGACTGGGAAAAAAGAGAGCAATGAAACTGAAGAGGCAAACAGTCACAGTGCAAAGACTCTTGGAAGCTGGGCTATAAGTTTGGATGGTACTCCAAGGGCAATGGGGACTTAGCCAAAAATTTTAAGCAAAGGAGTAATATGATCATACAATTTGCATTTAGCAAGATCACTGCAATGAAAGAGGAAAAGGTTAGAAGCAGGAAGTTAGGAGACTGTGAAAGTAATCAGGAAAAGAAATAATGAGGCCCTGACCTAAGGTAGCAAAAGACAAGGAATAAGATGAAATCACCCCAGGAATCACACACAGGAAGACAGACCCCAAGGAACACTGATATTTAGGGATGAGCAGAAGAAGGTTGACTGGGGAGAATGAGAAGTAACCCAGAAGTAACCCAGTGGTAGTATCCTAAACTACAAAGAAAGTATTTCAGGAAGAAGGTATTATCAACATATTAAATTTTCAACACTCTATAACATCCAGCAGTATCGTGATAAAGTCATCTTTTGCAACTTCAGCGAGAACTCTAACAACACAGAATAGATGGAATACTAAGTGTTTAGGATAAGTGGAAAGTGAGTAAATACAGACAGCGACATATAGAAAATCCTATGAAGAAGTCTGACTGTAAAAAAAAAAAAAAAGGGAGAAAATGAAGTAAAAGGTTAAAGGAGATGGATAATAACGGCACGAGGTCAAAAGGTGTTTTTTTTGTAACTTTGTTGTTTAAGATGACGGTGACTTTACACAAGTTTAAATGTCCTTACTTACTCTTAGGAGATGCATGTTCAAGTATTTAGGGGTTAAGTGCCACGTCTGCAATTTACTTTCAAATGGTTCAGGAAAGAAAGTACCCATTTACGTCTGGAGAGAGAACGAGAACAGGTGCAAATGTAGCAACACATACACCTGGTGAATACAGGTAAACGTTTATGGGTGTTCACTGTACTACTTACTATCCTTTCAATTTTTCTCAACTGTCGAGCATTAAAAAAAAAAAAAAATTAATGGGAAAATCCAGTCAATAAATGTAACAGAAAAGAACCAGTACAGAGAGGAACTGGAGATACCCAAGGAGAGAGGGTGCAGAAAAAGAGAGACCTGGATGAGGCCTCAGGGGAGACACTGATCCCTCGTTTTCACCAGTGAAAGAACTGAGGCCCAAAGAACTATATTAAATACAAGAAATACTGTAATTAACTACATGATTACTTGTTAAATAAGTCATTTATGTTCTTAAGTGCAAAAGAAATTCACAGAAGGGAAAGATCACCACCAATCCTTGACTGGGTGATCGAGGAGAGAGCAGTGACACTGCAGAAAGCCATTAAGAAGAGGTAACTGCCATTGCAGAGAAAGATCTATTATTTTTTCCAGACCTTACATCTTGGAGACTGACTACACTGACTTTAAGCAATGAGAAAGGTGCTACTAGAAGAGAACTTCCCTCTCTACTAAAAAGCGTCTTTAATGGAAAGTACTAACATTACGTGTTGTAGGTATATGTAATTATAGTGAAAGAGCACAAGCGCAGGTGTGTGGACTTTAAACATTTCGTAACATTTCTGTTGCTACAGTGCTCTTCAGAAATCTAACCAATACGAAATACGTGAAAATCTGCACAGTACAGGTCTTGAAGGGCAAAAGGAATTAACAATAATACAGAACTATTTCACAGATAACACTCATAGGAAATCAGGTCCACTACCAAGAGCAATTTTATGGGGATCTTTTCAGTACCAGTTCAATGAGAATAGTGAAACAGGGAGTTATTGTTGGCAGTTTCAATAATATAGTCTTTTCTTTTATTGCCAAGGAAACAAAGAACTGAAAACAGATAACTTAAACAGATGTGAACCGAGAGGTGCAGTGATAAGTCTGCTCTGGCTACAGTATCAATTTGTCCTTATCTTCCTTCATGTATGATGCCCACCCTTAGTTTACTTTCTTAAAGAGGAAATAAGAACAGAATTGTTTTTGCATGTGTGAAAAGCCAAAGGCTTGTGTAACAGATTTTTAAAAATTAATAAAGGCTGTTATGAAATAACCATTACCAGAACTTCCATCTAATAAAATTAAAATTAAGAATTAGAATTTTTTAAATGAAAGGGAATACAATATGTTTTATTCATAGCATAAAGCAAATTTATCAGGTAAATCAAAGAACTGGAACACGCATATGGGTTCTGATAAGCAAGACCAAGCAAAATGTTTAAGGAGCTACTTCAGAATGATTTCTGATGCGGTTTCTTAGAAAAAAATTTTATGGCAAATGATGATTAGCATCATCATGCTACTAATGTTAGAAATTAAAATTTGAGAGGTACAAAGGTTACACTTCAGTCTTTTAAATTAGTACTATCAATTTGTGCCAATGTAACAGTCCATTAGTATAAGCACGGCTTCAAGGTTGCTTCTTTTTTTTTTTTTCCTCCCAACAGGAACACCAATTTACCCTTTTAAATAACTTCACATGGAAAGCAAACGTCTTCTCTTCCTATTTCACATAAAATACAGAAGATAAAAACTGTAATAAAATATTTGTCCAGATCTTAGTTGCTATGGCGAACTGGGAACATTTTCTTGGCTATTCTAAATGCTGCTTTGGACAAACAGACATTACAGACCAGCTCATTGGTAATGGGAAAGCAGAGAAGGGCTGTATTTGTTTTGTATCCTCAATAAAGGAAGCTTGGGGAAAGGTGAAGACATAAATAATATGTAAGCAAAAGCTTTCACATAGTAAATTTAAAATTATTATATAACTATATACTTAATACATCAAATTGCATGCTGAAAAAGGTTCTTAGCTCAATGCTTTAAATACAGGTGTGCCGAGTGTGTTTGTGAAAGCAATGAAGAAAAATATGACCTTCTAAAAGAGACAAATTAAAGGACTATTGTGAACATACGTTTGCAGTCAAACAGTACACTCTCTCTTTAGTGCCAAATGACCCTTGCAACCTGGCTGTATTACTGAGCACTCCATTTACCATCCAGTTTCCATCTCCTTCCCCTGTTAAGACTTTCTAGTGGCCGCTGTGATGAATTCATGCAATGAAGGTGGCACTTCAACCACAGTCCCACCCATCCCAGTGCATGGAGAAGAACACTGGGTACACTGGTCCTTCTGGGTTTATCCCTACTTGTCTTATATTGAAGAAGTACAAAGCCTGCGTATTCTTTTGTACTAGCTTCTATCTGGGATAACTAGAAACCTGATAAATAACTGAGCTTCTGTTCCAAACTGGTTGCTTTATGAAAACACACCTTGTTTTTCTAAGCCATTCAGCAAATGCATACTGATAGATTACCTACTTGCTATTAGCCTTCTCCTGCCACAAAACAATCACTAACATCAAGCTTAAAGGGAATTTAAGAGGAGCTATACACATGACTCTCTTCATATTTCTGTTAAAAGCAATAAATGAGGGGAAATGAAACATTAATTCCATAAAGGAAATAATCTGTTTTAGAACACCTCAGTCAGCATTTTATCAATATAATAAATAATGTCTTAGCAACTAGACAGCTAAAGCAGTCACGATGAAGCAAATGATGTCACCACTGTCTAAGATAGCAAAAGCCAGTGTCAGGTTCAGAAAATTCTAATTTTGGTTGAAAATTCAAATGGAAAGTTTACTGCTAAAAGAGTCTACATCTGAACCAGGGCAAATGCCACAGTAAAACAGAGAAGCATTTTTGGTTTTCTCCCAAGCGTTATTAAACATCCAGACATAATACCATAGCCTCTAAGGACACTGTACAATAAATAAAGCTGAGCCAAATCAAAACACCCCTCCCCTGTGGGCATGTACCATCTCAAAGCAAAAATGACACAGAAAAGGCAGCAGAGGGTTCCTACAATAACAGGAGCTATTAGTATTCAAACACCATCTCACTTTATCAATAACCATGGTGTTCTTCCTGGGATTTTAGCAGAGCTGGACAAGTTCTACATGTTGTTACTATGTCTTAAGAACCTCAAAATGTGCTTTAAGTAATTTTCTTCTTGTTTCACAGGTTAAAGTCTAAGTAAAAGACTCTTTTGCAGAAAGTGATTAAAAAAGGGACTTTTCATTAGACAGGGCCGCTTACCTGCTGGCAAGACTGAGCAATTCATGTTTATCTGCTACAGCTGACTTCTTCTCAAGCTCCCACATTAGGACGTTGATCAGATGTGAATTTTTAATTACAATCGGCACTTCTTCAAACATGTGCTCAAAGGTGATACTTCCCTTTTTCAATCTGTGAAGCATGTTAAAAATACGTTAGTCTGGTGGTCAGAAGTAAGTGTTAAAGTGATTATTTCATACATTTTCCCTAATTACAGGCCCTCTTCAGGATTTTTGTTTGTCTCATTAGCACTCTTTTAAAAAGGGAGAGAAACTAGAGTTTTACCGAGTCAAGCATAAGTCGAGTGATTTGAACAACTCTGAAAATGATCCGAGTTGGAGCTCTAAGACTAGAAAATAAGACTCTTAGCAAAAGAAACTATTGTTTCTTCACAATCAGGTATCTTCAAAATTTCAGATACGAAAATGTAAATGCCATAGGAAATCATGCTATATAATCTACATCTAAAACATTTAAAATAGCTAGAAAAGAGAAATACTCTAGTTTTTGGAAAGTTCACTTTAAAAGCCAACTGAACTCGAGAGATTAACAAGTAGCAGGACACTCACACGTTACTCCACACGCAGTGGCTGAGAACACAGCAAGAACGCAACTCCTCATAGTTTAGTTATAACTACCATGCCCAGGAATTGTTCATGACTTAGCTTTTCTTTTTAAATTCTTTGCATCTTAACTTCTTTAGGAGCCAAATGGTAAACTAGTAAGGAACTGTCTGTCCTACATGAAGTCAAAAGCACTAACTTTAATAAGAAATAAAAATTCCTATAATTAACAGAAAATGAAAGAATTCTGAATTTTTAAAATTTTAATGTAAATATTCCAATGCCATTATGTAGGATCACAAAACAGCTTTTTCAATTAATTCTTTGCATACCTGTCACCCATAAAATATCCAAAAAATCCACATTCCTTACTGAACCCTAAAAAATATTTGTATCTTTCCACACACCGCCCCCCCCAATGAAACAGGAGGTCAGAAAATAAGACAAACAGCTCACAACTGTTCTGACACAGAACTTACAATCTGACAGCCACTGAACACTCACTCATCCCATCTCCCTTTATTTAATCATATATTTCTTCAAATCCAGTAGCTAATTAATCCCCACTCTAACTGAATTCACCCATGCTGAGAACAACAGATGAGACATTCCATAAAGAACAGTTTAAACATGGAAAGGGAGAAATCAAGTGGCACTCAGCCATGCAGAAACTTCTACCGTCCACATGGCAAAAGCATTACCACACCACCACCGAGGATTCAATACATGTGGCAAACTAATATCTTAAAAGAAAAACACCCGATCCTTAACACATGCCTTATAGGCCCCCAAACACTTACGCTTCGGGAGAAAAATCCTTCTCTTTACAAACTTCCATCAGTTTAGGAGTCAGTCTGTATGCCTTTAGTGAGAGAGACCCTTGGGCAGTTTTTATGGGATCTCAAATAAGGAAAAGAAAAAGAAATTACTAAGAATTCTGTCCCTACCAGTGCCCAAATGACACTGGTTCTGGGCACATTCTGTTAATTATCATAGTCTTTGCAAAACGAAGATCAAAATAAATAATCAGAACACAGTTTGAAGCAGATTCAAACCAGCATAGCAAACAGTAAGTGAAAATTCAGGAACCTATCATCCTACTTATAATAGGCAGAATAACTTCCTCCCGAAAGTATAAACAGAAGATAAAAAAACACAGTTATTTTCAAATCTATTCCTCAGCTAGAACCGGCAATCTTGACAAGAATTAAATATAGCATATGTTCTATACATCTTACATACATCTTGTATAATTAGAAGGAAAATACTAATGAATATTAAACATGAAAATTCACTGGACGCAGTGTGTAGTTCTTAGTCCACTAATTTAAATGAACAGCCCTTCCAAAATTTATCCATCCTAACAATCACTGTTCAAATTTTTTAGTTAAAGCAGATTCTAAAAACAAAACCACTAAAGTCAAAGTGCAATCACAAGTGTCTCTTTAGTTTTAGAGAAACTAATTTTGTCAAAGCTAACTGCTTAAACACTCCGTGAGTAAGGGAGCTTAGCACTTGCTGCATGATAACGGCTCCGGCATGCCAATATTCGCCTAAAACCTGTGTTAACATTCATGTTGCCTGAAACTTAACACAGTGAAACTTTTAGCAATAGGTGATAAAATGAAAACCAAAATAGATTGAAACAAGTGGAAAATTCATCAAGGTCTGATGATGCAATGTTTCCAGCCAGTATAAGTACACTTTAACAACTTGTTCTTTACTGTAATCCAATTGTTAACATACTGAAACAATTTGGGGGCAGCTCATAAGATTGATCGTATTCATTAGTATTTTTTCTGACAGATACTCAGGACGTTACATTTACTTCTCAGCTGGAAACTATATGCAAGTCTGCCAGATATGGCAAACTGTGAGTGTTTGGGGAGGGGGAAGGCTATAAAGCTGTTAAATTGCCTACAGTTCTGATACAGCACAGAACATCTGGTCTGGAGAGCTTGAGGAAACACCATTAAATAGGCCGAAAAGAAAAAAATCTTTGTGCTAAGAAACAGTCCAGGTTTTGTACGCTGCTGTCAGAGGTATAAAAAAAAACTTGGCACACTGTGTTACGATTGGTCAGTCACGTACAGAGCCAGACACTCTAGCAATCGGGGTTTGTTAGACATCTGGTCTAGTTCCACCAGCCCCTTCAAATGAGGGAGGGGAGATGGAGGAATAAAAATGAAGCAGCTACTCCAGCATTCCAAAATGTACACATCAGGGCTCTGATAGCAAGAAAAATAAACAGAAAGAAGGAAACCCTGTCTAGACTTAGCTGCTGCTGAGGCTGCTGCAGAAACAGGCTTGGTATTTACTTGAGAAGGCCTGCCAGGCTGCTCTTAGAGGCGAAAAGACAGAAAGCAAAAATAGTAGTAGTAGTAATAATATTAAGGGAAGAAAAGAATAATAAAGGAAACTCCTACTAACCGTAAATGAGAACGACAGATTCTTCAATGGCATGCTGGTAACTGAACTGAGAATCCAGAAGCGCCCGGGTGACGAACGAGCCGTAGTATGTGGACTGGTACCAGCCCACGTGGAGATGGTCGATGTTTACGTGGCGAAGGCTCCGCATCATTTCCATCTGATATTGGACTAGAGGATGGGGACGAGGGGGACAAAAGAAAAACTATGTAATGACATTACCCAGATTAAAAACAAGCCCTTCTGGAAACAAATTTCTACACAACTATTTATTAGCTAAAGGGAACAGGTTTCCAGATTTTAAATTCATTCGCTTCACATGTAAAGAAAACAAATTAAGCTTTCAAATCATTAGGGCATTCCTTTTCTCATCAACAAAAGCACATTTTGTAGAAACAGTATTAAAAATGTGATAATAATGCCTTATTCCAAACAAGTAATTATTTATTAAATGTGTCTCCACTTTTAAGGAAAAAATTTGTGTAATTACTAAATTGGTTGGTTTTAAGAAGTTATGTTTGAATTAATAAGTTGAGAGTAGTTATCGATGTCTTCAACACAGCTTTTAGAACTGAGAAGTTAAAACCATCAAGAAAACCAACAGGAAAACAATTAACTACCACATTATTTAAGTATGAACAGGATACAAGCTGTAGCTGATTAAAAATATAAGAATTCATTTTTGCCTTCAACTGGTGCCCCCTGCTGCATGTGCTAAATTTAGAAAAGAATTCTTTTTTCTTGTCTGTGTGTTCCTTTGTGTTAAGTAATCACCAGTATTTTTTTTCATTAGAATAGTTATATTTTAATCGCCATGTATAGAATGAAACAGTTGGATGACTTTTACATGTCAAATTAATGACTATAATGTATATTATTAACTCAAAGCCGTATTACTAGAAAAATGGGTGCAGACACTATAATAAATAATGTATTCTAAAAAGCAATATAGGCCAATAATGAGTAGCAAATATGTAAAACAGGAGAAAATTTTATAGTTAACATAATATTCAAGCTATTTCTATTATAATAAAAATGCATGACTGTGTTGAGTAAACATATTTGCTTAACTCAAAATCTAACCATTTCATTTTCAAAACTCTTAATCAGGTTTTGGCAAAAGTAAAGTTAAATGTCTGTCACTTCCTTGGTTATAGCACTACGGTTTTACAAAGCAAACAAAATTCAGGATCATAAAGTATAAAAGAAACTTCCCCAGATGGACACGGTCTTTTCAACACGTGTTACTAGGTAAAGAAAGTATAAATCTGCTTATTCCAAGGAAGGTTATATTTCTTATGATAAAAGATGGCAGCCAACTCATCAACTACTCAAGAATTATGTGTTTTTTGAAGTTTTCTTTTTATATACAATATGATGGCCTCAAGAAGAAGCAGTATAAAATTAACACGGTAATCTTGAATCAATTATCTTTTATCTTAATTTTTCGCTCTCTAGCATCCAAGATACCCCTCTTCCTAGCCAGTTTAACAGATTCCTATCAACCACATAAAACTGGGATAGAACCATCGCTATTGTCTCTTTCTGCTTTAAAATTTCATAACTCTTTTAAAGTAAAATCACTGATTTGGCTAGTAAAATTTAATCAAATGTAACTTATGAATGAAAAATTCTAATATCACCAGTAAAACAGGAGCCAGAACTAAATTTAATATTTATTTTAAAGGGATAGGAAAGAGGAGACGGGGAGCAATTACCAAGCAACTGACAGTACAAACACGATTTTATAGGATGAGTTTTTTAAAATTGGTACTTCTAAAACATCTGTCAATGTACAATTTAGCTGTAATATAAGCAGAAGACAGATTCTACCAACTGGCAATAGTAGAAAAGAAGAAAAGACCCGGAATCCTAGACCCGGATCTAGGTTCTCATGTCGGCTCTGAGATTTCTGCCGTGGGGAATCTTGCTGTCCTTCTCTGATGCTCAGTTTTCCCATCTCCAAAAAGATCTGAGAGCTCATCCCAGTCAAAATGCTACGATTCCACACTGTTCACTGGATATGCTAATTACAAGTAATGACTTTTCTATAAACTAAAGCAGGTAGCATGCATTAATAATTAAAATAAAAGTGCTTTCCTATGAAAAATATTCTGTAATCTTACTAAGTCAAACAGCCTGAATACAACAGATTTTATAATAGCATTTTCAGGATGCATGAAGTAGAAAACTTTACAATCAGTAGCAAACCTCCAGACTCCTTCTTCATCCAGAGTCTTACCCATCTTACAGCCCCTTGGTTAACGATAAGGAGGAAAATGAAGTGTTTCTCTCAGCTAGAGAAGAGACTAAATACTAAGCCTATGATTCATAATGAAGCCTGTCGCCCTCGGAGTTACCATTGTAATAATTGCCAATGTATTTATTTCTGGGGATTGAGGAATGAAGAAATAAACCTCTATATTATGGGCGAGGTTGGAGGTGGGGGGAGCACTTCTATTTTCCTCTTCCACAGCTTAGAAAATCATGACATACAAGATTTTACGAGGCTTTAATAAAAATTTATTTTTAAGGTCATAAGAGTTTTCATAGGATGAAAATACAAATTTAAGGGTTAAAAGCAATGACAGGTGAGTTAATAAAATTGCTTTTGAAAATCTACAATGAACTGGAATTTCACTATTACACACAAAAAACGTATGTGAAATTTCAGGTCATTCTTCATCTAGGTTTAGACTTACCACCCCAATTTTTTAAATTAAGAAACACAACTTTTTTTTTTTTTTTTTTTTTAATGAATGTCCTCTTGGAGGTATCAGAGCAAGAAAGGATCTAAAAAGACTACAAGTGATCCTTGAAAAGGTGAGGGTAAGGGTGCTAGAGCTCCAAAGTGAAGTTGGGGTGCACTGAGGTCCAGTCCTCGCTGGAACTACACATATGAGGCTCCAATAAATGCACAGTTTAAAGAGGTTACTTCGATTTAATAAAAAAAAATTTTTTTAAAGAAGTCATATTTGTTCTATTATATGCAAGCAAGAGACAACTCAGAAACAGCCAAGTGAATTTTGATCTCTGCAGTCTTTTAGGTCTATGTCCTTGTTCTTATGTTAACACAGACATGTGACCCTCGTCTCCTTTCACAGTTTTTCCTCCTCCTCCAATCCAAGTTCTCAAAAAGTACAAAATCAAACCCTACAAAAGCTTCCCGGTAAACCTAAGTGGGGATAAGAAATGCACAGCAGACTGTCCCACTAAACTGTCTCAAAACTGTGCTCCCAACACACCCATTAATCAACTGAGCTGAGCTGCCACACCAGCTGACACCCATTTACCCTCTGACAAGGAAAAAAAAGTCGTGATACAGTGACATGCCAGTAAACTTTACACAGGAAATAAGGAACGATCATTCCAGATTCTAATCTCCCAGGCAAATGCCACTGCTTTAGTGGCTCTGCTAGTCTAGTCCCTCTCAGGAGTTATGCTGGAGGTGGAGGGGAAGGGATACCGGGGGTGGGCAGGTGAGGCACAAACAAGAGACCCAGTTTAGCTAGGACACTGGGTAAACAGAAAGGGGAAGGGCTCGTGCTATCTGGAAAGGACTGTGAGGACGTGTGTCCCAGCCTGCAGGCTCTGGTGAGTAGGGGCTGGTGCTATTTCCTTCTCATTCCCAGCCATCCTCACTTACCCTCTCCCCGCCACCACCCGCCACTGGAGTTTTAAAAAGAAGGGTAGAAAAGATGTGGCTAGACAGATAAGGTTCACTCCTATCTCTCAGAAGGAAGAGAATTACAGCAAAAGAAACAAAAGAGAAAGGAGAAGGAAAAGAAAACCAAAGTTCCTTGATATAAAGTGCCACACCTCCCTATAGTTGAGTTAATGCAGATCAATGAAATAAGAGACAAGCATTTATTGGCAACTCTGCCGAGTTGGCTCAGGGTTAGAGACACTTTCATTTTTGTTCTAAAGTTCTCGTATTTAACAGAAGCCCAAGTGGCAATTTCAACCAACGATATTAACTTCTGAGTTAATGGCTAAATATTTCTGGAGAACTTTCCAAAGATGAATAGCAAGGGAAAACTTTTGGGGAGAGGGGGATTACTTTAAAATATGATAATATTCAACAGAAAGGCTCAGAATTGTGTAGTGAGAAGTTTAGGAAAGAACATTTTAAACGTTGTTAGTTTAAAAAGCAAACCCCCTGCCGACTGACTGAGGAGAAACAGTGCACAGCAAATGAATTTCAAAGACAAATTGGTAGTTACTACCAAGCCAACTCAAATTACTAATACAAAAGCTACACTTAGATGCAATTGAGGTGGTGCTACAAAATTTGGAAGGATTATAAAAATGAGGTGAAGTTTTATAAATCTCTTCAAACTCTACAATTGCCTTCATTGCTTAAGCCGCTCGCAAGCAAAGGAGAGCTTGGTTTACAACACCGAGTAACTGCCCGCAATCTGGCACCAGTGTATTCACATTCACTTTTTCCAGATACCCTCTTTGCAAAACAGTCAATTTTAAACTGCCTAGAGCTAAACAAGTCTTAACTGAGGCAGGCTGCCCAATAACTATTCCTTACAAAAATCCACCACATTTGTTGGGCTTTCTCTCGTTTTATCTCCAAATATGAAAACACTGAAAATAATATGCTGCCTTATATTTAAATGCTGTATCTGGACTCACACACTGGCAAACAACCGAACAAGAGTTTGAGATATGAGTTCCCCTTAAGATCACCGGGAAGGACAATGAATTCGAAGCTTTTCAGTTCAGCACAATAATTAATCAGCATTCTTTTCACCTCCAATTCCTCACCTTCATTTTAAAAACCATCTTTATTTTATTAAGTGAGCCCTCATGAAATGCAATTTATTGCCAAAAAACAGGAACAAAGAATTACCACAGTTGGCCAGGCTGGGATGAGCTGAAAGTAGAAAACTGAAGCTGAAGCATACTCCAAAACTATCTGTCTGGCAGACTGTTGGGCGGGGTCGGGGGGGGGGGGGCGGTGGTTATAGATGTCTTATTGGGGAACAATTAAAGGACCAAGTAATAAACTAATTTAAATGTTAAAAATTAAAAACAATTCAATGGATCTATTGTCTTATTTGACTACTTAATATTGTATCAAATAAATCCAAATCATTTAAAAATATATGTTACAATAAAATCTTATTAAAAATATACATAGATATAGCCTGGAGGAAAAGGACAAGACTAAGCACCAGGAAAGAAACTAGCACTTAGTGAGCACTTATTATGTCACACTTCCTGCTAAGTGGTCTACATATGTTATCTGACTTTATTCCTCACAATAACTCTAATGAGCTAATCACGATTACTGAAATCCTTTTAGAAAAGCTGTTTACCACAGCTTGTAAAGTGGCAGGACTCAACTGGACTTTAGACTTTCTGACTCCGAAGCCCAGGCAACCATCCATTTACAGAATCTCATCTCTTCTTTATTAGTAAAGTGTAGAGTGAATTATTTCTGAATCAATAAAGCATAATAGAGATACAGCAGAAATACACAATTTCTAGGTTTTCAGAAACCACAGCTTGTGCATGTTTGATCACTAAATTAACTAGTAATTTTGCACTACCAGTAAGATTTTAAGTGATAAAACCACCTTCAAAGATTTTTAAATGTCAAAGTTGAAATTATCACAAACATGTAATCAAACTCCTAAAACACTGCATTCTGTGTTACTATTTGAAACTAAGCACTGGACCAGATCAAAGATGACCTGCACAAACAGATCAAGAAAAGGAACAAAGAGAGACCAGATGTAGTTGTACATGCTCTTTGAAACAAAGAAACAAACTAAGCTCAACCAAGAGATGCAAACGGCTTTAAAAGCAAACAAACAAACAAAACCCCACAACTCTGAAACAAATCAATGATAACAACAAACATGACAGGAAAGTGGAATACATCAAAATATATCTGTTCTAGCATTAGGGCTAATCTAAGGAGGGCTTTTAAGAAAATTGTCACAACCCTCTTTCCCAGCAGCACCATGAGACACGGTGAGCGCAGACAGGGTATGAACTGTGAAGGCTCTGCCTCATCATTTAATAAGACAAGCTATTCTGTGCTTTCCTCTTCATATCAGATTTTCTGCCAAGCCACACATACGTTTCAGGCAATGCTCAAAGCTAGGAGCAGATGTAGATTTAAGCAAACAGAATGTGCATTTGAAAAAAGAATTAAATAAGAGTCTACTTTGGGTAGAGAGAACTACAGAGTACGTATTTCTTAAAACTTCCATATTCTCTTCACCCAGTCTGCATTACGTATTCATCCTTTCCCCCCCACCCCCCGCAATTAATACACCTGTTATTAAGGCCACGCTGGGACTGCTTAAGAACTATGGTAAGAGTTCAATTTCTCACAATATAGAGAAATATAGAGTCCAATATAAATTCTACTCTACCTAGATATTAACCTGTTCTATTTAAAAAGAAATAACAAAAATACTGCCTTTCTTAATCTTACCAGAAATATTTTTTAAAGTGTTCATTTGTCCTGGGTGGTTTAATTTCTTCTTTAAAGTGTTTATGAATTCTGACAAGTAATTTCTTCTGTATGCCAAGCTGGGAATAAAGGAAGAGGATGTGTGTGCTACCTTATCTTTTAAAACTAGTAAGAGCTTTGAAAATCATTGGAAATCAGGGTTTTTTAGAGGTTTTAATGTATCTCAAGAAGTCTCCTATGAAATAAACTGGATTCTTCACAGAAAATACTGTGCATATCCTGCAACAAATTCATATTGTATCTTCTTAACCAAATCATGAAAGACAGCCAAGAAATCCTATTTCTCTGAGGTTACGAGAATTTTTAAAATATATATACATTTATGTCCTTGGGCATGAAAACAGATGCACGTAAGTGAATGACACAGAACAGCAACTAAGTTAATTGTACGTCATTTGAGATCTGTTTACACAAACAAAGTAAATTCACTTTGATGGGAGCAAGGGGATATAGACCCCCTTTCCTTACCTATCACCATGAAGAATTCTCACTTAAAGAATAACCTACTGACCACTGCTACCACTTGCTACAATTAGGAGCACAGTATGTTAGAAGACCAAATGAGAATCTCTGGGTTTAGAAAAATATGTATTTCATGCTCTTTCATGAGGACAGGTAACGCCCCTGTCATATTTACAGCTATATATCAAGTACTTGTTTAATGCTGGCACAAAGTTAGGTACTAAAAGAAATATTTCAAAAACCTAATTGTTGTTAATGTACTAGAGAAGGGTCACAATTATTAGGAAATTATAGATAGATAAATCAATCCATCTCCATCTTACCATGTTCACAAAGGACATGAAGTAGCTTGCATTAAAAAGCATAACCAGTAAAATCACATCTAGGGAAATTACAAATTAGATTAAAGAAGGTGGAAACTGAAGGTGAGGCAGAGACCTGAACAAAGTGAAGCAAGCCATAGATATTTTGGTTAAAACACACAAATTTAGTTCTGGGCTCTGGCAGTCAAATCAAAAAGGGAAACATGGTAATTTATATTATCCAAAGGGAGAAAAACATAAGATCCCAAAGTAGGTAAGACTTTTATCTCGTTCTTAAGCCTAAAATGAAATTTTCATGTGGGGTTTCAAAGGAAAACTATTGTACAGTTTTTTGAGAAGCAAAAGCATTTCTCTAATAGAACAATCACAACTGATTTACCTTTTTTATAAATCTAGGTTTTTAAAGTAAAACAAGGAAAGAATGGCTCATGAGTCGTAACACAGAAAACAGTTTGTACAAGTTACAAGCAGCAGCAGCAGCAGCAGCAGCAGCAGCAGCAGCAGGGGAATAAAAGAAGAAAGGGCTACGAAAATGAATTAATAGCTTCATCCTGTAAGAAACTACCTATCAAACTCAGGCTGTTCAAAACACAGAATGGGATGCATCAGTAGTGAGCACTAAATATTCAAAATACAGAACAAATGATCATTTTTTGGAAGTACTGTTTGCAGTATACAAGCAATACTGTTCATTCTGAAACCATTTACTGAGTATCAGTGCTGGGAGCCTGATAAAAGTTACAGTGACATGAGCTTTAAAGGTACCCCCTCTTCAATAGGAGCTGGTGGTCAATTAACGCATTTACTTCTCTCTCTGAACCTTAACTTCCCCACCTAGAAAATGGTGGTTTCCACTTCCGACCATATGATGATGGCAACTTAAAAAACTTACCTCCAGTCCAGATGGCTGTTTGCTTAACGAGCATTTTTCGGTAAAAGTATACACTGACTTTATCAATCCCACCCTCCATGCCTACTAATTCTATGTTTTCTCCCTCAGTGAGAGGCCCTGAGTCATCAATCTTGTCCACCTTCTCCCACACTCAGCTCATATAGTCCTCTACTTTCTTAGTAACTCTCAAATCTGTTTTCTCCAAGGCAAAAATCATTTAGAATGTTTCTAAAAATTTTAACTGGGAAAATGCTCGTGAGATGCCAAGAGGAGGAAAAAAAGCAGAATATGTGAGTAACCTAGGTTGCGCCCTCCTCCGAAAGAGAAAAACTAGAAAGAAATATGCTAAAATGGTAATGGCAACAGTTCTCCGGGGAGTGGGATCATAGATGATTTTTGTTTTCTTATTTATTCTTACCTTTATTTTCCATGGTTTTCGGCAAAAGAAGCGTGCAATACATACAATATTAAAGGAATACGTACACAAGTATCAACAGCATTTTCTTTTGCTGGCCAAATTATTACACTTAACATGGTCACCAAATAATCTGGATACCAGAGCTCCTAAACTGTGGGAGCAGAGAACAGAATATGGTACCAGACTATTCAGAATCTGAAGTAGCCAACCTGGTCTGAATACCATCTGCTATGGACTGAACTGTGACCCACCCCAAATTCATAGGTTAAAAGCTTGACCCTCAATGTGATGGTGGTATCTGGGGACAGGGTCTTTGGGAAGTAATTAGTTTTAGTTGAGGTCATGAGAGTAGGGCCCTCACAATGGAGTATGTGCCTTTATAAGTAGAGACACCTCAGAGCTTGCTTCCTCTCTCCATCCATAGGTAGTACTGGGTCATCAGGCTGTGTGAAGGCACAGTGAGAAGGTAGCCACAACCCAAGGAGACGGCCTTCACTAGACATCAACCCTGCTGGCACCTTGATCTTGAACTTCCAGTCTCCAAAACTGAAAAATAAGTTCCTGTTGTTTAAACCATCCAGTTGTTTAAACCATCCAGTCTATGGTATTTTGTCAGGGCAGCCCAAGCTGACTAAGACACCATCTTTAACATATATTAGTTGTGTGACCTATGACAAATTGTCTCAGCCTAGGTGTCTGCCATTGTAAGATGGGAATAAAAACAGTATCGACTTCATGAAGTAGTAAAGAGGATAAATGAAAGCCTTAGCAACAAGAGCTTGGTGCACTGAATGACCTCAAGAAGAGCTCAGTGGGTTTCCACCATCACCTATCATTCAGAAATGCTATTTATAATCTAGAGGTTATGGTATTTATCTGAGTCAAAGGAAAGTTTATGTACAAATATGAATATGATCAAAAAACAGTCTACCATGAAAAAGGATTACAAAAGGAAAAAATACTTCTTAGACACTAAAACTATAAGCTAATTATTTTCAGTACAATAAAGAACAGAGTCAATAAAGAGACAAGCTACAGAAATTAGATTTCGAGAAAAGGTAATCTTGGGTGTTCTATTATTACTGGGTATACAACAATATAATTGCATTGTGCTATATAAGTTTCTATCTCCTGATTGCATTTGTAACTCTTCCAAATAAAGGAAATAAGCTCCCTGCCCCCTCCCCAACAGGTGGCTTTAGAAACCGTGCTGAGAATACGGGGGGAAATGGGAAGGAAGAGTGAGCAGCAGTGCCACCTTACACAAGGCACTGACTGAGTAAAGGTTACTGGAAATACTGCCCACGCAAGTGACGGAGCTCAGCTCAGTTCAATACAGCAAACAGCTTTCTAACGTGCCACCCATCACTTGGTAGGGTGATCCACTCCTGCAGCCTCAACTGTCCAAAGACAGTGCCCTTTACCTTCAAACATCAGGACAATTTGGATTAGAAAATCAGTATTAAAGATGCTATAAGAAGAAAGCTTGAAGGACACGAATCTTTTAAGAGTAGCCTTAACTGCAACGCAAAGAAGGGAAAGCGGGCAAGAATGTAAAGTGACAGGGGTTAAAGAAAAGAAAAGGTGAGGAAGAGCAAATAATTTCCCATGGATTATTTATATCATAGAAACAGAAGTACTTGTAACCACACTCTCCATCCAACCCTTTCTTGCCCCCATCTCTTCCCCTACACACTCAGCTTCACGCAAACTCATTTTTATGGGGTAAGGAATAAAGAGGTCTGTGCTGAGAAAATAAACAAGCAGAAGCCCTCATAGCCACCACAATAAATCTGAGGCTTGATCCTTGTGGCTTGTTTTCAATGAGGCCGTGTTACTTTTCCTGTTACAATATCTTTTTCCCAAAACCATACAAATATGCACTTTTGTGGAGAGAGGGTGTAAAGCTTTCACTAAATTCTCAAAGGGGCTAAGATCCAAAAAAGAGTAACAAGCACTGAGACGCAATGGAGAACAAGCCAAATGTGGTCTTGGCTCTCAGGGAACTTCCACTCCTCTGTGCACATGTAGGGGGAAGGTGGGAAGGAGGCAAGATGTGAAGCAGTGATCAATTCAGTTCAGGGGCAGCCAAACAGTAGCACAGACAGCACTGAGATCGCCAAAGACACACCATTCAGGGAGAGTAAAAATGACAGGCCGAAGGTCCCAAGGAAACCCCAGCAGGACACCCAACAGACTGTCACTTTTACCCTTGTCCTACCAAGACCAGGAAGTCCGTCCTGTGGGAAGCTGGATGGAGGCTTCATCTAAACAACTCTGTGCTTTAGATTAGTAATTCCCAAGAGAAAATACACCCCTTTACCCACCAGGTGATATGACCGGAGCTAGTAAGCTAAGACTGTTCTGAAGGCAAGGAGTGGTGATCCCAACGGAGAGGTAACCTTTCTCCATTTGAGAAGAATACACATTTGGGGGGAAAGCTCTAGCAAAAATGTTATGTTATAAAAATACACTTAGCACAAATTTTATCCTGCTATGTTACAAACGTTCCTTGAAATACAGTTCTACAGTCACACACTAAAAACCATCTTCAAGCAACTCAGTAAGCCTGTTATCTTCTGGAGTTTTTACACAGAGATCTCTAGAAGCCATTACTGAGACTTGTCTAATCAGTCGTCATTATGTAATCTGAGGTTCCTAAGGATGCTTTTCTATGGCGGACCTCTTGGGTTAGAGAGGAAGATGAAACAGCGTACAGGCAAGAAGTAAAAATCATTGAAAGGCAAGAAAAGTATTACAGAAAGATGCTGGAAGGCTACAAAACAGACCAAATAATTCTCTTCCGCAATTGGCAGGCAGGATCCTGCCAGATGTTTGAAATAGAATTAACCTCTATGGGCTGCACTGACAGAAATACACTGCACAACTATAAATAAATAAATATCTAGGGAAGCATAAATAACTATCTAGGAAAAGGCTAACTATCTTTGTTTTACTTTCCCTGAACTTGTTTCAGATTGTTCACCCCCCACTCAAACCGCCAAAAAAAACTGTCCCTCAATGCAGTGTCCAGATACAGAGCGAGCTGGGTATGCCAAGCCTTGAAAAAAGGTGCCATTTGCAATCTTTCAAAGCATTTTCAAACCAGGTAATATCACCTTAACAACAACAAAAACCCCTCTTTTATCCCCAAAGGATATATATCTCTTCCTTGCACAATAGATTTTGATGGTCAGATAAAGGCAATGCAAACAGCTTACAGAGGCTTCCTCCTTATATTCTGGGGAAGAAAAATCTTGAACAGCAAATTCATACATTCATCCCTTCATACATTCACCCCTTCATACATTCACACAGCAAGTATTTATTTCAAGCTATAATGTGCTGGACTTTTAGGTGCTGTCCAGCAACAGGGCAAAGACAGAAAAGGTTCCTGCAGCTGACATTCTAGTAGAGAGGAGCAGGTTGACAGCCAGCATTCCTGGGTCTACTCAAATGCTTAATGTTCCCTAAAGAAAATATCTGGATAATCACATATAGTTCTCTGGGCCTTTAAAATGAACAAACTATCTCTGTTAATAACAACCAGGAAATCAAGCTTGGGAATCAAAGGTCTGGCTTCTTACTTTGCAAAATAATACAGCACAGAAGAATAGTTGCAGGCTGAGAAAACAGCAGACCTGAATGGCATGTTTGGCTTT
Organism: Balaenoptera musculus; assembly: GCF_009873245.2. Lineage (NCBI taxonomy): Eukaryota > Metazoa > Chordata > Mammalia > Artiodactyla > Balaenopteridae > Balaenoptera > Balaenoptera musculus. The sequence goes on along the minus strand of NC_045801.1, from coordinate 22,159,914 downwards.
GCCATTAAATACAATAAAATAAAGCAGAGGAAAACCTCCAAATAACCAAACTGCCCTTAAAAATACAGTTTTAAAATCATCTAATTTTTAATGTATCTCAAATGAAAAAATGATTTGGATTAATGCTTATCACATGGTCATGGTGATCATAATAAACAGTAGTAAAATGGCAATGATTACCATTGTGAGAAAACTGACATTTTTTAAAAGAGTTAAGGCAAGACAACTACTGAGCCTGCGCGTCTGGAGCCTGTGCTCCGCAACAAGAGAGGCCGCGATAGTGAGAGGCCCGCGCACTGCGATGAAGAGTGGCCCCCGCTCACCGCAACTAGAGAAAGCCCTCGCACAGAAACGAAGACCCAACACAGCCATAAATAAATAAATAAATAAATAAATAAATAAATAAATAAATAAATAAATAAATTTATTTAAAAAAAAAAAAAGAGTTAAGGCAGGGACCAGGTAAAAATCCCCCACGAATAAAAATTCATGTGTTTCTTTGCTAGGTTTTGAAATTGGAATCAACTATCTCTATTGTGCCTTCAGGTGCTAATATTCCAGAGATAAATGGGGGACAAAGTCAGTTTCACTAAAAACTATGGTCTAGAAACCCTAACAATAAGAATGGTCAGAAGAAGGGGAGAAGTATAACAAGGATCACAGTTTAAGAAGTGACAAGAGTTCTAGACTACGGAGCATAAGTGGGTTCCTCACACAGCAAACAGGCCTGAGGCTAATCCCTGAAGGAGGGGGCAGAGGTTCAAAAAACATCACTAGATTTTCCTCCCAACACAACCTTAGTTCAGACAAACAAGCAACTGGGACAACCTCTCTCACACTTGAATCATCTGCAGAACGTTTAATGGACATTTGCACTCATGAAAACCACTGACTTCAAGTTTTTAAAAAGCTATTCTAATTTTAATTATATAAATAAAAGTTTTAATAAAATTAAAAACGAAACAAAACTGCTGTGTATCAGTGACAGAGATGATTTGCATTTACCTCCAGGGTTTAAATATACAGCGTGGAGATGGGTGACTTGGATTACAGGTTATATATCGAAGAAGGTTCTTTTCTCATTCTATTTCTACTAAATCAGCAGCTCCTTACTCAGACCTGTAGGTCTCATCAGGAGAAGCAGCCAGTATTTCGTTCCTGTCAGATGATGCTACATATATGAATGAAATAGACTAGATTCTAATCCTTGATTTCACTGAGCTCTGGAGCTATTCATATCCTGCTGCACTACTGAGATGTAGTTTAATATGCCTAGCAATCTCATCAATTTCTTCCTCCAATAAATTAAAATTATCCAGGCTTAGTAAAGTGGGGACACTTTCCTCATCCCAGTATCATAATCTCAATGTTAAAAACTGTGGTATTTTTACTCAAAATTAATACTATAAAGCTACTCAAGATACTACATGTTTAGCTAAAACATGCCACTTCAGCAAATTATTTGAAGGAAGGAATGAAAATAGCTTTTACTGTCATTGACTGTGTTATAAAGAAGGTATAAAAATGTAACCTCTACTCTCACGTCAAAGATTCATACAGGTATCTTTCTCCTCACAGGCAGGTTAGAAAAGCAGGGTCAGATTTAATCTCTTCCCACACATTTTTCATTGAACATATTCTAAAGATAAGTATTGAAAGATTGAAATTTCATTTTATTATCTTCACTATTTTCTTCCATACTAAATTAAGATTGAAAAGCATAATAGCATTATTTCATCAAGTCTAAAACTCCACTAAAGGGCTTCCCTGGTGGCGCAGTGGTTGAGAATCTGCCTGCTAATGCAGGGGACATGGGTTCGAGCCCTGGTCTGGGAAGATCCCACATGCCGCGGAGCAGCTGGGCCCATGAGCCACAACTACTGAGCCTGCGCGTCTGGAGCTTGTGCTCCACAATGGGAGAGGCCACGATAGTGAGAGGCCCGCGCACCGCGATGAGGAGTGGCCCCCGCTTGCCGCAACTAGAGAAAGCCCTAGCACAGAAATGAAGACCCAACATAGCAATCAATCAATAAATAAATCTTTTAAAACTCCACTAAAGCGTAAGAAAGGAAAGAGAGCTAGCAACTTTAATCATAAAACACCATGGATTAAAAAGTACATCCCAATTTCACAGATGTTCAGGTGCAAAAAAAAGGAGAGGAGGGGAGGAGAATTCTAGAGCCAATGAAGCTGTTCCCTGTAAATAAAGTAGTGTGTGGGCAGGCACTGTGGCAGCAATGCTTTTTTCTTGCCAGAAATACAACTGTACTCTATCAGTGCTTTTTCTAGTCTATATAACTCACAAAACAGTTGTTAAATAAAAACTCTTCTCTTGAATCATGGATTTTCCATGATGAACAAAAAATCGCCTGGCACTTTTCCTTCATACAAGAATCACATATATGCTAAGGATGACTGCTTTTGTGCACATCAACAGTGAAGCTGAGTTGGCTAGTAACATGCACATTTAATAGGAAGTGCTTTTGCATCTTCTATGTGATTGAAACTACAAAATATTAACAGTAGTTTTGTAAAGGAAAGGATATAGGTACTCTGCTTTCTCTCCAAACAAAGCATTTGTCACTAACTTTACAGCTGCTTTTACAAGGTTATCTGCAATAGTGCAACTTCTACTTGTGTTATTTTAAAAAAAAAAAAAAAAAAAAAAAGGTGCTACTTTGAATGATGCTCTGGTAGTTGGGACTCTTGTCCATCTTTAGCGACAAGATTCATTATTTTTGGAAATAGTTCTTTGGAAAGTATTACATTTGTCCTGGAAAAACTTTATGCATTTATAAAAATTGTCATTGTAGTTTTAAATCACACAAATGTTTTGGTGGCACTGTGCCACCACTTGACAAAGTTTCTTAAATAACCAAAAACTTTGGGGACTAGGGGCAAATTATTCAAGAAGTCCATAAAAACTACTTTCGAGGCATGTGCCACAGTGATTCTTATTCACTTTTCTTTTATTGCTTGTATAAATCATCACATTCTTAGATTCTCATTCCTAGCATATACAGATCCACATTCCACTGAGGCCAGAGTTTCTGCGGACATTCTGGGCCAGACAGTTCTTCGTCGTGTGGCTGTCCTGTGTGTTGTAGCGTACTGCACAGTACCTCTGGCTTCCACACACTGGATGCCAGCGGCGCTCCCCAAAGCGATAACACACAGAATGTCTCCAAACACCGCCAATGTTCCCTGAGGAGCAAGCCCCAACTCTCCTCAGAACACTGACGTAGGCACGGGAACCCTGTTCCATTATCACATATTATTCTGAGACACAGTGATTTTGTTACTATTTTTACGATTGAATGAACCATTCCCCCCCCCTCATTTTTGAGATGGAATTACAATAATAAGAATGAAAAATCCAAATTCGACAAACAAAAATATGTAAATGATGTAAAAGTGGTAACCAAAACAAACTACCATATTAACTATCATCCGAGACACACTGACCAACTCACTATCCTTTAGAGCACACATACAAGCTTTAAGAACTTAACAATTATTAGGAATGTAGAGAAGTCTTCCAGGAAAGTCATAATCAAGCTTACACTTCAATATGTAAAATGTATATGAACACAATTGTTTCAATGCCTTTTCCTCTGAAAACACCAAAATTTGAAGGCAGAAAGTGAAGGATAAATTTTTTTAATGTTCATATTTTAAGTGTTTCAATATAAAATTCACCACCATCAAACTGTGATATAGGCCAGGGACATGAAGGACTTTCAATTGGTTTAGAAAAACTATTAACAAATACATGTGCAGTTGAGATCTGCAAGTTGGGGGCCAATTATGGCGACCATGCTTTCTTACAACTTGTCTCCTGATACGATACTATTTACTAACACTAATTATAGAAAGACCGGAGGGTGTGTAGACCACAAGCCTGAATTAATACAGCAGTACTAATATACATGGCAGACAAGGGAAAGGCTAGACATGTATTACTCATCTTTCAGGTCTTAGCTCAGAAACCCCTTCATTCTGGAAACTTTCCAGGTTCCCTAGTCCAGGCTAAGTGCCCTTACTTTGTGTACCGTGCTCCTGCTTTTATAAGATTATTCCACTACACTATAATCACCTTGTTGTGTTTACATTTTCACAATAAAACCACTGTGTCCTCAGCACCAAGTACACTGCCTGGTACAAGTGGTGCTTTAGTAAGTCCTTCTTAAAAAAAAAAAAAAAAAAACTCAGATGAATCCTATGATAGCTTTCCTTATGATATACAAAAGGAATAATAATAAATGCAAGTTTATCCAGAGTAATTAATATCAAGGAATGAGAAAAAAAAATCCTGAAAGCAATCTGGAACACTGCAAACACTGGACTAGAAACCTCAATGAGCACTGTAGAAGACTGTCTCTATATTTAGAAAGAATGAATCGACATTACATAGCTAATTTACTTATGTCTTTTTCAGAAGAACATACTGTGGGAAAATAAAGATAATATTTAAGATTATGTTTAAATGGAGAATTTTACTCAATTGGGCAGACTGTAATTCAACATTATTTATAATCAAATAAATTTGAACCAAAATATGTCAATTTTCACCTGAGAAATATGTAACTTTAAAAAAATATGCACAATGATGGTGAAGATGTGGTTTAATTGCAGGGTGACATATGTTCCAAGTGTGGCTGGGCTCCAGTTTATATTTGTCCAAAGCCCACATTACTTGGCATTGGTTTGGAACTAAAGTTTCCCAATTTGTGTGGTAAAGTATATGGTCACACTTAAATGATACTCTCATATACTACTGAGAGCAACAACCTTTAAGGAAAAATGCTGGCTCTAAGAAAAGCTTCTACTTACTGAGCACCTATATTTCAATCAATAAATCAAATACTCCCTATACTTCATATGTAAGGAAGATATTACTTTTTCCATTTGTTACATGAGTAAATTGCCCACATAATAGGTAAGTGACCACCATGGCTCAAAGCTAGATGTTCCCAGCTACCAAGCCCACATTCTTTTCAATATACCATAAAAACATTTATGTCCTTTAACTCTGATTCCTCTGCTGGAAATCAGCAAAAAGGTTATAATTCATAACTGGAGGGAGGGGTATGTTTTTAAGTGATCATCAAAAACTGTTTATAACAAAAAACTAGAAATTGTCTAATACGTCTGACAACAGGAAGAAGTCAATTGTGATACATTTATGCCTTCAAAAGTTCACAATACAGCTTTAACAATGGTGAAAAGCATTCAAAAACACAATAATATGCAACATAATATGAAACAGATACAAAAGGTAAAAGCACTCTAAAATTTAAAATGTTAAAGCATACTTAGAAGGAAATATACCAAATTATTAACCATCATTATGTTAAAGATACAAGATGGATAATTTTTCCTCTTTTCCAAATTCTCTGAAATATTGTTCTCTTAATTTTTTATAATTCAAAAAGCTTACTTAAAAAAGAGAAACTTAACAAGGGCTAAAAGTTCAAACAGAGTACATTCTGTTCTCTAATTCATAACAAAATTCACATGCTCACAAAAATGATAGTTAAGTTTAAAGATATAGATAAGATAGGAAGAGAAAAAGCAAAAAAGAGATGCAAGAAATTGAGAAGTTCAGTAACAGAAGCATTTCAAGAGGTAAACCAGATGCTCCTATGGAAGTGCAGCAGAAGGTCCAGGAGACAAATTCATAATGTCAAAGGCTATATTCAGATCAAAGAGCATAAAAGTAGGGTCCATTTGCTACAGAACTGTCCATTACACTGAAGAGATCAAGCCACACTAAGCTCTCAGCAAAATTCACAATTAAAATCAGTTTAAAGCTGTTGAGTAAGAAAGCAATGGAAAGATGAGAAGACTGCTTCCTCAAGCATTTCACTGGGAAAAGGAAGCTTGGCAATCGGGTCAAAACAAAGAGGTCAAAAGCATAAGTTAAGTGAAGTGTCTCATGTGAGGCCATAAAAAGTTAAGTTACCAACAGTAATTAGCAAATATCCATGATATTTGCTTTCAGTGCCACAATGCCTCTCTCTCTAAGCATCTCTCTTCTGTTTTACTTTTCTTTAGATTAGGCAGTGTTACTGTCCTTTCTCCAGGACTTCTCAAAACCAAATGAAAAACTCTTTAAAAAGATATTCCTGTCTTCAGAGGCAGCATGGTTCAAATGCCCTCACAAAACATTTTACAGGTCACATTTCAAGAGGGTAGAAGATGCATACTCTGGTGAAATTACTCACAATAGGTAAAAAGTAAAAATTATTCTAAGTGCTTGGTCTGTACCTAATAAATTTACCTTTCCTACAAAATTAAAATGGAATTTTATTAAGGACATGTAGGATGGTATGAAGCCAACTGAGCAGGAAATATTTGATTTCTTGGAGGTAAAAGTCTTAGCTTCCAATTGCCTGTTACTTCTATTCAACAACCTAATCAAGAGAATATATAAAAATGAAATGTTGTGATACGTTGTTTGCTATGGTTGTGGTGCATGAACTTTTCCTGAGACCTCTGCTTAGATGATAATCATCTGATGCTGAATTATGACTACTACATTAAATGCCTGTCCAGAGAAAATCAACTAAACTCACATGATTGTTTAAGGTCAAAACATCTCAGAATACCTACCATCCACAAACAATAACATTTTACAGATGGTGTCATAAAACAAAAATTTCAATAGACATCTGCCGTATCAGGAATAAGAACAGACAGAGCCATACCCCAGACATTAAACAGAATGCCTTTTCATTGTCACAATGCCCTATATGATGAATGTATCCCTTCAGTAAGAGAGAGATCAGCTTACTTCCTACCTAACTACTCCAATTTTGAGCTTCCCTTGGGCTGCCATAACAAAATACCAGAGAAGTTTACTTCCTCATAGTTCTGAAGGCTGGGAAGTCCAAGATCAAAGTGCCGGCTCATTCAGTTCCTGGTGAGAGCTCTCTTCCTGGCTTGCCAGGCTTCTCCCTGATGCCTTCACATAGTGAAGAAAGAAGGCGAGCAAGCTCTTGGTATCTCTTCCTAGAAGGACTCTAATCCTATCAGACCAAAGCCCCATCCTCATGGTTTCATCTAACGCTGGTTACCTCCCAAAGGCCCCATCTCTAAGTACCATCACATTGGGGGTTAGGGTTTCAACATATGGACTTTGGAGGGACACAAACATTCAGTCTATAACAACTTCTATTTAAATTTCTCAATTTGGCAATGGTGTGTGTGCATAGGGATGGATGACATAAGCTAAAACTGTTTATTTAAATCATAACAATTTTTGAATAAAAAAGGTTGATATTAATATTCATAAAAAGGACTATAAGAAAACAATACCAAAATTGGGCAGAAGCAAAAAATAAAAAATCTGGTTATCATGAAGATGCTGTTTTGTAAATGCTCTGGTCATAGCAGTATTCAGTGATTTATATAACCCAGGCAGGTTATATACATTGAATTCTTTTTAATTTTAGCCAGCTTTATTTTTTTAAGCCACAAGATGAATAATAATAGCCTACATTGATTATCAGCCTACACACCTCACATGTATTTATGATAATCCTCCCAACAGTTCTATGGTGTAGGTACTATTATCCCCATTTTACAGACAAGGAAAGTGTAAGAACTGTCCATTATAGTAGTACAATTTTAGAAAACAGAGTTTAAAAGAAGAAAATAAGACCTGTCTCTAATAATTCTCTATCTGGAGAAAGGACTATTCACAAATCTGCAGCCTTTCATTTGACTATTAATAAAAAGAGCCTGTCTTTGTTCTGTGTTTTAATCTCAAAGAGAAGCTATTATGCTACAACCACTGGAGAGAGCCAAGATGAAACTGGGCAGAAAGGATCAAGTTCTCACCAGATGGCAGTCCTGCAGACATGAGGGCTTTTACCAAAATATTTGATTGAAAGTAGGAAGAAGGGAGAGTGTATCTTCTGAAACGCACTATAAAACTGTTCTTGCTGGATCCCCCCCCTACAGTGAAGATGTAGAATGAACACGAAAAAAGCAGTTTCCAAAAGAAAAGATGCCAGGATTCCTCCCTTTCTTCAATTAATACACATTTTTCAATTACATTGCAGCTATTATATTCATATTATTCAAAAGAAACAAGATGATGCATTCCTCGATACTGCTACTTTTACAAAGTAATGCTTCTAATGTTACATAAAACTGCTAAACCATTATTGATGGGAAGGAAAAACACAGAAATTTGGAATATCGTGAAATCTTTTCCAGACTCAGAATTATGACTAGTGCTAAAATTCAAAGATTGAAGGAAACAGATAAGAAAATAATTCTTTTGAACTGTAAGCATACACTACAGGAAATATGCATAGCATGAAAACATTTTATTGTTTTTATAAATCAACATCCTGCAGATGTTATGATTAAGAATATCCACAATTTGTTCAATTATAAAATGTTTTAAATTGTCAAATTAGCAAGAAACTCATATCTGCTTCAAATGCTTTTTTGGAAGGAGTATGTAAATCATAAATAGTTGTTGCACAGTCAACAAAGACTACTACTTTACTGTTTATTTCGTAAGAAATAAGTATATTGTTGAAATACATATTTCCCAAACCTTTTCAAACAGAATATACAGGCAATATCAATTACAAAATGTAAAATGTAGCTGCAGCACAATTTATTTGATATTATGCAAATCACTCAGTCTTTCAGGTTATAAAAGACTGTGCCTTTTCTCTTATTTATAAACAACCATAGTCTGCCTAAAATAAACTACAAATTCTGATTTCTTATAGTGGTTGATACAAGAAACTAACCAGAAGTTTGCCCTAAAGAGAAATGGAACATCTGGTGAAATGAGTAACATGCTTCAGGATCACATCTGTTGCTAAGGTTAGTATTCCAATGTGATGGCTGTAATCTCCATGCTAAGTGGTAAAAGCCTTATGGAGAATAAAAAGGTACTAAAAGAGGCATCTTCTCCAACCACAGAGTGCTTTCTTTTTTCAGCAATGTTCTAACAACTGGGCCTCACAGAGTACTTGGAGAACTATTTCTGTAATAAGTAAATCCTTCAGTTCAAAACACGGACCTATTCAATAGACTGCTTCTACCATGGGATGGCTGAATGAGTCCCTTCCCCCAAGTATATTAACCTAGGACATTAATCAAGACAAAATGTACGCTATTTCTTGTCTGTGATTCATCAATCTATTCTGCTTTTATTTTTCAATTCACCAATAAGAGAATCTGGAGTAGAAGAAATAGGAGAGGAAAACTGAGAGAAAGCCCAGGTGACCAGGAGAGATGGCATTATTAATTCAAAAAAGGCTGCTTTCACAAGCACACCATGCTCAGCAACCTTTCTCCTCCATTTACTTTTTTTTTTTTTTTATTTTATAGCTACTTTTTTATTTTTATTTATTTATTTTATTTTTGGCTGTGCTGGGTCTTCGGTTCGTGCGAGGGCTTTCTCTAGTTGCGGCAAGTGGGGGCCACTCTTCGTCGCGGTGCGGGGACCCGCTCTTCATCGCGGTGCGCGGGCCTTTCACTATCGCGGCCCCTCCCGTTGCGGGGCACAGGCTCCAGACGCGCAGGCTCAGTAGTTGTGGCTCACGGGCCCAGCCGCTCCGTGGCATGTGGGATCTTCCCAGACCAGGGCTCGAACCCGTGTCCCCTGCACTAGCAGGCAGATTCTCAACCACTGTGCCACCAGGGAAGCCCCTCCATTTACTTTTAACTTTCAATTTTCTGCCATAAACAGCAACAACAAAATTCTATGCTTACTACAGTATAAATTGCCTTACATTTGTGACACTTTTAAAAGCCCCTACTGTGCCATCAAAGGTTCCCAAACAAGGAAAGATCTGTACAGCAGGAGAGGAACCCACTTACATTTTCTAACAGCTGTGAAGGATCAGTCCCCTCGAGTAACAGAAATCAAATGCAAACTGAAAAGTGTTTAGAAATCAAATGCTTCCATCACCTCACACTATCAGCTACTTCCATTAGTATCCATGAAAGAGACACGGATTTTATACAGCATTTCAATACAATAAACTTTACTGACAGTAGAAAAGAGAACACAATTACAGACTAATCCTACTATTAAACACAGGAAGTCATCAATGAAGAGAATGAATACTCAACTTCCCATTTCTGCCGCTTCTCTACTGGACTAAACAACTAATCACAAATGCCTTAGGGAAGAGTTCACAAGTGTTATTTATGAAGCTTATCTGGGATTCCATATTCTGAATTAAAACCGTGTTACTTAAAATATAAAACATTTAGCATCACATCAGGAATTGATTTTACACCAAGTTCAAAGTCAATGATAAGCCCTATGGAGGGAATTTTATATAATTTGTGATGGTTCTGTAAATATCTTGACTACCTACTAATCAGAAAGGATAATACAGTCTACATATCCTGGAAAATAAAAGATGAGTGACCAAATGGGCTCAAATCATCCATATTATGCTAAAAATAGGAAGATGTGAAAAGATTTTCAAATGTCATTACAGAGTGAGTCTCAACTCCAGTTCCAGATGACTTCTGCCAGCCATGTCCTGAGCACCTATCTCTTTTTCTAGGCGCTAAGGTAAAAGTTGACAGCCAGCCTTGAATCAAGACATAATCCTTGCCTTCAAGCAGTTCAGAGTAGGTAAGAAAGCCACATTAGCAATACCATGCGATAAATTCAAGGTATATCGGTTGCAGAGTTAACACAAAGAGGACTATGGGGATAGGGGCATTAGGAAAGGCTCTACAGAGGTTCAAAACCTGCGCTAAGTTTTGAAGGATGGGTAAGAGCTTGCCAGACAGAGAAAGTAAGAGCCGGAGTCGAGCCTGAGGAAACCACCATGCAAGGCACAGAAGTGTAAGAGACTCCAAATTTTTAGCGAACGCTATAAAACAATCTCACTTCTGGGTTTTTTTAAGGCATCCCTTTGGAGGGGATGAATGGATGAATCCCTTTGGAGGGGAGAATGGACTAAAAAGGAAAAGACTTGGGCAAGGAAACCTGTTAAAAGGCTACCACAATAATTCAGGCAAGAGATGATAATGAAAGCCTGAAGTTAGGTAATGTAGACAAACTGAGCAGTTAACATGAAAAATGGAATATGCTCAGCAAGTTTACACGGTAACTTTAAAATTAGCTCGTGCAAAAAGCTTAAATGAGCCACCAAGAAAACATCAAAATTCCAAAAGGCATTTTAGGTTGTGTACCACATTAAAGGAATACTGCAAAACAATTTCAATTAGTAGGAATCAACAAAGTTTACACATTCAAGAAAAGGACTAGAAATCCACATCGTGCCTGCTCCAACCTTGGTGCTCCAGCAAAAGAAACACACATCACAAAGTGGTATAACAAAATTCACAAATCAAAAGTGCAACCTGAAAGTTTCCAAATAAATAACTGCGATAATTTATGATTACATAATTTGTTACTGTATTATCTAAAGAAAAATAGATGTAGGACTTCAAGAGAAACTGATTCAGCCATTTGATAGGCTTATGAAGTATTTTCTACTTGGCTCTTAATTTTTTCTTTTTTTCCTTTTAAGAGAAGGGCCAAGAGACATTTGTTTAATCTGGGGGCATTTTTACAGGGTTTTAAAACAGCATCATTTCCAAACTGCTTTTCCCATGACTGCTTTCATTTCTGGAATAATTTTCGAATATACTGAAAACCACCTAAATTTACAAAAACCTCTAACAATGAGGGCTGCTAAGTTATTTATATACTTCATGATTCCTTTTAAAGATACTTGTAATAAAAACTTGGTCACAAAAGCAATCATTCATTCAAGTAAGAAACCTAAAGTGCCCAAGACACTAAGCTAGAATGAATCAGGTCCGACTACTGCCTACGTATACTTATAAAACACAAGCTAAGGTTAGTTAAAAATATAGTACTTCAGAAGGTCAAGAGACACATTCCGACCACAGCTTAAATGCAACACAACAAAATGTTACTGTCAATGCAAAGCAATAAAAAATAAATACCATATTTAGTCAGCCCAATTTAACTCATAATTTCCCTCACTTTTATCTATATGATATTCATATAACACAGAAAAACTAAAGAAACATTTGAATACCAAGGGAAAAGTTCCAAAAACTTTGCAACAAGCACCTACTGTCAAACTCACCACAAATATATTAGACAGTAGTGAAATGCCTTCTTCTGAATATGCTCAAGTACGAGCGCTAAACACAGAATGGTGTCTAATCTCTCTGGTATTCATAACTTAAGGAGGAGTCATAAATGGCCAACATTTTAGCATACAAAATGTTCTGACATATACAGCACTTTTAAAAACCTAGAAATTTCACATAAAAATTGGAAACAATTCAAATGTCCATTGAGGACAGAATGAATAAATAAAATGTGATATATTCAAATAGAATACAGAAATAAAAAAATGAATGCACTACAGAGGATGAACCTCAGAAATACAATGCTGAGTAAAACAAGCAAGACATAAAGAAAACATATACTGTCATTACATTTATGAAGTTCAAAAACAGATAAAATTAAATTCATAATGCACAAAAACATACCTGGTAAAACTATAAAAGATAAAGCTTCAGAAAAGTCAGAATACTAGTTACTTCTAGGGGGAATGCAGGGGAGTTATGACCAGGGAGATTCTGTGGTGCTATCCATGTTCTATTTCTTGACTAAAGTAGCGGTTATGTGCATGCTTGCTTTATAATTATTCAACAAATTGTGTTTGTTTTATTTACTTCTCCTGTAAATAGATGTAGGAATTCAAGAGAAACTGACTCAGCCATTTGATAAGGTTTATGAAGTATTTTCTACTTGGCTCTTAAATTTTTTTTTTTTTTTTTTTTTTTTAAGTTAGAAGGGGCAGGAGACATTTGTTTAATCTGGGGCATTTTTACAGGGTTTTAAAACTGTATATATTCTTAAAAACTCAAATGTAGTCAGAGGCCCTATCACATTGAAAAGTCAGATTTTCTGTATTTTAATTAAACTATTACAGGTGAAATGAATCTCACCAATAGGAAAGTGTATATATTCCCTGGTGATGCAGTGGTTAAGAATCCGCCTGCCAATGCAGGGGACACGGGTTCAAGCCCTGGTCCGGGAAGATCCCACATGCCACGGAGCAACTAAGCCCCTGCACCACAACTACTGAGCCTGCGCTCTAGAGCCCGCGAGCCACAACTACTGAAGCCTGCATGCCACAACTACTGAAGCCCGTGCACCTAGAGCCTGTGCTCCACAACAAGAGAAGCCACCACAATGAGAAGCCCGCACACTGCAGCGAAGAGTGGCCCCTGCTCGCCGCAACTAGAGAAAGCCCGCGCACAGCAAAGAGGACCCAAAACAGCCAAAAATAAATAAATAAAATAAATTTATTTTTAAAAAAAACATGAACATATCCCAGAAAATCGAAGGGGTCTGATATCTTAATGCCATATCTACTCCTCCCACAAATGAGAATATATTTCTACCCAAAATAATCACTATCGCTTTAATAACTGCTGAAAATCACTTCTACTTTCACAATTATTACTAAAAGGCAGTCATACTTGTTCTTAGAAGATACCAAGCCCAGGACCTTCATCTCACTGGCCCTGCTTCTTTATGTTTTTTTTCCCTACTATTTGGCCTTAAGCAAAAGCAAAGAGCTGGCCTACGACTTGGAGCTGACAGTTCTCTGATGGACCACTAACACTAACTACCGAAGTCACTTGTCTATTTCTGAAAATACAGCAACCTGAAACAATCAGATGGAGGGCAATAAAATTAAAAAGAAAAATAGCTCCTCTCCTCCTTTCTCTCTCAACCCCAGCACAATAGCACTTGTTGGAAATGCGGGGCGGGAGGGGGGCTAAGAAATTTGAAAATAAGTTCTAGCTGAGCTAAGGCAACTCACTGAAAGGTTGCAGACACTGAAGCCCAGGAAAGGGTATACTGGATTTATTAATCCTTCAGACTGCTGTTAACATTACTTTTTGATCCCAACTACCATTTCTAGGTTGACTTACACTGGGATCTAATTATAACCTACTTTGCTTATCATTCTCAGCATGTAAAATAAAAATGTCTAATATAATTGATACAGCAAATATTCAAAGATTAGTTCTGTTCTGTGTATTCATTTTAAATAAAGAGAAAATTTAAAACACAGGTAGAAAATGCTTTAAGTATATTTGCTAAATTAAGCAAGTGACTAAGAAGAAAGTCATTACACTCAACATATGAAAGGCTCTGACAATCAAATAAAATGTGAGAGCAACATGAACACGTATCATGGCTAATCCATAGAATTTTCACCGAAATTAGTGACAGTGTTGTATCTCTGAGAATACACTCAACCCCAATGCTCACTGTTCTGGTAAACATTGTTTCCTAGTGTTCTTAGATCAAAGGTGCATTTAATAAACAGCCTTAGTGCAAACATAGTTTATTACATTACTAAGCCTGATGGCAGCTCCTAATGACAGCAAACACTGCTTAAACTATTAAGAAATGCAAGAAAAACCTTCATTTTCCATTTATAAATAACAACCCATGTGTCCACTGCATCCACGATACACATACATACTCTACACTTTGAAAAAAATGCTGCTAACAGTGCTAACAGCAGACTCCAGTTCAAGGCCAAATGGCACCTTTTGGGTTTGACCATCACTCCCCCACCCCCTACAAACCTAGAATTGGGGGGGGGGAGGCGGGAGGGGGGAGGGGTGCGCTTACAAAGCCCCAAGGACACTCCAAATAATGTACTCAAGTGTTCTTTGTCTTGGTTGTTTAACATGTACTAAATAATCTTGCAATTCTTGCCTGTCACTCTGTATGTACTCTTCAGTCATTTAAATTTTAACTTTGTTTCAAAACACCATCACAGGAACCTCTATTAAAAAGAAATAAATTTTTTAAAGCCTACAAAAGAAATGCCCTTCTATTTAAAAAAAAAATGAGGAGGGGGATGTACAAAGTCCCTATTTTCAATTTTAAGGTTTGGTAGATTAGACAAAATTACTTTTTATATTATTCCTCTTGGAACAGAGGTTTTTCTCATAGCTAGTGAAATCACAAATATGAAATTCCCGTTTCCCAATGCTCACTTTTTTACACTGGCAGATAAGGTCTTGTGTTCTAAGTTAACAACCTCCTAAGAAATACTCCCTAGCATCCCACTGCGGCACCACCCTCTTTACTGACTGGACTGAACTAAATCTAATAGACTACAGGGGTAAGCACAGAAGGATATACACATAATTTCGCAAGCACTCTGAAAGGCTTTCAAAATCCAGTAAAAGTTTACCACGACGTCAATAATATGAAACAAACTGAAAGAAACTAGAGGAAAGAACCACTCGCTTTATAAAACTCACCCAAGATTCCTCTTAATGGCAAATTCTCAGTGCATTTGAAAAGACTGTTAGATTTACAAACATATAAACTATGCATTTTTTCA
This sequence comes from Balaenoptera musculus, assembly GCF_009873245.2. Taxonomy (NCBI): domain Eukaryota; kingdom Metazoa; phylum Chordata; class Mammalia; order Artiodactyla; family Balaenopteridae; genus Balaenoptera; species Balaenoptera musculus. Next base: position 22,144,486 of record NC_045801.1, on the reverse strand, counting down.
GGACCTCGATTATACCAAAAAAAAAAAAAAATCATCAATGCAGTAAAGACCAATTAAATTTTGGTTTACAGAAAAGACCACCTTGCTTATTATCTTCTACTAAAAGTAAGTATTGCCTTAAAATCAAACCTAAGTGGAACTTAGGCCAAACATTTAGAGAATGTATTGGCGTAATAAATGACTAAGAATCAAGACAGGATTCCACACCACAATTAAGGAAGACTCAGGAAAAGTATTATCTGTCTTTCAAAAAAGAAATCTTTTTCCTGCTACCCTCACTGTATATTCATCTTATATAGTGGCACTGAGATGTTTATTTACAAACACTCTTCATAATAATATGCTTAATGAGTTGAAAAGGTCTCCCTCTCACTCCTACGCCCTCTGACATCACCACTCTTTCTGGTTTATAGATGTATCCTTAAAGAGGTAGTCTTAGCGTATACAAGTCTGTTACACATAAAAATACATAAATTCACATATTTTCAACAAAAGAGTAGCATGCTCAAAAAATAAACAACTGAAAAATGTACTCCCTTAAAAATATATCTGAGGGGTTCTCCACACTTGTTCATAAAGCTTTTCATATTTTTGTACAAACGTGTGGCATCCCACTGAATGGATGCACCATATTTTAATCATTCCCTTACTGGCAGGCATTAAGTTATTTCAATCTTTTGATATTAAACATCCTGTAATAAATATCCTTGTACATACATCACTTCACATACATGGTAAGGAGATGTGCAAATCAAATTCCTGTAAGTGAAACTGCAAGGTAAAGAACCGTGAGCAAACATTTCCATTTTTGATACCGCCAAACTTCTCTTCGTACAGTTTGTGCCAGGTTAAACTCTCGTCAGTAATACATGAGTGTATCTGCTTCCCTACACGGTGTCTATCAAATTCAGTGCAGTGTGGGATAAAATTTTTTAATCTTTCCAAATCTGAAGGCTGAAAACTAGTATTTTCTTATACATTTTAAATTGCATTTCTTTCATTATGAAAGGTTGATTTGTTTATCTTTTCCTATGAACTGCCTGGCACCTTTGGTCCACTTTTTCTAGTGGTCTGTTGTTTTCTTTTCTCCTCCCATTTGATCTGTAAAAACAATTTTTATATAATTAAGAAATTAGCCTTTTGTCAGTGCTGAATTGTAAATACTTTCTTTCGCTTTGCCATATATATGTTTGTATTTTTATTCTTTGAATTATCAACCATTCATTTTATGCCTTCTGGGTTCTGTAACATACACAGAAAGGTCTTACCTAATCTAAGACTGCATATTAAATAATTCACTTACATTTTCTTTTAGTTCTTTCATGATTTCATTTTTTTGTTTTGTTGAAATCTTTGACCTATATATAAATTATTCTTGAGAAGTAGTTCTACAACCTCTCCTTAAAAATTCCCCTAAGGGCTTCCCTGGTGGCGCAGTGGTTAAGAATCCGCCTGCCAATGCAGGGGACACGGGTTCGAGCCCTGGTCCGGGAAGATCCCACATGCCGCGGAGCAGCTAGGCCCGTGAGCCACAACTACTGAGCCTGCGCGTCTGGAGCCTGTGCTCCGCAGCAAGAGAGGCCGCGATAGTGAGAGGCCCGCGCACCGCGATGAAGAGCGGCCCCCGCTCACCGCAACTGGAGAAAGCCCTCGCACAAAAACGAAGACCCAACACAGCCAAAAATAAATAAACAAAATAAAGAATTATTTAAAAAAAAAAAAAATTCCCCTAAAACTAAATCACATTCAGATCAGACAGAGATACTATGTGATGCTGATAGTTAGTTTAACCCTTCAAAGAAGGAAGCATGAGCTAAAACTGACTCATGAAGGTGTATTGCAACACAGTAACAGGGAATAAGAAAACAAAAGTTTCTCTCCATGCATCCTCTATTTATCCCATATCCATGCCCATACCGTCTTTAAATACAAAACAGCAATAAGAAAATCCCATCTAATGCAAAGGTCTTAAAAACTAGGGTCAACCTTACTGTGCACAGGTAATTAATTAAAAAAAAAAAAAGTTCACAGCCTGGAGGGGCAGCGGTGGGGGGGGGGGGGGGGGGGGGGTGTGGGGCGGGGATGGGATGCAACGGTCCAGAGCAGAGTGTCACAGCCCAAGCAGGTGAGCAGGTGTCTAATACTAAACAGAGTAAGAAAGGCGACCTCACAAGGCAGTAGGTGGCATGGGGAGTCAGAGACTCAGTAAAGTTGGGGGCGCGGGGAGCAAAGTAAAGAGGGTCAGCATCTAAGCAGGGTGAGGAATGCAGGGCAACCCAGGGACACGTGGTCTGGCATAGGGTATCAGAGCCCAAGCGGGGTGAAGAAGGTCACATGGGAGAAGGGGATGGAAGGTGGAGTCAGAGCCTGAGCAAGGTAAGGAGGACATGGGCATGGGAAAAGGTGTGACAGCAGAGATAGCTGAGTTACACGAGGGAGAAATTAACCAAATAAGTAAACATATTAAGAATAGCAAAGGCCAGTGTTTTTACTGTCAGAGAAGGGAGTTATAAATATGGAAAGGGAGAAACCTAAAATAAACTCTGTTGCAGTACACTGGAGTTAGCCATTTCAGTGTGAACTCATGGTTTTCAATATAGATAAATATAGAAGTACAGATGTGAATGTGTTTTCTGTGTTTTATTTGTGTACTTAAATACATACATTCCCTAGATCTGTCAGCCTCAAAAGGCCCATTGCTATACTCCAATAGCAATGAGTACACTCAATGCCCAGTTCTCTCTTCTAGATACCATTCTTCTCTACGAGGATATGGGGCTCCTTTGAGAAATGACTGATTCCAGACCTGTGACAGGGAAAGTACAAAATGAGCCTCGAACATCATATTATGCCACAAAGCAATAAAATGCTCAACTAATTGATGGAGACATTGCTGAAGGACACAGCTACCTTGAATGATAACCTACTGATCAAACGGGATAAAATGAACATCAAAATAAAGTGATAGCAACATATAGTAACCTGTTGAATAAAACAGGAAACCATGGGATATATAGACATGTAAGGATATATGAATAAACTGAAAATTTTTTTAAATAGCATACTTTCAAAGTATCCCTAAATACTTTGAAAATCCCCCAAAATACTTGGAAATAAGATTTTTCCTCATACTACTCAAATTTTTCTAGCCCTAAAGTTAGTAATCATGAATAATAATTAAGGCTTGATAAAAGATAAGCATATTTCATGACTACATCAAGAATCAGATCCCAAAGCACTACACAAATTGTTTCTGAAATAATTTGTTATTTCTGCCTAAAACACAGGGTTCAATGACTAGGGCTTCAGAATACTTAAAATACGGGTGAGGGGGGAGGTGCTGTTAGCATGATATTGAACTTCTACTACATACTCATATATTTAATCCTTGTATCATGCTTAGTCTCCTTGAGAAAAAACAATCAAAATAATTCGAGGGTAAAATTGATGAAGTGTAAGTCTGACTACAAAATATGTAAGGCAGAACACCCTTGCTCCAAAAACAGAATGAAAAGCACAAAAAAAAAAAAAAAATTTTTTTCAAGAAAACGAAGTAAAATGAAAACAGTTAAGGCAGTACATGCAGTCAAATAAAAAAGGCTAGGACACCAAGCCTGCCGGTATTACACTACGATCATTACAATAAGGGCACAGACATAATAGTCTCACTGTGGCTTTTCCAAGGGGTTCCAGATCACCCCTAAGGAAATACTGGGCCTAGATGAAATTTTTTTAAAAGAAAAAATGAAAAAAGGATTGAGTTTTAGGATTTTAGAAAAGCTTTTTTTTTTTTTTTAATGCATGCCTATTTGCATACATATGGACACTGAAGACCTATTGTTGCCTTCACCAACCCAAAGGCTGGCAAATCTGCTCACTTTCCTCCTCTGTTCTGCTACAGACTGGGAACAAAGTGGAGTTCACTCCACCAGTGAGCTTGTGAATTAAAATGGAATTAGGATGGCCACAGCCCTCTGAGTCTGTACTCGAGCCACTTTCCCTACTGCTTAAAGCCACTACCAAGAGGTGAGGCTCCCTCTGCACTATGTTACAACATTTTTTTACCCACTTTACCAGGAACCTCTAGCTGAGCCTGTCCTCCTCACACTGAATTAGTACTAAAGGTTTATGTTTCTTCCCTCAGGGCCTAAACCTTTATTTATTCCTATTAAATATCACACTGTTTAAAAATCTTCTAAATTTCAACTTGCCCTGATTAGTTTGAATTATACAATGCAAATTAGACTACTCAATAAGGCTTGATCTTGAAATGTGATAAACATAATCTCAACTGATTAAGTTAAATTATGCTCCAGTAGAAGACAGACCCTACATATTTCATATGCCTCCAAGCTACAATGAACTCAAAATTTTACCCCAAATGTACCCAAAGTTATGCTTTTGTGAAAAATAACAATACCTAACACTCGTTAAGTGTTTACCGTGAGTCAGGTACTGTTTTAATGTTTTACATGCATTCTTACTTAATCCCCAGAACAATCCTACAGGTAGATGCTATCACCATGGTACAGATCAGATCACATTCAATCGCAGCAAGAGCCCACCCCTGGACCACTACACTAGAGAGCTATTATCATGGCTTGGCTATTAGGTAGCTTATTGTTTCACATGCAAAATAATTATAACTGCAGGAATTTTTACATTTAGCGTTAACAAGTTGTTCAATGTGATATAAAATAAATTTGACATGGCTGAATATTCAAAAAAGTAAACCTATACATTTCTTATACATTTAATGCAAAACAGAATTTAAGCTGCAATTTTCTAGATCATCATATTAAGTCTAGTCTACAAGTCAAGTTAGCTGTCACTCACTAATGCGAATCACTCCTTTACTCAGAAGACATCAAATTTCTCGTATCTACCCCTTCTCTCATTCCCACCACCAGTGCTCAGACTGGTCTTAAAACAGATCTGAACACTGTCATAATACAAAAAGCTTCCATAGTTGCCCACTGTCAATGGTACAAAGGCCAAACTCTTGAACAGAATGATCAAAACTAATATAAATCTATGTTGTAGGTATTGACTGTCTCCATTTTACAGATGAAGAAACTGAAGCTGAAGGACTTTTACCATACTCCGCATCTATCTATCAGTACCTTGCTCATGTAACAGCCTCTATTTTAAAACCTCTCCCCGCAATCAACCTCTTTCTCCATTCTTAGAAATCCTAATCTCTCATGTGAACGCCAATTCTTTAATGCTGCCAACCCCTAAATTTCATTGTTTATGATTTTTTTCTACTGAGATGCAAGACATTGTTAGTATCAGTGGCTCATCTTAACAAGGGACAGCAATGGGGCTGTTAGGAATTTATACATATCAATTTTACACACAGACATATATACATTGATTTGCATGTGTATGCCAAAACTCACTGAGTTATAGGTCCCATTTTATTAATTAAAATTGATTTGATAGGGCTTCCCTGGTGGCGCAGTGGTTGAGAATCTGCCTGCCAATGCAGGGGACACGGGTTCGAGACCTGGTCTGGGAAGATCCCACATGCCTCTGGAGCAACTGGGCCCGTGAGCCACAACTACTGAGCCTGCGCGTCTGGAGCCTGTGCTCCGCAACAAGAGAGGCCGCGATAGTGAGAGGCCCGCGCACCGCGATGAAGAGTGGCCCCCACTTGCCCCAACTAGAGAAAGCCCTCACACAGAAACGAAGACCCAACACAGCCATAAATAAATAAGTTAATTAAAAAAAAAAAGAAAAAAAAATTGATTTGATAACATTTGCTTACATTTCCATCCATTTCATAATTCAATTTCCCAACAATTTTCGTCATCAGTAAAACACTTGACATTTGACTCCTCTAAGCTCAACAAACTTTTTCCTTAACAGTTTATTTAAATGAACACATAGGTGCTCTGATTATTCTCTTCGAATGGCAAGGGCCCTTAAGATCAATGGCAAATTGACAGTGTAGTTTTTTTTTAATGGAAATAATGAAAGAGAAGACAGTATTTTAACAGTCTCAAGTAGCCAACGATAATCTGGCATTGGAGCAAGACTGCTTAACCATCTACGGAAAAAAGCAGATAACAAAACTCATCCTTAGTGGGATGGTGGCAACAGCAGCTGAAACAAAAGATTATCCAACTGATTAACCAATCGTCAATCTCCTGAAGTCTTCAACATCTTCTTAAAGAAAACTCCTCTTCGCCTTTTAGTCACTACTTAGCAAAAACACCAATGGTCAAATGCAAGTATGGTTTATTGTTCCTGTTTTTAGTGGATCAACTGACAGTCTTTAAAAAAAAAAAAAGCTTTATACAGTTTGAAGGGAAGCCAGAAGCATCCATAAGTAAAACCGGCATCCAATATGGAAGTTAAATTTAGCATGCTTGGGGTTCAGAGAGTCCATTTATATTGCAAAAGCTAGGTTAAACATAACATTTGTAACTTTTAAACACCTTTTTTGAGAAATGGGATGGGATTTTTCTATCACTGCTAATTTACTTAGAAATTATATGCTTTCCCAAGTTAAATCCACCCTTCTAAATATAGAGTATGCTCAAAACATTCAACCAACTATCATATAATAAGACTTCTGGCCTAAATTTATTTTGTTAAATTTCTTTATTCTAATCAGTTCTCCTTCAAAGCTAAGAAAAAAAAAATACTTTTTCTAAATATGTTAAAATTAGGGAAGAATCTATTCTTCAATCACAAACAAAATTAAAACGAAGGAAACTAAAACAGTAAAATTTTTTGTCACATTATTCAAACACTGTTAATACTATTCCACTACCTAAAGGATCAAGTTTAACTAATTTAGCTTTGTGTGCAATTTACAATCTCCTTTTTTTGGTTCTAGCCATTCAACAAATATTTTATTGAGCATTTACCATATGCCACTGTTCTACATACAAGAGAAACAATACATCAGTCTTAGTTCCTGAGCTCAATAAACATCCAGTCTAATAAAAGTGAATAATTGAAAAAGATAATTAAGATTAATCCTGATAGTCTTCATAATATTTATTAATTACTGGGGTGTTTTTCACTTACCTCCAAAAATTCTTTGCTACTTGTCCCACCAGGAGGTGGAACTTAACTCCCCTCCTCTTGAGTAGTAACTCACTTCTAGGGAAAAATTGTAAATATTCAGTGGAGAAACCTGGCAGTCACCCCCTAAACTGAGCGGCCAAGGTTAGTATCACCAGTACTAAAACATGTTGAGATGATGTACCCCCTGATATGATGTGATGAGAAAGGCACTTCTTTTGTATTCTTCCCCAAATTCCACAACCTCAATCTAACCACGAGAAAGCATCAGACAAACCCAAACTGACAGACAGTGGACAAAAGACCTGATACTAGTACTTTTCAAAATGTCACGGTCAGGAAAAACAAGGAAAAGGCACAGACTGCAGGAGACTAAAGAAACATGACAACTAAATGCAACATGGTATCCTGGATTGAACCTTGGAACAGAAAAAGAACATAAGTAGGAAAACTGGAGAAATCTAGATAAAATCTGTACTTTAGTTAATGGCCCCAATTCTTAGTTTTGACAACATCATGGTTATGTAAGATGTTATGGTTATATAAGATGTTAACAGTAAGGGAAACCTGGTGAAGGGTATACCAGAACTCTCTGCAATTTCTGTAAATCTAAAATTATTTCAAATTAAGAGAACAGAATAATCCACTAACCAGGAACAAGACAGATCTTGGTTTGGGTAGAAAACAAGTGGTTTAGCACAGCTGGCATATTAGGGGGGAAATTGAGGGTGATGTCGAAGGACATGTCAGACAGAGAAGCAGGAACCACACATCTTCAAGATCTAGTGCAAATTCCACTAGTTCCAACCTAGTGCTGAAGTGACTTCCTCTGCTGAAATCATTTCCTATACGAGCCATTTGTATATAACCAAGTATTGCCTGGGAATAGTACAGTACTGACTTCATAAAGTAGCCATGGGGATTATATTTAATGCATACCAAATGCTCAACACAATTTTTGGCACTTGATAGGTGCTCAATAAATGTTAGCCATTACAACTGAGGTTGTAATGTTATCATTACCAATACAACAATAATGATGATGGTGATGATGATGACAACATTCAAAGACTACTGCCTCCCCGTGGCTAACTTTCAAGATTTTTACTTTTTAGTGATCTTTCCCAGTTAAAAAGAGAAAAAAGACAATTTCTTCCTACTAATAGCTAGGGGAAATACCTATTTTACTAATAATAGTAAAATCTTGATGTACAATTGCTTTTTTCCCCATACACAGAAGAGTAATAAGGTTAGTCAACAAATATGAAGAGATACTTGGAGTCAATAATCAAACAAAAGTTTAAGAACTGCAGAAAACGGAAATCAAAGGAATGTCCCTAAAATTTCAATACAGGCAGGCTTCCATATCCCCCGTGTTCGACATCTGTGGATTCGATCAACTACAGACTGACAGTATTCAGGGAAGGGGGAAAATAATTCCAGAAGGTTCCAAAATAAGAATATATAAGATAAAAAACTTGAGCATCCGTGGATTTTGGTATTCACTGTGGAGGCCCTAGCACCAATCCCCCGTGGATACCAAGGGATGGCTGTACATCCTTTCTTATTTTCTTAACTGGAAAGCTCAAAATCTAGTAGTTTAAAAGCTGAAATGTTTCAAACATCCCAAAGAAAACACAAGCTATTTAAGGCTGGTTTTTAATTATTTCAAGCCTTTTTTCTTCATCTCTCAAATAATTTCATAGACTGTATAACACTGTGTAGCTCTCACAGTGGTAGTATATTCTATGTCAGCTCTCATGACGTCTCTCTATGTCAGTGGACAAAGTTGTGTTCACACCAAATGTAAAAGTTTGGCAAGTTCCTCTGTACAAAAGGCATTTTGAAGTGGATACAAACTATTGCCAATAACACTGCGTAGGATCACACAGGGGAAATGTTAATTCCTGCATCAAATATTCCTGATATTGAAGTACTGATGAGCTACAATGAATGTTCTCCAACATCTAATTCATATTCTGTCAGAGATAGATCCCAACTGGCCTGAATGAATTTAGATACCCAATAGTATGTCTGAGATGGTATAGCATAAAAGTAAAAAAAAAAGTTCATCTAAACTGTGAAAAGTTACATATTAAGGCACATAATACATAACTCTACCCATGTTGTTTAGCTATTACACTATTAGGAATAGACAGTATAAGGAGAAAAGTTGAGTTGTTTCTTCCAAGAGAGAAACTCTACTTTTTCAACCAAAACATCAATGTCCTAATGCTTCCGTAAATTATAAAGACTTCCAAGACAGAGTGATAATTCAAAAAGGATATCAGACACCACCATACCCATGTGACCAAAGTTAGCATCACTAGTGATGTCATGTGGATAACATTCTACCCTCCAACAGGATGTAATAAGAAGAGCACTCACCGTTATGGGTTTACCCTTCAAAACTCCAGTCTAATCATGAAAAAATATCTGACAAACCCAAACTGAGGGACATTCTACAAAACACTTAATCAGTACTCCTCAAAACTACCCATATCATGAAAAACAAGGAAAGAACTGAGAAATGGCCGCAGACCAGAGGGGACTAGGGGGACCCAACAACTAAAAGCAATGTGATGTGGTATCCTGGACTGGATCCCAGAAAAGCAAAGGACATTAATGGAAAAACTGGTGAAATCTGGATAAAGGCTGGAGTTTAGTTAACAGTAATGTACCAAAGTTGGTTTCTTAGTTACGCTTATGTACCACAGGAATGTAAGATGATAACATTAGAGGAAGCCGGGTTGAGGGCTATAGGAAAACTCTCTGAACTATCTTCGCAACTTTTCAGTACACCCCAAATTTTTCCAAAATAAAAAAGTTAATAAAAAATAAAAACTCCAGACAAATTTGTTCATAAAAGTTATCTAGTAGCCACAGATAAACTTCCTTGGAATAAACACTATCACCAATGCATTCAATCACCAAGCTGAGTTTTCATAAATATTTCAAATACACCACCAAGAAGAAAAATAAGTCTTAGATTAAGTCACAGAATTATAAAGAACATGACAGTCATTAACTCAACCATTTAACTTAAAACCCTTCAGTTCAGTAGCCTCTTGCTGCTTACTAAACAAAACCTAAATTCCTATAAGGCTCTGAATGACACAGCCCCTTGTTTCTCACTCAGAAGGATTTATTCAGACGGCCTAGCTTTCTAAAAGTTGCTAAACAATGGCAAGCTCATTCCCACCTCAGGGAGGGCCTTCACACTTCGTTTTCCTCTACTCCTGGCTCTCACACAGCTGAATACACCTCAGTATCAGGGACTCGGGGAGGGACCCATTTAAGGTGGGGCACCACCCGCTAAAGCATCTGTTTATTTCTTCCACACTACTTAACACAATTTGTAATTACTTTATCTGGTTAACTGTCTTATGTCTCTCTCCTCAACGTGTTCATTATGTTATCCCTCAATATCTGGCAAAGTTCCTGCGGTAGCTGGCACTCAGTAAATATCTTTTAAATGAATGAATGAATTCACCAACTTGTAAAAACTATTCTCAAGACAGGACACAACTGTCTAAAGAATTCCATCCCATGAACGGACAGTTCTGTTGGAAGAGTGAAGTAAATCTACTTTACTCTTTATTTCTATTTTTAGAAGATCTTAGTTCTGCCCTGTGGAGCTTTATAGTAAAGATCAATCCTCTCTCCTTAAGACAGCCCTAAAAATATCAATCCACATCTATATCATATTGACTATTCCAAACAATGCATGTACTTTTCAAAATGGCCCCGAAAGCTCCCTGAATTGAAAAATCTTAAATATTTAATATTTTAGTAAAGCTCGTATTGCCCTGCCGTTTATCAACAGCTCACATTTACTGTACCCACCTGCTCTGTCATACATACCATTATCACAGAACGGGGGTGCTTTTTACAAATTATTCAAGAGGAAAAGGGATGACAAACAGGATTTAATTCTTCTAGAATATGTCAGGTATTAAAGCTATTTGATACATGAAGTCAAGCCCTCAAAATATGTGTATAACCTTGAGCTCAACCTTTTACAGTTTCTTCCATCTCTCTAGTATTCACCTTTTCATTCTTAATGCTACTGCTCACATTTCATTCAAACCTTCATTATCCATCTGTTTTTCCTGCCTCTAGACAAAAAAATATTGATTTTATACCCTTACACCTCTGCTGGGGAACCCAGAATGAAACACAACTGTTTCAAGTCTAAGCCTCGTTTTCAAGCACTCTGTCTTCCATAATCTGACCCTATCTATTATTATTTCAGACCATTTCCCCAAACTAAGTCTTTGCTCTAAGTGACAGACCTCACTTTCCTATGTTTGTATCACATGCTTGTCCCTAAATCTACGCCTCTTCATTTTGTATGAGTTCACCTTTCCTCAATGAGTCACAAACCTCTAAAACTTAAAAGTACTACCCTACTTTCTAAAAACAGAAAGTTACAAACTCTTGGTAAGCAATCTTTCCAACGCTCAAATCTCTTCCTATTTTTAACACTTTTCTCCTTTGTCTTATCAGGGAAAACAAAAAGGCTGTTGATTATCACTTCCATACGTCTTTCAGTACCAAGGGCAAATCAGGTATATTAAAAGAAGACCATTATATTTTTAAGTGCCCTTCACCAGGCTTAAAAGTTACACTGGGACATGGAAACTTCAAGCCAAACTACAATAGTTGTAAGAGTGCTCAAAAATCAAGACAGTGAAAATTAATCAGCACATCAATAAATGTACAAAGCATTTTACATGTAAATTTTCAAAACAGCACTTTTAATAATGATTATTATTACTATCATGCTAAGGACAACAATATCTTAAGTTATTAAAATCTTCCCTGTCCTCCATTTACTAGTCCAAATGAATATTTATTTTCCTAAGCCGAAACATTTGCTTAACTCCACAACAAAGATACTATTAAATACCTGTGAAAGACTATTTCTAAAATTAGTGGAAGGAAAGTCTGTTGATTTTGATGACTAAAAATTTCATTGATCTATATTAATAGACTAGCTAAAGTTTAAAATTTCAAGTTCAAAGACAAAGCACGACAATTTATCAAACAAATTAAATTCTGTGATTAGTATAATTCATTCATTATGGGTGAAGTAGTTAAAAATCTTTCCATAAATTCTCAAAGATGCTCATCAAAACCACTTAATACCAGCTGAAGGGAAACCGATAGCAGTTAGTTACTACATTCTCAAGACATGAAATATATATTTTAAATGGATGTATTTATATCAAACAATAATTAATTGAATTACACCAAACAGCATTATAGTGCTCCACTACCACAGGATAAACAAAAGTGTAATTATGATCCAAGCAAAAAACTAAAGAGAAGCAAGGTCGGATGAACTTGATACTCAACTGCTGCACTTTCAAGCTTTTAATTTTGTTTAAAAGGTTTTCTCGTTCTAAGGTTCGCTTAGCTGTTGAACTTGCACCTCCCCAGAATCTCAGCTTGGCCAGAGCCTTTCTTTTAAAAAAATCTCTTTGCAGTGAAAGAAATTATGGTCTAAATCACAAAGATGACAAGAAACCTTAGCAATTTAAATAGACAAGCCTTGAAATAATATTGTGATCAAAGTATCAAGCACCCTAATAAAACCCAGGTGGCTCAAGCTTATCATATACGGTACTCATTACCACAATTGCACTATTTAATCTACTTCCTGGTGTCAACAAAAACTTTCTGTTATTAATTCCCTCCAGTTATGGATCTGCTTAAGTTACTGCAGTTTTCTGATAAGACATCTCTTTGTCCAAAAAAATTTTTAAAGAGGGAGCAAGTCTCATTTTAAATGTTTTAGAACTAGAGCCATGGTTGGTAAAACCACAGAAACCACAGTGGCTTTGTATTATTAGTCATCTATATAAGGTTATGTTAATTCCTAAGGAGGTACCAGATGACTCATGATTAACAGTTTCATAAGAGCTCATATGTTTACATCAAAAAGGTAACCATATGCACACACAAAGAACTGTTTTACAAGTTATAAGCCTCAAAGTCAAATAAGAGATTTACTCACTGACAAAGGTATACAGGATAGATTCTGCCAGTCAACTCCTCTTACCCATATACAACTTCTCCATCATTCATATGGTTGGTTCCCTGTTGGTTGCAACTTTTAAGATTTTGAAGCAATTTTCCCATCTATAGGTCTTACTGACCTTTTTTCAAGTACTTAATTGTTTCTCAGGGAACTTGTTTTATGGCATAATTTGTTTCCAAAAAGATTCCATTTAGGCAACATAAAAATGCTAGCTAGCATTATTAAATCTACCTCAACAATGGTGTCAAACACTGAAGCAGCAAAAAGATTTTATCAAAAAAAAAAAAAATAGAGAAAAATAATAAGAGGCTGGCATGATCATGGTTGCTATCCCTGGATTTTCTAGTTGGTCTCAAGCATAGGTACCACAACATCCAAAAGGGGAAGTTGAGAGCTGAATGCATCGCAAGCCTCCAGTTTACAGACAGCTGGTTGTACTGGTTACAAAGGAAAATCACTCACTGCTTCGTGTTTCATGAGTGGCACCCAGTGTTCACACAGATTCCTTACAACTTACTAACTGATCCATTTCCTTTCCACGTTCTCTTCTCTCTCACTCTGCTTGCGCAGATGGCAGTCACAGCAGATTGGAAGCATTGCACAACATATCACTTAAGCATACTGTGTACTCAGTAAAGAAGGAAATTCACATGACAAGCTTTATCAGTATTGTCTAAGTCATCTGCAAAGCAATGTATTCTAGAAAGTCTTCCTGTGTCATCAGTCAGAGGCTGATCTCCTAAGTCAAATTAAACCATCTATTCAACCTATTGTTTGTAATTGCATTCAACAGCATTTAATAAGAACGTGTTTTTCCTCCCTTAACCCACCCAGATCAATTTATACTTTCAATTAGTTTCTCCATTCTTTCAGCACTGAAATGGTCTTAGAGTGCCGGAGGTGACTGTATATATTCAACAACCACTAATTTTCTGTTGACCTAAAGGTTAGAATTGCCCTTCATTTTAATTTAATACCTAGTATACAGGCAGAAACTTAAGAAACTTTCTGAGTCTAGTGTTTAATTGAACAAACATTTGATTCCAGCTGTGCTGACAGTAAATGATAACAACAAGAAGTCACTTTTAAGTAAATACATCATGCCTAGAAGTCACAATTGCATGCATCTATATCACTCACAGTGCTTTCAACAAAATACTGGCATTACTGAAAACCCTCCTAAATTGTGGTGAATTACATATTAGATGGGCACGTTGGAATTTCTAGTTCTGGATTAGCCACTCATTTTAAACTTGGGCCTCTTTGGGCTTCAGTTTCCCACGTGCAAAAAGAATCACAAAAGTTCCTACTGTGATCCACTCTGCAAATGTTTAAATTGAGGCTAGAGACAAATGATTACAATCAGTAATAAACCAGAACTTTACCAGAACTCAATCTAAATTCCCTTCCTTTTATGCCTTTCAGAAAGTTTGCAAGAGCTGTATAAAAATGATTTAAATTTTTTTCTCAACTAACAGCTATAATGGTAAATGTGTACACACACCATTTCCATATATATGGAATTGGCTACTACTTATTTTTTATCAGGCTGCCCATAGGATGAGGAGACGAGAACGAAATACAAATCTGGATTATAGCAAAACATCATTCTCACGGTTCATCATGTAAAACATCTCCTACAGGAGCAGGGAAGTAACCCAGACATGCTTACCGTGATTTTAACATTTCACAGTATGTCTATACCGTCCCATTCCTCATTCATTCACCAGGGAAAATGGCTAATACCCATAAAGGTGTCATATCACCACTCTTCATACAACCCTTCACTCTCTTCTAGTAATGAATCTTTTTAATGTTTTGTTTTATCTGTGTTTTCAAGGTAGGAGTGGTGATAAGAGTGTTATGAAGAGGAAAACAAGAAATTTCAAAATTAAGAAGAAATAGTTCACCTCACCAAAAAGAGTCTTGCTAATAGACTTTTAAAACTGAGTACATTTGATTACAGATTAAAAATTACTGACAGAGAAATTTTCATCTAAAGGTTCGGGAGTCCCTACCAAGTGAGATCAAAAATAAAAATAAAATATTTCTAATATGAAAATGAAAAACATGATGAGCTTACAAATCTTTAGGAACCAAATTAAGTTACGAAATAATGGAATCACTCTGAATCGCAAACTTGGAGATGTGTAGGCTTGCAGACACATGTTTATAAACCCAAGTCATTCTCCAACTACACAAAAATTTTTCTAGACACTTGCACCTGAATAGCAACATAATCTTCACTTTATACAATAATCTGGTTTCACTAACGTAATGTGCTCACAAATCTCCCCATGCTTCAAGTCAAACACATTGCTCAGAACAGCTAAGTTCTTCAACGAACACTTCAGAAAATATCCTTAGCAGATACAGGCACAAAATGGCCAGTGGAAATGCCTGGCACAAAGTTCCCACTGAAATACTGACTTGATGAATGAATAACAAAGGAATAAAAGAAAGAAAAGAAAAGGAGAAGGTAGAGTGAGAACAGAGGAGCCTGGAAGCTACAGTAGCGTGAGGACAACTGTTATTTGTGGAGTGCTGCTGCCTTTGCTGCCTGCTTGGTCTGCTGACACGTGCCCCAAGTCCAAAGTTCCCTAACTAGGACTCTGCTGCCTGACTCTTAACAACCACTGTTGCTGCTTGTGGGACGGGTAGCCTGCCGCCAAAAACCATGTCCACAAGGTCCTCACCTATCCAATTCTACAAAACAGCAACAAGACAGACACATTTCTGCAAAGACCACTGGAGTAATTTTTGTGATCCTCTCACCGATCAAGGAGGGAAGAAAGGCTGTCTGTATATTAAAATGTCTGTAGGTTACATATTAGAGAAAACAAAGGGTGAAGATGTACGGGGGGAAGAAGGGGGGAGATGTAGGGTTGCATTATAAACCTATGCCGTTATATTGTTACTTAAGTCAAAATAAATATTGTCTTTGTTCTCAAATGTATCAGAAAGCATCCAAAATGTACTGAGTAAAAATTACCAATTTAAAAAAAAGGCAGCAAATAATCCTCATGTTGAAAAGGGATAAAGGTATGAAAACACCTGTCTGAAACGGATAATAGGTAAGCCTTGAAGAGTAACCTCAAACAGATAAAAGTTTCAAGAGCTATGAAAATTTCACCTAGAGAGATGAAAACAAAACAAACAGAATGCTTCACTGGCATGACTAAGATATCACTCTATATTAAAGGGCAGTTTGCAAAACTCACTATTAGTACCAAAACGTCAAATCTAACTGTAAGTAATCTATCAATCTATAAAACTTGCAGATCAGGTAATGTATTTAATTGGGGGGGTGAAGCCAGGTAGCATTTCTCCAGGGCAAGACAGGAAGCTAGCTTGAACTGTGATGGTTAGGACCATTTTTGGAAAAACAGAAATAGCAAGGATCTTTGATTACACACTGTAGCTGTGGCTTTCTGACATTTTAATTAGTGCCAAAACAGTTCATTTCTAATGGTTATTACCTTAAAGTTTAGTAATAAATTCAAATATCTATACCTAATGTCGCTGTGGTTCAAAAGTAAGGCAATTTTTATTTAATTAAAATTTAAACCACTGGGAATAGTAATTTAAGGATTACATTTTTAGACCTGGGAAACTTAGGAATTTTAAATACTATTTAAGTATTGTATCCACCTGTAATTTTCAAATCTTAAAGTATTACTTTAAGTCTGGACAAAATTTGAACAGGTTTTACTTGGCTTCTTTCCAAACCATAGCACTTACGCTTTAGGGACCGAGGGAGGGTACAGTGTAAAGCACTTTAATTTCTTAAAGCAGAAAAATCTTTTACCTTGACCACATTTTCAATAGTATATCCTTCCATGCACAGGAGTTTCTCATTTAAAAGGGGGAAAAAAACCCTAAATTTTAAAACATGCAATAAACACAAAAATATTTTTCAAGCTTTTAAAATGAAGTCAGACTTTGTTCCTACTCTTGTATTTAAAATCTTGAGACGCCCAAACTGAGAGAACAAAAAAGGCATAAAAATAATCAGGACTGATGCTTTATATCTGGATTCTACTTCTCATATTCTAATCACCCTAATAAGCCAAAAACTAAACATATAAAGTAAGGTTAAGGTTTTTAAGTTAGTTTCAAATCTCAAACTATAGCTTTCTGAGTGAGCAAAATAATTTAAGCAATAATTTAAAGTTCATTACCCTGAATATTCAGTGATAACTCACTCAATGTGAATGGTTTAACATTTTCAAAATACTACCATGAAAAACAACAAAGACATCAGTACCCTGGAGAACTGTGCCATAATTCAGTGTACAGATTCTCTCTAGTTACCTGACTATAAAATGTTTCATTTAAAATGAAATATATATGAAATAGGTTAATAAATATTTAAAATTTATTAAGTATCCTATTTAAATATTTATTAAATATTTTAAATAGAGCTAACTGCAGCATGGGTCCTGAGTTTCTATAAACAAGGCACTCAATTATTATTGTCACGCATCTTTTTACGTATCGAAAGAGCCTAGATGTCAAAAACAACTTCTCCACCTAATATAAAATCAGCAACAAAATCTGAAAAATATTATCAAGGAACATAATTAGCTCTAAACAATAAATATGCCAAAATGAATATATATTAAATTCTAGAGATGCTTGTGGTATTTATGAGGGCCCAGAAATGTGAATAATTGGAACAAACTCACAAGACATAACTTCCTTAAAAATTACTTAAAATGCAACTAATAACCACCTACAAACTCAAACTTTACCTCCCCTGTGACGTCATCCTCCAAAAGGAATTAGTAGCTCATATCTGAGTGTTGCCATTATTTTTTCCCTTCCTCACATTAGACTTAGAGTAATTCTGTTTCACAATTCTTTATTTACACACTTGTCTCTCCCACTTAAAATCTTTCAAAGCAGTAACTAGGATTTCATATCTGTATCTTTTTCACCACCCACTCAATGTAATTTTTTTTCACCACCTACTCAATGCAATTTGCTGGATAAAAGCTGAAAAGGAATTTTTTTTCTGATATCTGAAACATTATCATACCTCCACTTGATGATCTGAGGTCACAAAGTACACATGCTCCTACTTCTCCAGTAAGTTTCAAAACACACTTCAAAACTATCTATATATAATATTTCCAATATTTCCACCAAGAAAAGCTCTTTGGGGGGGGAAAAAGCAATAAAACAGGATTTTTAAAAAAACGAAATCTGTCGAACAGACCACAGTGATCAATGACTGTTCATACAGATGGAAGATAATACAAAATAATAAGTAAACATCATGTCTTTTTACAAAATGTCCCCATCTGTCTGAAAAAACATGAAAAGCTTTCTCCATTCTGACTCAACCCTTCCCTGAACTCAAAAGCAATACAAAGCCGAAATAGTGATCATCAGCTAGGGTTAAAGCAGTTCTGCACTCGGTGTGGGCTGCAAGCAAACTAAGGAGAAGGAAGGCGAGACTTCAGGAAGCAAGTAATTAAGCAGAGACTTTCTCCAGTGTAAAATATAGCTTACCTATGCAGAAAGTATTGCAAGTAATATAACTATACAAACCCACTCTCTCCGAACCCAGTGACAGAAAAATAACACCTATGCCATGAAAAATTACTGTGATTACATTTATTTTAATTACATTTTTGTCAATTCTTATTTTAGCCCTTGAAGAGTCTGTTTAAGACGATACTACTTACTGCTCTTCTGTTGGTAGCTTAATGATAAAATGATAGCGTATAACACAGTCTTTAGTAGTGTTTCCTGCTCTAACACTAAACTTGAGTTTAAGAAAATAATTTTCAAGTACCTGAAAATAAACAGAGAGGTTAAGAGCTATGTGTGTGTACATATCACTTCACTGTGTGGAATTACTTCAGTAATTACACATGCTGCACACGTCAATACTGTCTCAGTTAGGCATCACTTCATTCCCCTAACTGCATTTTAGTAGCACAATACAGTCTTCATGCTTCATTTCTGAAAGAAACTTATTTGAAGGCCAAGGATCATCCTTTGTGACTGACTTAAAGGAGCAAAATTTAAAAAATTGTCTATTCCAAATATGAAAATTATGGATTTGGCTCTGATGCAGAATAAAGTAAGCTTCTTGTATCACCTGCAATATTATATTGATTTAGTCTGCTGAAAAACAAGACAGTGAGTTATTGGATCTGTGTTTAATTCACTGCACTTTATAACATATTTAAGGAATTCAGTTGTATAAAACAGTATCTGAATCTTATCGGATGAAAATATTTTTCCCTTTCAGCAAGCCTCGGGTTGCATGTCTGAGAAAACAAATTAGTCTCCAGTTCTCCTAAGCTTGATAATAGTGCCCCCTAATGGGAATTTTAATATGAGTTTTTCTACTTAATTTTTTAAATATCATATATTCTCTAATATGAGCATATTATCTCTCTAGAAAGTAAATTCTGTAACATAAAAGTTTATCGAGATTTAAACCACTCAAAGGAGAAGTTATCACATATGCAAAAAAAAAATGTGAATTCATGGAAAGAAACAAGAGAAACTTCATGCCACAAATGTTTCTTGTTTTCTGTATCAGCTTATTGTAACATCATCCATGGTATCACTACTCAGAAAGTTAATCTCATAAGGAAATTATCCTTCAGCTATGTTCCCAATGTTCAGTATATAAGCAATTAATACGTGCTTGATGAAAAACATTAGCGAGTCAGATAAAAACAGGTTCAGAAGTGAATTATTCGGCGTCACACAGATCCTAAGTATAGAGCTGAAATTTCCACCCGGGTTTTCAGGCCTCATACCACTACCTTTCCACAATACCTGGTCACAAGTCTACAACCATTAATTGAAAGCCTTTCTTCCCTGTTATCCACAGACAGTTCCCACAAATATCAATAATATGTGGGATTTTTTTGAAAAGAAAAATGCATTAAAATTAAAGTGAATACCATTCTGATACCTTCCAGGTGCATCAGAGAAACAAACACCTGATAATACCAGCATTTTCATTACAGTGCCCATAATACATTCTGGATGAGAGTCAATGTCAAGGGCAACATCTAGAAGAAATAAGTAACAAACAAAAAGCCATCAATTTATGATGAAAAGAAGGAGCTATCTTTAACTTTTGAGAGCAGGAAAATAACAAGAAAAAGTTATATATAAAAAAGAAATAGTCAAACTTTCTTAAAGAACCAGACAGTAAAAAAAAAAAAAAAAATTCAGGCTCGGTGCCCATATGGTCTCTGTCACAACTACTCAACTAAGCCACTGTAGCAGGAACACAGCCACAGAAAATACATAAGTGAATGGGCATGAGAGTGTTTCAATAAAACTTTATATGCAAAAGCAGGCCCACAGATCAAAATTTGCCAGGCCCTAATTTAAAACATCTCTCTTTTGGACCACAGATTAGAAATCTCAACTTTACACGAGGCACAGAAACACACAAACCAAAAAAAACCAACCTAACACAACTCGAAATACATAATCACTAAACTTATTAAATGTTCGGTGAGTATTTTACTTCCATAGGGTGAAAAGCAGAGGAAAAGATCCTTCCCTGAATAAATACTAGTTTTAGCAAGCATATAATACCAGAATAGCAGTAAGCAAAACAACAGGCCTTTACTTTAGCATGATTTAAAATAATCAACATGCAGGACTATAATGGGAAAATTTAGCTTTTATCAAGGTTTGATAAACATCTAATGGTGACTGCATACCAATGCCCATTAAGATAAATAAATGGGGACTTCCCTGGCGGTCCAGAGGTTAAGACTTCGCCTTCCAATACAGGGGGTGCGGGTTCAATCCCTGGTCGGGGAGCTAAGATTCCCAAATGCCTCTCCACCAAAACACCGAAACATAAAACAGAAGCAATATTGTAACAAATTCAATAAAGACTTTAAAAAATGGTTCACATCGAAAAAACTTAAATAAATGGATTAAGTGAGAGAACCTAAAATTTAAAACTACTACAGGAGGCTATGAAGAAATACAGAGCATTGCCTTAGATTATTCACATACATAAGAAAAATGGCAAAACCTACTAGCTTCCAAAGGCAAACCAAGAAAATCTAATTCAAATTCAGTTGTTTTTCCCAAAAACAAATTTATGATATAGAATAATGATGCTCTGCACTCAACACCCTTTAATCACTGGCTTCTACTTCATTAAATTTCTAAAATCAACACCATTTTAGTGGGAAAATCATGGGATTTGGGACCAGGAACCCAAAGATCTCAATCCCTATTCTACCAATTGCCAATTAAATGATTCTGGACAAGTTGGCCTCAGTTTCCTAATCTGGAAAATGGGACTGATAAAACCTTCAACTATGTAGAGTAAATGATTATAGGAAATGCACATATAATATACAGCAAACAATGCCCTGTAATTTTTTTTTATTATTTAACATTAAATTGAAGTCTGTTCTAATCTTGGTGTTATTAAACCATTTTTTAATGAGCTTCTTAAAGCACATGTTAATGAAAAGGTACAAAGGCCAATTATCTCAAGTCCATAAAAGAAGTCAGCTTCCATGGAGAACAGTATGGAGCTTCCTTAAAAAACTAAAAACAGAATTACCATATGACCCAGCAATCCCACTACTGGGCATATACCCAGAGAAAACCATAATTCCAAAAGACACATGCACCCCAATGTTCATTGCAGCACTATTTACAATAGCCAGGTCATGGAAGCAACCTAAATGCCCATCGACAGACAAATGGATAAAGAAGATGTGGTACATATACACAATGGAATATTACTCAGCCATAAAAAGGAACGAAATTGTGTCATTTGTAGAGATGTGGATGGATCTAGAGACTATCAAACAGAGTAAACTAAGTCAGAAAGAGAAAAACAAATATCGTATATTAACACATATATGTGGAACCTAGAAAAATGGTATAGATGAACCGGTTTGCAGGGCAGAAATTGAGACACAGATGTAGAGAACAAACATATGGACACCAAGGGGGGAAAGAGGCGGGGGGGGGGGGGTGGTGCTGTGATGAATTGGGCGATTGGGATTGACATGTATACACTGATATGTATAAAATGGATGACTAATAATAAAAAAAATTTTTTTTTTAAAAACAGGAAAAATAAGTTAGCTTCCAATGATCAAGATCTAAAATTAGTCAGACATTTTGCTTTGTTCATCTACCATATTTGCACTGAACAGCTATTTCTTGCTCATATTCTAAATTGAGAATTTTATAAAACAAAATTAATTACCCAAGAAAGCCACGTGACAACGCAAACTGTTCAGGAATGGATTCTGCTCCCAACTGTGCCACTAACAAGGAAACTGAGTAAGTCACTTCAAATGAACCTCTCAGGCTCCTAACTTGTAAATCAAAGAAATTGTGCTAACAATCCCTGGTCTTCTCCCTTGTCTTCCAGATCTAAAATAGTTATTACTGAATTATAATTAAGTATCTCCAGATAGGCTGGTGAATATGGGAATAGAGATAACTTAATACTGCCAAAACAGACTGAAGAGAAATCCCAACCATAATCCTATGTGAGTATTACACACATTTAATATTAATATTACAGTAGTTCAAATGAAACAAGGAGACCCTGACTGGCTTAAAATAAAACAAAATAAAATGCATATTGCACGAAAGTTTTTTAATAATGCAAATACTTAAGTGCCTAAAATAAAACAGCCTTGGTTAGTTTCTAGAAGTATTATCTTAACGCAAAAAAGATGTGCAGACCAAACTGAAATATCAAGGTATTAACCTCAGTAAGAATATACTTTGTGTTATTAAATGTTCAAGGTACTATAAGGATGTGAAGTCAAATGAGATAACATTTTATCAAAGTTAAAGTTGATCAATTAAAAGTTATATAGAAAATGAATGATAAAAAGAAACTTAAAAGACAATCTCATTTACAATAGCACCAAAAAGAATGAAATACTTAGGAACAAACTCAACCAATGCGGCACAACACTTGTACACTGAAAACTACAAAACACTGCTGAAAGAAAGTAAAGACGACACACATAAATGGAAAGACATCCAGCCTGTATTCATGGACTAGAAGATTTAATATTGTTAAAATGTCCATACTACCCAATGTGATCTACAGATTCAATGCAATCCCTATCAAAATCCCAATGGCATTTTTTTTTTTTTTGCAGAAATAGGAAAAAACCATCTAAAATTTGTGTGGAATCCCAAAGGACCCTAAATAGCCAAAATAATCTTGAGAAAGAAAAATAAAGTTGGAGACCTCACACTTCTTGATTCCAAAACATATTACAAAGCAACAATAATCAAAAGAGTACGGCACTGGCATAAAACTCCTAGAAGAAAATACAGAGAAGAACCTTCATAACATTGGTCTTGGCAATGGTTTCTTGGATGTTACACCAAAAGCAAAGGCAACAAAACCAAAAATAGATAAGTCAAGTTATATTAAAGCTTCTGCGCAACAAAGGAAACAAAAGAGTGAAAGGAACAAAACATCTACAAACCATATATACAAGAAGGAGTTAATATCCAGAATATATAAAGAACTCCTTCAGCTGAGCAACAACAACAAAAGAAATCCTAAAAAATTAGCAAAGGACTTGAATAGATATTTCTCCTTCTAAAGAAAACATAAAAATGGCCAACAAGCATATGAAGAGATGCTCAACATCACTAATATCAAGGAAATGTAAATCAAAACCACAATGAAAGATGGCCTCACACCTGTCGGAATGGCTATCATCAATAAGACAACAAATAACAAGTGTTGGCAAGAAGATCGAGAAAAAGGACCCCTCACGCACTGTTGGTGAGAATGTCAACTGGTGTAGTCACTGTGGAAAACACTATGAAAGTTCTACAAAAAAAATTACATACAGAATTATCACACAATCCAGCAAATCCCACTTCTGACAAGATTATATATCCAAGATAACTGAAAATAAGATCTTGAAGAGACATTTGCAGCATTATTCACAGTAGCCAAGAGGTAAAAACCATCTAAATATCCATCAATGAATGAATGGAAAAAGAAAGTATAGTATATACATACAAGGGAGTATTATTCAGCCTTAAAAATGAAGGAAATCCTGCCATATGCTACAACATGAATGAGCTTTAAGGACCTTAAGCTAAGTGAAATAAGCCAGTCACAAAAAGACAAATACTGCATGATTCCACTTATAAGTGGTATCTAAAGCAGTCAACCTCTTAGAAACAGAAAGTAGAATGGTGGCTGCTAGGGGTTCGGGGAGGGCAAAAAGGGGAGGAGTGGTCAATGGATATGGAGTTTAAGTTTTTGCAAAATGGAAGTTCTAGAGATCTGCTGCACAACAAGTGGCATAAAGCTAACACTATTGTACACTTAAAAATAATTAAGCTGATAAATGTTATTTGTCTTAACTGCCATTAAAAAAAAAGGTATGTACAAAATGAGTTCTGAGAGTTCAGACAAGTGCGAAATTATTTTCAACTACATTTTTTTTTAAATCCTTTAGGATGCTGACCTTGGCGTTTGGGGTGAGCTTTTAACTACTATTAGCCTTTGCTAACAAAGCAATTATACCTGTAGCACAAAAATAAAATGCTCCTGAAATGCTTAAGGAGTGCCGTCTTTCTGAAGTAGATAGCTCAACTCATCTTTTCTTAAACGGTAAGCCAAATACTATAGCAGGAAATGGGTGTTGGACACAGTGACAATCCCTGTCCTTCACAATGTATTTGGCAAGCTGATTTCATAATGGGAAAGTTAACATCAGCACAGCTCCTATCCAAATTATCAGAATCACAAATTCCAAATAAGTAAAGGTCAAACTAGTGAAGTTTTTGATAATAAATCTTCATTTCAGAGAATTTGTATAATTTTTTTTTCAAGAAACTCAGAACTAGGCTACCCTGATAGACTCCCAATAACAGATTATCCAAGATTATTATATGGTGAACATTGGATTAATAACCATTTGTGCGCACTGCAAAGACACAGTAAGACGAGTACCCTTACCTTCATCAAAGTCAGCATCATCTTCAGTGTGCTGGGGGAAAGGAAAGCAGTTGGTAATTTCAAGCCGATCTTCTACAACAAGGCCCAAAAGCACTCCTTGAACCACCTCAGTTCCCTGTCCTTCTTCTTGGTAATGTTTGATAATCTTTAATACCACCTAAAAGAAAAAAAACAGAAAGAAGCTTAAATACCATCTTATAGTCTACACTTCCTTTATTTCAAAGAAAAAATAAAACTTGCCTAACCAAATTCCTTACAAATCATTTCCTTTACCCTTACATAAATAATAGAGTCTTACATAGTCTAAATGTACATCTGAAACTCTTGGAATTTGAAGACATGTCAAAGATGTCCATGTATAGCAATCACAACCTTCAAGTCAAGGGTCCCTAAAGGTCTGGCATCCAAGAGTTCCTTCAGTCAAATCAAACAACATCACCTCAACCTGAGATCATTACAAAGTGATCCTGTTAACCTTTGTTAATAGTAAGATAATTTCCTGCCACAGATGATGAAAGTATCATTAAAACACAGAGATAAAGACCTCAATTATCTGAACACCTAAAAGCAGAACCCTCTGACAAATTCTCAACACCTCAAGATGGGTCCTGAACAGAGCATCTAATTAATCAGAGGAAGCAACAATGGGAACATGTATCTAAGAAGAATCTGCTTGGTAACAGAGAACACAAAGAGAACCCAGTCTCTAGCACTACCTAATTTTTCTCAACCAGAAGGATACACCAAATAATCTCTAATGGATTAGTCAGCTCTTACTATTACTCTCTCCTTTAATATTTCCATAAAGATAAAGAGGTAACATCATTGAACAGGCAATTAATTTAAAAGTTCACAGTAACAGTAATGATTAATAATAATTCCTACAACATGAGATTGGTAATACATTAATGGGCTTTGAATAGTGCTTGGCACATAGTATTTATTAATAGTAGTCTATTATTCAGTACAAGCCCATGGCCTGAAGACTAAAGGGCAATACCGTCTAAAATATAACGGAAAGTCCTCCGAGGGAAAAAATAAGTCTAACAACAAAATGATAATGAGTATCTTACTGATTAGCGTTTCATTTAAAACAAGTATATTATTGACAGAAATAAATCATTGGTAACCAGTTAGTAACACAGGTTACAATTACTGAACATCATGTGCCAGGCAGTATTCTAATTATTTTACATGTATTATCAATCACGTAATTCTCACAACTACCTTAGGGAAAAGGCATTATTATACTCATTTTACAAATAAGAAAACTGAAGCAGAGAGGAGCAAATGACTAAAGATCACACATCCAGGAAATGGTAGAACCAAGATTTAAACCAAGTCAAACTCCAAAACTCATGTGCATACTTTAACAAGGAGATGACTTTCATATCAGTAACTTAATAATTAAAACCATGAGTTAGGAACAGATATGAAGCAAAGACTCTGTGATGAACAGACCCAAAAAGACTTTACACCAGTGTAAGATCCAGACCTCCTAAGAACAGCAAGTTGTCAGCAGGGAAAAGAGCTTAATGTAGGACTGGCAGTACTAGCTGGTGTACTACTTCAATGCTGTGAAGTGGCGAGAGTGTACAAACCTTACACATTCCTGTATAAAAGACCTCTCCACTTCTTGAAAGACACAAAATGGGCTTAAGGGGTCACGCAGGAATAGGAATGATTTACAGCTCTAGCATTTATTAGCTGTGACCTTGGGAAAGCTATTTAATCTTCCTAAGTCTTAGACTTCTGACTTGCAAAATGGAGCTACTTCATAGCATTATTGACACTATTAAAAATGAGAAAATGTACAGTAAATACTTCACACAGGGTCTGCCATGTAATAAATGCTCAATAAATCATCAATATTACTGACTTTATCAATAAAAAGAAAACAGAACTGTTTAATTCCTATTCAACTTGACTCTCTGCCAAGAACAATCATTTCACACACTTAAAGAACAGAAGAAACATGAATGACTAAGAAGGGATAAATAAAACTGATAAAGAGTTATCACAAATACACCTACCAACTTGTGTAGTTTACCTAGTTTCCTGGATACTTAACCCTATTAATGAGATCACTGAACCACAGTTGAAATCAAAGTAAATGAGAGATGCTAGAAGGTATCTGAACTTAACGTAGATCTTTGCACAAATCCTAGAACTGATTCCTAACAGCTGGTTCCTGTGTGTGCAAAAAGGAGTATGGATGACTAGGGCCCAGCATAGTTTCACAAAAAGCCAGGCCAAAATAACCTTATTTCCTTTTATAAAGAAAATAGAGGTGAGAAAAAATAATTATGTTTAAAAACAAATTAGCATAGTTTAAAAATATCTTATATTGAAACACTGTCTTCACTCTTACCAAAGTGAACTGTAAAGGGGTTGGGAGCAATGTAACCAAACAGCATAGCAGCCTGATATGCTTGCCCCAAGAATCAACGCAATTTATACAGCTCCACAGAAGCACAGCGCTCCAAGCAACAGAAATGATTATCTCACTCTTTCTAGCATGCTGACCTGTTACAGCCAGTTCTCTATGACAATCAAGAGAAAATTTACCAGTAACAGTATTCAACCGAGCAACGGGAAAAGCACAGCGGTTTAACCATCGGCTAAACACAATCAACATGAATAAGTATACCCCAAAAGGGCTAATTATAAGAGAGAGAGTTTAAAACTCTGTGATGAGAACCAGTTCAATGAATTCAGATCTCTATCCACGCTAGGGACACTCACAAAGAGCACTTTCCAAATAGTGAAGCACTAGAGGATGCGTCTTACTTCGAAAGGCAAACTAAGGACCACAGGTGACAGTTTCAGGAAAGAGTATTCCAGTTTTAAAGATGAATTCTCTCTAGCATTTATGGCTGTCCAAAATAGAAGCCTTTAGAAAAGGCCTGGTGATCACTAAAATGATCTTACCAATTTAATAAAATCTGATGAAATAAAACATTCAGAAAAAAAACAACTTTATCAAAACTAAGCAAACTCATTCTTCACTTTGACATTTTATAGCCTTCCTATTTCCTAGATACACATTAAAATCTCAATTCTTTAGTTTAAAAAATAATGTACTGGAATTGCATTACAAACTTCAGAGTAGGCTCAATTTAGATGTCAAAAGGAAACTCCCGAGCAGAGGGAACCTACTGACATACAGCCTTCTGATATTCTACCCAAATAACCAAGAACTTACTGTACATAGAAAAATATTCCACATATTATTGGTATTTATAAGTAAGAATCCATGTACTGCTCATGGCCTCCCCTCTTAAATGTCCTTGTAAAAATGAAGGGATGCTTTTACTCACCGCATCTTCAACACCCAACACAGGTACTAGCACATAAAAAATACTCAAAATATATTTGCTAAAGGAATGAATGGTAAACATTTATCAATCACTTATGTCAAGCACTCCACCAAGTGCCTCACATGCAATTACTCATTTAATCCTCACAATCACTCTACAAAGTCAGTAATATTATTTTCCCATTTTACAGAGGAGGAAACAGATAATCTGACAGAGATTTATTAAATCAGGAAAGGGAGATTGACTTCTGACACCAAGGTACGTTTAATTACTTACTTCACAGTAACTGAGTAACTTTAGGCTCCAAATATGTTTTTCATAACAAGGCTGAAACAGAATGCAGGGGCAACAGCTCTGGAAGAAGTCTCTGTAACTAAGTTGTAGACGCAGGGTTTCTGCATGGAGTAAGAAAAGTTCAGTGAAGGATTTACAGGGACCTGCAGCAAAAAGACTGAGGGAATGGTACTGGTGGTCACATTTTTTGTGCCCTGACAACAAGAAGTAGCATGAACAGGAAACTGCCACTGATTGTAAGAATGCGATTCAGCTCTTTATCTTTAGCAGCACTATCCTCACAAGCCACAAGATGGGAACGTTCCACCACGCATGTCCTGTTTCAGTCATGCTCACTGGCCTTTCATTTTTCTCTCCCTGCAACCAATCATATGCTTCTGTCCATAAAACAGTGCTGATATACTCTTAATTAATCCTGTTTATTGATGTCATGCTACCTGTCCTGACTCTTGAAAGCAAGGTACATGGAAAGCTTCATAGCTCCCCAAAACAAAAACATACTCCTCTATTATATTTTGTTTATAAGCATCACAAATGTTCTTAGCATATCAAAATGACCTGGGGAGCTTTTTTAAATAAATGAAGAGAGGTCTTCACCCCGCTACATATGACAGCCATCAATATTTTTAAAATACTGATGCCTGAAACCCAATCCCTGAAAATCAAGAGTTAGTTAACCTGGGTTGGGGTTCCTATACTGGTTTTTTGGGTTTGGGGTTTTGTGGGCTTTTTTTTTTTTTGGTTTGGGTTTCTATTTTTGTTTTTAGATTCTCCAGGTGATTCTAACATCCTACTTCATTCTAACTTTTAATGAGGTGGTATGGACCAGCCTTCCTTTTTTGTTCTGTTTTTTGTTGTTTTTTTTTAATGAGGTGGGTTTTTTTGTTTTTGTTTTTTTGGCTGTGTTGGGTCTTCGTTGCTGTGCGCAGGCTTTCTCTAGTTGCGGGGAGCAGGGGCTACTCTCTGTTGCAGTGCACGGGCTTCTCATTGAGGTGGCTTCTCTTGTCACGGAGCATGGGCTCTAGGCACACGGGCTCAGTAGTTGTGGCATAAGGGCTCAGTGGTTGTGGTACATGGGCTTAGTTGCTCCGCGGCATGTGGGACCTTCCCAGACCAGGGCTTGAACCCGTGTCCCCTGCACTGGCAGGCGGACTCTCAACCACTGCGCCACCAGGGAAGTCCTTTTGTTCTAACTTCTCAGGTGATTGCAATGCACTCAACTGGTTAAACCACAAGTTTTCTTTCCTGTTTTAAGACTCCCTATGTTGCTAAAAAGTGAGTACACTAAGAAATACAGACCCAAGAATGAACCTTTTATTTATAAAAGCATAAAGAGAAGCTCAAGCCCTACTTGGAAGGATCCCTACAATAAAAAAATGAGAGGAAAGGTAATGTGAGCAGTTCATCTGAGAAGTGTTCACGTGTCTACAGCAGAGTAAAACTTACTCTTTATAGCTTGACCCCATATTTATGACTACTTATGAACTAGTGCCGACCAGGTTCCTTTATCCTATAAATTAGCAGGTAAGTGAAGATTCTTCTACAAATTATGCCTTACGGGACAGAAACAAACTGGCCAGCAGAATCTGAAATTACCATATTCTTCTACACCTCCCTAACATTGTCATATTCTGAGTCTAAATGCTTATTAACCTCCTTGATATGCCCTGCACAGTAAGTACTGCTCTTGGACTAGGTCAGCAGTCTCTAGAACCATCTCCTAGTTTTCTGAAGTTTGCATGTTCTCAGGATGGGCAAATCTTGCCAAAGAATCCCAACCTGCAAGACAGTAAACAGACTTCCTGTCTGCTGAAAGTACCCTAGAGGAACCATTTTTTCCTACTATTGTTTACTATTCAGTGCAGACAATTTGAAAAAGCAAAGCAGACTGTTTCTAATCTCTAATGAACAAAATACTATTTCTTTAAGTGTCTGGCATTTAAAAAAAAAAAATGAAAACCTAACTTTGCCCAAAAGGCTAAAAGCAACAAAGAATTTAACTTCCAAGACAGAAAGTATTCTCAATACTACAGGATAAAATATGAATAATAATCTAAAATATCTAAATAAATTAATTATACCAGAAGTCAATCAACCTAAACTTCGAGTTAATTAATAAGCATGATGGGTTAAATCTTCCATCCTTCCTGGAAAGGAACACTTAGCAGAATCTCTAATCAAAATCACATCAGAAACTTCCAGTTCCATACCAGGGAACAATTTAAATCTGACCAAAATAAAGATTATGCTTTCTGATGAATTGGAGTAATTTTCTATCAAATATGATGTCTACAAAGACCCGTTACTACAGAAAAACTTGGAAGTCCTGCACAGAATCACCAGAATTCTGTTATTTTCAGCTTCTTTCATTCACTCATTAATCCATTCACCCAGATATTTGCTGAGTGACTTCTACAGGCCAGTTATAGCAATGCCAGGCCCTGTGAATATGAAACTAAATCAAATACATAAGGCCTTTACTTTCATGGGGCTTATATTTTAGAACATCAGTTCTCACATATTTTAATCAAAGGGCCCTTTTAACACTCTTAAAAACTACTGTGGGGCTTCCCTGGTGGCGCAGTGGTTGAGAATCTGCCTGCTAATGCAGGGGACACGGGTTCAAGCCCTGGTCTGGGAAGATCCCACATGCCACAGAGCAACTGGGCCCATGAGCCACAATTACTGAGCCTGCGCGTCTGGAGCCTGTTCTCCGCAACAAGAGAGGCCGCGATAGTGAGAGGCCCGCGCACGGCGATGAAGAGTGGCCCCCGCTTGCCGCAACTAGAGGAAGCCCTCGCACAGAAACGAAGACCCAACACAGACAAACATAAATAAATAAAATTAAATTAAATTTTAAAAAAAAAGCATCATGTAATGGCAATTCTATAAATCTGGGTTTAAAAAAAAAAAAAACTACTGTGGACCTCAAAGAACTTTTATATTGATATTTACATATGAAAATTCAAACCAAAAAATGTTCAAAATACCTTATTCACTTAAAACAATAAGTGTATCACAAACTAACTTAAATTACATTTTTATGAAAAATAACTACTTTCCAAAACAAAAAACTTAATCAGGATACAAAAATGACATTGTTTCACATTTCTGTAAAACATTTACGTTTTCAAAAATAAATTTTAACCAGGATAGGAGAATGACACTGTTTTATAGTTTTGTAAATCCTATTAATGTCTAGCTTAATAAAAGACAACTGGATTCCCCTATCTGCTTCTGCATTCAGTCTTTTACATAACGCATCATGTAGCATCTGAAAACCTCCATTAAACACTCATGAAAGAATGAGGGTAAAAGTGACAAATAATGTTTATAGTTATTATTACGAAAATAGTTTAGATCTCGGACACCCTCTAAAAGAGTGTTGGGGATTCTCACAGTTTAAGAACCACTATTCCAGAATGACAATTAATTAACGTGCTTATACATTGTTAAAAGCACCATGAAGAAAACAGAGAAATGTGCTGTTAGCTAGGTTGATCTGCAAAAGGCCTCTCTCTGAGATGACCCCTGAGCAGAGAGCTGAAGAACAAGCAGTCAGCCCTACGAAGAGCTGGGTGAAGTGAATATTTGCCAACTATGGGTTTTAAACACTAGTTCAAAAAAATACTAATATTTGCTTTTCATAAAATATACAAGTTGTATTTTAAGGGAACAAAAAGGCCTAAAGAGGGATGAACAGTAGGATGGGAGTAGTAGTACACTTTCATGTTTTTACCAAAAGCTCTGGTATATAAATAATAAACCCAATCTCCTAGCAGACTCAGTTACATCCTAAGATACTACTACATAGTTCAAAACTAACAATTTCGTATCATTTTTGTTGATGAATTATGAAACAATATGTTAATAAAATCCTTTCAGGAAACGTTTGCCATGGCTTTTATAATCAGCAATATTTCTAATACCACTGTCAAGGTTAATCTTTACCTGGTAAACATACATCTACGAAGTTACCACCCAAAATTCTTCTAATCAAGGTAGCAACTCTAATGAAGTTCAAAGTTAAAAAGTAATTTAAGAACTGAATCTGGAACTTTCAGGCCTTGCAATATACGAATACGAAGTACCTCAACCCCCTCTACTCCTGTGTGCATGGAGAAATGATGAATAAGCTGCATTTCTGAAAAGCTTAACTAGACAGTCAACCAAGCTAGAAGAGAAAACTCACAGACCAGAGCATTAACCCTGTGAGTTAACACAGCAGTATCCAAAGGTACATCAGACCTAGATACAATCCCCAAGGGTAAGGAACTGGTCTGCAGCCCAATCTCTGTCCTGGGTCAGCAGATGGGGTCTTGACTTGTTTGACTCAAGGAAGTGGAAACTAAGACCTTTCCAAAAAGCTAGAGCTCCATGAAAATTGTTGGTGGAAAGGAAAGAGAGAAAACAGTAATTGCAATATCGTATAGTTAAATATAAACTTACTACATGATCCAAATTCCTACTCCTCAGAATTTACCCAAGAAGAATAAAAATATATTCACACAAAAATATGTTCACAAATGTTCACAGTAGCACTATTCATAAGAGCCAAAACCTGGAAGCAACCCAAAAGTCTACCAAACACAGGTGGATAAACAACTGCAATAGGCCATCCATTCTATGGAATACTACTCAGCACTAAAAAGGAACAAAGTATCAATACAACAACAGGGAATCTCAAAAACATTATACTGAGTGAAAGAAGTCAACAAAATGCTATGTACTATATGACTTCCTTTATATGGAATTCTAGAAAAGGCAAAACCACAGCTGATAAGTGGTTGCCTTGGGGCCAAGGTGAGGGGGAGGATACCGAGAGCAGAAGGTCACAAATAACTGTATAATTGTGGTTCCCATTATATAATTATTTATAATTGTGGTTCCCATTATATAATTATTTACAACTACTAAAGTTCATCAAACTGTACATTTAAAATGAGTGGGTTTTATTGTGTATAAATAATACCTTAACTTTAAAAAAACTGTATGTACTTTTAAAATGTCTACATGATGAAGAAACAATTCATATGTACCCACTCCAAATTTTATCCCCAATTTCAGAGTTCAAAGATCCCCTGAAATGCTATAAGGCCCAAGGAACTAGATTAAGAACCACTGCTATATTCTGACATTATTTATATTTTGTATGTGCATATATAAACTCAAGTTCAAAATAACTCAAGTTTATAATAAGCCTAAGTAATCAAAAATAAATCAAAATAAATCAAAAACAAATCTGTATTATTTTAGAAGTCAAAGTATAACATTCAGAATTTTTCTTTTAAAGTACTTTAGAATTTAATCAGATTAATTAGGTAATTAATAGACAATTTCAGTTACCTAGAAAAATCTGTTTATGTAAAACTAATTCACCAGAAATTGGATGTTTACATGTTTACAAACAAACACACACCCCCAAAAAAAAGACATGGCTAAAGAAAGAATCCACACTACCCAAAATTCTACATTAACAAGTATACTTCTCCAAGTCTATAAACCCTAAAAGCAAACATTCAAACCTGAAGGTCACAAATGAACCTGAAGAGATCTAAGAACCTCTTAAAATCAAATGCAATATTTTGTGTCTACATACTTAAGGGCATTTTCTTGGAAAAAAGGTCCATGGCATTTGCCAGATTCCCAGAGGCCCATGACACACAAAGGGTTAGAAAGAGTTTTAAAAAGTACTAATAAAAATGTATTACATACGTGCAGTTATGCATTTATGTTTGTATGAACAAGAATGGTGTGGAAGGACATACCTTTTCTTCTATAAATCTTTGTATTATTTACTTAGTCTTAATAAGCATGTATTTGCTTTTAATGCAAAAAACATCAAATAAAGAAAAAATTAAGGGAAATTATTTTAAAATACAGCAATCACTGCAATTTACTGTATGGAGTTGCACAAAGAAGAACAAACTAATTTAAATTCCTTTTTTGACAGTGCTCCTGAGTTGACAGAATGGTGTGGACATACTATATCTTGATTTTAGCATGTTCTTTGGGGTACATTAAAAAAAAATATGGACTGAATGAAGCATGGTTAAGTGGCTCTGAAAGGAAAAGAAAAAGAAAAAATCCACACACTATAAGCCTGAGCACCTGCTGACTTTAAATTCTAATCTCTTGTTGATACGGTCACTCTTCAACTCAATTCACAGATGTCGCTGCACACATACAAAAATTACCAGAAAATATGCATATGTACACACCATTAAGGTGAAAGAGGTAACTTCTAGATACATAGACTGGTTTTCAACAAGCAGAGAGATCTGTTTAAGAGAAGCCTAACCTAAGCCAATTATAAATCAGCAAAATATCAATTCAAACTTTGTGCAAACTTATGGCAATAAATCTTCACCAGGAAAAGCAGCAGGTTTCCCACTGTCTCTGTACTACACATAAAAAGGATCTGTTGAAAGCCCAGTTTAAATGATTTGGGACCTAAGTAGTTCCAAATTGTTAGAACTGTACCATCTATCATTTTTAACCTTCTTTTATAAAGCTGAGCTCGTAAGGACTGCTCTGAGGTTGCAACCTGCACTGTGCACCTAGGGAAAACAAACACTGAATCTATTTGTTCATCTTGTTAGAGTTCACAGATAAGAAATGTTGACATTATTAAAATGTTTTACCATTAAACCTGATAATAAAAAAAGTAAAATTAGTGGTATTTAGTGACCACAATATTATTTTAGGTAGGTTCTACTAAATATTATTAGACTCTGGTTATAGGAAGATGCTATTATCTAAAATAGGCATAAAAATCATTTATAACAGTACTTCTCAAACTACAAGCAGCAAAGAACTCATTTTCCTCCCGCCCACCACAGACCAATATTTTAGTCAAAGAATAAAAATTACTTACTAGAAAGTGAAAACATATTTTTAAAGACATAGAGAACACAAGCCCAGCGGTCACACGCTTGGCTACAAAGCAATATTAAACTGCTGTCAAAGTTTCTAAAGACTCGGTCTGAATCCCGTGCTTGTCTCAGGCAGACCAATAACAGTTCACACTTAATCAGCACTGGTTTATAGAACCTGTAACGTTAGGCAGGTACCGTTCTCTCCCAACTCCAGGAGTGGAACATTGAGAGTTTATAATCAAACACTTCCTAATTTATGTCACTGATAACGAAGTCTCTCAAAATATAACATTATCTCAATAGATGTGAACTCTAAACTGTGTAGCTATCAAACCCATAGCTTCCCCCCAACCCCCACCTGCTACAGGAGAGGACAGGCACTTGCTGGGCTCAGACCACTATTCTCTTAGTTTTGATTCTATTCTGAACTCTGTATTTTTAGGAAGGGTAAAAACAAACTCATTCCAGCAGCAGAACTCCACTTTGAATCACATGCTCTGTAAGACAGAGGTAAGAGAGTAAATCATGTATCGAATGAGTGAGCCCAGCTGAAGCCCCAACATGCAAACCTCGATTTGCTGTCTTCCATTTGTTGTCTAGTACACAGTAACTCTAGAATTAATCTTTATTTTTGTGGAAAAAAAATAATGTTCAAGTGAGAGAGAAAACTTTAGTAAAAGCTTAAAATTAATTCTTACAAGTACACACAAATGTGAACCTCTGGTCTGTACAAACGGGAAAACCGTATAGCATAGTTTAGTCTGGGCACTAGAATTCAAAATTAAGCTTGAGCGCCAGCTTAAGCAGGTTACCTTACCACCTATCTCCTATGGAGATAAATCAGTCAGTACCTATTCTCACAGCGTAGTTAACAAGGATTAAAAAATAACCCACCCAAAGTACCTATCACACTGTGCCTAGTAAAGCCTCAATAAACGTTAGCTACTATTACAACTACTATTTTACAATAAATATTTTACCTAATCTCTTTCATCCATCCATCCATCCATCTATCCCACAAAAATCTAGTGAGTGGCTAGACTATGCTAGATACCCTCATGGCACTTACCCTTGTCTCCTCAGAACGTTCAGAGTCTACTCCTCAGAGATGTTTTTCAGTCTTATAAGATATAAATATGACTTATTAAAAATCAGTCACCTAACGCCAAATTTCCATTTTTGTTAAGACTTATCAGGCATCTGTACCTAGAGCTATCTCTTATAACAACCAGTACCACAGGGTTTCAGGACAAGATTTTTTTAATCTGCATTAAAAAGTCAAGAGTGTGAGTAAATTGATTAACTGATTTATTCAAAATATTGTGTATATGTGTATGGATGGATGGATGTAAGTTTCCTTAAAAACACCATTATCCTTGCTAAAAATAAAGACTAGATCCACTACAAGAGTTTCTTAAAAGTCTGAAATAAAAAGGTAAAGCCCAAACTGCACCAGTTGCTAGCCAGACAGAAGAGGTCAGACAGGATGCATGATTCCTAGCTGGCTTTATTCCAGTTTTGTAGATTCTGGGAAGTAAGGTCCACAGCCTGAACTTCTCACATCAATCACCGTCAAAGAACAGCTATTACTGTAGAAGAATTTTAGTCTCAAAGAACCTGTAATGCCACAGACTCTCCCCTTAGCATATTCTGTAAAGTCAATATCTAGACTTTCATTTAATTCTGGCTTCTCTCACTGACTGATCTGTGAACTTGGCAGTTTTCTTATTTGCTTAAGCCTGGATCATTTTTTCTAACACTGAACAAAGAAGGTAGTTACTGCCAAAATGTAAATTCAAAAAACAGAAAGCAGCATTAGTCTTAAATTTAACACATTTTATGGCTCAAGTGGGATGGGGTTCCATTTCATAACTGGCTGAGTCAAATAATAAATAGGATTTCAATCACTGCTGTTAAGTTTTGATGTGAAAGAAATTCAAGTAACTTCAATAAAAAAAAAAAAAAAAGATATTTTGCTCCTGACACATATGGGGTTAGTTACAATGTTCCAATACACTTAACCAATATTGCTTCTATAATATTGCAGTTGAAAGACCGTATTTCATAATTATTCTCTTAAATCTAATGCTCACTGATGGTCCACAGTTTTAAAGTTAAATCAACTATTAATTGTTGGGGAAAGGGGAAGGAGGACAACGCAGCCTCAAGAAATTCAACAGACTAGCTCTGCTCTCATCATAAAAATTAGTCATCAGAAAGTACAATGATGCAATCAAACATACAAATGTATAATTTCAATTAAATGTTAACTGAAAAGGATATTTAACTTATAATATTAAATTTTTACTTTACCAACTCAATATACATAACCAATAAGCAAATTTTCCCACATATAGCTAGAAGATAATTTTCCTAAAGTAAAAGGCTTAGCTGGAACAAAATTCATTTCCCCTCTAACACAAAACAAACAAAATTTCAAAGCTGTTATGAGCTGTCTGCTTCCCAACACAGTTTAAGTTTATTATATTCAGCAGCATGAACCACTGCTTAATTAGAAGGCCTTAAGGTGATTTTTAGGTGCTTCGATTACAGTTTGTTTCTGCTTCCTTAACAGGAGGCAATACTTGCCAAAATAGGTCCAGAAGGAAACATTCAAAAAGAGTAACTATGACTGCCCCTGAGAAGAGGGTGGTTGAAGATAGGAATGAAAGTGACAGTTTCTTTTCACTACCTACTCTTTTTTGCGTTTTGATTTGTGTACCATGTGTACCCAGAGAAATGGCTGTGTTTAATTAAACAGGTTTAATAAATTAAAAGCACTTCAACTTTCCAGCATAAAGACTATACCACAATAATCCCAGGGGGAGGTGATTATTCACCTTCTTTATCCTCAAGAGGTCCTTCAGAACAAAACTGAAGGTTATGCATTTCTGTACAAAATCTAAAATGGGTTTTTTTCTACCCAAAAGAAAAAGATGTTGGTTTTGTTTTAAAGGCTACCCTTAAACCAAACTTGAAAACAGTATATCTACAATCTCTCATTTGCAGGCTACAAACAAAAGGTAAAGAGGATCTTAAAAGTCAGGCTGTAAAGTTTGATTTTATTTTGTGTAATGAGAATTTTTCCAAGGAGTTTCTGCATTCTAGGACCACAGCTACTAAGTAAGTGACTTTAAGAGAATCCAAGGTAAACCCTAAGGAACAATCAAAGATAATACCAGAAGACTGGGTGACTTGGGCAGATCTGTGAGTGTTATCACTATCAGACAGGAAATGTTTACTGAATTGATGAATCACTGTAACAAGCATACTAACAGGCATACTTAATTTTAAAAATAAAGGCTAAGATTTTTAGAAACCATAACTTTCAGGTGGCAGTGGTATCAAGAAACAGCACTCTATACTCTGTAAGTGGGAAAGCACACTGAACTATACAACTGTTCTGAAGAGCAGTTTGACAACACGCTTAATATGCTTAAAAATGTGCACAACCACCTTTAACCCATTAACTTCAACTATAGATATTTATTAAAGCATTGGAGAAACGCTAGAAGAGAAAATTCCGAACTCTTAATAGTGTACCCACCCTCAAGTTATGAGCTTATAAACTAATTTCCTTTGTGTTTTTTATATTTCTCCAAAGTTTTCTTACTATGAATGTATACCATTTTTTGTTTTCTAAAACATCCAATTTTAGCACATTACTGCTATCCCATAGATAAACATTTGCTACTTATATCAAATGAAACTAGTTGGGGACAGGGATAGAAGGTAAAGGTATTGAGAAAAAAAAATGTTTTATATTAATCATCAAGATACAATGAACACCTGTGGCATTTAGGTACTATTTGGGAGGAAAATAAATCCTTAAAATTTTATGCTAAAATACAGTTGATATGCAGACTCAAAGAGTAAAAAAGTTTTATATTTTGAGTAAGTTAATACTGAGTTACCACTATTTTGCTAAATCCATTTTTTTTTTCTTGTATGCTTGGGCTTGGTACCAACATCAATAAAACTCCAGAATACGGCTCTGGTATATACCAGTACGCACTTCAGTCCTTCAGTTTTGATGAAACAAGTACAGTTTGTCATCAAATAGATGGATATGTAAATTATACTATACTTTGCTATCAAGTCTAATCTTTACAGGAGATAACCATTTTATAGAACAATCTTCTACAAACAGTAGTTTGCAGGGGGAAAAGATAAAGTTATTTTCTCTTTAAGTATATTTTCCCATATCCTGCCAAATGAAATAATATCCAAGTACCGTAATTTAAATATTTTACAAAAACAAAATTATGAACTAATTTCCCAGAGAAAAGCAAATGCAACCAAGTTTTCATGCAGTGCTGAAATCAGGAACTTTTATCTAAAAAAACATCTAAAGGAGACTTGGTAAAGTAAAAGTGAGAGTATCCGACCACAAAAATAAGAACTGGCAAACACCCTCTTCAAAGCCTAATGAGTTATAGAGGCTTTTCTCCCCAATATTGGTACTAAAGGCCCAGAAAAAGGTTGCCAAGGCTTAAAATATCTGGATAAACTTATGAAATCCTGGATAATAAGATCAGAACTTCTAATTATACAGGAGCTAGTTGAAGCCAAAGGTGACAAGAAAGCAAAAGATAAAAAACCAGTAATCTGATGTAAAAGACTTACTGTGCCCACACCTTTTAATGTCGAAGCAGGCATTTGCGAAGTGATACATGCCATTTCATCTAGACTGCAACAACTACAGTTTAAATTTCTCATTATATTCCATTTACTTGGTCAGGCATCCAGTTTGGAATCCCACTGTAACTAATACCAACTATTAAAATCAATCCCAGCTACTAAAACTGTTATTGACAATGATTAAACATCAGTAGGGAATTTTATATGTTAAGCTTTTATTTATTACAGTAGGAAGGCCATGCCTTATCCTCACATTAAAGCAGAAGAAACTAAGGTCCAGAAATGCTATTTACTAAATCATCTCCATGTGAAATACCACGTATGCTAAGCTCCTTCAATCATCCCCACAAAGCTACAAGGAACAACACTAATATAGCTCGTCACCAGTGGTGTATATGCCATAAACACAGGAAGCAAGCACTGTCATGAAGTTTTTTTAAAAAAGGAAATGGATTTCAACAAGCTTTCTCGCCTTAAGGGAAAGAAACAATGCCCAGGATGTCTGCAGGGTTATCCAAACCTTGGAAGCGACCTGAGATGAAAAAGTCAGATGGACTTAGGTTTGCCTACCTAAGGCAGGTAAACTACCTTACTTAGGGATACCTACTAGTACTCCTCCTGACTCTCCTTAATATACAGT
This sequence comes from Balaenoptera musculus, assembly GCF_009873245.2. Classification (NCBI taxonomy): domain Eukaryota; kingdom Metazoa; phylum Chordata; class Mammalia; order Artiodactyla; family Balaenopteridae; genus Balaenoptera; species Balaenoptera musculus. Next base: position 22,103,649 of record NC_045801.1, on the reverse strand, counting down.
AAACCTTTCATTCACAGCATATGATTACACGCCAAGATGAGCAACACAAGCTGTCACCACAAGAAGTTCAGAGAAAGGAAGAGACTGATGTGGCCCAGAGCAGTACTACTCAACCATTAATATGCTATAAATTACCTGCAACAGTAGATCAGGAAAAATTCTGAAATACTGTATTTCTGCATTTCTAACAAGCTACCAGGCGAGGCCAATTCTGCTTGTCTTGCTGGTCCTTGGACCATACTTTGAGTATCAGAAGTATAATGTACATAAGAAAGGTAAGATTCAGCCTGGTTTGGGGGGAACAAGGTGGGTTTTACATGAAAAGTCCAATAGGAAGAATTACCTTGATCTTCTCTAGGAACAATGAGATCACTTGACTACAATGAAGACTCACTCATCCATTCTACAAGGATATACTGAGCACTGACTCTGCACAATGTACAACTAAAGACACACTGACAAGCCTACTGAAATGCACAATTAAGATTATTGAGAGATATCATTTCACACAACGAAAACAAGCCATCTAACTGTCCATTAACATTTAGATGAGGAAAATTATGTTCTAGTCATACAATGAAATGCTATATAGTAATGAAAATGAATGAATTATAGCTCCTCACTCTAGAACAGAATAATCTCAAAATCATGGTATGAGATACGCATACATATGATTCAAGACACAGGTGAACATATACTATGATTTAATTAGTATTTCATTTTTTATTAATATAAACAGAACAAACTAAACAAACTGGGAATACTCTGTGTGGCGAAGCTATAGAGAAAACTAAGAAATCACTGAAACAAAGCTCACAAGAGTGATTATAGGTTTTTTTTTTTTTTTTTTTGATTATAGGTTTTGAAGAAGGGATGGGAGAAAAGGATGAAACAGGGGAAGGGGCTTCAAAGATACTCATAATGTTCTATTTCTCAAGTTAAATGCCAGGTAAGTGGATGTTTACTTTGTGATTATTTAAATTATGTACTACAGACACTATTTTGCATGTATAATATATCCTGATTTTTTTTTTTTTTTACAGTTCTTTGATAATGTTATCAATGACCTTTTTAAAAACTAAGTCAGGGACTTGGTGATGGCAGATTCTAGTAGCAGTGAGTTAAAAAAAGAATGGAAGACCACGAATATAGACAAATTCTTTAACCACTGACTTCAAGGAAAAAAGTGGGGACTAAAAATGAACACAAAGTACTAAGCAAAAGGAGACAGGGCTGAACATTTTAATATGGGAAAGTCTGACAATGGTCACATGTTAAGAGAAAGGTAACATTAAAGATACAGAAAAAATTGATGAAACAGGACTAAAGCTTAGAAAGGAAAGGCTCAAGAAAAAAAGAAAAATTGGCCTTGGCCATTACCAAGACACTGGAAACAAATGTGATTAAACATGAGGCTAACCAAATTTGTCCTGTGTGGCTGGAATGAACCGTTCCTACGTAGAAGCTTGGACATAGTAGCAAATAAACGTGAACACAAAAGCAAGGATAACATCTTGGTGGGCCTTGAATTCATTGCAAAGTCACTAAAAACATTTCAAGGGACTTCCCTGGCAGTCCAGTGGTTAAGACTCTGAGCTCCCACTGCAGGGGGCACAGGTTCAATCCCTGGTCGGGGGAACTAAGATCCCACATGCTGTGCAACGCGGCCAGGAGGGAAAAAAAAAAACCATTTCAAGAGGAAAGTTAACAAGGTCTGAACGTTCACATTAAGTGAATGTTTTAATAAAAGTATGCAGGCTAAGAAAACAAGTCAAGATGCCATTAATATAATCTTTATAAAAGAAGATATCGGGACATGAAACAGGAGCAGTACAAAATTCATCAGTTTATCCTATCTATGTCAATTAACCTGTTCAGTTTTGGGAACAGGTGAACAACCATAATCCCTGCCTGCCCTCAGTAGCTTACATTCTAGTGGGGGAGACAAACAAGAAAGCAAACAAGACAATTACAGGCAGTAGAAAATACTACAAAGGAAATAAAGGTGATGTATGAAGAGTGATGGGGATGGGGCTATTTTTTACCGGGTTGTTAGGCAAGGCCTTTCTTGAGATGCTGACATTTAAGCCAATACCTAAAGGCTCAGAAGAAGCCACGGAGAAGGAAAAATATTTGAGAGAGTATTTCAGGCCGAGAAAACAAAACTCTGAAAGCTCATTGTGACTGAAGCCTAGAAGAAAGTATGAGGTGAGTTTGAAGAAAGAAACAAGAGTAGCAGGGCCCTGAAGTCTGTATAAGAAGTCTGTATTTTATTGTAAGTAGATGTGGTTGGAGGCATAGAGATGAGAAGCAGATGAATTTGACATATTTTGAAGGTGAAACAAACAGAATTTGCTGAGGGACTGTATGCTGAGGATATAAAAAAGAACATGCATACATTAATCCCTAGGTTTTGACTTTTTCAAATGGAGAGATAGTAGTTCCATTTATTAAGATGGGAGAGACTGAGGTAAGATTAATGAGTGGGAGAGAAGAAGGAGAGGGAGAGTCAATAATTTTATTTTGGACACGTTAAGCTTGAAGTACCTATGAGATATCCAAACAGTGATAGCAAGCAGGCAGTTGGATATATAAGAGTGGCATTCAAGAACCAAGTCTGGCAAGAAATATAAATCTAGGAGTTATCAAAATACAAATAATATTTAAAGCTTTGAAAAGGGGCCTTAAAGAAAGTCTACCACTGTAACTTCTACAAATCATAACAGCAGCAGCTAAAATTAAATGGTAACACGTTTTATCATTTAATTTACCAAGCACAAAGAGATTAAATAACATGCCCAATGTCATTCAGGTAATTTTAGAGCTGGATTCCAACCCAAGCAGTCTGACTCCAGAGTTGTGCTTTCATCTACTTTGTCAAGCAGAGACCAGGTGGAAGGAAGCCTAAACCCAAATCCTGAGGCACTCCAATGTTCACAGATAGGGAAAGGAGAAGCCAACATAAAAGATATTTATTCCAACTACGCGGTTTCAGGTAAGCGCTGAACCACAGGCTCAAAAGTGGCTACAAAGTAAATCTCCACTTGTGAAGTTACAGATGTCAGATCCCAGCAGGGAAGCAATAAAGTTTACTCTACCCTTCCAAAAGCCCTAGAGTCCTAGATCCTTTTCGACACCTCCGTCACCTACTTGTCTCCCAGAAGAGTCATTCTCCAAATACCCTCTCCCAGGCATCTCAAAACAAGACCCCAAGAATCTGTCACACACACACCCTAGCCTAGGTCCCCTGTCTCAGTCCTCACCTCCCCCATCAGATGGCAGAGAAGGCGGCCGCGTCTCCCGAGCAGAAAGTGAAGATAAAGAAAGGTTTTAGGGAAAAACCTTGGCCCAGCCTCATCAAGCCCAGAGGGGAGGCTGCCGGGAAGCACGTCTGGCGGAACCGGGCTGGGAACTGAGCTCCCCACGTGGGCCTGGGGAGACGGAACCCCACTCACCAAGCCATCTATCTGCACTTGCTTCACGGCTGAATCTCCGGACACCCCTTTGCCTTTGCCTTTCCCTGAAGCGCCGGTGGTGGAGCTGGAAGAGGTGGCAGCAGAGCCGGTGCCTTCTTTGCGGGACGCCATCTTTCCAGCCGGACAGGAAAAGAGAGAAACGTGAGTAACCGGAAGCGGAAGTACAAGCTTCACGTAACGTCAGACGCAGTCTGGCGTTCGAGAGGCGGAGCTCTTAGGAAAGGCCGGGGGAGGCCCCGCCTCCTTCCTCACGTCCAGTCACCTTCTTCGGCAATAGAATTCTCTGCACATGCGCGTTGTGCGTTTGCGACTTACAGAAAGCTTTCAGAAAGGCAAAAATGAATTTTTTTTTTTAGCTGTGTTGGGTCTTCGTTTCTGTGCGAGGGCTTTCTCTAGTTGCGGCGAGCGGGGGCCACTCTTCACTGCGGTGCGCGAGCCTCTCACTATCGCGGCCTCTCTTGTTGCGGAGCACAGGCTCCAGACGCGCAGGCTCAGTAGTTGTGGCTCGCGGGCCCAGTTGCTCCGCGGCATGTGGGATCCTCCCAGACCAGGGCTCGAACCCGTGTCCCCTGCATTGGCAGGCAGATTCTCAACCACTGCGCCACCAGGGAAGCCCCAAAAATGGACTTTTTAAAATGTTTTGCACTTTTATGTTTAGTCTGTCTCCACAAGGCAGTTGATCATAACTGCATTATAGCTCGCATTTATGTAGCGTCCCATTCGTAAAAAATGCTTTCACTTCTAATTTTTTAAATTAATACCCATTTCCAATCTTGGAAACTATGAAGAGCTATACAAGCTCCCATGTTAGGAAATTGAGACGTGATTTGTCTAACGTCATTCTGTTAATTAGTGGTGAGCCATGTTGCAGTTTGTTTAAAATTTCTTTGCGATTTTTGTCCTTTTAAATATCCCACTAAGATTTTCCAGTCATGTATGCTAAACACACTACATGGGTTCTTGTAATCTGAACAAAGACAGTGTATGTGGGCCCTCTGCATGAAATAGCCCAGAGCCAAAAGATACAAATACAGAGAGAGAGAAAGAGAGCGAGAATGAAGTAGAATTTTAAATAGGAAATCAATATGATCACCCTAACTAGAAAGGGTCTAGAAGCAATGACATTCCTTCACTTGGATTCCTAGTTTCCTTCCTATCTCACTGACTGATCCTTTCTTCTCAGTCACCATTGCTGATTTCTTTACCCTTCCCTAATTTTAAAATTAAAATTAAATTTTAATTTATTTTAATTAATTTAATTTAAGAACAGCAGCAGTGTTCAGTCCTTGTACATCTTCATTCCCTTATCTTTACTCCCTATCTCAAGGCTCATCATGCAATGCTGATGATTCCCAAATTTATATTTCCCCAGACCTCTCCACTGAACTCCACACCAGCATATCCATCTGTCTATTCAACATCTCCACTTAAATGTCCCACAAGCACCTCCAACTTAACCTTTCAAAAATTGAGCTCCAAATACCACCTCCCCTCGAAAAAAATGTTCTTCCCACAGTCTTCCCCCTGTCATTTGATGACAGTGTTATTCTTCTAGTTGATAAGAACAAAGCCCTTGGGGCCATCTTTGACTCCTCTGTTTCCTTCACACCCTACCCCTGATTCATTGGAAACTTCTGTAGGCTCCATATTAAAAATGTATTCAAAATCCAGACTTCTTTTGGGAAGATGAAGTAGAAATATTTTTTCCTATTCCTCCCTATAAGTACAACAAAATCCCAGGCTATTATATATAAAAGAAACATAAGAAGACTCTGCAAGGTGAAGAGAAGGAGAAAGACTGGTTAGGGACATGGGGACCCAAGGAGCAACACAGTGGTGATTTCCCAGTTTCTATTTGCCACATATATCCCAGACTTGGAGGTGAAATCCAGTCACCTGAAAATATCAACAGGCACAGATTTAAAAACTCCAACAAAAGTCTGTTCTCTGCACACTGCCAGTATAGACCATGTGGGGAGCTTGAACTTTCACCCCCACCAGACAGTAATAAGGCACCCACTCCATCCCCCAATGGAGTGATGTCAAAGAAGGCCTAGTGGAGACTAAGGATTTCACCACAGCTGGTAATGAGGCCACCCACTCCTAATGCCAGTGAAGGAAACAAGAAGAGCAGTAATGAAGCATTACTACCCCTCCCATCCAGGAGGTATAAGTTCACGTGTAGTGGGAGCTGGAACTCCCATCCTCCAGCAGTAGCAAGGAACTAGTCTACTACCCCCAAGGGAATCAATGGAGGCTGAACGTGAAACTTCTATTTGTACCCTCCTAGGGCAGTGATAAGAAGGACTCCCTCCTCCTTCCATTGCCAGAGCTGTGTCAGAGGAAACCAGCTAAAACATATGTCTCAAGATCCATTGTTCTGCACAAATAACAAATGTTGGCAAGAATGTGGAGAAAAGGGAACCCGCACACACTGTTGGTGGGAATGTAAATTGGTGCAGCCACTGTGGAAAACAGTATGAAGACTTCTCAAAAAACTAAAAATAGAGCTACCATATGATGCAGCAATTCCACTCCTGGGTATATACCCGAAAAAAACAAAAACACTAATTCGAAAAGATACATGCAACCCAATGTTCACAGCAGCATTATTTACAACTGCCAAGATATGGAAGCAGCCTAAGTGTCCAAGAACAGATGAATGGATAAGGAAGAGTGGTATGTATGTATAATGGAGTACTACTTGACCATAAAAAAGAGTGAAATTTTGCCATTTGCAGCAAAATGGATGGACTTCGAGGGCAAATGGTTACCAGTGTGGAGAGGGAAGGGGAAAGGAGCAATAGGGGTGGGGGAACTAGAGGTACAAACTATTAGTTATTAAATAAGCTACAAGGATATATTGTACAACATGGGGAATACAGCTAATATTTTATAATACTATATATGGAGTATAGCCTTTAAAAATTGTGAATCACTATATACCTGTAACCTATATAATATTGTACAGCAACTATACTTCAACTTTTTTAAAGTTTAAAAAATAAAAAAAGAAGATCCAGAGTTCTGTAACAAAATACCCAAAAGTCTATGTCTCAGTTTTAAAAAATCACTCATCATCACATCAAGAACCAGGAAGATCTCAAACTGAATGAAAAAAGACAAATAGATGCCAGCACTGGAATTACAGAGATGTTAGAATTATCCAACAAGGATTTTAAAGTAGTCACCATATAATGTTTCAACAAACAATTACGAACACACTTGAAACAAATGAAAAGTGTCAGAAAAGAAATTCAAAGTCTCAGCCAAGATATAGAAGATATAAATAAGAATGAAACATAAATTTAGAACTTAAAAAATACAATAACCAAAAATAAAAAAAACTCAATGGATGGGCTTAACAGCAGAAAAGAAAGGACAATGGAAAAAATCAGAGGACTGGAGATACAATGATAAAAATCACCCAGTCTGTACATAACAGAATATAAAATGGTACAGCCACTGTGAGAAAGAGTACGGCAGTTCCTTGAACAATTATCATAGAATTACCAATTTCACTTCTAGGAATACACCCAAAAGTATTGAAAGCAAGGACTCAGACAGATATTTGTACACCAGTGTCATAGCAGCATTATTCATAATAGCCAAAAGGTGGAAGCAACTCAAATGTTCTTCAACAGATGAATGAATAAATAAAATGTGGTATTTACATACAAGGGTATATAATTCAGCCTTAAAAAGAAACGAAAGTCAGAGACATGCTGAACCTTTTCAACAAGGATGAACCCTGAAAACAGTATGCTAAATGAAATAAGCCAGACACAAAAGAACAAATATTGTATGATTCCATTTATATCAGGCACCTAGAATAGTGAAATCTGTAGAGAAAAAAAAGTAGAATAGCAACTACCAGGACTTGGAAAGAGGGAGGAATAGGGTGTTACTGTTTAATGGATGCAGGGTTTCAATTTGGGATAATGGAACAGTTCTGGAGATGGACAGTGGTAATTGTTGCACAACAATGTGAACATACTTAATGGCACTGAATTGTTCACTCAAAAAAGGGTTTTAAATATAAATTTTTATGTTATGTATATTTTACCACAACTTAAAAAAAAGGAGACTGGAACAAAAAATGAACAGAGACTCAGAGGTCTTTGGAACTATAAAAAATACATATCTAACAATCCTGTCATTGACGTCTCACAAAGGCAAAAGAAAGAGAGCAGGGGTTAAAAGGTATTCGAAGAAATAATGAATAAAAACTTCCCAAATAGGGGAAAAGTCATAACCTACAGTTTCAAGAAGCTTGAGTGAATGCCAAACAGGATACATCCAAAGAAATTCACACCAAGACATATTACAGTCAAACTTCTGAAAACCAAAGAAAAATCTTGAAAGCAAAAAAAAAAAAAAAAAAAAGCACCTTATATTGATATAAGAGAAAAACAATTAGATTAGAGTGGATTTCTCATCAGAAACCACAGAGACCAGAGGAAGTTGCATAATATTTTCAAACTGGTAAAAGAAAGAATTACCAACCCAGAAACCTATATCCAGCCAAAATATCCTTCAGGAATAAAAAGGAAATCAAAACATTCTTGGATGAAGAGAAACTAAAACAATTTGTTACTAGCAGACCTACCCTAAAAGAATGACTGAAAGAAGTTCTCTAAAAAGAAAAGAAGCAATAAAAGAATAAACCTTGGAACATCATAAGGAAGAAAGAACACAGTAAACAAAAATATGAGTAATTACAATAGACTTTCCTTCTCCTCTTGAATTTTCTACATTATTTTTGAGAGTTAAAGCAAAAATTATAGCATTACCTAGTGTGGCTCTAAATATACGTAGAAGAAACACTTAAAGCAAGTAAGGGCTGCTTAAGGGACATATAGGAAGGTCAGGTTTCTACAAGTCACTTGAACTGGTTAAATGACTTAACAGTAAACTGTGATGTTATTTTTATCTAATATAATACCTAGAGGAACCACTAAAAATGCTTTACAAAGGGAGACACTCAAAAACACCATAGATAAATCAATATGAAATTCTAAAGAATGTTCAAATAACCCACAAGAATGCAATAAAAAGAAAACAGAAATAAAAACAGAATTATAGGGGAAAAAAATTAAATGGCAGTCTTAAGCCTAAATATATCAATAACTAGATTAATATAACTGTTCTAAATACACCTATTAAAATACAACTATTGGAAGAATGGATTAAAACAACCTAACCATAGGCTGTCTAAAAGAAACTGATTTCAAATATAATGATATAGGCACATTGATGTAAAATGATGGAAAAATGTATCATGCAAACATCAATCAAAAGAAGAAGGACTGGCTGTATTAATATCAGATAAAAGAGAATTCAGAGCTAAGATAATCACCAGAGACAGTGGGAAATATATAATGATAAAATGATCTATCACCAAAAACACACAGCAATTCTAAATGTGTATGTCCTAGCAACAAAGCTGAACTTATGTTGAGAAAAAACTCATAGAGCTCAAAGGACAAATAGACACACCCACAGTCATAATTAGAGATGTCAACTCTCCTCTCGTAACAATTGATAGAACAACTAGAGAGAAAATCAGCAAGGATATAAAGGAATTTAGCAATGCCATCAATCAACAGGATCTAATCAATATTTATAAAACATTCCACCCAACAGCAACAAAATACACATTCTTGTCCAATCCCCATGGAACACAGAGATCATATCCTGAGTCATAAACCAACCTTGACAAATTTAAAGTAACTGAAATCATTCAGAGTATGTTCACCAACCACAATGGATTCAAACTAGAAATCAAAATATAAAAGTAACAGAAAATTTTCCAAATACTTGGAAACTATACAACATGCTTCCAATAGCCCGTGGATCAAACAGGAAGTCTTAAGAGAAATTTTAAAACACACACAGTAAACTGAATGAATATGAAAATATAAAATGTCAAAATTTGTGGAGCACAGCTGCGTTAGTACTGAGAGGAAAGTTTATAGCTGAATGTATACATTATAAAAGAGGATATATCTCAAATCAATAAACTAAACTTCCTCTTCAAGATCCTAGAGCAAAGTAAGCATGCAAACATGCAGAAGAAATTAAATAACAGAATACTGAATACATTTGATCACCCAAAGAAGATTGCTCACAACCATTATATTGTACTTTAGTCACCCTCCAAAAGGCAGTTTTGATGTTGTGGTTATTAATTTCACTGTGGATCTTCATATACTGGATAAAATAAATTTATCCTGTATTCCCAATAATATGTTCTTCATTCTCTCTGTCACTGGAACTAAAGATTTTAGCATACTTCTATATTTGCTGGAAATATTTCAAATTTAGTCAGAGGCAAAAAGAGAGAGGATGGTAAAGGCCTTCCAAAGCAAGCTGTGGGCCCTGTCCACGGTGATTACCGCATAAGGACAGGAAGCAAAGGATAGCCTGCCATGCCTGAGCGAAAAAATGAAAAAATAAACAGTCTGACTAGTTCTGCTTTTGTGGCATCGTAACTCAACCCATTCGGAAAACACAGCCCAGTGAATGTCAGACTGTGACCAGTCCATGCCTCAGACCCAGCCAGTACTAGAGCTGTTTTCCCTCACTTGGCTAAGATTTACCTAAATCCCTTTCAATGCAATAAAATAGAAGAGTCAAGACACCAAAGATGAGCCAAAGGATTTCTTAAAATGTCACTTTATTCCTATTCAGTATTCAGATGAGCCAAAGGATTTTTTTTTTTTAATGTCAGTTTATTCCTATTCAGTTGTTGCCTTCTTCCAGACCTCTATGGAAGGCAAGGTTCCTTTGGACATCTTGACAGTCTGAGTTGAGCTCAGGGTTGGCAGGCAACCTCTATAGGACCAACTTAGCATCGGTTCTAGTCTTGGTATGAAGGAAGAGGGTAGAAAGTCATCTGACCTTTATATTTACTGTCCATCTGGAAAGTAACCACACATTCATGACATACAACCGAGGAATGGTTCTGCTTTAGTACCCATTAGAAACAAAGGAATCAAGGAAGCACCATTTTCAATCAAATTTTCAATGAAAGCCTGTAAGGGGTGTATGTTCTTATCTCTTCTTTGTAGATCATTTTCTAGGAAAGGAACACAAAGATCTTTTTTTCCCCTTGAGAAGGAGATACCATTATGGCATGGTGACAGGATCTCCCCAAACATCAGATTAGTCACTCCATTTTTAGGGAGTCATAAGTAACCAGGTATAGAGAGAAACAGGAAGCCTACCTTCCAATACTATTCACCCATAAGGAGGGGATCAGAAACTCCCTACTCTATAGAAACGGGAGGAAAGGGCAAAAGCCGTCCTATCCCCTCCCCTCCAAAAGAATATGCTGTGCCATCACAATTCATGAACAAGGCCTGGGACACAAAAATTAGACATAAGCAAAGCCAGAAGAAACAACATATAAATAGGGCAAAACTAAAGTTCTGAATTAAGTTCATAAACTCTTCAGAAGTCCACAAATATTCATTTGGCCAAAAGAAATCATTTGGCTTAAAACACTAAACGCTTTCCTTAATATTTAACTAGAATGGAAAAGATGCCTTTGGGAGATAGTTGAAAGCAGCTAACAGCAACACTTAACTTTGCATCCCAGCCTCTTCACAATGGTGTCTAGGATAAAACAAGAACATATGCAGAACATCTTAAACTTCTTTAAGGCAAAATATTATACAGGTAATATTATCATTTTTCCCTTTAAAAGTACATTTTGTTGCATAGATTTAACAAATATTCCATCAGTTAGGATGATTTGGGCTACAAGCAACCAAAAAAAAAGTAAACAAAAAACAATTTAAGTTATTTTCAACAAGAAGGAAATATATCTATCACATAACTAAATGTCTAGAAGAGAGCAGACTCCAAATGAAGCAGCATAAAGACTCCGGTTCTTGACTCTGTCTTTTACCGTGTTTTGGTTCTGTCCACAAACTGACTGGCTACCCCTATAACCTCAAAATAGCTGCCAGTAGCAAAGAACACAATGTGCTTCTTTTTTCATGTTTATTGTAAGAAAAAGAAAACCTCTCCCCCTAACCATGGGGAAAAAGTCTTTCTCTTTAGTCTGGGATCAGTTTAAGTCATATGTCTTCTTCTGTGTACGTACATACTATGTGAGGTTATACTTTGAAGAACTAAGTGATTTGTTCAAAATTATGAAAAGTCACAATAGAGAGGGTAAAGAGAGAGCCAATAAAAAGAAAATAATATTCATTTATACCTATGACTCAGCATGTGGGTATTTTCTATATGTTTGCTAAAATAATAATAATTTTTAAAATGACATTTGATCTTCTCATCCCAGTATTTTGATGTATGACTTACCAACTAATATTAAAAGAAAGTGATCTCACATTGAAAACATTTGCACAGATTCTAAGAGAGACTTTTATTTGGTATAATATCATGTAACTAATACCTTGTATTGGTGTAATTCAATTATAAATACAAGACTTTGAAATAATATTCTACTGAATTATTGAAAGCCTGTTTAATTTCTTGCCACCAGAAGTTCAGTTTCTGCCCTGAAGTCCTCCTGCTGCTTAAAAATATATACGAAACCATGAGTGAAAGGATTGTCTTCAACATTTTGTTCAATATAAATAAATAGTGTTTTTAGGAACTCGTTTAATGCCATAATCTGACATAATTCTCAATCTTTAAACTCCTTTAAGTAACAGTAATAATATTTGCTTACTTAGAGTAATTTTATAAGGATTCATTAATCTTCTAAAAATGCTTTGATAGGTTAAAAATGAATGACCCCATACAGTATGAACTTCTCTACCCGTTTCAGTTATGATTTAATTAAATTTCAAAGGGCAGTTTGTTATGTACGTATCAAAGTAAAACATTTTGCACATTGCTACCACTTCTTAACTTTTCTTTTTTCTCTACTACTGTATGTTTTTACTACTTCAATTAATGCCACTGAACATTTTGTAGTAAAATCCCAATGGAGAGCACTATTCAGATCTATTGTGAAATAATGAATTCCTTTCAACTTACCTCACATGGCAGTATTTGTTCTCTGTATCATTTCATTCAAATAAACTATTTAGCAAGCAAATTTGCTAGTCTCATTTTACAGCCATCTGACGACAGTCATCTGATAACCAATGGTGAACTACTTCCTGATCACTGTCTTGTTTAGAAATATCCTTGACAAAGAGCAATCCCTTGAAATTTTTTTCCAAGAGACAGTTTCTCCTTTGTCATTTAAGGAAGAGCCCACTGGTACTAACTAGCTGGGCCGACAGACAGACAGAAATTCTGCTCGCTTTCTTTGATTGAAAACTGGGTGACACTAACATTTCCTTGATGTTTCTTGCCCAAGCAGCTGGGGTTCTTCATATTTAACTAACTTTTCCAAACAGGAGATATATCCCACTGACATTCTCAGTTCAAATCAAATTGTTTATACGTTCAAAAGAAACAAATGTCAAGATAACTTCTATAGTATGTAAAAAGGATTTAGTTTATTTTACTTTGAAAAAGTCTTTTACCTTTCACAGAAAACTTATAAACTAGGATTTTGAACCTGTTCAAAGAAAGGGTAATTGTATTGGCAAACACTAACCAACATCAAACTTTTATCAAAAACCTCTGCCAATATAAAATTCTCTAATTCTGGCAAGTAGTTTTAACATACTCTGTCAATTAAGATTGGGTTTGGCTGCATATAAAAGAAACAATTTATCAATGTAGGTTCCTTCTTGTTTGAAAACAATGTACCATTCTGGTGAGTGATTTTTTTTTTTTTTATAAATTTATTTATTTATGGCTGCATTGGGTCTTCGTTGCTGCACACGGGCTTACTCTAGTTGCAGAGAGCGGGGGGCTACTCTTCATTGCGGTGCGCGGGCTTCTCATTGCGGTGGCTTCTCTTGTTGCAGAGCATGGGCTCTAGGCGCAGGGGCTTCAGTAATTGTGTCATGTGGGCTCAGTAGCTCCACGGCATATGGGATCTTCCCGGACCAGGGCTTGGACCCACGTCCCCTGCATTGGCAGGCGGATTCTTAACCACTGCACCACCAGGGAAGTCCTGAGTGATGTTGATAATGGGGGAGGCTATGCATGTGTGGAGTCAGGGGCTACATGGGGAGTCTCATATCTTCTCTTCAATTTTGTTGTAAACCTAATACTGCTCTAAAAAAAATACAGTCTCAAAAAATGAAAAGAAAAAAAAAGAAAATAATTTTTTTAAACTAAAATAGAAGTTTATTTTTCTTCTCATGTAAAACAAGGCCAGAGGTAGAAAGTCTAGATTTGGAAAGGTAGTTTCATAGTCATTGATGGCCCAGGCTGCTTCTCTTATCTACTTTGCTAGCTTAGCACATGGCCTCCATCCTCAAGTTTACTTCTTGGTCTAAAATACGTTGCTAGGGTTCCCTTCGTCACATCCAAATTCCAGGGAGTGGTTAGAAAGGCAATGGAAAAAAACAAAAGTGCCCGTCACCAAGTTAAGTCAAGTTCCTTTAAGCAGCTTTCCCAGAAGTCCCTTGTAACACTTATGCTTACATACACTTGGCTAAAACTTAATCGTATGACTGTACTTCACTGCACAGAAGGCTGGGAAATGGATTCTCTTTTCTGGGCACACTATTGTCCAGAATAAAATTAGGATCGTATTACTAAAGAGAAGAGATATTGAGCGTCAATTTACAGTCTGTGTCACAGTCATTATGTTAAATGTGGTGATTTTGTGGGAAATTTCATGCAGCCATTAAAAATAATGAATAAGAACTATGCCAATTGACTTGGAGTATGTGTGGAAAGGATTTCCACAAGGATTGTTGGGTAAGAAAAGCAAAGTGTACAGAAGTGATAAAACATGATTCTATCTTTGAATAACATAGAGTGACAAAAATCTCTACATATGTATGCATATATGTAGGCAAATAAGTATATGAATATTAAAAAAATTACAGAAGTTACACAGTAGATTAACATGTGTTATTTGGGCAAGGAAGAAGGGATGAATGTCCTGTGTTGTTCCACTGTTCCTCTTGTTATAACAGGCATGTGTTATTTTTGTAATTTGAAAACCGTAAGGATGTTTTTTAAAAACGTGGCAGCCTCCAGAACCAACCTTCATAACACCTTCCCCTATATATAAAAACTCACAGTAAGCAAGTCCCAGATGGAGTTTATCCTAGGGAATCTTAGTGAAGGACTAATAAGCCCTCAATACAAACCAGTTTACCTAAGTTGTTTTAAATTATTTATTTAAGGAAATTATTTATTTAAAGAATATGTTAGCTGGATAACGTTAGGGAAAACGTTGTATTCCTTTGGAGCTAATGGATGTTAACAAACATAAATATTTAAATATGAATATAAGGCAGAATAATATCACAATAGATATCTTTGCTGAATTATTTGGTATACTAGTATTTATGAAATTAAACAAAATAACCTTTATGAATTGTATTTAATATTTACCTATTTAATTCCATTTAGGACATGAATCTTTCATGAAAATTCTTGTTTGGGAATTAGTCATAACTTGCAGGAATAAATCATTTTCAGGTCAACTTGGCTTCATCAAAATTTCATGAAGAAAGAACTTCAAAATCATGTACAACAACATCATATTATAAATTATATTTGATCCAGATGTAATAAAGAATATGAAGAGTATGAAAAAAATAAAGAAAAATAAATTAATCCCCTACCTCAACTGAATGTCTATTTGGCCTGGAAAATATCCAGTGTACTGACCTGAGGAAAAAAATAGCAGCTAGCAATACTGAGACATTACTGTTCCTGTACTCTAAGGTCAAAAAAATTTTCAATGACTATTAAAAATTTTAATAATATTATAATAATTTTCAAAGTAAAATTTCAGATTTAAACTTATATCCAAATAGTTTCTCCAATAATGGCAATATTTGGCTTCTGCCTTTGTTGTGGCCAAATATTGATTTTCCAATACTAGGTCATTTGGCATCAGGCCAAAACGTATTCAGTGGACCATTTAATGAAAATGTCCCATTGGGTAAACAGTGATGCTTTACTGCAGACACTCCTTCTGGAACACCAATATGCATAATAAATGACTTGGGGATATTGTAATAAATGTCACTTCCTCTCTGATTAGTATTCCTCTCCCTCAGTACTTGTTTTGCATCAGAAATGGGCATATTAAACAAGCACACTAAGAACTTTTCTGCATGTCCGAGGATCATGTTTTGAGAAACACTGCTGTAACAGAAAATTCTGTTTTAAACTTGATAATCAGCAGTATAGACTGTCTTCTTACTGGTGAAATAAGGGTCAGTTGTGTAAATAGCACTGTCATATACATAGAGTTTGAAAAAAATGCTACAGTCTAGTAAATTAAAAAAAAAAAAACAAAACTAGAGTATGACTCAAATCCCTAGTCCTGAACCTCATTTTTCTTAGTAGTGAAACGTGGCTAACAGGATGGAGCTGGTAGATAAATCTGTGAGCCTGTTTTTAAAACTGTTTTGCAAGGCTGGGATAGTATATTTTCTGTCTTTGGTGGGATTATAGTCAGAGTGGGGTGTTGGCACACAGGGATAAAGAGAGTATTCAGATTGGAAGGTCATGAGCAATTATACTCAAGAACCATGAATCCAATCCTACAATAACTCTTCATGGCTTCCAATTCCTAAATTTATTTTCAGTTAAATGAAAGCAGTCATCTAAGTGATGTTGTGCTGTGAATCAAGACAGGGTTAACATTATAGAAGATTTTGGTTCCAATTTCATAAACCTATATCTTCAAATAAAACCCCAAATGCAAATAACACACCTCGATCACTTTGTAAGTTATTTTTCTGCATTGGTTCTTTCTCTCAATCTTTAGCTAAAACAAGATCTGGGACAGATTCCAGGCCAGAAGAAAAAATGCAAAATTCCATACTCCCCATTCTTTGATTATTTTGCCTAGAATTGAAGTGGATATGTGGCAGTTAGCCACGGGTGAACACAAAATTTTCAGATTTACTCTCTTCATTAATCAAGTTGACCAAGTAATTTCTAAACTTTCGGTCAGCTTTGTACCTCCCTGTTAGTAGCCCAGTATGTCGTTCTCCTACCTCAGAGACTACAGACATAAAAAGCGTTCTTAAAAGTCATATAGTCCTGCCAACCTATTTGACAGTGAGGAAGCTGAACCCAGGTTTCTTGGGGAGTTGCTCAAGGTCAAATGGCTTGGGTGAGGGGCAGAATTAGCACTCTAATTTAGGGACACTGACTCTTGGAAAACGAAGCTCTTGAATAAGTCCTCCGGAAACACTCCTTGCGAGTGATTTAGGATGGTCTCCAGGAGAAGAGGAAATGCAAAACGATGGGGACTTTTTGCCCTGACATTTGGCTTTTCAGTGGGAGTGGTCCTATGGCGGGAATGTGTGCGGGAGGTGAGGGGAAGTGCAAGAATATTTGAACTTCAGGCAGGGGACCTGAGTTCCGGTGATAGTTCTGACACTAAAGAACCACGTGCCCTTAGTAAACGTGCTTAACTTCTTTATAGGAAGGCAATCACTACAAACCTGCCCAATCATAGTCGCCCAATATACTTTGGTCGCTTTCTTCCCTCATTTGAGAATTATTAACATTAAAGGGAAAAATATAAGGTATATTACCTAGAACAGTGCCTAGGACATATTAAGGCTCAATATTTTCACTATTATTATACCGCGGATTTTTCAGATGCCGTGCCAGGTAACGTGCAAGAGGCAGTGTGTATTTCTTTTAACCTGGCCCATGACTGCGCATGTGCGCCTCTAATCGCGCACTTAGTCGTTTTCCCACTTACGCGCAAGCTCCGCCCCCGAGGGCGTGCCCCTTAAAGCGCGGGCACCGGGTAAAGCGCGCTCTCGTTTGGGAGTGACGTAAACCAGGCTCACAGATGGGGGCGTTTGCTTCCGGGGCCAAGGGTTCTTCATTTCCGGGAGAAGCCCGTCTTGCCAATAGCGGGTTGTGTGGCGGGGGAGTTCGCTGCTGCTTTCTGGTCCGGTGGCTCGCTCCGGGAAAGCCAGGCATGAAGATCACGAGGCAGAAACACGCCAAGAAGCATCTTGGCTTCTTCCGCAACAATTTTGGGGTCCGCGAGCCGTACCAGATCCTGCTGGACGGCACCTTCTGTCAGGCGGCTTTGCGGGGCCGCATCCAGCTGCGGGAGCAGCTGCCCCGCTACCTCATGGGGGAGACTCAGCTGTGCACCACCAGGTGGGCTTGGCTGGTCCGGGTGGAGGCGCGGGGGCCCCGCGGGTGCGGTAGAGGGGTGGCCGCTGCTCGCAGGCATCCATTGGGAGCCCTCGAGGGGCAAAGCGCGCCGCCCACGAGGAGTTGACAGTTCAGCGGGGCCGCTAAGGAGGGTGGGCGAGTATCTACCAAGTGGATAGACAGTGTAAGGTCCGGCGAGTATTCATCTTATCCTGGAGGATAAGAACACGTGCTTTGCCGTTCGACCTGGTTTCCACTATTGGACCCGGTTCCACCAGCTTTGTGATTTCGGGCAAGTTACTTAACCTCTCTGAGCCTTGGATTACTCATTTGTAGAAAAAAGCTCGTAACTACTTACAAACTTGCTAGAAGTCGGACGAGGTATAGTATATGTAGAGCATTTATTGGTATCTCAGACCTATATCCTCTAAGTGATTGCTTGTTGTTTGCATAGTTTTTCCCAGTTTAAGAATTTTTCAAGCTCCACAACTGCCCCATGATGTAATATCTTCGATTCCCAGAAAGATAAGTCAGGACTCGATGTTTCAAGAACTTTGTGCAAGGTCATTTGTTTATTCAGCTGTGTTTATTGAGCACCAGCCATACGCCGAGCACTGCTCTAGCCAGAGGATAACCTGGTGAACAGGATGATCTCCCAGCCCGTATGGCCAGCAAAGTGCATAAATCAACCTCTGATTGGTGTGTTTTGACCCCTAGTTTCCTCACTTCTTCAAAGTGTGGGAACACCTAAGATGGACTCTTGGGGGGTTGATTGGAGGAAGGATGGAATCAAGGAAGGTTCCACAGAGGAGATAACTTCTGAGCCCAGTCACGGTTCAGTTCTGAGGGGAAAGACATTTTTTGAGTGAAAGAAAAGGGAAGTGACTTGTAGGGACCTCTTGAACAAAGGAGTGGAGTTGTGAAATGCCAGGGAAAGAGATTAGAGCACAGCGTATATTTGGGAAAGAAGCTGGGAAGAAGATAGGTTGAGGCTGCATAATGAAGAACTACTATTCATAAACTTAGTTTTGTTTTGTTTTTTTCCTTTGTAGAATATTTCCTTTAAAAAGTGAACAGAGAAAATTTAAATGACCCATAATACCACACCAGTGACTTACCACTGTTAACATGTGGTGTATCATCCAGTTCTTTACACACACACACACACACACACGAATGGGCTCTTACTCTGCATGTGATATTAATGGCCTGCATTTCTCACAAAACACTACTCCATGAACAGCTTTCTATATTCAGAACTTCATGTGGGTTTCATTCAAGCAGAGCCTCAAATGGGTCATAGATGCCCCCTAAGTTTTTGTTTTGTTTTGTTTTTTTAAATCCTTCATGGGGGCTTCCCTGGTGGCGCAGTGGTTGAGAGTCTGCCTGCTAATGCGGGGGACACGGGTTCGAGCCCTGGTCTGGGAGGATCCCACATGCTGTGGAGCAACTAGGCCCATGAGCCACAACTGCTGAGCCTGCGCATCTAGAGCCTGTGCTCCAGAACAAGAGAGGCCGCGATAGTGAGAGGCCCGCGCACCGCGATGAAGGGTGGCCCCCGCTTGCCACAACTAGAGAGAGCCCCTCGCACAGAAACGAAGACCCAACACAGCCAAAAATAAATAAGTAAATAAATAAATAAATAATTTAAAAAAAAATCCTTCATGGGTTAGGTTTTTTTTAAAGAGCTCCTGACTTATTTATTTATTTATTTATTTAATTTTTTTGGCTGTGTTGGGTCTTCATTTCTGTGCGAGGGCTCTCTCTAGTTGTGGCAAGCGGGGGCCACTCTTCATCGCGGTGCGCGGGCCTCTCACTATCGCGGCCCCTCTTGTTGCGGAGCACAGGCTCCAGACGCGCAGGCTCAGCAGTTGTGGCTCACGGGCCTAGTTGCTCCGCGGCATGTGAGATCCTCCCAGACCAGGGCTCGAACCCCTGTCCCCTGCATTGGCAGGTAGATTCTCAACCACTGCGCCACCAGGGAAGCCCGCCCCCTAAGTTTTGATCCCCATCTCCTTCAGAGCTGCCAGACAAGTCCTCAGATGGTCTGTGCCCCAGAGTTGATTGCTTCTGGCTACAAGCCTTGTCCACTTACCCCTGTCTGCCATAGAAATACTAACATTTTTAATACAGGGCTGTAATATAAAGAAGGTTGAGAAGTACTGCATGAAATTATATTCCGCAGCATTTTTCCGCCTGGAGAATTTATTTTAACTTCTGGAATATTTCATACATACACAAAAACAGAATAGTATAACGAAATGTCTATCACCCAGTTTTTGCAATTATTGACATGGCCATTCTTTTTTTTTTTTTTTGGCTCCCTCGGGTGGGTCTTAGTTGCGGCATGTGGGATCTTTTGTTGAAGCGCGCAGGCTTCTCTCTAGTTGTGGCTCGTGGGCTTAGCTGCTCCATGGCATGTGGGATCTTAGTTCCCTGACCAGGGATCGAACCTGCATCCCCTGCATTGTAAGTGATTCTTAACCACTGGACCGCCAGGGAAGTCCCGACATGGCCATTCTTATTCATTTAAGAATAAGTTACTGCTAGTTTATTTGAAAGCATATGATTGTCAATTCTTGGTGTGTATCAAGAGATAAATGCTATCAGACCTGATAAGTATCTTCTAGAAAAGGTAACTGCAGCTATGTGAGGGGTAAGTTGGAGAAGCAAGAGAATGAAGACAGGCAAACCCGTTCTGTGGTTGTCTAGTCAAGAAGTAATGGGAGCCTGAACCTGAGAGAGGAGAGGTGGGAACTTCCACAAGGAGACGTTACAGAGGTAGATACCAACAGCTGAGATAGGACTACCACTGATGGGGTAGGGGCAGGGGTAGGAGTGAGGAAGCAAAGGTTAAATAGGATTTCTGATTTCGAAACAGTATCTGAGAAGATAATAAATTCAAAAAGATAGCAAGTCCTGGAGAATTCTGGAGGCAGGAAAGTAGTTTGATTTTAGACATCGTGAAGTTGACGAAGAGCTGATGGCGGGCCATCCACAGGAAATATTCAATAAGTAGTTGGCAATTTAGGCCTGAAACTCAAAATGGAGTTCAAAATGGATGACTTTAGAAAGCAAAATCTCTTAAAAAAAGCAAAAACGAATGGTGTGATAAAGCCCGTGAGGCAAGGTAGAGTCAGGCAAGGGCTGGCTAGGGTTGAAGAAATCTTTGACTCAGTAGTTCTCATAATTTTTAAGTGGGACAGAGGAAGTACCTGGGGAGCTTATTAAGATGCTAATGTTTGACTCCACAAGAGGTTCAGATTTGGGGATGAGAAAGGAGCTAGAAATTAATATCACTGTGTCATTCCAATAGGGGTAGTTTATAGATGACACTTTGAAAAACATTGCCTTGGGCTTCCCTGGTGGCGCAGTGGTTAAGAATCTGCCTGCCAATGCAGGGGACACGGGTTCGAGCCCTGGTCTGGGAAGATCCCACATGCCGCGGAGCAACTAAGCCCGTGAGCCACAACTACTGAGCCTGCGCGTCTGGAGCCTGTGCTCCGCAACGGGAGAGGTCGCGACAGTGAGAGGCCCGCGCACCGCGATGAAGAGTGGCCCCCGCTTGCCGCAACTAGAGAAAGCCCTCACACAGAAACGAAGACCCAACACAGCCAAAAATAAATAAATAAGTTTAAAAAAAAAAAAAAAAAAAGAAAAACATTGCCTGATATTAATATGAAAATGCAAAGTGAAAGAAAGTTGTGATTGTTTTTAAACACGCTGGTGACTTGAGAATGTTTACTTTTCTAAGCTGAAAATATTCTGAAGGTGCACCGATTTGCACTTGAAGGAGAAGCCTGTAGCACTGTGGTTGGTGCAAAGCATCTATCGTCAAACTACTTAGATTCACATTTCAACTCTACCTCTTATTAGTTGTTTGAATTTGGGCCTGTTACTTGAAATCTCTCAGAATGAGGTGTTCTAAAATAAGGATAATTTTACAGTAAGCTGCCCTCATACTGTATAGCACAGGGAAGTCTACCTTATGCACTGTGCTAACCTAAATGGGAGGGAAGTCCAGAAGGGAGGGGATATCTGTATGTGTGTGGCTGATTCCTTTTGTTGTGCAGTGGGAGCTAACACAACATTGTAAAGCAACCATACTCCAAGAAAAACTGATAAAAATAAATAGAATAAAAGTAGAAAAAAATAAAGTAAGCTGCCCAACTTTGTAGGGCTGTTGTGCAATAAACGAGAATTTATGTAAAGGCGGTTAGCATGCTGCCTGCACATCATAAATGCTCAGTACATGTTAACTTTTTATTATTTTCCTTCTACTTCGTGTATGCATTTTTCGGGTCTTTTAAGAGTGAAATGCTTAATGTATGGTTTGTAGTTTAAAAAGAAGAATTGAGTATTTTTTTTTATAATTTATGTGAACAACAGATATGCGTCTATTATAATTGTGAGCTGCTAATAACTTTTTTTTTTTTCAGGTGTGTGTTAAAAGAGTTGGAAACATTGGGAAAGGACTTATATGGGGCAAAGCTGATTGCACAAAAATGCCAGGTTCGAAACTGTCCCCATTTCAAGAATTCAGTGAGTGGATCAGAATGTCTGCTTTCCATGGTTGAAGATGGGAATCCTCACCATTATTTTGTGGCAACACAGGTGATACCACTTTTAAGACCAGAGTCAATCTTAATCATTTCTGTTTATACTCCATATGGAGCTATTTATCATTAGAAAAAATTAGGTGGAAGTGGTTTAAGTGTTTCAACTTTTTAAAATGCACACTTTCAAGTTAATTTGTAGTCAACAAAAGCAATTGTCATTTGAGAATTTGAGGAGAGAACCTTAAGCATAATGATTTTCTTCTAAATTACTGAAGTTTCCTTTTGTAAAATA